>NC_037591.1:8684838-9359175 GCF_003073045.1 Pomacea canaliculata
GTTGTTGTTATTATTATTGTTGTTGCTATTATTATTGACATTGCTTGAAGAGGTTCCTGGAGTCTTTGCTTCGTTCCATACACAATGTCGCTGGTTTTATTCTCCATGGGCAAGATTCGAATCAGCCATGTCTGGATTCTTCTCTCCGTCTCGGTAACAGAGCTCGCACCTCCCATCCATACATCAGGACTGTTGGGGATTTGTACAGTGTATACCTCGCAGTATATCTGCCGATATTGCTGTGGTGGGTCCTTCCAGCCTGTCGCGATCCTCGTACGAATGTCCGCCATAAAGATGTCACGTGTGAGGACGGCGGCTGCTAAGTACTTGCAGCTGTTCACCTCCCTCAGCTGCACTTTATTCATGTAAATCTCTGCTCTGCTGTTACCTTTGGCCATGATTTTTTTGCTTGTCAGCAATATTCACCATTTTTTGTGCGTTCGAACGGTCTATCAGTCTGTTGGTACGGTTTGACATCTCGTTGTTTGTGCCTGCTGTTAGAATTATTCGCAAGGTGTCCCATTGATGGACATGGAGATTCGATGGTCATGGAGAGTTTTCGCATGGTGTTTTCCAATAACAACGATGTTGACGAGTACAGGCCATGTGAAAGAAAACAATGCACAGCTTGTTACAAACTGAATGATTAATGATAAGCTCAGGAATCAGCTAACACCAGGCCCTGAGGACACGTGTTCCGGGCAGAGGGCTTGTCTATAGACGAGGTCAATAATCGAGAATTTACTGTCTTCGTTATTGGAGGTTCACTACTGAGCTACCGAGGCTCCCTATAATCCCTTTCCCTCCCTTGCACTCACTTGCATTCACACTTGCGTTCTCCTACACGCGCACAGACAGACAGACAGACAGACAGACAGACAGACGGACGAACGTAGCCAGATACTGAGGGAGATAGGGGTCAAAGGACAAACAGAGAAACAGACAGACGTAGGCAGAGATTGAGGGAGAGAAGGGTTCAAAGGTCACTGACAGAGAGGTTGGGGATGATGGTGTAACATAAGAGAATGTCAATGTTTTATCAAGCGAGGAGAGATAAATCAGCTCGCATCACTCCCCACCCAAACTCTTACCGCGGGTAGATCACAGGGATTCTGCCGGGTTTGTTTGTGGACATGAAAGGCTCACACGATGATGTAAGGCAATATTATCGTTGCGGCGTCTCGAGTTCACGCAGGTCACGAGCTTTGTAGATGTTGACACGCAGTGTCGCTCTGTTGTGTGATCTGGATAACAACAGTGTGGACAAACAATGTGAGAAAAATCAGTTGCTTGAAATAGTTAAAAGTTTGTAAAAAGGATTTCCCTGAATAATATTTTATCTACATGACGAAAAAACAACGTCCGTTAGTGAGAAATTCGTCATCAAAACGGCAAAAGGGTCGTTTCCACTTGTTCTGGAGGCATGAGCAAGCAAGCAAGCTAGAGAGAGGGAAGGGGAGAGAGAGTATCCACTGAACTCTGAAAATTTAGCAAGAGGTCACTACCCTTGTGGTTAGACCATTTCAAGAGTTCATTTTCTTTGTCTTGGGGGGGATTTCTGTGCAAGGACCCGACAGATTTTTACCAAATACTTTTGCCTACATTTATTAGTTTCTAAGAAGAAGGGAGAGAAGACATATCCTCAGGACAAAGACAGACCTCCTTCAGTATCTGTCAAAATCTCGTTATCCCTTTTCTCGTCTGTTAAGCATTGCCTGCCCCTTAATAAATGCCAGCAGAACACAAGGCCCTGCCAACTTCATAAATATATTGCATGCAAAGATAATGTTATTCTGGCTGGTTTTACTAGGGTTTCTGGAAATAAAACTGGGAATTCTATTTGGCGACAGGGGCAGGCAATAAATATGATTCATGGGTCGGGACGAGAGTCACGTATGCTCGGAGCTGAAGGAGTAATGGATTCACGGAGATTTGCATAATAATGTTTCCAGCATCTGCAATTGCCCGACATGAAATGTAACCTTTGAATATTGAAATGATTTTTTTTTCAGTCCTTCGTGATGCCATTGACAAGGTCGGCCTGCATTCTCGAGCTGTTTTGACACAATGATGCATTGGCTTTGCACCAGGCTTTTGTGTGGACGCTGCCAAATGTCTGGCGCAGTCTGGGAATCGACTTTCTACAGTTTGGTCTTGAAGTCTGGTAGAGAACATTTCCTTGAATGTAAATTTGAAATCGATCCGCATTTTCAAAGCTCAACTTCTTCCTTCTCTGAATGACGACAGGCAAACCTGGGTGTTATTTAATAGTTGGCATATTGTTATTGAGTTGTGGCCTGTGGAAAGGCAACAAACAACAAACAAACTGTCAGCTGAAGATCAGCTTGCATGCGCCTCTCATGTCCGAGAACAGCCAGAGACTTTATGAGATGATGGGGTTCACGGGACAGGTCAAGGCAAAGGACCTGAAGAGGCTTGAGGACAAAGACATGCAATGGCGGAGACCCTGCGGGCTCAGGACAGCTCAATACGAAGTCCAAGTCTATAAAGAATATTCATAACCCTCAGGGGGCACTTAGGACAAATGTATAATATAATAATTCAATACACAATGCAGAAATAGAATATTGTAAAAGGATACTTGCATGAAATATATCGAAAGTCAATCTAGAAAAGTAAGTAATTACATGTTTTTGGGGATACAAATGAATCACAATATCCAAGCTTGTGTTCCCACGAGGTAGGAAGATACCTTGAGTTTGTGTACGTCTGCTTTATTTGTTTTCTCCCAGAGTTTCCTTCCTACCGTGTGAGCAGTCTGTCACAAAAACAAACAAACAACACAAAAAAAAAAATTGACGTGTTACTCTCGAGTGCAAAAATATTTACAGGTCATTTTAATCCAGAGCTAAATTTCTCAAATATAAGCAAATCACTCTCTTTGGGTAAAAAAAACAAAGTTATAAACATTACAATTCTCACCTGAGTTTGGGAAAGAGATCCTGACGCCATTTCCCGTCACAAGAGTAGGCTCCCCTGGTTTGGACCTCTTCCACTGCCATCAAAAGACATCAAAAGTTAGAGATTAATCTGCGTGTTCCTTACAAAACACATTTATCACTAAAAACTCTCAACACCGGAAGTGGAAAGACCCCGTAAGGCGTCCAGCAGACATGGCGGAAATAGTTGTACCTCAACCTAATGTAGACATTACTTTCACAATATATCTATTGCCTGGCCACTGAATGCAAAGAGGAAACTACTCTTGCTTTAGACTAGCTGGACATTAATGAAGACACATCGGGTTTTTATGTCAAGCTTACAGTTCAACAGAAGATGCTCCCAGTGCGTGACTTCACGGAACATTCTCATTAGCTTCCATTCGTGACTAATATTTGAATTCTTTGATGGACAGTGAGATTACAAACGTCTTCGGCAAAGTTAAAGTCGATAACTTTTGATGAACAAACGATAAAAAACGATCTTAAATAAGGGCACGAGTCTGGCTTCTACAGTTTTACCATAAAATTGTTCAAACAATAATTTTTTTTTCTTAAAGTTCTTATTTTCTGCAGCGCTGCAACCCCAACGCCGTTTTCTTCCGGTGTTGACATTTTCTGTTTCCTAAGAAATTGGACCGCATCAAAATATAGGATATTTATTTGATCATGGAATTATTGTTTGATAACATAAAACTGTGGGCGTTTATTACTGTTGTGCCAGTCGTATTTTAGTGTGTGTGTGTGCTAGAATTGTCAGGTTCACGAGTGGAGAGTTGTGTTTTAAAAACAGTATCCCCGGATGTGGGCTTTTTGTCATCTCTCCTTAAACTTTTATATGTTCTTCTGAGTGTTTTGTGTTTGTGATATGGCTGAGTGTTTCTAATTGGATGTGATATAATAAATCAAGTTTTACTGTGGTGACTAGGAAACTCATATAATTGTGCAGCAGTGGGATCCACACACACAGTCTAGATACTTTTGTATTTCGTAAATTGTGTAGAACCAACTGAAATTAATAGCAATCAATCCACTGTGTATTCAATTTTATTGTTGTTGTTGTTGTTGTTGTTGTTGTTGTTGTTGTTGTTGTTGTTGTTGTTGTTGTTGTTGTTGTTGTTGTGTTTCAATCATGTCTTCGTGTAAGTTTACTAAAATGAACTTTATGATCTTGTCATCTACCCAGTATTTTTTTATTTATCAGTAGAAGTATCTAATGCTCGGTTTTCAGGCCATCTTTCGAGAACCTCAACCATGGTTAATATATATATAATCGTGATTAAAACGCACAGAGAGAGAGAGAGTGAGAGAGAGAGAGAGAAGAAAAAATAGTTTCAGTGCTAGAGAAGGAGAGCACAAGAGCATTGAAGTCGGCATCATGATGTGTGCTACTGGATGTCGATTTTCGGTTCACTTAAAGGTAGACAAAAAGTACAAACTCCAGAACAAAAGATTTAGTTGTTCAAACTGATTCTCAGTTTTATTTATTTTTTCAAATGGACCGAGCTGTTTGAACAGATCGATTGTTTCCAGTGGACGGAGGTTTTTCAGACGGATTTGCTTGAGTGGACAGCTCCAGGTTATTTCATGGCCATGTTTGGGATAATGGCGATCCCACAGTTCAGTGCGCTTAACGAGGTCTGGCTACAGACGGGGGGCCATCAATCGATCCCCCATACAACTAGTTTCCGTTGCTAACTAGACAATGTCTATCTGTGTCAGCCTGTCACAGCTGCTTGTCTCTATGCCCATCACTAGGTGTTTACGCAGATGAATGCCAGTCAGATAAATGTATGCGTGTATGTTTGTGTGCGCGTACGTGCGTATGCGTGTGTGTTTGTGTGTGTGTGTTCGTGTGTGTGTTTGTGTGTGTGTTTCTGTGTCTGTCTGTCTGTCTGTCTGTCTGTCTGTCTGTCTGTCTGTCTGTCTGTCTGTCTGTCTGTCTGTCTGTCTGTCTGTCTGTCTGTCTGTGAGAGAGAGAGAAAGAAAGAAAGAGAGAGACTATGTGTGCAGGCGGTGATGTCGTATTTATTTGTACTTTTGACTGAATAAACTGAAAATCTTTACCGCGTTTTAAGTATTGTTCCTCTATTCTAACCATTCTGCTGTCTGTCCATCATTTAGCTTGTGTCTGGTCATCATGAGGCCAAAATGCGTACACAGACTAACAACAGTCTCTCATCACACAGAAGCAGAATACTCTCGTTCGTCTCCATCTCAAGGGATTTCAATTCAAACAGGACATACAGACCCTGAGAATACAATCTCCCCAATGTCACACTGCTTGGAATTATTTTTTTCCTAACGCTTGGACAAGAAAACATCCATGATATTATTTCGTCCCCCGACAAGACACCAAAGTTGAACTGAGCTTTGAGAAATTAAAAGGGACAAGCAGAAAACCTAACCAGACATATAATACGAAGCCGTCTCCCCGGCGGAACATGAACATTTTCCGCCGGATAAATCTTGTTTGTATATTTTTGGAATTTAAAAAATGTCCAGAATGATTCTGTTTCACGACTTTGAACATATTTGCTAATATGTATCTTTAAAAAAATCGTTACATGATTAACTTATTATGGGAGGACACCTATAGTTGTAAACACATTCTAATGTGAACAGAGATAATAGTTCTGTCAAAAGATGTTAGTGGTAACGATCGTACCCGATACATATCGCTACCCAACGACGCGACTGGTTACTAAAGACATAATAGATACATATCGCTTTGTGCGTGGGCACATAGTATCGCCTTGCCTGTCTCCAGACAATATTCTTTTTATTTGTGTGTGTGTGGTTTGCTTGTTGCTGTTTTTTGTATCTAGATACAGGTCACTTTAGGTCTATCTAGATAAATATTGTTTATGTGTTTGTCTTAAAGCAACATTTATATTGCTTTGACAGATTACATTGTTTTTGGATTGTTACCCTATGGCAGGGTTAGATAAGGTTACTCTACATTGAAAGGGTTGAAAAATTACAAGAAACCATTTTTATGAAATTCTTCCGGTGTAGCCAAACACCCATTCTAACAGTATTTTGTTTTGGGGTGTTTTTGTGGTTTTTTTAATATTCAGAACACTTGCGCAAACAATAAATCGAAACTGTTGGCGGAGGTGTCAAATGATGGTCTTGTAAAGTGTCTTCTGTGGTTTACTCTAATGATGTTTCCTGTTTTCCACATTAAGGCAATCGGGAAGGGGGTTCCCCACGAGTTTGGTTAAAAACAAGTGATGTTTGCAAGCAGGTGATTGCTTTATGTGCGTTTGGCGGTGAACCTTCGATTCGCATTCCCTTAAGAAATGCTCTCTCCCTCTCCACGGGTCAAACTCAATATTCATAGTTCATTTGTTGGAGACTTTTTCTGGAATGTTTTTTTCTGACTCTCTGATTAGCGAGCACAAGGAGGGCTAATATTACACAACTCCGCCATGGCGCCTGCCGGGTCATGCGTTTGCTTCTGTGTGATGCTATTTGGGTGGATTGTGACCCCGGGGCTGTTGACTAGTCCTCCTCCCCCTTGTCAGCTGAAAACTACTCCTGGCGCCCACATATCGTGTGTATTCAAGGGTATCGAAGCCAGCTCCTGCTCTTTGTCTGTCTGTCTGTCTGTCTGTCTGTCTGTCGATCTGGAGTACATAGTCTGCTACAACCTAAGTAATTCTGTAATGTTGTTGTTGGTGTTGTTATTGTTGTTGTTGTTGTTGTATTATTATTATTATTATTATTATTATTATTATTATTATTATTATTATTATTATTATAATACCACCAACTGTAAATCGCCTTGAACTTACCCGAAAGGTTGGGATGCGGCGCTAAATCAGCCATCTTCAACTTCACATGACCGTGGTGGGGATGGAAGCATTTGCATCCTCGCATACAGTTCTTCAGCTGGGAGCCAATACAAACTACATATGACAGGCATATCTGTTGAGAGGATTTTTCCACCTCCCATCGGGTCGCTGATTGTGTGTACCTGCACGCGGGACCAACAGACGGAGGCTGTCCCTCGGTTGTTTGTGCGTGCGACTTCTGAATGTTACTGAGTGCAGCTGTCTGAAACACGAATGTATGAATATGTTTGACTGATATGAATAGGTTACTGTACTGTTTTGTGCTTTTATATCGAGCTGCCCCCAATATCCCTTTTGTATAAATAAAGTGTTATCCTTTATCCTCCTATTTGGCATTTTATGGAAATACCGTTATGTGTATGTCTTGTTGCTATTATGTCGGTGGGCTTGTAATTTTTTTATCAAGTGGTTTGGGATAATTTTTTGAGGTGGGATAAAGTGGTCTATAAATTAACTTATTTTTTATTTATTAATTTATATTATATTTATATTATTATTATATCTGAAAACATGGAAAAAGCGAAAGGGTCGATGTGCGTGCGCGTGCGTGCGTGCGATTGCCAAGAATGTGTCAATCAAACTCGACTACCGACTAAGAAGTTCTAAGATTTGTAGATGGCCACAAACTCACTTACCGCAGGTCGACTGCCGCGTGTCCGAGTGGAGAACCACGAACATGTCAGGCGCCGCTCCCAGAATTTGTTATTATTTATGGCTGCCAGCTGAGACCAGAACTTTCCAGAATTGCGAGTTTGCATACCGCGCAGTTACATTAGAATGTCTACATCCCTCCGGCTACAGTCCTGGGGGAGGATGCAAGAACATCGGGGGTCCATAAGGATATCTCCTGACCTCGGGGTCGTCCGATGTATGGGTCTTTACGACTTCGTTTGGATTTCATTCTGGGGATTCATTGGACGGCCTCATCTACACAGACAAAGCCTGGACATTGCGTGCGTGCATGTGTGTGTGTGTGTTTTGAATTTTTTTTTTTCGTTTATCTCTTAGGTTTGGTCTTTATTTATTGTTTGTTTTTTATTTTGTTGCTTTTGTTTTTTGTTCCTCTTTTGGTTTGTTTGTTTATTGATTTGTTAGTTTATTGGTTGGTTTGTTGGTTCGTTTGTCTGTTCGTCCATTAATTTATTTGTTTATTGATTTGTTTTGTTTTGGTTTTTTCTGTCAGTTGGGTTAGTCGTTCGTTCGTTGGTCTACTGCTTAAAGTCTACTTGTAAGTGGGAAAATAATCTATAAAATATTATTATAACATTATAACACAATAATAATATTATTGTGTTTGGTCAGTTGTGATCACAGCCCCCTCCCCCCCTCTCTCTCTCTCGCGCTCTCTTCCTCTTCACGCTCTATCTCTAACTTTTCCATTCCTGCCTTTTTGGATGATTTTATAATTTCCCTTTTGCATCTTCATGACGAAAACTGCGCTTTAAATGAATTCACCATCATCAACATGGTGACAGTCTCCTTGGAGACTCTAAAATCTCTCCAAACCGATGTGTAATAAAATAGAAACACCCTGTTAGAAAAAAACCCGGTGAATGACCTGGCTGCTCTAGGGTTTGTATTTTTATATATCAGCCTCCGCAGTTTGTCGTCTGTCTATGAGAGATACCAACCAACGACATGTTTATTTGCTCTCCAAAGTTCACGCACCTATTTTCTCTCAAGACCGCACCTCGTTCCCCCACCGACCCACCCACCCGACTCTCTGTCTTCTTGTCAGCATTGCAAGTAAACAACAAAATAGGTTTTTTCTCCGTTCCCATTCTCCAACACTTAGACATTGTGCTTTTGTCATACGGGCATCACTCAGACCTGCACCAGATGTATCGTGAGATCAAATTTCTGTTCGGTCCTGTACCGGATGTACCGTCCAACAACGACCTGTTTACCTACACCTTGGCGCCCACCCATGGAAACATCAAAGGGAGAGGAGCGCAGACCGTGAAGGTCCAAAGCCGTTGCCTGAATCCCTGCGCGGTGCTGTAAGCGCACTCGATGAGGACTTTGCGGAAGTTTGCTGGGGTCAACACAGGCGAGGATGTATTCATGCGCCGATGTAGCAGCAGGGGAATGGAGCTTGGTGATGAAGTGCACAGCTTTTCACGACGCAATCAGGCGCGACCTCTTCTGACCTTAACGGGGCGAACTTTCGAGGGTCAGCAAGTGGGCATGACCCGAGGTGTGGAGTAAGAATACACAGCGCCATCTTGAGCACACCAGTTCCATCAAACGAATGAAAACGCTATTTAAAGGGAATGGATTGTTAAATAGCACATCGGGATTGAATGATACTGATGTTCTGCATAGTATTTTTCTAAATTTTACTTGCCTTCCCCTTTAAAGTTTCGTATTGCAGAGTAGACATTTTTTATTGTTATTCGATGTGCTATACGATTTCTAAAACCGTTTTAGCTAAGCTTGTTTATGACAGTTTTTTGACCGTACTGCACTCTAGCTTGGCAAATGCAGAATGTATTTTTAACACAAAAACGTGTGAGTGAAATCTGAGCAAATAAATCACTTCCGTTCAGGAACTCTTCATATTTTTACATGTTCAGAAAGAGGTATTGTTCATGATGTCATATTGAAATGTGGCTAAGCTGCCATCGTTTGAATTATAGACAATTAGAGTTCTGGAACGGACGTAAATACTTACAAGTATTTAAAATAACATCACATTGTTAAAACAAGTTCAACTATGGAATCTAATACTGAAAAGAATGTTACTTGGGTGTATTTAAACTGGCATCACATTGCTTAAACAACCTTAGCCCTAAAGTATTATTTTTAAAAACCTTTTAGTATTTCTAGCAATTAAATATTTTCTACACACTTTGTTGGAATAAAATCTACTGATCATCAACATCAAACGTGAAAAAATGGAAAGTTTCTTTTCGGGAAAGGAACTTAAAGTGGGAGAAAAAAGTTATAGACATTGAAAATGCTTTAACACTGAGAGTGATAACAAATTAACGGATCAGAAATATGTCTGGAGGTAAAATAGGTATGGCTGGTCATTTAAACACAGGAGACATTAGATGACACTCCACTCCGACTGACCCCAA
Organism: Pomacea canaliculata; assembly: GCF_003073045.1. Lineage (NCBI taxonomy): Eukaryota > Metazoa > Mollusca > Gastropoda > Architaenioglossa > Ampullariidae > Pomacea > Pomacea canaliculata. The sequence continues at coordinate 8,694,742 of NC_037591.1, forward strand.
CATCAACCGTTATAGGGAGAAGAAACTTGGTGAAGAAGTGACTGATGGATTCAGGACAGCATTCTAGGGTCGGTGTCACGATCTCAACTTTCACGCGAGATAGCTATTCGTGTCTTCAACTACGCATGCGCCAACCGGCAAAAAAACACGCATGCGCAGACAAGATGGAATGGTTATCTTGATGTACGGCGAGACGAGAAGTATTTTGAGACAACAATTCGCACATTTGTGGCTTAAATAGCCTGTGAAACATTGTCTTTACGGAAGTGACCCGTCAGATGACGGAAATGACCTGTTGAGCCCTCCACAATCGCACTTTAAGATGCGAAAGGCTATCTCGCGCGAAAGTTCACATCATGACACCGGCCACTCGATGGAGAACAAAGCCAACAGAGGAGAACTTGTTAAAACTTGACCAGAAATGCGGGTGTATTTTCTTCTCGTAAAATTCGTAATATAAGAAATAATCATATTTAATATCACAAACACATTTATATTTTTCGTATGCATTACTGGCTAGGAAAAAGTTGTCTCCCATGTGTCGTCAACATTGTTTGATCCAATATGCAATTAAATTAGTCTCAATAAAACAATAATAACTTTATAACAAATACCATGCAAAACAGGTTAGGTTATGTCCCCAGTGCCTTGCAGAGCAGACATGAAACATAATAATAATAATAATTTTCATAGAGCGCGTTCTCGCCTGTAGAGGCAAGATCAATTTGTTTAAAAGGAAAGTTCAATTCAAACGAAGTGTCATCTACCATCGAGATGACATCCGGAAAGAAAGGCACAACCCAGAGGAATTCAAGTCCAACAGGGAGAATGAAAATAAGCGAATATGTGAAACAATATGAAGTAAAATACGCCGGTATGCTGGACACAAGTCGCATTTTTTGTCGTGTTTTCAAATCCAAAAGGCGGAGATAGTCAAAGACTAGGGAAGCAGGCAGGTGAGCTGGTTTTCGGGAGAGAGAAAGTAAAACAGCCAGTAATGGTGAGACAGCCAGAGACTGGGACAGGTCAGATGACATGAAACAGTTAGAGATGGTGAAACACCAAGTGATGGTGGAACACGGCGAAACAATCAGAGAAGATAAAACAGCCACAGATGATGAAACAGACTTGACGAAACATCCAAGCTGGGGAAACAACAAAAGACGGTGAAACATCCACAGATGTGAATCAGACTAAATCGATGGAACAGACGGAGAAGTGAAGCAGAGCCAGCAACGCACCCAGCGATGGCGGAAGCCGTTGTTCTGACAAGAAGAAAGCCGACCAGACGCACACTCGGGTTACACGGGAGCTGAAACCCTTGTGAAATATTAGCAGTTTCGCTGACTGATCTGCGTCAGCAACCAGGTAACCTGACCAGACCATCATCATGTTCCCCTCGCACTGAGCCAACCGAAACACGTGCATGTTTGTGCGGAGGCCACCACGCATGCGCATGTCCGCTGGTTCCTGTGACCTCACCTGCAGCTTGATGATGATGCTCTGGGGTCCTTAGGAAACTACGACAACAACTCAATCGATACTGGGAACGTTTCTAACTTGTTTTTGTTGACAAAAGTGTGTTAGTTGTCTGGATTTAAGGGATCTGATAGCAAGGTCCCTGTGGAAATAAGGGGCTGGCTGGAAGACTTGCATGTGTGAAAAGTAAATTTGTAAGTCTGTTTAAAATACTTGGCGTTTCTCACAGCTAACCTCACACGTGATTGATTATTTTTTTTATCCAATGAGGCAGGCTACTGCTGCACATCCCTTGCGTGCGACAGGGCATTCACATATACAGGGGATCGATTGTGCTCAATAGCCTTTATGATGCGTGCATACGGGGCTGGGTGTTTGTGAGAGTCTGTGTTCGCCAGTGCGTGTGTGTGTGACAGAGAGAAAGAGAGAGGGACAAAGAGCTTTCGTTTAGTTTTTATAGCTATGTATTGTCTTTGAACACATATGCTGTTGTACGCACGTACATTGTGTGTATGTGTGTTCGCGAGTGTGTGTATGAATGTGTGACATATTGTATCCACCAAAAAAAAAGAGTCCACGAAAAGAAAAAGAAAAAAAAAAGTGGGAAAGGCGTAAATATTTACACCAACAGAAGGTGAGTGAGTGTGAGGGCTGACAAGGACGACTAGTTTTAGCATCGTTATTCCTGGTTTTCACGTGTTCACATCTCCTTAAACAATTAATTCACTCGGGATTACATTTCTTGCCTGACAAATGGGGCCCAATTAAGGGTCCCTAAAATAACGCGCTAAAATTCTCACTTCCCTCTGCTCAGCCTCGTTTATCTGCATACGTCCATCTTCATTTGTTTGCCTTAAGGATCACTCCTTCCTGTCTTGTGGGTAGTGAGTTGCCGTTCCTTAGTTATATATCTTCTCTCTGCGGACATCGACACCACCCTGCTAAGTGTTTCCCTCATACCTACTTCAGTTTTCTATCTGCCACGATCCGAGCAGGTGTACATCTTCTAAGTGGATCTCGAGTTTCTCCTGTCTATTGTCGGTTAAGGTTTTTCTAAGACAGCAGAGTTACATCCCTTACTCCAACAGGATGAGTAGAGAAGCTCTGTCTTCTGTTTTGTTCACGATCTTTTCTGGGTTTATTATCATCCTCAGTTACTCATTCTATGTGCTGGATTATCTGTGGCGTTCTATCTTTTTTGTTTTTAATTATATTGTGTTGGACTATTTACTTGCCTATGGACTTTTGTTTTTATCAACTTTTCATCTTTCCTCGTCCATCCGTCTTGAATGAACACTATCATATTTTCTTCGTTGTGTTCCTTATTGTTATCACGGATGTATATTACTTGACTGCTGGCAGACTGCCCAGACAAACTTAGTTCTTGACCTCCACTTCCCACAACTTATCGCCAATAAACTGAAAACACAACAGGAAGCTTGAGCTTTCGTACTTCCGTCAACACGAGAGATCGTGTCGTCCGCTCTTCTTCTTGATGATAGTTAAACCGGAAGCGAATTAGTGTTCTGACCTCGTTCTAGAAGTTCACGCCAAAAAAAAAAATTCCTCTTCAAGCATTCCAGAGATATACTTCCGTGATCAAAGAATCTACGAACATATTAATAAGGGTAAATCAAAACGAAGATCAACTCAAAGACTGACAACAAGCGTGCCACAAAAACATCAACACGAGGCTAACAAGTCTGGATCAGGAGGAGACAATCTGCAGTAAAAACTGTTAAACGATTCAAAGAAGATAAATCTCAGCAGACACCAAGCAGGCAGTGTGCACAGTTCAACTTGCCCAGGTGTAGTGATATTGTTTGCCCAGACGCCGAGAAAAACAAGTAAACAACCAGGCAGATGGTTGTCCATTAGGGACTTGCACACAGATTGCCGGCTTAGATGTCTGCATCGGTGCTGAACAGTACAAAAGAGATAAAAGGCGACCAGATAACGCAGCTGACACACGGAAATCCAATATCTAAAGTGGCAGAACAGAGAAATAAGGATATAAACTGCTTTCAAGTGGAGAAGATGGCAGACACCTGAGTGTAGAGACCGACATAGATAAATAAATACAAGCTGGCCCCGTTCCAAAACAACCGCGGGAACAAAAGTACAGATGGACAGATGACATCAAAATCAAGGAAAGTTTCACGGGGAATGATGGAAAGGAGAAAGATAAGAAAAAATACAGAGAGGAGTCAACCTGAAGTCAATTAGTTGAAGGGACATCACTCATAATTGACAAAATGGCTGTGACTTAACTGTTATCAGTCATCAACCGCACGAGGTTAGTATAGGCCCATGGCAAATCATTGAGTAATACAAAACATCTTTCTTCTGTTTTCATCCCAGTGATATCAAAGGGACTGACGAAGGCTTTTATGTTTTTTTTAACAAAACAGTTTTGTGAAATGGCGATGCAACTAATACTACTTGGGGCGTGGACATCTGTTGTAATTCTCTCTCTGTCTCTCTCTGTCTCTCTGTCTCTCTCTGTATGTATGCAAAGAGTGTTATAACTGTTATAACTTCTGTATTAAAATGATCTCTTTAAGAGAGAGACAGAGAGATTCTGACATTGTTTATTGTCTCAATTTTTGACATCAAGACAACATGGATTCCACACCTATTCGTGATATACAGTGATTGTACATCTTATCGTTAGCTAGTATGAAATAGAATTAAAGTAATTACATATTCTACCATTAAAATCTTTTAGACATGTAGCTACTGTATGCTAAAATACCTGTATCTATACATCACATACATAAATGATTGTATCTGCACATCCATTATATTTCTTACAGTATGCTGTTATTATACATGTTTATTCTAGCAATAATAATGATGATAGCTGTTGATATTTTTGTAGCCTAATTATTTAAAGTTGCGATCCCGGCATTGCACAAGCTATGTGAATATTGTTACTGAATATTTTCAAAGTCTTTGCGGTAAATTCGAGTGGCTTCAATAAACTTATGACATCTTTACAAGCCATTGTATTAACCTTAGTGGCCTGTGGTCACATGATATTTCATCAAAAGTTACTTTGATTTCTTTCAACTACATTTAAATAGCAAGTAATGTTCTTCTTTTAAGGTCACATTTAAATTTTCGGAACCAGATATATTTGCTATTATCTTCTAAGATGAATGTCAGTTTTGTATAAAACATGATGTATGAGCCGGTCCTTGAATGCCCCTTGAACAAAACTGTTTGTCCCCTACTCCCTGATTTAGCCTTACAACTCCAAACCCATATTTTATTCGAAAAGTTTTCAAAGTACACGCCCACTTGGCTGTTGACTGTTATTATTGTGTACAAATCATGTATGGTGTCAGAAAATAAAAATCTTGTGTAGCGTCTTCTAACACAACAATACCATCTTTGGGGAAAGCAAGTTAATCAGAGATCCATTCTCAGGTTCTAAATAAGAAACAATTAACAGGAATATTTAGATGCCCAAAATAAAGATCTGTCTATTTGCACTACCATTGTATTGTAACAATTAATATACATCTCAGATTTAATACAAATCTGTGTAGACAAGTTTCAGCTATTATCAACAAGGAAGTTCAGTTCCTGTAGGTGGTCTGAGCATCCCTAGGGTCTTGGCGAGTTGAGATGTCCTGACTTGCGGGCTTCTTCAGACTCTTGTCAGTTGGTAAGGCTTGTTTGCTACAAATCTGTCATGGCGTCCAGATTTTGCGAATGAAAGAAAAAAAAGAGAAAGAAATAAAGAAAGCAGACAGCTCATATGATCCTACATCTTTTAAAATAGAAGGAAAACCTTGTATTGACGGTCAATATATCAATGTTCGGGAGTTCATCAAGTACTTGCCTCTCGATCTTCGAGGTTTTTTGGTGTTCGAGAAAGTAACGGGTTTTTTGTTTTTTTTACAACGTTTATAACGGAAATACGTTTGCGCACGTTCCAGGTAAGCATTATTTGCACAACAATTGCAAAAATCCTTTTGTTAGAACAAAATTAAACAGCTCATAAGTTCTTTTGCCATGGGCGGAACGAAAACAGGTGACAGATGTTTGATATTACATGATGATTGGCCACGGGGTTGTGCTTGCCACAGCTTGCACGTGTGTTGTTGTCGTCCTGGATACCAAAGTCTGTATTTTATACGTTTGATTATATCTATATGTGTGTGAGGGGAGAGGGATACTCGGGCTCTCGTGCGTGCGTTCGTGCTGTACAAAAACCGAGCTGATCCTACTGTAATTACTGTTAATACACATTGTATCAGGAAAACTTAATCTCACAAAACGATTGTGTAGCAGGGAGGTTCGGCGTCCTCTTTTAATATATATAGATAGAGAGGGTATAAATATCTGTGTATTTATTTTTTTAATATACATCTGATCAAAAACACTTGAGAAAATAATCTGCTAAAAAAAAGCTAAAGCTATCGACTTTGTAACAGGAGAGGGGTAGTGGTTGCCCTGTTTTGAAAAGGGCAACTGATGTGGCAAACAATACTTTGTATTTTGTTTTTTCATTATCGCTATGAAGTGTCTGAATTTTTAATCATCCGCTGCTTGTGAACAACCTGACATCGTCCTATGTGTTACTGGATGTGTCTGTACTGTAGTCTACATTATTGTAGACTTTTGGTGGGAACATTTGTTCCTATTTTTAGCTCTTTTTATTTCGTATTGTACATACAGCTGTTCTGACTAAAAAAATATGCACCCTGATTTTCGTACATGTCGACATAAATATCACACGAAGCGTGGCAACGGTAGGTACATGAAAAACTGTTAATATCTAAATAATAAGCTGACTTGTTTACAGTGGGAGATGGCTCTATTATCTGTCGAATTCAATGGCATGTGTCACATGATCTCATATGAATTCGATGTAATAACGACGAGTGATTACAATGAGAGAGGACCGCTGTTACATTCATACAGTATACCAGTTGGTTGGAAGATAGAGACAGGCAATCCAGTGATTTTACCATCAGACTGGTATGTGTGTCTTCAGGTTTTGATGCCACTACTCTAACAAAAACAATGGACACTGACCTTGCTCTAAACAGAGAGTGAAAACATGGAGAAGGTTGTGACTTAGTTTAAAAAAAAAAAACAAAAAAAAAAACACATAGGTTTTGCAAGTAAGTTCGTAAGCTGTAACGATTAATTCGGACTTCTTAGGAAGGTACGATTAACTTGCAGTGAATTCAATTTGAGTTTTATCCTCTGCAAAAAAGATACCTCCATATGTTGTTCTAAAAATAAAGATGTCTGAGCAATAGAACTCAGACGATTTGCGAAAGTCGGTGAATGTTTTTAAAATTGAAGACTGTTTCAGGAATTGGAGAATTGGACAAACAAAAACTAAAATCAATTCCTGTGCAGACGTCTCACAGGGAACTTCCAACAGCTTTAAACATTTAGAAAAAGTGCTTAAAGTTGAAATAAAAATGAAAGTTTATAAATATGTCAACTTGAATTTTGATACCATTGGCAAGAAGGTCTGCTCTCTATGTCACTCCGGGAGGATTCTGATTAGTCCTGATTACACTAAAGGACTTTAATTCCAGACAATAACTAACTCGATGGTCAGTCTTCCATTATGGAATATATAACCATTGCTCTAACCCAGGGGTGGGCAAAGTTTTCTTTTTGAAGGCCGGTATCAATGAGCTATGTGGCAGGTCGGTAAAATATCAAAACCTCAGGCCAGGTGACTACACAACAAACCTAGTGATCATGAATGGACAACAAATGAGTACAAAATTCGCTAACCAAATTTATTGTGTGGTGAAGCTTTCAATAAAACTTTAGAACCAGTCTTTCCATTGAAAGCAGCCGCCGTCTCTCCATTGAAGGCCCCGATGCTCTCTAACGACTCCATCAGACATTATTTGTTGTCTTTGTATTTTGGGTTACATATTGCCAACTTCTAACCCTGATAAATTAAATTTCAATCAAATTAACTTAGAATGAATAAAAACGAAAACATGTGCACTTCACATTTTGTCAGGCTTCCTGGTCCAAAGACATCTGTTGACCGTACTTTGCCCAACCCTGCTCTAACTCCTATACAACCTTCCCCAGCTCCAATATTATCAACAAGCTCTGAACAGAAAGGGGATCACATGAGTGCAGAGCATCGCAAATATATTTTTGCTTCCTTTGCTTTCAGTGTTCTTTGCTTTGTTTAGTCGCCTCCTAAATTTCCTTAGCATTTGCACAGCTGGATGGAGCATGTGATCTGAGGTTGAGTGCTGATGACCTGAGGTCAACGAGAAGAGAGAGGTTATGTGCATTGAGCCAGACATTCTTAGTGTGGACGGGATGGCCTGAAAAAAGTGATTTTTTGTTGTTGTTGTTGTTGTTGTTGTTGTTGTTGTTGTTGTTGTTGTTGTTGTTGTTGTTGTTGCGGTATCCCAGCCCTATGAGCAAGTTCACGGCGCTTTACAAACGATACTAATTCTAACAGCAATACTCATGATAGGAATAATAATCACGTGACTCTTAACCTCCCTCCTCCCACACATTTATCATCAGCACGCGTTCTGACGGACAGAAAAGTCATGTAAACAGGTTTAGAAACTAACCATAAAATGCTGCCCACACATGAAGGAGCTTGAAGGATTGCCGTAACGGGTTGACATTCAATGAGCCGCGCATTGTACACCCCATTGTACACCCCAGCAACAGCTTCCCTTTGGTCTGTAATACGCACATCGACCATTCATCAAGATTCAACATCAACTGTGTTTTTGTAAGAAGGAACAAAAACATGGGCCATAAACAGATCGTTTTCACCTTTTCCCTCGAGTTCGCCAGCGGCCCACGTCCAACACACGAGAGAGACAGAGGGACGGGCAGTCAGAGGAGGGTGGAGAGAGTGGGAAGGAGAAAACATATTTAGAAACTGCTGCTAAGGCAACCAAAGACAAAGACAGATGCAACATAGTTTTATCAACCGCTAAAAAAGTAAAGAAATAACGAGAAGGAAATAAACAGTTTTTTTAAGAAACTAGTGTTCTTGTGTGGACAGCGGCACGTGACCTGCGTTTGGCAGGTCGTCTTGATTTCACAACAGGCCTGTCGGTGGAAATATTACTCGGTGATTTATCTATGTCTTTATTCTATGTTTACCTCATAACACGTGTTTACACACGCATCTGAGATGAGCCACAAGTGGCGGGGGAGAAATTTTCTTTTCAGATCTTAGTTCTTTTTTGGTTTGGTAAACATGGCATGAGTATGTTCGGGCTTCTTTCTCTCTAACACACAAAAGATTATCCCTTGCTCTTTTCTTTATCTCTCTCCTGTTCCGTCTCACACTCTTCTGTCTTTTACTACTCCCTTCTTCTTTTCTTTCTCTCTCTCTCTCTCACCTTTTCGTGGGTGAACTCTTTGTTCTCTCTTTCACACACACAGTTTAGCGACACGGTTACCGAGTGAAGGAAACAGAATTATTGATGCAAGTTTGTCCCAGATAAAGAAGCACAAGAAGCTGTCCAAGTGTATGAGATATTGTCATTTTGCAAATGTCATTGTCTGATGGCCAGTCACAAAATGGCGCTGCAATAACTCAAGAAGCCGGACTTCCACAAAATCTAGAACTTTCCCTCCTTCTCGCAAGTTCCTTGCAAAGTAACCGAGAAAGACAAATTACTACAGAAATGCAGGCGATTGCTACAGAAAATATATACAATGCGGGTCTTGGGCATAGATCGGTGTCCTGCGGCAACATCTAATCAGCAGTTTTCTTAGTGTCGTGTGCTAAAGCGGAAAAGGGGGTCGAGCGCATGCGCGTAGCTTAGTTAGCTCACAACATTCATTCACTTTGAGCATCTTCTGCGTGCTACACGATTTCAGTTTCATTGACATGGACAAGGAGCGATTTGAGTCCATGAGAAATCCTGAGTGTGACAAAGTCGTTTTCACAGTTGCCTGGCATCGGCAAGGTAATCAGTTTAGGTGATGGCGGGTAGGAGGAACAGACTTCAAGCCACAGTCTGCCTCCACCTTTGCGAGGGCGGAGAGAATATTTGTCGATTCCTTCTATCGTCAACATCTTTCTTGCCGAGGGATGGGAGTGGGAGCTTGTTGAGAGACAAAAGCCGTTTCACTCATCTGAACTGTAGATGTACAGTCACTTATGTACACGTGTATAAGCCATAATCACACAGTTCGGTCAGAATGTATAATCATCCTTAGAAACAATGATTAATATGCTAAACATTCTCTCATAAAGTTATTTATGAACAAACTGAGAGTGTCAGGAAACAGGATGAAGCAATTTCAGTCTTGCAAGGGAAAACCGTGAGAACGGAAGAAACTTGAAACGAACCGAGCACCAATGGGTTCTTCAAACAAAATGGTCTTTGCTCACCAGGGGCATTTTCCTAGTAAAATGGCAAAGCACATCTGGCTCGTTTGTAGAACACGAATGCCATTAAACTGTTAAAGGAGCAGCGTGCAATAAAAGCGATCAACCCCTTGGCAGATGAAAGAAAAAACATTTTTAACCACCTGCAGGTCTGTGAACACTTGCAGTGCCTCACGGGAAGAGTGGAATGTAACCCGAACATCTGAAGCAAAAAAAAAAATTAAAAATAAAAAAGAGTTCTGGAACCCTCTCAGGACCGAGTAATGATCGATGAGTGTGCATAGTTTGTGAAAACTACAAAGACTGCGCCATCTAGGAAAGATTGCCCCCCTCTCCTTTGTGGGAATCTTACTAGTGTTTTAATACTTGTGTTATTTATGATGCACTGTAACACTGGGAGACTGAACATTTGTGCCAGTCACGAGAGCCAACAAGTCCCCAACAGAGGCCTGTGATGACATCACATCCGTTTCCGTTTGCACATGCGAATTCGCTGATCTCTTCTCACGTCAATCGAATTTTAACTGTAAATACAAACATTTTCTTCCAGCATGTTGTGCTTTTCTTATAAGGACTTGTGTTAGAAATTAAGTTCACTTTTATCCTTAGAGTTTTATTGAAGTTTGTGCGCATTTCTTACAATTAAGACACGATATAAGAGAGGAAGTAGTGAGCTGTGTTCATTTAATCTGTGGCAATTACTGTCCTATCAAGCGAAAATAAGAGAATAAAAATTATTTCATACATGTATTATTCACTGAGGTTTGTCTATCCTCCATGAAATGGGAGTGAATTTTAATCCTAAAAAAGGAGACAGTTCATATCTCATCTAACACGCAATATAGCTTTACTAGTAGGACCATTCGTCTGCTATGATTTTTAGTTTTCGTAAAAGTAAAACAAATACACACCTTCTGCTTCTTCTTTGTATTCGTGTTATGGTGTTTTAGCTCTTGAGCTTTGCCTGTAATTCTGATTCGACAAACGACTTCACTCCTCTGCACATGTTTGCTAGGAAGACCGCTTCCAAAATAGGAGTTGTATAAACTATTTAAAACCCTTCTCGCCAGAAAACAAATTATCGCGACTGTTTGGCACCTAGAGTTTTTTCCTTTTGTTTTCCTTTTCTGTTAAAAGTAAGAATCAATTTTATTCTTTAATTTGTGTTCTCGAAGCTTTTCCCGATTTGGACGCTCGGTGGACAAATACTAGACAATTGTTTTCCCTAAGCATGAGTTGTTATTGCTACACATCGCAAAACATTCTGCAAAACATTTCTCTATCGATTCCAGGTTTCTCTATCCGTCAACCTCTTTCTCCTGTGAGTGGGTGGAGGAGGGCTGGGTAGTTGATTGTGATGGTGTGATGGTCATGGCTATGATGTTAGCGGTGACAAACGACAACACTCCACGCCGAAAATTAATTTTCGTTACTCACAGGTAGGGAGGGGGTGACGGGGATGGAAAACAACCTGAAAGGAAAGTTTGCACGAGGAGTCGCTTCCTGCGAAGGAAATGGAAGCTAATGGAAAGGAAAGCTGAATGAAAGGAAAAGACATCGGCATTAAGACCCGCTTCAGGAAATACGTCTTCGCAGAAAGTGTAAGAGGTCCACCGGAAGTACCGGTCCCGAATGTCACGTACTCACTTCCGGTTTGGAAAGCACTGCGTACTTGCATCAAAAGCTCCCAGTGTTCATCTTCCGTTTGCTGTCCGTTTGTCTGATCGAAGGAGCTGAGATAACGCGTGAGGTGGAGGGCACTAAGATGTAGTTTACAAATACGCTCGACAAAGTTCGACTGAAACTTAGATTGTGACACACGTGAGGTCAAAGGTTATCTCACCGCTTCGCAAGTCAGGCAACATGGCTGAACGAAGACGCTTTTCTCCCCATCACCTCCAACTGCAGAAAATATGATTCATTAATTCAGAGAAGTTTGAACCTTGTCAACAAAACTGCTGCATCCATCGTCACGGATTGAATTCACTTCAGGTGGATAATGCACAGACGGGAAGTGATGTCAGCAATCAATCTCTCGAAACTTTTTCAAGAAAACAGCAAAGGTGAGAAGTTTTCATCGTCGATGCACGTTTGACGATTGCAAGGGAAACTAGCTCTAACAGCAACCGATGACCGGCTCGCGATGACCGATTTCTTCTTTTTCCATCGCTGACTGTGATTGCTGTGAATTACTGCGAATTACCGTAATGAGCTTGCCGCGCGCTGTACAAGTGACATTTATTGTTGTTTTTGTTATTATCAGTTTTTATTATTACTTGATTGCAGCGTTAAATTAGTATTCTAATGATTGTAGGCAGGGCCGCCGAGAGCCAGCCCGGGCCCCGGGACAGACGACCTCTCCGGGCCCCTTGTACTTGTAATCGTAAATTATTTTCCCAGTATATAATGTATGTTTACAATTCGAATCTCAATATCTACACTCAAACTCAACTTCTGCATGTGTAATGCTTGGGTGTTCTGTCCTTAGACCTTTCTTTAAAAGAAAAAGAAAAGGAGAAGAAGAAAAAAAATCCACTGACCAAGGCCGGGCCCCCTTGACAGCCGCGGGCCCGGGTACACCAGACCCCCCTGTCCCCCCCTCTCGACAGGCCTGATTGTAGGTCATTTTCTGTGAAAAAGTTCCACATTTTTTGCTAGTCTTTGTCATTTATTTGGTGTCGATGTTTGGCACGGTCTGTCATCTTCCCGAACTGCTATGGGTTCGCTAATGTCATTGTTGTCTTTTCTCTTCTGATGGGATTCTTTCCGACATGATAGAAATCTTTACACTTTCCAACATCAACTTCCACATCCCCCGGAGTATATTAATATTTTGTCATCGTGCATGATTGAGAGGGTTACAAATGATGCAGACTATCCAGCAAGAGCAAGTCTGAAGAGCATGGGAGTACCAGAAGTAAACCACATGTGTGTGGAGAACGGGCATTCAATCACAATTTACCTGTCGAAACCTAAAGCGCCGAGGCCACACATTTATCTCTGGAGAGGCTAGGATGCAAAATTATTGTTTTTTCTGTGGACTTTTTCAAACTGCCTGCGTTTGTGCTCGTCTGCGTTTAAAAAAAAATACTTGGTCAGCAAAAATGCTACAGTACCCCTTCGATAACAAAAACCTATAAAAGATATAAAGTAGTTCGAGAGAAATGCTAATATTTAATGAAACACACTACACCACGCACGTGTGGAGGCACGTGCATCTGGAGATTATCTTTTACCTCTGGTGGATAGTTGCGGTCCCTGTAGGTAGATATTCTGCTAAGCCCCTCATTTTTTAGCGGACACGTGATGTGTCACGAGGGGGCAAAAAGTCTCCTGACGCTTTTCTCATTTAACAATAAAATCCTTTATTTGTAATTTTTTATTAGTTTTTGTTTTAAATTTTATAACTCTTTAACGGAAAACGTCCTTTTTTAACTGCAAAATGTCCTCTCCTCTTTTCCAGACCTGCTCATTACAGGGACAAAAGAAATCGTCGAGGGTCGGTCTACTTTGCAGGCTGGTGTTCTTCTGGCACTTTAGCTTCTGGAGCTAATGCGGCTTTGGGGCGTTCTGTAGGCTTAAGGGATGCAGAAAGACATTTTTTTAGGTGGATGTAAAAGTTTTTAGGGAGGTATTGAGGGAGGGGTTCACGTTGCTGGCCTCACTGTGGAAAGGATGATTGTCTTCTCTTTGTTTGAGTGACGAGGAGGTTTTTTTCCCCCGGTCCTCTTGCGTGTGGTGGACGCTTACAAGAACACGGAGGAGGATTTAGCACTGAGTTACATGGTCTTTTTCACTAAATCGCTGTTAAGGGTGGTGTGGTAAGCTTGAAGAGGAGTGAATAAATGAGCCACATCCTGAAAGTCCCGTAGTTAACACCCTCTAAATATACTGCAGACCTCTGAGAAAGTTCTTCTAATTATCACTGAAGAACTTAATCTGCAGACCTCTGTTAATCATTGATTCTTATTCTGTTCACCATTTAGGAACTTATTCTGGTAATCGCTGACTAAGTAATTTTTATGACCCTTGCACAATTTATTCTGTTTATCGCGCATTAAATTATTATAATTATGATTATGACAAAAAAATACATTATTGGTGGAGCCTGTTATGTACGGGTTATCCCAGCGATGCAAAATAACCCTGTTCATCCTGAAAACATCCTGCAAAAACATGGTCATGGAGTACGCATGGTGGGATTCTTCCATGGCTTGCAGCAATTAACAGTTTTATGTTTTCTCAAAGCATTCCTTATTGAGCAAACTTAAATCTTCCTTGACAGTATTCAATTCTCCATAAAATTCTTTAAAAATAATTGTATAATTATTATAATTGAAACTGAGATAGCCTTTTCTTAAAATTAATTTTCTTTGTTAAGCCCTCATAGAATTCAATTATCTCCGAGCCGGATGACGTATCGGAAATAACCAATCAGAACAAAACGATTTAATTATAGTAATTCTTTAATTTTGGTTCGTTCCTAGTCGTTTAGTTCTTTCCTCTAACAGGCGGTTAACCCTAATCTTATTTCTCTACAAAATTACTTTTTTCCCAGGGAAATGAAAATGTAATGATGGAGGAAAGCAGGGGAGGGGTGGGATGAGCAAGAGAGGTGTTGGGTGTGGGTTGGGGGGTGCTAGGTGAGCAGCTGGAAAGTAGAACAAAGTGGATGAGAGCAGACAGGACGCAGCAATCAATAAACGGTGTTGTCAGGGGGACGCCATCTTTGACATCATCTTCCAAAACGTCCATTGAGACCTTACCAAACAGGGAACTGCTATCTGACAGATTGGAAAACTGTCTGTTTATGTCTGCAAAGACATGGTTTCTTCTGTCTTTTAAAAAACTCTTCTTACTCGCGCTGAGGATTGTAAAGAGGGATGATGGGTCAGTTCTTGTCCGGAGAGAAGGTTTCCGATATAGCAATAATGATCACCGTCCTCCTGACATGCCATGTGGTTGAGGGTTTATTTGCGGACGATGCAGAGATCTCTTTTTTTTTTTTTTTTGGTCCTGATGTCTTATCAAGCCCTCTGAGAAGGTTATAATAAGAAAAGAGAAAATATTTAAATGAGAACAGTACAGACCTTAATGAATCAGTATGAATGTAAGGTTTGAGAAGATTACTGGGTGTGTTTATTTTTACATTTCTTTTCCCCCAGTGGTGCCAGCTGTCTGATTATGGTGAGCTGGGTTCACTAGCACCACATCAGGCAAACGATCTTGGCATCTCCTATGTTTTCCTGTCTAGCTTTATGATTCAGTCTCACGATCTGTTATTTTTCTTTCTTTGTTTTTATTTGCTTTTCCCTGTTTTTTTCTATTTTGTTCATGTTTTTCTTCTGTTTTGCTCTCATAAATCTTATAAACTGCATCAAAAGTTTTAACATTGAAGTATGATAAAGCTTTCTTCTCTTTGCACTCGCACCGATCATTTAAAGGGCAACGATTTTTGTTGGTTTAAGAACGAGAAAGAATTTAACGCCAATTTGCCGCCTAGCACACTAACAACAGACAACATCGGCCTTTCCTATTGATTTTATTTTCATTTTTTTAAAAAACCGATATTTTTCTTGTTCCTGTTTTCCAGTACTATCCTTCACCTGGCAAATTTTGAACCAAAATTCTCATAAAATAAACCAATAAACCTGTTCATTAGGTTCAAACTCCTTCAAACACTCTTGTCTCTTGTTGGACCCAGAGTTGTTTACAATAGGCTGTACCGTCCTTAGAAAGATGCACGACAGCTTTCGTGGTACAGGTAGTAACACAGAAATAAGTAAGCATTCAGACTTGCACACTTGATTTGGTGATGTCTCTAAAAATCACGGATGCACCACCTTTTCTTATACTTTTGTGATTTATGAGGCGATAAGAAGATAATTCATCCCATACAAGACCTCCCAACTTTAGACCAATCAGAGTTTAATCACTTATTTAGACATTTTACACCATAAAGACTTCAGAAAACTATAAAAATACAATAAAGGTAATTATTTCTATTTTCTATTCAATGTTCTTTATTCACCGTTTAGCCTTTTCTTCTGTTCATGGATATGTTACAAACATTTCTAAGCATTTGATTGGTTCTCTTGCTACTCACTGAGGCCCTGTCTAGGGTTCTCGAACACGCTGTTCTTTCTCTACATGTGGCGTCTGTTTACAGCTGCTGACTCGGTGTAAAACACCAATTCTTCCCCATCCCCCATGTCTGGGGTGAATTCCCCTCTTGGATTCCATAACCAGTCGGGTGATCGCCTCTTTATGAAAACTAAGGCACAAAGAGGCTTGAGCTGCGCACGACACTAAGCCAGCAACTGATTCCTCCTCTCAAACTCTTCGCCGCAGGGTCCTTGCTGGCGCGAACATTGAGGTTACGAGGTTATAGCCAAGGAACAAGAAAACTAACGTGTGCTCCATCTTTGGTTTTTAGAGAGAAAGAAAAATGGAGAGATAGACAATGAAGGATGGTAAACGAGTTTGTAGAATACTGATAAATGTGTTCTCGTGCGACTTCGTCTATGTAAGCATTGGGTGCCCTGGGTATGACCTTCTATAAATGTATTTTTAGTATTATGTGTATTACTTCCAAAAATTGTAGCCGAAAATGTTTGGCACTCTTTTCTTTTTAAGCCATTGGTATCACTGGCAATCTTCTTGTATTTATCGCCATGGCTTTCTTTCTGGTGACTCATGTCCAGGAGACGCTTGCAACTTTCGAGTCTGTGAACAGCCTCCGTCTCCATTTGACTCGTGCGACATTTTCACACCTTAGCACCGGCTGGAGGAAAGTGAACAATAAAAAGCCACTTAGTGAGACAAAGACAGACTCTATTTTCTGTGGCATTTCTCTTTTTTTCAGTTTGACCCTCTAGCACTGCCGTTTCCTGGAAAATTACAGGCACTAAAGATGGCACAGTACCTGCTTCTTGGAGGCAACCAGGAATAGAAACAAAACATCAATTAGTAGGAGCTCAGTGCGATATTTGAATTTGTTTATCTATATGTTTTTTTATAGTTGGAGAAGAAAATCTGATTATGTTGATGTTTCTTCTTTAATTTACACTTGTCAATTTTTTAAAAAACTTTGCTTCTAGTAGAGCAATCTCTAGCACCCAGTTGTAAAATGTGTCTTCTCTCCACAAAGAAGGAGATTCACTTATATTATGCCTGTTATTCGATTCCCTTTTACGCTTAATAGCCTAGTAATAGCAATGAAATTATTGGCCACCAGGTGTTCTTTTCAGGGTTTTTCCATATAAAGTGACCATTTGTTACCGGCTTCAAACAAAGCCCAGATTCCTCTCAAGCCAATGATAGTCTCTCAACAAAAAGATTGAGCACGAAGACAGATAAGCTAAAAAGAATACGATAATTAATATGCCACAGGAAAATTGAACCACAGAGCCGAAATAGCATATTTATATTATAAAGAAATGAAACGCTGTCATATCTTATTACCGAATAATCGAAACGGATTCGTCATGCAATATGGATGGTTGATACTAAGAATAGGAATATCTGTAATACACGGGGTCTTCTGTTCAGTTGTGGGTCCTGGACTTAAATGAACTTAAAATAATTATGGCAAAATCAGGTATGCAAAAAAAGTATTAAAAAATTTCTTTACATAACGAGAACTAATGTGTACTCTGCACAGAAACAACTTCGACATCAATAGAGAAGACAGATGCAAGGGATGAGTGTTGGGGTGTGTGAGGGTGGTTAGGTGGTTTGGTGTGTGTATGTGTGAGTGTGTATAGGTGTGTGTGTGTGTACGTGTGCTTGATGTGTAACACGAGCGAGACATTGGATGCTTTGATTCTTGCACAAGTAATACATTTTGCTAAAAAAGTATCTAGATATGTTTCTAGGGTTGCCAGAAGTTCCACTTTATCAACATATTCAGAAAGCCATCTAGAGAAAGGGTTGAAGACATATTCAAATGTCCAAAAATATCCAACAAAACATGTATTTCCCCACGACAATTTTTTCCCCTTTTTTATATACGCAGCTGTGGTTTTTACTTAACAGACGCCAGCATTTTTATGTCTAAGATGGAAATCGAAGCTGACCTAAATTTTTTCCACACCAAAGGTATCTGAAGACAGACTGCTGATCTGTTAAAAGCGCTTATTTCTGAGGCTTCGACTGCTGCATCAGCATCCTTCAAAGCGATAAACTGAATTTGTATGCAGCCTGCCCCTTCATCCCACTGCTCTCCTTAAGTACGAACACGCAACTTTGGCATACAATGTAGCATAATAAGATCGAGAAGATCCAGAAATTTCCATAAATGAGGCGACAAAAGAAGGTAAAATGTGGAACGGCGATGGCTTCTGCTGGACTGTCAAAACAATGAGTATTTGAAAAAAAAAGTAGGTTTTAAGAATCTGGCTGGAGTTTTGTAGGAGAGGAATTATGCATCTCTGAGCCGGGGAATGCCTGGTATTTATTTATTGTGCCGATCGACAAGGAGAGAAATGAAGGTTAGGGAGGCAAGTGCAGCAATCATCATTGCTTTGTGTGGCTGGGGTCCGTGTAATGAGTCCGTTGGCTCGGCATTGTACAACCCCTGTGTTCAGCAAACTATTAGTGCAATCACATGGATAAAGCACACACAACTTCTACCTTTCTACACTAATTTGACTGTTTTGCGTGCAGACATTTCATCGGATGTAGTTTTGGTCCAGGGAGTCAGGGAGGATGAAATAAATCCCTGGCGCACATACAGATTGGAAATGTTGAATCAGATTCGCCCATCAGAATATTTTGCATAATAAAACTTTATTTAATAATACATTTTTGGATACTCAATGACTAATTTAAACCATCGATCTGACACTAATTGGTAGACTCTGGGTGGCTGTAACCGAAGTAGCCATCTTACCACTCGTCAGGCGATACTGCCTCAGTATCAGGGATGCCTTATACTTTACTATTTTTCATAAACTGTAGACATTCAGTTGGGGTTTTTTTTTTTTTCACTATTTTTCTTGATACTCAAGTTCTTTGATTTCAAAGCGGAAGAAGGGCATATCAATCTGTTCCTTTATTCATTTTTCATGTAGGTTTGTCTGACTGTACTAGTTCCTGATGACTTCAGTTATGTTATTGTGAACAGAGTCTAGTCATCAGCTTTATATAAATGACTAACACCGACATACAATGTTCACTTTCAGCTTTTTGCCTAAAGTTAGTAAAGATGAACAATATAAAAATAATTCCTCAGAATTAATATTTCCTTCTACACCATAACTTAGCTCTCAGCAATCGCGTGCAGAGTATGAGGTTTGGGCATTTGACAGCGCGCGGAATAATCTCCTATCTCCTGAATATTTGGAGGTTTGGCAAGATAAATAGCTTTCCTTAAGAACCTCTCAACTGGCTGCTGAAAAAAGAATTAGGTCTGGGACTCCCCAGATTAAGGTTTTTGCGGAATAAATATTCCGACTTCGTTGCCTGAGGCTTAGTTCTGATACAAACAAATTTCCTTTGTTTCCGGTGAAACGACAAAATGATAACCGAGACTTGGGAGGACCAGACAGACAGATGCAGCGAGAAATTCTTTGGTCACTGAAACAGGAAGGTGGTACATGCAGACTACACACGGTATTTGCACATCTTGAATCCTCTGACCTTTTCAAGATGCTCTTCAGCATTAGCTTATTCGTCCAGGTTGACTTCTCTAAGACTTACATATTTTTTTTGGCATACACCACATTCAAAGATCAGATGAGATGTGATTACAGCAGCAATGGCGGCATAAACTAGTTGTTTAAGTCCTAGTGTTCAGATAAAGTACAAAGTTTTCAAGAAATTAAAGAGGGAAATATGGTTTCATCAAATACTTTGGAAAATTCATTAATTTATTCTAGTCGATGATTGTTAAAAGTTGACGATAAATAATTTGTAAAATAATTAGCGACTTGGAATATGAAATGATATAATTGGTAAAGCCTCTAAAATATCTTCCAAAGATTTACAGCGTGAATTTTTTTTTAAAGAGTGGTTTCTGTGTGTTTGTGTGCTCGCTCTCTCACAATCATAACTTTTTTTTTGTTTCTGATCCAGACCGTGAGTTCTTCATACTTTCTCGTCTGTTGGTCTTGTCCATCGTCGATATATTATCCATGTTTAGTTTTTGTATCTCCCGATGAGAAATGTGTTCATTCTGCCTCTTGCTCCATGGCCTTTCTCAACTTTCATAATCACTCATACATTCTCAGTTCCAGAATTGACGACCTTATTCCCCTAGCAGCTGTTTTTGTCATGATTATTAATATAATTTGTTGTTTTTATTAAACTCTTTGAACCCGCCTGGATGATGGTGAAATTGTGTTGTTGCTGTTCTTTTTTTTTCCGTCATCTTCACTGTACAGTACAGAGATTAATTTGAGGTTAAGTTTTTCCAGATTAATTTGTGGCAGAAGGAAGACAGGTAGACCGACAGGCAGAGAGAGAATGTCAAAAGATTTGAGCTTCATTGAGTGTGGAGAGAACGCTGTACAACTGATATTTATTGATATTAATCATTGACTGCATAAAAACAAAAACATCAGATCAAAGATGGAATAACGAAAAGAAAAACAGAATAATAATTCGTATGTACAAACCAAATTAATGTAACACGACGACGTTCGATCGAAGTTTTACTTATTTAATAAGATCACGTGACACCCACTCGATGCTTTTAAAAAAATCACATTATATTGTATCCACTTATAGACAAGACAATGATTTTTTCGTATGTGTGTGTAATATCAGACAACTGAAGGACCGTTAGCTGTGAAGTGTCAGTTGACTTCTATCAGTAATGCTTCAAAAAGTCCAGTCCATATGCTTTCAAGCGGATTTTTCGCCATCGTTCGTCGGAGATTTGTTTCAGACAACTCTCTAATTAATCTCAAAAACCTCTTCAAATACATCTCTGAGATGCGGGATGGGTAATAAGATCGTGGGAAAAATGAAATCTCATTCAAGAGAAAGACAAGTCATGTAGCGGCTTAAATGTAACTTAAGTTCGGAAAAGGAAAGTGGTTGATTTTTTTTTCTATCTAAAAGCTGTTGTTTCTGCATCCACCTAGCATGGAAGCACTCCCAACTTCTTACCCGCCTCTTAGAAAAAGATGTTGGAATTTACCAGTTGATGCATGCTGCTACAATCTCATTTGTCACCTTCATTCACTGGCCATGTAATGTTTTGAATGTTTCTGTCCAGATGATGATGATGATGGTCAATAGCACCGCTCCCTAATTTCTTACATTGCTTTACCAAAAAAAAAATACTCATCAAAAGCATAAATACAGCATAACAAGATTCTATATTATCTAAACACCCAAGCACATACTATCAGTAGTCAGAAACAACATAACAAGTGTGTCTGCAGTCCTGTTTACATGCCAACAATGACTACGCATGTCTCAGCTGAAAGAGGATTGAATTCCATACATTTCGGACAAAGAAGGCAGACATGTCCCCACCCAAAGACTTTCAGATGATCCTAGGCACTGTCTGAAGCCGATCTCTAGAGGAATGGAGCAAACTACAAGAAAAGTAGGTGGACAGAAAGATAGGCTGGAAGTGTGCACTCAAACTGGCAAGAAACCTACTTGTCATTATGTACTGTATGCCAAACTTGAATGGCAGCTAACGAAGCCCCACAAGCAAAGGTGTAAGGTGATCATGATGAGATTTATGAAAAACGAGGCGCGCGGCTTTGTTCTGAATTTAGTGCAACTGTCGGGTCAACAGGTAAACCTCGCAGAACTGAGTTGCAGACGACAAGGCACCAAGTAACCAATACAGAGACAAGTCTAGAGATAACACTTTCAAACAGGTACCATCCAATGCTCCTAACCTTGCGGAGTTGTAAAGAAAGCTTCTCGGCAGGTAGAACTACCATGCTATTGTAAGAAAACAACTTGATCAAGATACACACCGAGATATTTTACAGAAGTTTGGAAAAATGTTTCGACTCCAAAAAATGGCCAACATAATTTTGTTAAATATATTGGTGGTCTGCTAAGTACTAGTAACACATAAACACATTTATTAATGGTTGATTAAAGTTGAAGAGCAACATATAGATACAGGCATAAATAATGACCTTTTATAACTGACTTCCGATCTGCTTTGTCCCAAAATGCTTCATTATCGGCAAGTTCTAAGCTGAAAAGTTATAGGGGTTTTTTTTGAACACAGGATACTACTGGTTGTGGGGGGAACTCATGTAAAATTTGGCATAGAAATTGCTGTGGTCAGGATGTAGGGCGCAGGTTGGCCTCGTGGTAACGATCCTGTCTGTAGACACGGTAGACACAAGGAGCAAGAAGCCAAGTTGCCCAAGAAGGGAAGCCAAGGAAAGTAGAGATAAAAGTTCTCTCTCACCTCTCTCTCTCTATTCCACCCACGTTCTCACGTCATCGTGCCCCTCGTCGAGGCTCTCGGCTGTACGTACCCGCTGGTTCTGCATCATCACCATCATTATCGCCTTTTCATCTCCTTAATGACGAGCAAATAGAGCTCGCAAGACCGTTAATGAGAAAAACACGAGTTGTCTTTTCGCCAGCTCATAGCCGTCGTCACGGAGGTAGTCCATTTAAAGTGTGTCTGAAAGTGGGGAGGTGAGGGAAGGGGAGTTTAGAAAGGAGAGAGGGAGGGGCAGTAGTCGTGAGACACAGAGTTCGTACCCACCCGAGGTACTAGGTCAGCTGCTTAGCTGTGCGCCACACGCGAAAGTTTTCGTTCGTTCATTTGTTCGTTGGTTTGTACGTTCTTTCGTTCGTTCGCTTGTTCGTTTGTACGTTCTTTCCGTTCGTTGGTTTGTTCGTTTGTACGTTATTCTTTCGTTTGTTTGTCTGTTTGTATGTTCGTTTGTTTTTTGTTCCTTTGTTTGTTGGTTTGTTTATTCATTCGTTCGTATTACATACTTGTAATTATGATCCTGCAGGCCTTTCTATCTGTTTTCTGTCTATCTTTCCTTACTGTCCACCCGCATGACCTTAGTGTCTATGTACCTACCTGTAGACATTTCTGTGTGTAAGCTGCTTAATTTAAACACAAATATATATATATGATTTGTTTACCGGCCCTATGTTCCTCGAGGAGTAACAAGGAATAAACTGTGATATATTTCTTCGTTTGACAGTAATGCTCATTGTACTTTACAAAAGAGTAAGCATTAAGATATAAAATTATGAGAATCAGATTGTGGTCGTCTTGATGTACAATGGATGCCCAGAGCTGCCCCTTTAACTTTTTGTTGCCGTGTCCACAGTTCAAGATTTCATACTTAAATAAACGAGGTACTTGTAACAACGTTTGTAAAACTGAAAACTGTGGTAAAGAAGTAAATTTAGAAATGTTCAAAAACCGCCATTATGCCATTCAGATGCGTTGCACAAACGCATACAAACCTGTTCTGACGGGAACACGTCTGGCTTAATTTTATCTTACCTTTTAAAAAATTAGCTTTTTACAGAAAGTTACCAAAAAACTGATGATCTAAATGAGTTTGTAACTGGCTCCAGATAACCGCCCAGTGGTGTGATCTGTGATGACATGGCGAACATCAGGTAAGCATTAGCGCACTCCAAGGCGAAGAAATTACAGCATTCGTATATGAAAACATTTTGTATCCTTCATCAAAAACCATTCAAGAAGCCACCACATCTTTATCAAATCATTTTAAAGAATAAAGTCCTCACAGCAAATACCACTGTGAACTCCAAACACCTAATCTTTCGCACGCACCTCCGTGAATACCTCCTCAGTCTCGTCGCGCCAAGTGCGAGTATGAACAATGCTTCTTTCTCGTCGGCTTTAAAAAAATAATTAATCTAAGTAAATCCACGCAGGGGAACAGGTCAGCAGTTCCGTCCTTTTTATCGGTCCTCAAGACCTTCAGATGGCAGCATCGAGCACAAGATCCACCGAGAAGACCGAACGAGGGCCATAAGGTGCGACGAGACCAATAGACAGCCACCTACAGTCTGGACTAAAATCACTTTGAGGTCCATCTAAATCGTTTGTTTTGGGGTTTTGTTTGTTTGTTTGTTTGTTTTTGCTGTTTTATTGTTTTCGTTTTTTGTTTTTGGTTTTTTGGTTTTTGTTTGGTTTGGGGGTGGTTTTTTGTTTGTTTGTTTTGTTTTGGGTTTTGTTTTTTGTTGTTGTTGTTGTTTTGTTGTTGTTGTTGTTTTTGTTGTTTTTGATGCATCATTACAGGTCTTAACCAAGATCCAACCCAAACTTTGATGTCAACATCTAAACTGCAGGGCGATGTGAATACTAAACACTATCATGCTCTACGCAAGTATCGATGAGATAGCAATACTTTTTATTTAAAAAAGAAGGGTATTAAGTTCTGTATTTTAACAGCTGGGACAACCGTGACAAATTTGTCATTTTTTTTCTCTTTATTCTGTTCATCCTGCAAAAAGCAATATAAAATGATCTGTGGAAATGGTTTTGTTAAGACAGACAGAAATAAATTCAGAGAAGTAGGTCTGCATTTTGCTTCAAGAAACAGACCTTGAATCATAAAACCTTCTTAATATTTTTGTTGATGTGTTTAGGAATACGTTTGTTGCTGAACTTTTCGAACTCAGACAGTTGTATTCTGTTTCACATCCTTGCGTGTCTTTCACGTCTTAAGGGCATTTCCGGATGAGCATGCGCAATGGACCAGATGAATTTGATTACTTCCAAGAAACACGGAAACAAATAAAAAGTTTATGTGTGTTTTCTCTCTCTCTCTCTCTCTCTCTCTCTCTCTCTCTCTCTCTCTCTCTCTCTCTCACACACACACACACACACACACACGCACGCACGCACAGAGACACACACATACAGAGACAATCGTTAAAAGTTATGGGAACATTTATGAATGGGAAGGAAACTGGAAACATTGTGCAACCAGGCGCTCGTACCGATGTCGTGTTGTTGTAAACAAACTGTGAATACAACATACAACAGTGACCTTGACTCCTTAACAAGTTTTTCCCGATCCTGTTTCTAAGACCTTCCTGGCATCAACAAAATTTTAATGTTAACCAGAGTCCGTAATTTCTTACAACGAGCTAAAGACTTGAAAAGATAGCAAAGACACAGAACGACAATATAAATCTTAACAGACTTAAAGGCAAAGTGAGATATAAATCTTAATAAGTGGTCTACATATATTTTTTTCAGCTGACCTGTGCTGACCTTAGTTCGTGTTTATTTTCATGGTGAATGGTCACGTGACCTCACAAAAACCCAAGTAACATATGATTCCGTCTTTCTCGTTGGCTATAGCTTTGACATATCAAACCACAGCGTCCAGGTACATCGGATTTTTCCCTTCTTTCTGTGCATGGGAGTTTTATAGGCTCGTACCTAATAGAAAAAGACTAACCCCTGTTATTTTGAGAAATATTATCTTAAACTGACCTTGTTGTACTCGTTTCCACAACAACAAACACTTTGAACCCAAGGAGCTCTATAAAAGATCGCCGACAGCATTCCGCCTCATTAAAAAAAAGAACATTCAGAAGCAGGATGAAAAAATAAAAATATCCGATAAATTGGATAAATCTGAGAGTTTGTGCGTTTTTGAACTGTCCGCCTTGAAGGCAAATAACTCTGCTCAGAATCAGCATTTGTATGTTCCTTATACTCCGCACATTATTTTTAATATGATGACTTAACATTTTTCTGTTTGTTTAAAAACTTGAATCTCTGGTCCCAGTGCTCTCTAAAGCATTTTCTAAGGTCCTTTTTTCTCGAAAAGTGTTGCTCTTTCACGAGAATGTTTTTAAAGTGGTCGTTCAGGGGAAATAAGGGTGACGAGGTTAGGCTTCAATATTCAGCTATGACTTTTTTTTACTGCAGTTTACTGTCTGTCTTGTAGGAAGATGTGGCCTTCTTAGTTGACCCCTACTGGCTGCTATGCATGGATTTCCAATGTACAACTTTCAATTTTTTCTTGTACAAATACACTGTAATAATTGCACCAGGATTTAAAGAACTGTCGTATAATACTCTGGTATTACTCCGCCAAATAGTGACCATCTCCTTTTTCTGATAGGGTTGAGATTTCGGGATGAATAAAAATTCACTCTTTGTCCAGCCTGTGTCGACCTATTCCTATTCAAAAACGACCATTTTTCATCACAAGTGAAAAATCCAGCCCCAAAACAGTCATTGGGATTTGACAACATCAATGAAGGACACAGAAAGGTGTCTTCACGGACGCGCCGTAAATTTTGGTGGTGCCATCTGGTCTAGCATCTTCATCTTCACCATTGTGTGATGCACGACTTCACACGTATTGTGTGCAAACCGAGATTTTGCCATCAATGCACACAGGGCCTTCTGGGGTTGGCCTCCACCATTCCCTCTAGAAGACCGTCTAAAGGAAGTGAGGCCGCCGGGCAGGTGGTGCATCATCGAGATTCGCACCTCCGGGATTCGCACCTCCAACTTAAAACCAAATTCTTCCACAATTCTTTTTTTCAGTGCATCATCCATGATTTTTGTTGTGCATGATTATTTCTGTCACTCAATACCTTCGTTTAAATTTGTAAAAAAAAAAAACTCAGGTAAAAAATCAGGGCTATTTTATTCAACTTTTTACCAACGTGGTTTATAAGAAAGTATGCCGATGACGTCAGATCTAGCTTTCCGTTATTAACGTACACAACGATGAGCAAAGGAACCTGTCCTACACAGTCTGTCATAACAAGATGGTCTGATGTTCTCATGGCACAGGAAAGGCGAGGACTTGTAGGATGTCCTAGTAAATTCACTCGGCACATAATACAAGATTCAGTTTCAACGTCTGGAGGAAAACAGAACATTGCAAGAGAAGTATCAAACAATATTCACCCTAACCATGACCCCTCATGTCATCAAAAGTAGTGATAAACGAACGTTACAATGAACGAGACGGACTCCAGAGTATGCCAATGATGATGATGAGGAGGAGGAGGAGGAGGAAAAAAAGGATGACAAAATGTTTGATGAAGAGAAAGGAAGGATTAATACGATAAGAGATAAACCGAGTAAAAAAAATACAGGAAAAAATTATTCGTATTATAATAAAGTGAGTTTACATAGCGCATTCCTCTCTCCCCCTCCACTTCCGCATTAATACACTCTATAAAAATACACTCTATAAAAATAAAAATACAGAAATAATTATGTACACAAAACTCACACAAAACAACAATCACCAGCACAAAACACAAAAAGGTGAAACATTCACACAAATTTTCGACTCAGCAACATCTCGTCGAACATAGAGCAGCCAATGTGGGCTCCAGACCACAAACATCAGTTTCATCTCTCACACCAACCCTCTCATCCCTTCACGCGCAGACCGTCGTGCAGTAGATGACGCCGCCGCCGCCGCCATGTGATTTCTGTCGCAGCTGCTGCATCGCACGCGCGGTCTGTCATCGGCTCTTGATGCGCGGGAGACAGGAGCCGTGCGTGAGTGAAGATGCTGCCCCGCCTAGGAGGAGAGTAAGTCCCCCATCCCACCCGAGCCCCACATCACCTCACACCCCCCTGTACGTTCGCATCTTGCGGACATGCGCACACGCTTCATCCCACTGCAGCTGCTGGAAGGTGGGATGGGAGGGATGGGAGGGTAGTGCCACGAGCGCGCGCAGCCTCTGTAGCAAAGTCTTCAAGCTCGCGCGCCGAGCATGTGTCGTGGGTGAGTTGTGAGTTCGCTCCAGTGACCAGGGAAGCACTCCAAAGTCAATCGTCACTTGTGTCGGACTTGTCCTGGATCTCATACCGCTTCTTGTTTGTTTGTTATTTTTTAAACGACATCCACCATCTGAGCGGCGATGAAAAAAGATCCGTGTTCGACTTTGTGCAGGGCTTGGTGGGCCAGTGTCGAGCTCGGAAAGTCGGGTACATCTTTCTCACACGCTGAAGACCTTTGTGTGAACTTTTCTGAGATTTTATCTCTGAGAGACAAACTTTTTATGTGTGGGAACTCTCCAAGACTGATATCAGGGTGTGAATCGGTATGTACCTTACTCCCCATCATGTTTTTTTATTATTATTTATTTACCTTTGAGTATAATCTTGCATGTTGATCAAATATCCTAATTAGAAGTCTAATAAATTTAATTATTCAGGGTATTTTAAAATAATCATCTGTTATCACCATGACTCTCTCCATGATAGGGTTAAATTTTTCATCACTTATTACATTATTTTTTACAGTCTGTTAATTATTTAGACTGTGCAACTAGACATTTTGAACAATGACCATAATTAATGTTCATCGTCGTGTTCGATGTCAACTATCATCATTTTAAGAAATCCCATGACTCGGAATTTAAATATTTATCACATTCTTTAATTACGATGACATCCACGCAAAGGACCTAACAAATACCCGACAAATTAGTCACAAGAGACCTGAAGGTGGCCGGGTATTTACCCCCATCACACCCGCAGCTGTTTCGTTGCGATTAACGGTGTTGTTAACAGACCTTTCAGACGGGTGGCAACAGGTCGGCTCCACAACCGCATCTGTCTGTCTGGTTACCAGGTTTGAAATGAGATCTCGAGTGGAAGATAAAGCGCTATCTGATGTTTTGACAGGCTTTTGTGACTGGCATTTCACAGGCGGATAGAAATCTGTGGACAAAACAAGCATTGGCTGTCGGACCAGCCGCCATGTGGGACGGACAGATAGACTGTCTCTGACAAGAAGCCTTATTAGCACTAGTATTTAACTGTGGTTGTGGGTTGAGAGACAGGACGAATGTGTGTATGGGTGTGTGTTTGTGATGTGTCCACATTCATCCCAGCCAAAAAAAAAATATCAACTTTTGTGTATATCAGAGCGCAACTACACATTACTGAAACAGAATGAATATTTTGTTGACCATAACTCAAACATAGTAACAATTATATTACAAATAATTCAAACGGAATAAATATTATGTTCATATTATTCAAACAGAAGGACGATTATGTTCGACATTACCAAAAAAGAATGAATATTTGCGTTGATTCTGGGTAGTATGGGTGCTCCTATCTCTTTTCCACACATAAAAATGCCCATACATTCGCAGGGGTCATCCGACCCGACGTGCATTTTCATACATGGAAAAGGAGGTAGGACCGCTTCATGCAACCTGGCTCAGAGATATGGGACTGCGTGGGGTAACTGTATCCGTCTGTCTGCTGTGCAGCATGCTCCACCCCTTGATTGCCGTCTGTCCTGACATTCTCTGCCTCAGCCGCGTCTTGCAGGTCCTCATCACGAACGCCGCTGCAAGGCGGCCAGCGAGCTGGAGAGCTTTGCACACGACACCAGCTGTCCTGGAAGTCTTCGCAAAAATGTCAATCAACGCCTGCTATGGCTTCCATCGCAATCCAGACTGCATTTTTCTTCGACTTTCGCGGCGTTGGACGTGGTGTCTGCATGGCAAAAGACAGAGATGAGAGGGACAGACAGATAGACGAAGAGAGCAGGTAACTTCCAACCACGACTCCGTGACTGAAGAAGTTTTGTTTTATTCTGGGAGGAAGAAGCTGAATCACAATTTTTGCCATTGAAATATATATTTTTCTCCAACATATCCTTGATAGTCCTGACTCTCTGATGTTGGTTTAAACGTAAAACAATGACCAGAAAAGATTTCGGTTTGAATCCAGCAGTGCTGGGACAGTCCAGCTGGACCCCAACTTCCTCTCCTCCCTCTACTCCCAGCCCTACCCTCCTCCTGTCAGATGGAGCGATTGTGAACGCGACGTCATCGCCCTATGACCGTTTCCTGGCCACCACCCTCACCTCCGAGGCAGGGTGGGGTCGGGATCTTCTCAACATCACCTCCACGGATTCCAGCAGCGTCGTCTGGTGCCGCAACGAGTCGGCCATGCCGCACGAAGAGACGTTCGTTGAATTCTACGAGACGGCGCGATTCGTGACCGGCCTCATCCTCTACCCCTGCATCTGCATCCCGGGGTTGCTGGGCAACGCTCTGACCCTCATCGTGTTGTGGGAGCGCAACATGCGGACGTCTACCAACGCCTTCCTCTCGGCACTGGCCGTCTCCGACTCCATCAAGCTCATCAACGACCTTCTCTACTTTCTCAGTATCCTGCTCCTGCGCACCGACGACACCATCGGCAACCGCGCCTACGGCTACCTGTACCCGTACGCCCACTTCATCTTCAGCATGTCGGTGTGCGTGTCGTCCTGGCTGACGGTGTCCGTGGCGGTGGAGCGCTACATCATGGTTTGCCACCCGACACGCGCTCGCCACCTGTGCAGTCGTCAACGGGCCGTCACCGTCTGCGTCGCCGTCTTCGTCATCATGACGACGCTGGCCCTGCCGTCGGCTTTGAGGTATGGCGGAAGAAACCATTAAGTGCTGAACAGCTATTCTTAACCGGAAAAAATAATGGATGAAGGTTTGACCTAGCTTAGCAAAGGTTTTCTTGATACAACTGTCATGTCAAAATGTTGCCAAACTAAATCAAATCCTCGTTTATATATTTTTCCAGTTAGGAAGAGTCTTAGTGCATGAATCGGGACAATGGTCGACATCCGGGACCATGCAGTAAAAATCTGACAAAAAGTCACACGGTGTGATCCTGACATCATTGCATCATATTTGTTTTTATTATTTTCGGTATTAAATAACAGATGAGACACGTTGTCCACTGTTTTACATTTTATGGTTTTCCGGCAATGTCACGGCACTTTCTGTCTGGTCCCCAACTTCGGCTGTTGTTCTGCTTCGTACATTAGCTCTGAAGCACGAAGACCGGTGTCATTAGCTCAACACAGGAAATGCACGTGCATCGCGCGTGACTGCCCCGAGACTTTTCCGAGATCAACGTGATCTACCGCCTGCAAAATTTCTCCATTATACGTGTGCGTGCACTCTTTACAGCTGTGCACTCGTTTTTTTAGGGGGAAGGACAAGGGGTAAAATGTGTGCATGTTGAAACTGTAAGTTTTCTCCGTTTATTCTTTGACAAAATTTTGCTGACTGCACACTTTCGTTTTTTGAACAAACGTCGCTACAATAAATCTGTCTTTTCCGTTGGCAAAACGGCTCGAAATAAGCCTGTCCTCTTGGTGAACCACACATTTCTCTACTAAAAATCTTTTTCCGCACGACTAAAGGGAATGAAATTCAAAAAAAGATGCAATATCTACTTGGCTAACCTTTTCTCATGTAACAATGTAACAATATATATATATACACAGAAAGAAAGTGTTTCCCTGTTTGGCAGTGATCTTATGCAAAATAACAGCAGAAGAAACAAAGTGTACTGTTTACACAATATGC
This sequence comes from Pomacea canaliculata, assembly GCF_003073045.1. Classification (NCBI taxonomy): domain Eukaryota; kingdom Metazoa; phylum Mollusca; class Gastropoda; order Architaenioglossa; family Ampullariidae; genus Pomacea; species Pomacea canaliculata. The sequence goes on from NC_037591.1 coordinate 8,725,916, forward strand.
AGTATTACTAATGCTAACTTTTTTTCTGGTAGCAATAAGATATATATAGCGCATTTCCCTGCTTAGGAGGGGGTCCAATACTCTTAAACGAAAAAAAAAAGAAAAAACAAAAGAAACAAATGCAACGATACAGTTTGTAGAGAAAAAAATGTAGAGATGAAAGGATGGGAAAGGTGGCAAGAAAAGGAGAACAATAGCTTCTGGAGATATTCACTAAATTGTATGTGTAATTTCCATATACCTCTCTCTGTTATCTATCTCCTCGTCTGATAACATGGTTTTTAGCGTATCTTTATTCCGTAAGCATCTTATTTCTGACAGCCTTAATATCAGCTTCATGGTGATCAGCTTGAGACTAACACCTGAATGTAAAATGGTTTTGCACCACAAACTAAAGTCTGTGGACATTGATGATGAGGCTTTCATCTGATACTCTCATGTTCTGTTCCGGATAGATTCTCTGTTCTCTTCTCTGTCTGAGGTTTGTCCTTCTCCTCCTCCCTTCTCACCCTTGAGCTCGGTCTGGTTTTGATGAGTGCCGCCCTTGACAAGTTTGCTACAATTGACTTTACATTCTGGTCAATGGACTCTGTTGAGGTTTCGGCATTCCCGACACGATCCTTCCTGGTTCCAGAGCTTTCTCCGCGACCATTGTCATTGATTACCGTTTCTGCCCGCCTTTTCCACATCTCGTTGGCGTTCTCCAGGGTTTTGTCCTGTGCCATGTCCTCCACACTCTCTACAAGCAGCCCCCTGTCATTGGTCGTTGAGCGTCCTGGCCTTCATTTTCTCGCCTCAACAGGCAACTACTCAGCCCTCCACCGACAGAAATTCTTTCCTCCAACAGTAACTGCTATTCTGACATTCGGAACTGTTTTACTGAAAACAAATTCAAATTGAACCCTGACAAGACTAAAGCGATGGTCATTGACACTGGAGAGCACCTTTCTACTGTCTCTTTCTCTTGTCTTCGACTTTCACCACGATCTTCATTATTGTCCAGAATGAATGGTAATTATACTTCTAGAATTCCCCCTCTCCATGCAGATACGCATCTCTTCGTTGAAAAAATCTTGGGTGGTTTCATCACCGATGTCTCTCCACCATCCCAACGCTGAGTACTGATTTCATTTTCAAGCTACCTTTTTCTTTCTTCTCTTCTATCTAGATTACTTCAACTCCTTTTATCCTGGTCTTTCTTATTCCTCACACTATATTCCACATTCGCTTGAAACATTCTCCGCCAGTCTCTCTCTTTAAACGGTTTCAAGGGACAAGATGCGTCTTTCCAGTGACTTTCAAAACACTTCCCAGCGCATTAAACTGTTTCACGAAAACAATCCCCTCTACAACTCTGAATGTTCTGGGAATAAATTTCTTCAACTCCATGTTTGCGTATCAGGTTCTCCTTTAACAGCTAGGTTAATTGCAGGAGGTGAAATACGCTGCGCAGCAATGGGCATCGAACCATTGGCCTATCCTCTTCACTTATGTATGTATTAGATGTATTATGCATACATGTAGGCATGCATTGTCTTTCACGGAAATAGCCTCAGATATGCATCGAATCCATGCAGTTCGTGAAGAACTAGCCCTTCTTGCGGTCTTAACACTGATGTTTATTGGGACAAGCAGATCCGGGTATCTTGGCGATCATTACACCAGCGTTCTCTCTCGTGACACTTCTGTGGCGCTCCTGCCCCCCACAAGCAAGAGGAGCTATAACAAACAGCCATCCTCAACAATACAAGCGCTACATCTTGCAAAAGCAGTATGATCAAAACGGTAATGAACACTGCGATAAGAAAATACAATTGGCCTGTCTTCAAAGGGAACAAAGTCGTAAAGATATTTGGCGGAACATAAGGTCTAAACGGTAAAATGCAAAAAGAGAATTCGGATAAGCCAAGATTCCTGCATTATGTGTCTGTCATGAAAAAAAAATGTCTAAGAAGTTGTTTTGTAAACGTTGTTCTTACACAGTTTTATGAGAAAGAAATGCATGTTACTTCCTCACCTGCGATATCACTAGTGTGACCTCATCCTCCTGCAACTGTTTTCTTTTTTTAAAAAGTCGTTCGCCAGACACGTGGCTAGAGACAAAAGGATTCGTGTTATTTTCCCTCTCATAAATTCTTGTTTACTGGTAGTAAAACCAATGACGGTTTCATGGATATTCGGATATCAAAAAGTCAGGAATAGCCAATGAAAAAACAAGTATTGTGAGAGAAATAAACACAGGTACATAAAGGTCTCATAAGTACAGTCGGCTTCTTAAAGAAAAGTTAAATAAATAATTGCTTTCGTAAAGAAATTGCCATCAGGAAGGCTTTAAAAAAGGGTTAGGTCTATAGTAAGCTCAAAGGCCGGGTGCTAATGACCCCAAACATAACCGAAAAACAAAACTTTGTAGGGAGAGTTGAATGCTGCTGAGATAGTCTGTAAGAGCCAGACTGAATTTTTCTCTATCCAGGGCTTGTATCACATGGCTTTTAAGTCCAAATAAACCACACACATCCCACAATACACGCACATACACATATATCTCACAATGCACACACATCACACACAACTTGGATTTTAGCGAGCAGCCAGACACCCTGACAACAAACTTTTGCATTGAAATCCAAACTTATTCTCTGTAAATGTCCAGCCACAGGACTGTGAAGACCACAAGCATCTTCAAATGTCCACTGGCTCCTGTCTGCCCTTTGCTTGCCATTCAGCTAGTACTTCCTCTCCACCACGTCCCTAATGACATGTCAGCTGAATTGTTTTCGTTTCCTGATTTGTTTATTGTTTATTGGAGTAATGGGTTTCGTAAGTAGTTTGTTTATTTATCAAACAGAGCTTTGTGTTTTTGTCTTCTCTATCCGCTGTCTGCAAAGAAAATACTGTATAGGACGAGCGATTGGCGAGCAGAAGTAATCAGTCTTTTTTATAAACAGGACAAAATAAATTCTAGAAGTTCAACACGTGCGGCTTGACCTGTCCTTGCCATACTGACTCAATCACTCCGATTGAACCTCATGCCATCTGTCTATGACAGTCTTTCTGTCTTGTGTGTCCATCTGTCTCCTTGTTTGTCTGTATTTATGTTTATGTTTATTCCCTCTATGTGTGTGAAAGAGAGTGAAAGATCGGCCTATTCATCTTCTCCCAACGTGTGCGTGCATGGACCCTCTAGCTGACATCTCTCTTGACGCATGCGCCGTGTGCCCGTACAGGTACAAGACGGTGGAGTGCGTGGTGCCGGACACGGGCGCCATCATGTTGGAGGTGCAGCTGACGGAGATGTGGCGCAACCCGACGTTCGTGGAGGCCTACAACTGGGCGCAGAACCTGCTGCGCTCCGTCATTCCGCTGCTGGTGCTGGTGGCGCTCAACACCTGCATCATCAGCGCCGTGCGCAAGACGCGCGCCAACAAGAAGAACAACTCGCGCCACCGCGTCACCGTCATGATGATCATCGTCATCCTCGCCTTCCTCGTCTGCATCACGCCCGACGCCATCATGTCCACCGTCTTCAACCTGGGCTACCACGAGGCCTCCAACCTCGTCAAGGGCATCCGCGAGTTCACGGACACGCTGCTGGCCTTTAACGCTGCCACCAACTTCGTCATCTACTGCCTCTTCAACAAGGTCTTCCTGCAGAGCTTCCAGCGGCTGTGCTGCAAGACCACGGTGACCAAGAAATGGCAGACCGAGATGGACGAGTCGCAGTACAAGCGCCTGAGCGACGCCAAGCCCAACTTCAACAACAACTGCTCGCCGCAGAGGTTGTGACCTGCTGACCCAATGACCTTTGTGACCTGTCGCGCGCAAGAGTAAGGTTGTGTGCTGCTGCTGTTGCTGTTGCTGCTGCTGCTGCTGCTGCTTCTCGTGTGTCTCGCGCGGCCGGGAAAAGGATGTAGGTAGGGAAAGGGGGAACGAGGTTGGCGAAGGATGAGGGCGGACTTTCACGAGCTGATTTTCGTCCTCGTTGATGAACACTGGTGACGATAAGGAGGAGGAAGACCACGACGACGATAGCAAGTTATTTTTTGATGTACTGTCCCTGCTGTCGCCCCTTACTCTGTAATTTTCACGCTGGCTTTGTCTAAGGTTATTGTAACACAGCACAGAAAGGAATCTGATAGCCGTGGAGGGTCTTTAGCTTTAGCTAAGCTATATAACACGACCCAACTATGACTGAGTGTGTGAAAGAGGCTTCAACTGTGTGTGAAGAGACTTCAGCTATGTGTGAATGAGGCGTGAGTGTGCGGGTGGGCACCTTGTGTGATGGGGATGGGCTGGGAGGGATGTGTGGTCGTATTCGCACACAAGGGAATAATCCGGGGGGGAAGCCATCGGTAACCTTTGGTGGCTTTGGTAGCTAAAGAAAGAAGATGGATAAATACCCATTTTGTGTGATTTGATGTCTTCTTGCACCCGTTTACTAACCTCACGCTGTACATTGCTCCTCACTTTTTGACAGTTTGCTTCAGCGGGTGACCATCAGTTAGTCACTGAGGAACACTGGCGACCACAGCATGTGTGTAACAGTCACTAAATTGTTGACCACGAGGAATTTTCTGTAGAACCCATTCTGTGACAGAAGAACAAAGCATGGGATTGGCGTGTTGTTTTATTATTTTTTTTTAAAGATTGTGCCTCCCCATTGGTCAGATTTGTACAATGGAGTGACGGAAGCCATCTTGACAACTGGTCATTGCTGAGTAAGTTGGAGCATCTTGGTGTACAGAATTCTTGTTCTTAAACCGTTTTTGTCAAAACTGATAATCATCGTTTTATGTTTTTTAATTCTTTTTCTTTTTGAAGTTTTTTTCAACCTTTTCCGTAAACTTGTTTACCATTTTGCGTGTCTATCTTTGTTAGAGGATAAGAACCCTTTTTGTTGTTTCTTACCAAAGATCGCTGTATCCAGGTGAAAAAAAGTGAACAGTGTAATGTTACAATAGTTTTATCTGGCATCAGATGGCAACACTTGCTGACGAGAAAAAATTTTTGCTTTTTCAAAGGCTGACAATAATTACAAGAGAAGGCCTTGCTGTTTTAGTGTCTGAATGATGATGTGGGGGATAATAAAGAACATCTTCCTCTCAGCTCTCGTCGGTGCTCGACACCATTGAGGATAACACCAGATGCACTGCTCTTTGTCTCCTGCTGTTCACTTTGTACTCTGTGGCTATTTTTATCCACATAACATCTCTATTCTTCAAATAAATTTCAGATTAGCATACATGCTGAACACTTCATGAATAATCTGAAATTTAGAACCGCAGGAAGCATTAGTAGCTATTTTCGAATCGCGTGTGATTTAAAACTGCGACAAACATGAAAATAATAAAATAGAAAATAGAAAAACTGTTCAAAACACTAGCTATCGTGTTGTCTGTCTGTGTCACGAGGCACCCAATAAACATAATCCAATTCCTTTTTTTTCAGTTTTGAACCACGAAAAACATTCAGGTAGTATTGTATATCTACAAACTGTAACAAGCATGGAAAATAGGAAAACAGGAATAATAGATTATTTGTATAAATATTTTGACTAATTATATAAAAATAATAAATAAAAGGAAAGAATGCATGTTACATGGGTTTGTACGAGAGTTGACTAGAGAGACAAGGTTTTTATTTTTAATATTCCATTGTTTACTTATTTGTTTCTCAATTGTGCAAATTGAAAAGACGCAGGTCAAAGGGCATTTAGCAAACAAACTTTTCGAAAAGGAACTGTAAGAGTTTTAAAATAAGAAAAGTAATACACTGGTATAACAGTTTTAAAGTTCTATTCTCTCTTTTGTTCCACAAAAACTAAGTCATTGAACTTCTAATACATTTTTTTACTGTTTTACAATCCCCCTTTTTTAAGAAAATTACTTTCCACAGTGTAAACATCAATTATCTAGCTCTTTCTCTTTCTTTCTATTACCTTTCAGCGGTTAGGAGAAGATGAGCTCCAGGCAAAAAATAAGGAGGCAGTATTATGTTGCCTAATATTGCCTGCGGTGTGTGTGTGTGTTCTCCACAACATTCTTTTCCGGTGCTAATATATCGTCTGATGCTGCCTCCCACAATTCAGTGCGAAGGATCAGTTAAATAAAGGCGTTTCGCCACAGCTTGTCCTCGTAAACAACTCTCTCATCTTGTAGCTGGTTATCATTCCATTAAAAGTTTCGGCACTGGCATCTTATACAGTTTTATGCATTTGTGTTGCTTGTGGTGGATGAGGGAGTTTGAGATGTAACTGCATGGTTGTAGGGTCGTCCCCGAGTCTTTATGTAGGTGGTCTGTGGAACGAGATGTTTGAGACTACACTCTTTTTTCTCTCTGATTTATCTTGTCTATGGTTTCAACTTGCCTCCATTCCAGACAGCTCAGTAGACTAAGAGAAAATAGTTTGCCCCACACGAGAATCGAACCGGCTTGCCTTTGGGATCGGACTCCACTGCCCTGATCAGTTGCCTGTCTGCATCCGCACGGTTATAAATGCTATACTTGTGTGCAGTAAAGCTCCCACATACATAAACACGTGACATACACACATAACAGTCTAGTCAGTGACGTAAACACTTGACGGCAACAGATGGTACCGCAGTCCTCTTTTCTTCTTCTCACATCGTAATCGAGACTACTACTCCTCCTCCTTCTTCTTCTTCTTCTCCTCAGCTGCCTATGGTAACGATTCGTCGTTCTAAATATAATGCATATAAAACACTTACTCAGGCCTGTTCACAAGCCAGCTGTAACCGTTAAAAACCTTTTTATTTTTTCATCTTCCACAAACCCATCCACCGAGTTTTCCCGACGAAGTCTGCCTTCCATAATGGTCGCTCTGTGTTTTGAGCCTGGGATCTGAGAGAGACCGCCTTCCTGCAACTTCAAATTTCTAAAAAAAAAAAGTTCCTCAAATGCTGTAGGATTCTGATCTGGTAATGTATTCGACGAACGGGTTACAAAAGAGCTTAAAAGTCGTCCTACAAGATAAAAAAGATAGATTCTGGCAGTGTGTCACTGTGACAGGCTTAATGATCGCGGACGGCGGATAGTTTTATTCCTGTCCCCGAGATTACACAGGATCTCATTCCCCGAGAGCGAAGAAAATGCGCCTCTGTGATGTGGAGTAATGCTCACCCTACTTCCAGCCCTCGCACAGCAACGACCTTTTCTACCACCCCTTCCTTACACGCCATCCCTACTTTCACTTCTCTCTCCTTTTTTTTTTTTTGGTTTTCTTAAAACTGTTATTTCTCACTAATGTGTCTTTCGTCTTTTTTCTTGTTTTTCATCTTTTTATCCAATTTTTATCTCTCTTCTTTTCTTTTCTCTTTCTCTCTGTTTGTGTGTCTGCACGCGTGCATTCCTTGATACTAACATAATAAAATGACAATAAACCAGACTAGTCTGAAATTTCTCATTTCCATAATATTAACAGTGTATGTCACAGTACGCTGACAGTACAATGGTCGTAATGCCATGCTATTCTTTCTTTAGATACCCCGGGTGATTAACTTTTCTTGTACCTCTTGCGGAGTTCTCGATTATGCTCAGAAAATAGGTTGTTTTTTCCTTTTAATAATTATTTCATATTACCATAACTCTCGAAATTATCGAAGATCTGTTTCAGGTCTCAGACTTCCTGCTGAGTATTGGCCTGAGTATTGTAAAGGAGAGAATCAAATAAAATTTATAGAAATGCAGTTTGTGAGATATTTGTCCAGAAAATGATACACATGGTACAGTGGCTGATGTTTCAGACATTTTACTTATTCATTTTTATCTTTAGAATAATTTTTAATGATAATGCAGGGCTTTGTCATTACAGATGTATTAGGGTTTGGATGGATTTTCTGCATTCGCTGTTCATCTCTTTACATTAGAGAGATCTCTTAAATAATTATCTGTTTACCCAACTATTATTTAAATTTCTCCTCATTTATTCTACTACCTGATAAATAAAACTTTTGTCTTTTTGTCCTCGCTGACAAAGTTACTTCATCTAACTTTTGTAACTGGCACGTCAGGGACAGAGATACTTTATCTCAGTTGTCGCCCACATCTCAATTACAGATATACTTTGTCTTAGTTCTGGAACTTAAAATTAGTGTGTGAAAATACCTGCCTGTGAAAGTGTATTCTTTCACACATGAGCAAAACAGAATGTTAGTGTCTGTAAAGCTCAAATAAATGAGCAGGTTCCAGAGACGAAGAAAAATCAGAAGTCTGGCTCGTCCCTTCAATGCCAGACCATAGTTCAGTAGTCTTGATGAGTAATGGTAACTACACCTTTCTTCCTTTTCTCCTCAAACACACACACATATATATCCTCTGCTAGTCCTCTGTCATCTAGATGAATGTCACAGCCACGCCCAAATTATTGAAACAGATTTCGATTTCATCTTTCGCCAAGAGTGAGAGAAAGGTAGTCGTTGAGGTCGTTTGTACCAACAGCGAGTTGTCTGAAGCAATTACCATACATGAATTTTTTTTTTTTTTTTTTTTACTTGAAAGGCTAGAAATAAAAAGTTTTCTTTTCTTTTTTTTTTTCTTCTGAGCTTCACTTTTTTTTAAAGTTAGTTTTAAACTTTTAAATGACTTTGTCGTTCTCTGTATCTTCTTTAGCAATTAATTACTCCCTGTTTATTATGAGTTAATTTGATATATTTTTGTTAGTAAGGGTGGGTTCAAAACCCTTGACCCTTCACACGTAAATGTCGTCAATTAGTGAAAACATCCATGTTGATTTCGTAATTGGAGGGCGCTCGCATTTCTATTTTTAGCATTTTAAATTTCACTGCACTGTCCACAGCTGACTCATTAGAGGTTCGTGTTATTCTACTCAATCAACGTTACCATCCAATGATGATGATGATGATGATGATGATGATGACTTCGTCATCGTCACTGTAATTATTATTATAGTCTGTTATAACCTCGTTGCATGACAAGCTCAATGTTTAATGATATTTGAGTAATATGAGAGCTGCACACCCATCGTTAAAGCTGTAATTTGGCCTCCTGCCCATCCAGTGTTGATGTTGTCATCTGATAGCATGGCATCGTGATAGCATCGTGATTACACATCGTTGTCGAGCGATGTTGCTGCCATAACATCACGTGGTCGTGAAATGTGTTCATCCATGTTGAAACGAGAAACGCAGAAAAAAGTAGCAGACGACCTGGGTTTTACATTTTACGACTAGTTTCAAGTATAATATTTCGGCAGAGAAATCTTTTGCCATCCGGGTTTTTTAATCATGAAGATAATTAAAGGTTTGTTGGCTTTTAGATGCAACTAAAACTTTTTTTAGAGATGGCAGCTTGTGTGGGGGGAGGGGGCGGCGTGTGTGCGTGCATGCGTGCAATTCTGTGTGTGTGTGTGTGTGTGTGTGTGTGTGTGTGTGTGTGTGTGTTGTGTGTGTTTGTGTGTTGTGTTAGAGAAAGGAAAAAAAATCATATTTGTATTATTTTTCCTGTATTAACAATCCGTGTAAGATACATTTTTGTTCCCAGAATCTCAAATTACAAATATTATGTTATAAGAAAAAAATATCAAGGTTTATATGCTCTGAGATCTTATTTCATCTCTGGGTCCTGAAAAAATGTATTGGATAAATAATACCATTTAATGACACCTCCGTGTCAACCATCGTCTGCTCTCTTCCGTCTATCTTTTTTCCTTCTCTTTCGCCGAGGACTCATGTAGTAGTTTTTTATTTGATTCAAATGGTCAGTTACTTAGAATTCGTACTTTGTCTTCGGCGACTGTCATACTTCAAATTATTTCTCTAGTTCTTCAAGTGGTTCACAGCCTCGTCTGTGCTCTCGTGGAATTATGCGGGTATTAATTCCTTATGACAGATTGTATGAGTGCTTACTCCTCGCGTCTATGTGTGAGACTGAATACGATTTTAATTTTTTTGTAAGTATATAAGGGAAATCATATTTTATTTATTATGACAATGCGTGATAATGCTTACTATAGAGAGACAGAGGTTTAAAGCTGTGGGATATGTTGATAGGAAAGAAAGAAAGAAAGAAAGAAAAGGAGAGAGAGGCATAAAAAATATGGGAAAAAAGGACAAAGAAAAAAAGATAGAAGTAGCGAAAAGTTGAAATGAAGAAAGAAAAGGGAGTAAAGGATAAAAAGAAAGAAAGCATATGCACACGTTTTTGTCAATCTAAATTGTACATGGAGATTTAATTAAGTTTTATTGTTTAGTTTTTGGATGGCATTACCATTTCTCAACCTCACACTCTGACGCTGAGATATCGAGTGCGCATGCCCACGGACTTCCGATTGCAGGCGCTCGTCAGACTTTCGTCAAGTTTTCCTTAGTCACGTGCTGCTTTCTGGACAACATGACGTCAGCAGCGATGTCACAAGGTTTGCAGCTCACGTGCGCTCCCGTGAATATAAAGCCAGAACAGCTAACTTCTCAAATAAACCAGTTTCAGTCTTTCGGGTTCTATCTTCAATCCGAAGACTTCAGATGAACCTCGAACACTCACCTCCATTCTTCTTTTCATTATATTAATTTATTTTTGTTTTATTTATTTTCAAAGAGTGTGGGGAACCCATTCATCGACGTGCAGACTTTGCAGTTTGTATATGCTGAGTTGATAAAATTTTTATTTAATCTTCTCTTATTATAAGGTCACGACCTATGATAATTAGTCTTATTCCACCAGCTGGTCCAATTTACCTCAGTCAGTCATTGCTCCTCATATTGATTAGGTAAGCAGGAATAAGTTTATCTTGTTAAGTCATTATTTCCCTTCCTGTCTATGCCAATATTTGTATGCTCCCTAAGTTTTATTAAGTTTTATCTGGTGAAAGAAAAAGAACTGCTGCGATAGATGAAGGCGGCTTGATGAGACGTTTCAAGTTCCTTGTTAGCAAAAACAATTAATTAATTCCCTGGCTTGTGTTACACTAAAACCATGACACCAAGGGAGGAAAGGTTCGTGAGTTCATAATAATCCTCACGCACCATGTGTTATTGATAGTAATATTGTATTGCTGCCCACAGCATGCAAGGAATGTGATCCAGTCGATTGACATGTGTGACATATGATACAACATGCTTGTATTATCCGAGGGCCTCGGCCAAGAATATTGTCCTCTTTAACAGACTTATAGACTATTCCCCATCGCGATCGTTGTCGGGCATCATCATCGCCACCACAAAACCAATTATCATCATCGGCGCTACCTCTGATGTGGCTGTTATCTGCCGTTGTATTCTTGTGGTTAAAGAAGCAGTGGGGTGCACATTTTTTCATTTGCTTTATAATTATTGGGTAAAGCTATTAATTTTCTTTAAATCTGGGTGATTACCACACTTTTCTTCTCTACAGCAGCATGCATAAAAGGAAGTCAGATTCGTGACGTCACGGTATGCCTTCTTTGCATACTTTTCCAGCTTTCCCATTGGCTGAGAATTTCACACTATCCTGACGTCAGTGTTGCCAACCTCTTTCTGATCATGGTGATGTTGGTAGTCATTTATCTCGAGAACGGTCGAGTAAATATTCAGACAAAATTTGGGAAACAATATCTTGCAATGTCAGTGAAAGATACGGTAAAGTGATGGGTAACTTATCCCCATGTTAACCAATCAGAAATTTTTATTGACTTATCCCGACCTACATGTTAATCACACCCTGGGTATATAATGACTTTAACTGGAATGTCTGTACCAAGTGCTTATCAATTCAGTGTTATTTCGAAATTTTCTTGCATTTCTGTGTTCAGTGCTCACACTTTGGCCAGGGCCAGCTCTGAGAAAGAATAAAGAATTAAATGTAATTACTTATAACCTGATATTGTTGTTTTAATTTTTTTATTATTAATTTTTTTTTTTATTTTTTTTGATAGAAATTTGTAGATCGCGTTTCTGGTTAAAGACAATTCGCTGTGGGGTTTTTTTTTTCTATCTTACCGTTGTGCAATGAGTGAGAATGCACAAAATCCGTCACGTGTTCGTGTCAAGGACTAAACGTGGTCTGAAAAAAAGTAGTGTAGCGATTTTTTAAGCTTATCTGCTCCTTTGCGCAACCGATACAGAAAACCTGACATCTGTATAAATCAACTCGCCCTCAGAGACAAAAGCCTTCACGGAAGCTGGTTGTCACGCAAGAGCACGAGTACATCTCCAGGTGGGGCCGGAGCCATGACGCAGAGATAAGTCTACCTCTGAGATAAGACTCATCGACTGCACAGGGGAATAGGCACAGACTAAGAGGTGGACAGGTTTTTATAAGTCTCGGTCTTACTTACAGCCCACGGCTATGATTACAGCGAGCTTGATAGGGCTGTGGTGTTAAGAGGAGGTTTCAAGAAAATTCCGAGGTAGGGATGCATAACTATTTTGTTGATTTCGGTGGTTTCGTTGCCTCGGGACAAGTCAGAGAAAATTCCAACAGCAAGTCTTCCTGCACTCGGTAGACGATGCAATGATCGAGCGGGAAGTCCTCGAGGTGAGCTGTCTCCTGACCCGCCCGCCCTCCCACGCAGCTATAAAGGTGGATTAGCAGTCTGGCGGGCTGTCGGAAGTCTGGCGGGCTGTCGTGAAAGGGATGAAAGGGCAGAAGGCGTCGATCAATCAACACATCTTGCTTACCGGAACAGGGACTTGAGAAACTTTGCTTTCTTATTTCTCAATCACCTCGACTTGCGACATTCGGACCAGCGGGGAGGTCTTAAAATGAAATGTGGACAGCTGTAGAGGTAAAGCGTGTGGTTTATCTTGCGTCATCTGACGTGGACCACGTGGTTTACCTTTCCATCGGATGACGTCATACTTGTGCTCGACTCGACGACAGTTGATGTCAGATTCGTGACTTACAGTTGACGTGAAGCTCGTGGCTTATCCTTTTACCACTCGATGTCAGCCTCGTGATTTAACCTTTTGTCACTTGACGTCAACCTCGTTATTTAACCGCACATCGTCGACAAAAAAGTGAGAACTTCACCTGACATCGTCTTGGTTGAAGCTGTGGTCTACATGACGAAAACTTTGTCGGATGATGTAAGGAGAGAAATTTTTTAGTAGAATATATTTCACGTTTTGAATGCTGAACAAGATGTCAGTCTATGATTATGACAAGTATATACTGGTCTATTACTAAGTATATACTGGTCTATTACTTGGTGCTCTTCATGGGGCGTTTTCAGTATGCAGGAGACCATACTGGAATACCATCTCACTGTAAATAACTCAAACGAAATAATATATGATCAACAGGTTACAAGACATTGAGGACTCCTTGCAACTATTTTAATGCCTAGTCAATAATTTCAGTAATTGTCTTTTACTTTGTTTTACATGAGGGAACGCAATAGTTAATTTGACAAATTATTTTGCATAAATAGATGTATATATATTTGCACCAGTTCACCTGCTTTCGCTCACCTTTACCTGTCCCTTTTTTTAATAAACATTTGCAAAGCCAGATTAATGTAAAATAATTGTCTTTACGCGCCATTGTGATTGTCAGGAAGCCATCTTTCCGACTTTATGTTTCGTGTTTTGTGTCGCAAGTTTTATGTTTAAAATGGATTTTATGTGTAAGCTAGTGATTTTCTGTGACAGGAGGACTTTAAATTTTCTCATTTCCACTCACGTTTACAGAAAAGGCAGTAAGTGCATCTGGTGCGATGCCGATCTTTGAGCGAAGCTGTGATAAAAAAAAAATTATAATAATAAAAAAGGGGGGAGAGGTAAAGGGGGTAGGGGAGGGGTAAGAGGGTAGGGGAGGGAAGCCAACTTTTTTCGTCTTCTATTACTCGTGGCATTCGACGAGAGAAGGTGTAGCCTGTCTAGACAGTTCTTTCAACGAATTGTCGAACTTCAGAGAAGTGACTTAGATGTTCGCCACCGGTGAATAAATTTCCTGTCTGGTTATGTCCGTGTTTTCTGTCTTTTCTTTATTCTCTTCATGTCTTTTTTGAACCTGTCTTGGGACGTTCTTTATTTCCATTCTTCTTTTATTACAGTTAGGTCATTTCTATCCCTGTTGTTTGAGACCGCTGTCCTCATGGCAATTGTTTTCCATTTTTGAATTCTTGAGTTTGTTGTCATGATGGTCGTTAGGTGTTTGTTAATACGAAATCGTGCTGTTATCTAGCATGAACACTCAAATCACTTGTTTGATCGCATGGAACAGTTGGAGTGTTCTTTCACAGGTGACGCAACGAACACTGAAAGAGTGACAGAAAGAAAGCATCCGTTCGTTTAACTCTACAGAACCAAATGAGTCTGACAAGAGTGCTTTTAACGCGTTCGGATCTCGCCTCTGGCTCACAGAGTTTTTCTTCCTTTCTTTTCTTTCTTTTTAACCCATTCTTTCTTTTCTTTTCATGGGTATGGTTTTAATTGCCGGAATGGCCACTCGTGACCAGCTCAGAGAATCACCATCTCCCAGATGCGATGACAGAAAAATAACATTATTTAGTCTTGTTCCATGTGGCCAGTACATCTTCATATATTCTATAATTTTCACATACTTGTGAGTGCATGCATCAAACACTCGCCACCTCATTAATGAAGGAGTTCAGGGGATGTGTAAAGTGAGGGAGGAAGAGAAAGAGACGGTAGATTACGGTGAGAGAAAAAAAATTTTTGATTCTACTCCCAGACGGCCAGTCGTTCACAGACGTTTATCATTATTTTTTTGGCTCCGTTTACCGTATAAAAACTGTTTTCTGTGTAACTTTTCACTGAGTAATAAATAAAAGAACTCGACGTGCACATCGGAAGATGAATGGAGAAGATGAACACAAGTTGCTTTCTTTATTGCGAATTTACTAGGCTTGGCTAAGAGTTCCTAAGATTTGAATGAGCCTTGAGTTTAATGTTTATGTACTGTCCCATATAAAATTTTTCATCGTCCATAAATGTTTTTCAAAGATTAAGGGTTAAGTTGTTTGTTGTTGATCTTTTTTTGTGGGAGGGTGATAAGGGAGCTTTGTTATCATTGTAAAAGAACTGTCATGGCGTCATGGCTTGTTCGCACCATTCATAAGATTCCTGTTATTTACTGTGCGATGTGTATAAACGTGGTCTGTGTGTGTGTGTGTGTGTTTGTTCTACAGATGGAGCCTTACAATGTGCTTAAAATTACCGCCACTTTGACATGATTAATCGTTGTTGAAGACATTTCTCGAACACTGCTTTTCAGGACACCAACTTAATGGCGCCTCTAGGTGAACTTGAGAGTAGAATTTCAAACAAATGTAGGCAAAAGTTTGTGCGTGTATAAGTAAACGGTTATTTGTCAGCGTGTGTTGATTACTTCTTCACAAGTTTCTGTAGAGAGGACAATGTTTTACAACACATCTTGTAACATTTCTTTGTCTACAAAAAATATTTTCATAACAAAATTCTTTTAAATTACAATTTTATATAATGTTTGCTTCAGCTTAGTTAGATTTCTGCTATCTTGGGTAACAAAGAGCCGATAGAAAAGTTAATCAAATGAAAAATATATATATATTTATGAGTCTCTCGCAGACACATAATTCTACATACCCCACTCCAAACTCACACATATATATAGCTACATGCGCGCAAACACTATATATATATACCTACATGGACACGTACACACACACACCCCTACAATCACGCAAGCTGATATATATATAGAAGCATTCATTCACACTTATTTGCATCATGGGACCTTGAGTTCTATCAACTTCCTCCATTACAGATTTTCTTTTCCTCCGTCTCTTTCCACTGTTATACATTTTTCTTCTACCTTTATTTATCTTCGTAAAATTTAGTGACTTATCTCTAACTCTAACTCAACCACAAATTCAAATTCCAAACTCCCCTTCCTACCTAAAAAAAACAAAAAAAAAACAACAAAATCGTGGACATTGGCGGAATCCGCGCCTATTTTGAGGGTATATATACATATCCACACACACACACACACAAACAAACATACACACAAACATAGAGAGAGATTAAAAAAATAGCATGTTTTGCAAAGTTTGGGAAAAATAAAATATCATATATACGCAAAATCTAAGTGACTTTGAAAAGAAATTTGTCAACTCTCAGAACTATATATACTGGGATTTATTGGGTGAGTGTTCAATTCCACTGCTCCATTGGCTACTGTTTTTACTAGGACATCTGACAACATTCAAATGTTATGTGTTTTGAAGTTTTTATTGTGAAGACGTGCACGTGTAACTAAGATGTTCAATAAATGCCAAGTACTAATCATATCCTCATTTGCCTGTTGTTTATTTCGTGTTATTTATTTCATGTTATGTGTCAGAAATGATATTCTTTTCACAAATACCCATCGTGTATGAAACCACGGCTAATGTACTTATTTGTAATAATTCAATGGTTCGCTATGGATGAAGGCTTAGCTCCACATGAATTTTAAAGGTGTACAAACCCATTCAAACGTTACCTTGTACAAAATAAGGTCAAAATCGTGACGACACGTTTGTACATAGATAATTATTACACCCTGCTTTCCCACTAGGTCTTATTAGTGTAAACACACTGTACAACCTTGACTTTATGTTGTTTACTCATCAATGTGCATTGAGATCTGCTTCTTGAGAACGGCTCGCGTATTTATTCAATAATTTTTGTGTGTGGATGGGGAGAATCTTCCAGTGAACTTTGCCCACTCATTAAGAAATAAATGTACTTCCCATTAAACGTCTATAAGCTCTCGTAGCTCGTTCACACAAGAGGTCAGAAAATGTTCTCTCACAAAAAAGTGGATATCCTTAAAGATCCCAATAAAACTTTTGCCAAATGTCAAAGATTGTATGCCAATAACCGACTTCAGTGAAGCTCCTGTGGCGCAGGAGGACACAAAATCTGGCATTTGATCGTCCTGACTGTTATTTTTCCCTCACAGAGCGCGGAGCGTTGAAAATAATCCTGCAAAACGTTTTCTCTACAAGGGCTTGTTTGTTTGAACCCTTGCCTTTCACGGCAACAACAACAACAAAAAAGCAGCCAGTGTGGCTTTGCAGTACACCATGAGTTCACGCTGACATCTTTAGACTGATTACATCATTTCACTCTCATGCGTTGGAGAGTGTGTCCCACATGCGTAGCGTCCTCTCCATGCAAGTTATTCAATCTCACCAACCGTTCTTTCTCTTTCTTTTCTGTGGTGTGTGTGAGATAGAGAGAGAGAGATGAGGGTGTAATGTGGTATTTTTTGCTAATGTTTTTATGTGTGTTTGCATGTGTGCATGTTTGTGTGCGTGTGTGCATGTCTGATTGTCTGTGTGTTTTTTGTGATTTTCTCCCGTGTGTTTGTGTTCGTGTGTGTGTGTGTGTTTTTGTCTGTTTGTGCTTGCATCTGTTTGTATGTGTGCATTATTGTATTTCTTTTAGTGCCATTGAGTTCGTCGTATATATATATTATGCACACAACAGCGTGCAACATCGCAATGGAACAGCAAATGCATTTATTCGCATGTCTAAAACAGAAGTGACAGCTTTTTCACAGACTTTCAGATCTCGAGATATCACGAGAGGTAACGCAGCCATGTTTTTCTTTAGCATATGTTGATAAGAGCGACAGAAGCTATATTGCTTCATGTGTCACGCTGTTACTGTCAAATAACGATCTCTCAAACGGAAGAGAGAAAAAAACAGACACAGGACTATCTTGAAGCCTCTCATTTCACAGTCTGATACTTGTACAGTAGAGAGAACCCACGTCATCCTTCAAGAAATGCACTGTTTCCCAAAGTAAGAAGATAAAGCAGCCACAACAAGCAGACCGTCATTTTCAGAGGTTTATACCTTCGCCAAGGAATAGAGACATAACTTCATGAACAACAAGTCTGTATACAATACAAAGAAAGACACCATCTCATCCGTGCAGACCAGACTGTCATTTTCCATCTCTGAACAGAAAACCTGAAAGCACTTATATGGAGGATAGACACAGGATAGTGCAACAATTCAGAGAGGAAAATGCATCCTCCACCCGTGTCCTTTTCTTAACCAGATGCACGACCCAAACCTTTGACCTTACCCTTTCCATCAAACGTAAGAAAACGATTTAGCGTTGACGAAATCTGCCCAACTTATGGAAGCATCTGAACTTCTGGCATGACACCACCGATGGACCAAAAAGATGCAGAGGATGCGATCCTCCCACCAAACCCTCCCTTGTAATTCCATGAACCTTGCGTGTGACGTACTCATTGTTTCTGAGGATATTTGAGTGCTGCAAGGCTGGGTTAATATGGTCTGCCTGTCATTCAACTTTGAGGCTTTGATGCTTTGAACGTTTAATCTTCCTGTAAATACCCACTTTCTCTACAGATGCGAGGATTTTAATTTCCGACCTTTTTGTGCCTTCCACGAGACGACCGGTCTGTATAATTGAGCTTTGGTTGCATTTTAACATGTTTTCAGTTCAGCTTCTTTGTCAGGTTTTCTAACCAACAAAATGAATCCCAACTTTTCCATCATGTGTGACATCTGCTGTGACATCTTGTTCTGTGTTTGAAAGAGACGGGGCTTCAACAACTTATTTATGGCATATATATCACCGGAAATTAGTGGAACAGCAATTTTTTATGGAGAGAAACTTTGTGTTGTCATAAAACTTTCTCTACCCAGAACATTAGGATCATCCTGACAGTCATGTGCTGAACGGAACCATACGGCTTCTATGTTTGAGTGAAGCCCGAAAGAGCAAATAACAAGAAATCGTGTTTTCGGATTTTTCGGTCCCTTCTGATGTCAACACCTGGTTTACGCCATACTGAGCAATCGTAAAACATGTTTACAGACAAAACTAAGTATGTCAGGTAATTACTATACAGGGGTGTTGCTGTATGTCTTGACTAGTTACAGTAGAGCAGTTACTGTACATCTCTTATTATTTGCAGTTGAGGAGTTACTACAGTTAGAATAAGTAAATTATGTACATCTTCCCCCAGAGACAAAGGGGAACTTCAAAAATTTTTCTGCCGTGTTAAAGTGCTTGAACGGAGGTATTGGGTGCGATCCTATTGGAGATGAGCAGACTGAACAGAAGACTGTTGTCTGCCTTTCATGAACTGTTTTTAATGAACAGAATAAGCAGGACATTATACCTTATTATAAATTGGTTAAAATTAGTTCCGGTAGATAAGGCTAATGATGCTGTGTGAAATCCATCAACGAGTCTAGCACGTGTATCTAAAACGTTTCTTGTACCTCTCATGAATAAAAGTTTTCTGCATTTTTAAGTTTGAGAACAGGTTGTGTGTGTGCACCTGTGAGATTGAGAAAAGGAGGAACAAGTATGGTAAGAGCTCCGGTGTCATTCTGAGTATGGTTATAAAGTATTTTTATGCATGGTCAGTAGGGTGCCAAGCGACTAACAGCCAACGCCAAAACATCAATGTTTGAAATAAAAAGATAGACTTAGGAAGGAAATAGGTGATTGACAGAAAAAAGAGGCAGCGCTCTCTTGACTTACGAGTCATTGCTCCACATTTACGAGCATCAGTCACAAGAGTTTTTTGTGATGGCGTGGACATTTGAGAGGCTTGAGTTGAGAATTATCCCGGCGAGGTGGATTTTTAAATTACGATAATTAGTCTAACGAAAGATTTTTAGAATACGAGCTGTCCTCGTAAAGATTCTACAAAATGTCGGTGAAGCTGCTGACAATATTTTTAGAACGAGAAAGTCACGTGGCGTGTGCACACTCCGCAACAGCGACAAAATCACGTGACGTCTGACGTCTCGCAGGGTTCACGTCCCAGAGGGCACGCGACCCACATCTGTTTTCCTACGTGAGCATAGAGGGGCCTCGTAATCACTTTCTTTTCCAAACATAAAATATATGTTTCAGAAGATGAAAAAAAGAAAAATTGTATAAGTTCATTTCAAAGTAGGTTTCTTTCCTTCTTTGTTTCTTCTTGTTCTTCTTGTTCTTCTTGTTCTTCTTCGCCTTCTTCTCCGTCTTCTCCTTCTTCTTCTGACACGTTTTTGTAAAGCGTTAACTAATGATTAAGCTTTTAAAAAATGTTAGACTTCACATGTGCAAATATAAACTGCAGCTTTGAGACATCAAGCTAGAAATAAATATTGTTTTCTTAAATTCCCTGACATTGTGGCTTTATTTGGGAGTGTGCTTGCTTTATGGGAAGGTCGAGATGGGAAAGGTGAAAATGAACTAACAACCTCCAGAACCAATATATTGATACATTAAATTCTAAGATATTGCTTCGCTGAGAAGAGTGCCTTATGGGTGAGTTATTTTGTACTGATTTTCTTAAATTAACTAATGGTAAAATCGACTTCCTGTCACCGATCAACTGATCCTACACAGCCATTACCTCTTTCACTCATGCACCAGACTTCACAATTTATTATGATTGTTATCTAAAACTAATTTCCGGTTAAAATCGTTGCAAACCTAAGCTACATGCAATTTGTCTTTTTCTTAAGCAGTTTCTTAATAAAATTGTGTCTTTCTCACACTAAAAGTAACTGTGTCAATGCCGACTGTCCGCCTTTATCAGATTTATTTCATACCAACAGCAATGTAGGGACGCAAACGGCAGTCAATATTAAAAACATTATTATTCAGCGAAAATTTCGCTAACTAGACAATCCTGACAAGTTTCTATTATGCTAACAAACAAAAATAGCTGTTTACAAGATAGCCGAAATTCACAAAGATTGCTTTGTGTTTTCCTTAAGCTCAAGGGCAGATAATTATGAAACTGTCTTTTTTTCTTCTCTCCCTTTAGCCCTTCATTCTCTCTTCAAGGAAACACATCATGGTTTGTTTTTAGGAAGTCGTGTTTGAAGACGGAACAGCACAAGTTAATATTGTTGATCTTCTTTCTTTTGTCGGTAATATCTACAAAAATGAATTCCTTTTAATCTCTTATGAAGTTTCTCTCCAATATTTTCTCTAATAATTTTATTAAGGTTTTTCAAAGGAAGGATGAGGTGAGAGAGAAATGATAGCTAGGAATGTTTGAAAACACTTTTTATATAACCTTCTCGAGACGGATGCAGACAGTGAAGCTTCGGTGGACGATCTGACCCTCGCGTTGAAGATCTTTCTAGATAAATTGTTCATTAACGTCCTTCTAAGCTCTGAACTCAGCGTTCGAATCTATGACCACTCTATGAATTTAAAACAGTTAAGTTCTTTAATAACAACAGTTGGCTTGTACAGCGCCATATCTTCCCCTGCAGACAAGCTCAAGGCGCTTCATAAATGACGGAGGGTGTGACGTGAAAATAATGTGATGTAAAAATGATGTGTCATGAAAATAATGTGACGTCAGAACAAAATGACGGTATTGAGGGCAAAGGTCAGCGTCTACATACAACACGAGCACGATCCGCAGGCCAAATATCAAACATGTCAGACAAGCTGCTATACACTCCATAACAAATACAGTTCTAAATAGTACATGCAACAGACGACAGCAGTCCCACTTGAACGACGAATGACCCCAGTGCACTCAAAAGTTCACTGATGAAGCGGACATGAACCCAGCTGAACTGCGCAACAGCTCGTACAGATAAGTAGGGTTAGGGTGAGTAGGGTAAGTACCTGATAAGTAGGTTAGCTCGATAGCTACAAATTTTACATTCATCATCATCATCATCATCATCATCCTTTAGGTTAATTTTGTTGGAGCTGTGTACTCTTACTCGGAAAGGAAACACGAGTTTATTTATGTTCATCCTTTTCTCAGAACTTAATATTATGTATTATGTATCCCTCTAACCTTTGAGAACTTAACATCAGATGGCGCTCTTACAATGAAACATCGGAGTTATTGCTGGCTGTGAGAACTGAACATCAGCAATTTTTTAACCATTGAGAACAAAACAACAATTACCGTCGAGAAAATTGTTGTTGTAGATCCTACCTGCGCCAACTGGAGATTCTCAGCAAGCATCATTGCTCTTGTAGCACTTCAGTTTAACCTCCAGTGAACCTAATATGTTGCGGCAGCTCACGTAGGAGGAGCATCGAAAATTAGCTCGTAACTGCGTCTGAAGAAAAAAAAAATTTTATTGACACTTAACTCAGGTTGGAAAGCTATTTTCCGACCTCTATCCTTGCACATTCCTAGAAGACATTTACGGCCACCCACCACCTCCTCCTCTTTGCACATGAGTACACCGATAATCATACCTGATCGCTCAGGAGTTTTGCCTTCGGAGTAATGTCAATAATCTTACAAAATTGAAATTTCACAAGACCATAAATATCGGAATAAGCGAACACGAATATTTTTCTCCGTTGGAAGGAATTAAAATGTTATTTGTTAATGGAGAGCACGGGCAAAAGAAGATAAAATATATATAGATTTATGGAAGATGCGTGTTCAGGCAGGCAATATACCTTTCAAAGCTGACATTTCCATTACCTGTATTATTTCATGTGCACTTAAAGAAATGTAGAAAATGGCATGATTTTATTTTCAGCAGTGTCTTCCTTATTCCTGTAATCTTGCGGCGAAAATTCTTCAGATACTCTCGCTAGGTCAGGTAATGCTTCGAAAAGCCAGCATTTTTGCACTGAGCAATTTACAGGAGAATCTTCCGCCCATAACCTTTTTATAATGTCGTGTGTGAGCTGTCTATTTGCAGAAATTTCCTGTCATGACACCTGAAGTACTTTTAAAAGCTTGCGGTGCCCTGCAGCGGGACTAGACACATCTAGAGCTTTCTCTTGTGCCGCTTGTTTGCTGGTCACACGTCCCCTCCCTTGAGTTGTCTGGGTGGACGTTGTCACCAGCAGCCCAAAATCTGTCTGTCGATTCTTCCTCCAATAGAAAGTGATCCACAGAATTGTAACTAGAAGAAAAAAAGAAAAATAAACGATGAAACAGAACATGATCCAGTTAATCTGAGCGAAAATTGTCACGTGACCACAACGGGAATCATTTTCTTGGCGCCGTAAAACCAGGTGGTTTACAATACAATACAATACATCTTTTTCGTCTTGTCTGGTCGCAACAGAGAGAGAAATTTTCCTTCGTTGCTTTGTTTGTGGGTCGACTTCCGAGCAGATGGTTCGAAACTCACTTGGTTCATGCAGCGTCGCGGGGGACATATTCTGACAGCAGTATTACCATGCCAACGATTTTTTAATGATAGTTTATATTAAGTTCGTAAGATATTAATTAAGATAGGTATCCTGTGTTGCCCAGATGTTTCATCAGGTTATCAGCGCTCGGTGCGCTAGAAGATGAAATCAAAGGGATCGCCCGACGAACATAAGTGAAGTCGCTGCGGTTAACCTATACCACCACCACACTACCACCATGAAAGGTAGGAGACACGTGCAAAACTGCGTTTCTAGAATAATAATTTTTAAAAAAAAGAGATGACGCACGCGCAGACAGGTACTCTAGACTAGGTACGCCAGGCTATGTCGCTAGGAGACGTCAGCAGCATCAACTGGTCTATTTATAGCCGACTGCCTGACGTAAGCCGTCTAGCTCGGGCTTAGCACTGAACCCGTTCACTTTAGCCACCGGCTCTTTCCGCACTCGTAGCCAACTATTGGACACAGTTGCTGCGCAGATGTCATCAACAAGTCACGAACAACACCCGCCACACGAGGGACAGCAGGGGCCAGACAGTGCTGTCATCCGCTGCAATAAGTTCTACGATATATCCCGTCCAATATCCTCCCTGATTCATCTCGGAAAGCTCGGAAATTAATTCCAGGCTCAATCCGTTAACTTTTTTTTTAAACTATGGTGTAATCACGAGGGAAAAGCTAACTTTCACTAACGGAGTTTTTGCTGCCGTCACCTGGTGCGACAGTCGTGACAGTATCAGCAGGCTGCTGCAGCAGATGCGTGTGTCCGCGTTACAGTGCTGCAGCATGTCCACGTCATCGCACGCGCACTTTCGCAACTGTTGGTTTGAATTATGCGACCCGCACTTCACCTCTTAATCTTTGGCCCCAAGAAGGAAGTTACACCCTCCAACAATAAGTTATGACCGATCGGAGTTATTTGTAACTAATGTAAGCTATCCACGTCCTTAACTTCTGTTATTTCAAGTCAGTAAAGTTTTCATGATAATATCAAATAATTGGGAGGGGTAATGATTAAACTACGTATTCAACACGGTGTGCAGGCTTATAGTTTCCAAATGTTATTTTAAAGAACACTTAACTTTACCCTACCCATAACCTCGAGCAATATTTTACCATTTTATACATTATTTATTATTGTCATTAGCTTTTTGTAAATATTAAGTTTGTATCTTTTTGCTAGGAACATGTTTTTAATTAATTTCCTTTATGGCGCCGGTTACATACTGTACACAGCTGTGTCTTGGATGCAAAGAAATATCTTGGCTCCTTAAAGGGTCCCACAATGTTTTCCCATACAGTTAGGGGAATATTCAAGTCGCCGACGGAGCTATGTCATTGGTTGTAATAAATAAGCCCGTTATACGTGAGAAAGGACAATAGTTTTATGTAGAATTTAAATTTCTTCTTAAAGAAGCCTAACTGTGATGTGAGAATTTAAAGAACCGATGCAAACAATACGGCAGGAGTTGAAAACAACGGCCTGTTAGCCATCTTGTGTTGTAGCCAGAATAATCATGCCAGGCAAACTCCCATGAGCCTGGATAAGGTTTCCTACCAGTTATTTTACGAGTTATTTTACACAGCTGTACCTGACACGTTCTATTGCATAACTGTAGTTTACACCTTGTGTTAAACAGCTGGAACTGACAGGGTCTATATTTTGTTGTAGTCTTCTCTTCCTCCCCCTATCACCGACCTTATCCCTCCCAAACCAGACTGCCATAAATGTCTCCATCACTGTGTTCTTCATTATCTTTCTGGCTGTCTCACCCGCCAAACTCCATCCCGCCCACTTCCCCGCGCGATGCTCTTCTGACCAGCGAGTCTTTACCTACGTTGGTCCCGGTGCTTGGCACTGCTCTCCCCTTGCCGCTCCTGTCTGCCTCTTTAAGTGCTTCCAAGCGACTACTTTTGTCTCGCCTCTTTATCATGACTTTCAAACACTTCCCAACGCCTTTAAGTGTTGTCAAGGGATAAGTGAGCTTTATAAACTTAACTTAAGACACTCTCACTCTCCTTCGCCTTTTCCAGTCTCTCTCTCTAACTTTAGTCTTTCTTTCTGTTGTTGTTTTATTAAAAGTAAAGTGCTTTCACCTAAAGGCGATTTCGCAGTTCTTTCGATTTTCTGTCTTTTCTTTATGTCTTCCTGATGATGACTATTTTAAGCACAGAATACGATTGATGCAAAAGATCCATACACAGTATAGTACAAAGAACAGCATGTAATGAAAGCATAAAAAAATCAATGCAATAATAACAACGTAAGCGAAAAACAGACAAAATGCGTTCAGATCAGCACGATTTGCTATGTCTCGTTGTGAGCTGGCGAGACCGGTGAGAAAAAAAGAACCCGGATCGAAAATTCAATTACCTCGACACGACATGCTGTAAAAGTGTGCGTGTGTGTGTGTGTGTGTGGAATAACTATTACATCATAAATTACTTCGACAAGACACGCTGTAAAAGTGTGTGTATATGGAATAATATAACGTCATCAACAAAACACACAAGAAGACTAATAATCGTCACGCAGCCACGTTTTTTTGCGGCTGACGTCACACGCATGATGTTCGTTGGAGCGGACGTCAGCAGCCCCTAATGTGACGTTTCAGGTCTGCCGTGTTCTAATCAAAACCAACGCAAATCCGGCCAGCCAATCGGATTACTCTTAGCATGGACTGCTTGGCCCGCACCCGCCCATTCCCTCCTGGTTAATAGTCGTAATATTCCAGCGATGCTTGGCTGCATGGCGTGTCGCTGTGATTATATCTTCCCTTTCATGTCCATTTCTTTACACTTACAATTTTCCCTTTCTTGCTGTCTTCCTTTATATAACTACTGTTTTCTTGTCTTCTGTTCCTTTGATGTAGGAAGGGTTACAAGGAGAGATCTTGTATTGTCAGAATATTTACTGTTTCCTCAAATTTTGTGTCTTCATCGAGCATGAAATGTTTTCTGCGGATTCTACTTAGTTTCTAATTAATGAGTCTTGAATAAGAACATTGTGTGATTACTGTTTGATATTTTTACCATTTTTATTATTTGATTATTGTTTATTTCATTACTGAATTATTTTATTATTTATTTTATGATTGTGGTTGCTTTTAGTTAAAGTATTTTGTTATAACTTCATTACAAAGGTCCGCGTAACTGAACACTGAGCTAATAATTCGTTTTATTTGCTTTATATTAGACTCCACTGAACTGTACTGTATATACTACAAGTCTGCTAGTCATCTAAACCCTTGCAATACTTCTCTAGTTATACGCTCCAAACATCAGTCGTGTTTTTTTTTTTCTTAAATCGTAATGCAACATCTCGATGAAGTTAAAAGGTCAGAAAAGACTTTTTATAAATTTACTTCAATGACAGAAAGGTCATTTGATGACCTGAGGGACGACAGTGCACTTGACTAGCCTGCAGGAACGCAAGAGAGAGCACAGACTACTTAACCTGGATTGTATGGTGCAGAGCGGCAGTAACACGGCGACTGCTTAACCTGGATTGTGACAGTGCCGGACTGTCATAACACGGTCTTTGCGGCGAGCACGAGGTCGTCACTCACTCACGCCAGGCGTCGCTACCTGTTAGCCGCCAGCGGAGGATCAGCGGTGAGGATTGCCAGTCCAATCCGATCACCAACGCCCACCAACGGCTCTTCTCTTCTTTTTTTTTCTATCTCTTCTATCTCTTTCTCTTCTCTCTCTCTCTCCTTTATTTCTCTCTCTCTTCTGTCTTTTTTCCTCTCTTTCTCTTCCGTCTCTCTCTCTCTCTTCTTTTTCTCTCTTCCCATTCTCTCTGTCCTGTCTTTCTCTCTTCTGTCTTTATCTTCCTCTCTTTCCGTATTCTTTTGATTTAATCTCTCTTTTCTCTCTCCTTTCCCTTTTTATCACTTTTTCACATCTTTTCTATCTTGTTCTTCTTCCTTCGCTTTTTTTATTCTTTCTCTGTTTTTTTCTTTCTCATTCTCTTACTATAGCTTCCCACCTCCCTCGCCCAATCTTAGTCTCTCTTGCTCTCCTTCATACCAGTAACTTCATTCACCCTCCCCCTCATGGGATATTAAGATTTAGTCAAAAACACATTGGAGTTGCTAACACACAAGCTTGAGAATTCTGAATAATTGAAAAAAGGCAAAAAAGGTATATAAAAACATCGAGTAAACATCTTCGGTTACAAACATAAAAAAACATTTCCCATTTACCGACATAAAGACAGGCACATACTCATCACAGACAAATTTAATCATTTTTAGTACGCTCCTACAACATTTAAACAAAACCTTAACAAGACTTTTTCTTTGCTTTCTTCTTCTAATCATTATCACCATCATCATCATCATATTATTATTATTATTATTATTATCAACAACAATTATTATCATCAGCAACACTTCTTCTTCTCCTTCTTCTTCATAAAATGTTGCTTGTCAGCCTCTTTCACCTCGTCATCAAAGCCTTCGCCGCCGCTGTTAATATTCTTGAACATTCATACCGGTGCCTCGGCGAGGATCAAGGCTATGTTTGTTTCATCAGAAATTACTTTCTTCTATTTCTGACAGTAACAGCAGCGCGGCATTTTTTTTTATGAATGGTCCAGAAAAGAGAAAAGAAGACAGGGGCTTCCTTCCGGCACCTCTGCAAGTCTGCACAGAGGGTTTCTCAAGCTTCCAGAAAAGACTTGCAAGGAACGTCCATAAAAGACTTTAGTCTACTTCATTTGTTCTGGCTTCCAAGCTTTTAACCTCTTATTCTCAGCCTGCTCCTCAATTCCCTTCCCTTACTATGCACAGAGGAATTGGCCGGTCTTTTAAAAGCTTTCTGACTCTCGACAATGGTTTATGGGTTTACGCTGTCTCACAGTAGGTTGGCGATAAACTGCACTCACTCCTCAACCATGGGCTTTGCTTTTATTTTCCTGACGGTTATTTAGGCTCCACCTACTCATCATAAGTTTTTATTCTTGTTTGTTGGGGCTGTTTCATGATCAGCCCACACAGTTATTCAGACAACAAAAGTTTCAGACGCTCTGACTATTTTTTTTTAATTATTATTTATTATTATTTTCCTTTCCGGCCACATCAGTCAACAAATTGAAATTACTGAATGTTTCCTCCATTTCGACCTTTCAACCTAGGCTAAAACTAAATCCTTTAATGACTGGTGTAAACAATAATTTATTTAATAAATATACACCTAAATCAACCTGGAGAGAAAGGTATTAAGATGAAAGAAATAAAGAGTAAGTTAAAAGGGAGACAAAATTTAATCTCTGTTCCGATGAATATAAAGGGAGCGGAGAGAAATTATGCAAAAGCAATATACTTTGATCTCTGCATCCTCTTCCCACGTCGCGTGAAAACAATAAAACTATTTTCCCACCCACTTCCCCTTGCTTCAATCCCTCAGTATCTCCTCTACTCGTTACCTCCCTCATGCCACCTCTTTTTAAAAGAGATTTATTTGTTATTTCGATGCGTCATATCCTATTGATCTACTTGCTTGTGTTTTTCTAAGCTTTTCTGATTTTTCTTGTTTGTGAAGATTTCTGTATTTTTGCAGGCTGGTGAGAATGCATGGGTGTGCGCTTAAATAATATATATGTATATCAAGACTGGTTGTTCTGCTCACTAATCACTGTGAATGTCATGCGCCATGTGTTATTCATGAGCACGTGGTCCATTGATAAATTTGATTTTTAGGATGGAGTCATCCCCCGACTGGCATTAAATGATTACACTTTCAGATAGATAGATATTTAGATAGATATATATATTTAGATAGATAGATAGTTAGATAGATGGATGAATGGATAGACAGATAGATATTTAGATAGATATATAAATATTTAGATAGATAGATATTTTTTTCTTGCTAGTTCTTCGACAAATCGTTGACATCTGCTTGCTTTCAGGCATGGTCTCATGTTTTACTGCAACACTTTCCTAGCATCTTAGATGAAAGGAAGATAAAAGAGGTGCGAGACGAGTTATACCGATGCTAAATAACACATCCACCCTGCAAAATCAGGGTGCTTTTATAATCAGTCGTCACAAAACTGTTAAAACCAAACTGAAAGTTGTCTAAGCACAGACTACGATGAGCCTGCAACTCGTCTCCACACAGTAAGTGCTACAGAGAACTGCTACTGAATGTCTCTCAGACTTTTGATTTTTCTCCTCAAGCTGCTGAGATAAAAGCCTCGTGGCTTCCGGTATCTGTTTGCTGCTTCTCTGTTTTGCAACTTTCATCGAGAGATTTCCTCTGTGAAAATACACAGGTGGCTGATTTTCTTTGGAAGACGATTTGAGCTTTAAAGTCTTCAGAATTGAGGACGTGGGAGATTACATTTCTTTGCTGCTTTGTGTTCTCGTGAAGAACAGTGATGTTTGTTGTTGTTTTTTAATCTTTGAGATAACCTACATAGATGTAGGATACAAAAGATCGTTTAATTAATTACTGAGCCCAAAAAATGAGTTATGCCCACGTCAGTTGTCCTGTGGTTTATCAATGACTTATTCTTAATGTTTCTGGTTGCTGATTACATGCCGGCCTGTTTGTCTTCCTGTCTTCCTGTCTGTCTTCCTGCCTTCCTGTCCGTTTGTCTGTCGTGTTTTACATGTTGTTTTACATTTCAAGTATGCTGAAGCTTTCGTCATGTTATAACGACTGTTATTCATGGACAGTAACGTGTCAGATGTTTCTCATTCCGCCTCCATGCCTATATTTCTGTCATTCCTTTTTTCATTCTTTTTTTTTTTCGCTGTCACTTTTTCATTCTTTCTGTTTCTCTATCTGTCTCCCGTTTACATTCCTTATTTCGTTTTCATTCCTGCTTTTATTCGGCTTTTTTCCTGTCTTTGCATGTGTTCCATTTTCTTAATTATTATTGGGTTTTTTTTTCTTTGTATTTTCTTTCTTTGTATTTTTTTTTTTTCGTTTTTTTTTTTTTTTTTTGCAATAATTTTTTTTCTTCATTTAATTCAGTCCCCTTTTTTACTTCTTTCTTTTCCATCTTTTCTTTCTTTTAATGTCTTTCATCTCTTGATTTGACACACTCTTTCTCTCTCTTTCCTTGCTTGGATCATGAGATACGTGGGTACCACAAACTCAACTGTGCCAACCGCATGTGAACTCGACGCCGTAGACAAGCGAAGGAGGCTGTGTTCAGAAAAGATGCACAATCCACAGGGGGCACGATCAATTTAGATTAGCATGCCGATCATCGCAGCACATTTCCTTCTTCTAGGTTCTGGTCATGAAGAATACATTGCATCGACTCATCATTTCTAGGCTTTGGCCGCTGTTTGTCAGCCTGAAAGATACCTCGGCATTTGATGGAGACGTCGTTGTCCTCTGTCTGAGACCTTGCTTCATTTATATTTGCATTCGCATTCTAAGTTTTTCTTCTTCGTCTTCATCATCTTTATCTTCATCTTCATCTTCATCTTTATTATCTTTCATCTTCATTCATCTTCATCTTTATCATCTTCATCTTCCTCTTCATCTTCCTCTTCATCTTCCTTCATCTTCATCATCTTCATCTTCATCACCTTCCTCTTCATCTTCGTCTTCATCATCTTCATCTTCATCATCTTCTTCGTCTTCTTCTTCTTTGATTAGTTTCATTTGATATAAAGTGACAATGTTGTAGAACCCTCTGTATTTATAACCCTGAATATTTTAGACTATTTATATTTCTGATTCAAATAATAGCACAAGGTTCAAAATTGTTAAATACTCGTCACACTCTGCAACTACTTTTGAAATCCACACCGTACATCTCTCGGCAAACTTTTCTCGAGCGTTTAGTACAGTGAGTTTGATGGTGCTTTAAACTGTATTTAGAGAAACTGTTTAAAGAGAAAGCGAGAGATATAGATAAAGAGAGAAGACAAGCTAGACTCTAGCCACGAACTTGTATTGCTGGACTGCTGGCAGACGATTTTTTTCAGTTAACTACTAAAACGAGGCAGGAGTGTACAAAGTTTCCGGTTTAGTCATTGCTTAGGCTCGCCGAGACTAACAGCGGAGAACTTCGTAAGAAGCGAAGCGTTGGTCTCGGCAGACAGACAGCAGTCCACCTATACACGTCTGTGCTCTAGCTGAGTAAAGGGAAAGGGAGCAACCTTCGACAATGAACACTTTCGAAATTTTCAGCAGCAAACCATTAAACCAAGAGGTTTCTCGAGCATTTTTATCCCTGTGCGTGTGCTGGTCTTTAAAACCTGTATTTGCAGCTCGTAAAGCTTGGAGAAGAGAGGACAGGCCCAGACAAGCTATAGAAAGGAGTAATTAACCAAAATTATTTAATTAAAAAGGATTGACTGTCACAGACCATGGTTATCGTCACTGGTTGGTTGAAAACCGGAAGTGCTCGTCTAACCAGCACTAGTTGCCGTGTCTTACTAAAAGTACAAATGTTTATCTCCGTCAGCCGGGAGTAGTAGCGGCGGAGCACCTTCCCCAGCAACGATGACCACAGTGGGCGGATCATCCAGTGCAAGACGATACATTGTCGTCATGGTAGATAATTCCGGGAGTAGGTGTCTGTAGTTGTGTGACATGTGGATATATTCGATGACTCCACAAACTCATTCGGGATGCTTCGAAATGTAAGTCTTGATTAATTTTATCTTGATGACAGTATTTGGACCTAGTTCCAAAGGTAACCATCATCAGGGTGTGCTTTCACGTTTGTGACATTTTGTCACACTTTGCCAGCTAAGAAAACGCTCTCATCTTTAGTTTTCTTTCGGGTCGTTGGGTTTCTTTTTTGTTTTTAGTTTGTTTGTTTCTTTCTTTCTTTCTTTCTTTCTTTCTTTTGTTGTTGTTGTTTTGTTTTGTTTTTTTTTTTGTTTTTTTTTGGGGGGGGGGTTGGTTGGTTGTGATAAAATCAAATGTTAAAACGTTCTCGAGCGCATAATATGTAATAAGTCGCAGTTCATCGCTTAGGGGAGTAGAGGGTATATCGTTGCCCCTGTGTAATGGGAAAATCAAGAGAGAGTTGGTGCCTTTCTCGTAAAGCGGTGTCCTAACCCACGCAAATTTCGCTTTACCCCTAGGTCTGTAAGTTCTAAAGGATGGGGCAAAAAATACCCTGGGATGAAGTAGCATAAAGCTAAATCCGCGGGGTCTGGACACCGGCATCGTGCACAAGATGCTTTCCTTGATTTCCCCATTTAACCCCAAGACGAGTTACTCTCACTTCAAAAGATATCGTGATTTCTTTTAAGTCCTATCAGATTTCATTTTAAGAATAAACTGGTGTGTTAAAGGTTAATTCGAGCTAAAAATAAAACTTCAAAGCTCCTGCACGTTAACAAACAAAGTTTTATTATTAGTTTATTCCAAAAATGAGTTGTGGCTGATTAACTATTTTTAAATATGTATGTGGATTGACAATAAATTATAACTTCTTCCGCTAATAAAAGCCGGAGCAAATGTAAGAGTTTTGCTCATATGCTAATAAGGTGTTGCTCAGTCAGTGCACAGACTTTTTTACGATATTCGAATATCTGTTGGGTTTTTTTAACAAGAAACAAAGTTTTTTCACTCAAATTTCCGGAATCAGCATCTCATGATGAATTAAGATCATTCGTTAGAAAGTAATTTTGTACTCGGGTTGGCCTTTAAATAGACAGCTAGACTTCTACAAAGTATTATCAAACTTCACCCTTAACCAGGCATTTTTGCCGTTATCAGTTGCAAATATTTTTAACAAATAAAATAGTTTGCAGCATTATTTATTGAAGAATTTATGTTAAGTCTTTGGTTTTTCAGCTTGTTTGTATTTTTCGTTTTGCCTTTGATAGACTTTCTAAATCATTCTTAGAACGACCATATTAAAAATTTATGGCGCAATCACTGTAGAGGATTTGCAAGGATGCGTTTGCGAGGAAATACAAGAAATATCTGACAGTGCTGTAGTTAGATAGAATAAAATATCTCTGGTGGGTTTCATGGCAGTCTCTCCCACCGACCCACTCCAAGAAAAAGTGTCTTATTTCTACGAATCCGCCATCATGTCTGGGCAGAGAATTTCACAGCAACCTTAGGAAGTAACCCCTATCAATCATCAGAATTTAATTCCAATTTCACTGCGGGCCATCAGTCAACCCGCCATCTGTCGACTTCGCCATTGTCCGGCCTTTCCTTCTTCCGGTACAACAGAGAGGAGTCCAGAGATTAATGGCGGACCTCAATATCTAGGACAGGCCCATGAAGCAGCTTCGGCTGATGTCAAGCGGGCAGCACTTGCTGGATGGCATAGTCATCTCATCAGTTGTCGAGGGATGCTCTGCATGGTTTTGCTTCACAGACATGCACGTGCTTCATTTCTGTCCCTGAGGATCCACAGACGTCACAATAGTGTCAGCCTCGTCTTCAAAAGACGAAACGAAAATTCTCATGCCCTAGGCATTGCATCCAGCTTCTAAAAGCTGCAGAACAACAAAGAATCACTAAATTAGAGAAAGTTTTAAAGTATTTCACTTTTATTAATGAATGCTCTGTTTCGTGGTTCACTTTCAGTTTCTTGTCAGACACTAGGATCGGGACAAGATTGATAACGACTAACGACAAGAGCAATGATAGGACAATGGCAAGCACAAGAATAACAAGGACATGGACAAAGACAATAATAATGACACAAGACAAGAAATATAAGGACCATAAATAGTGTCAGGACAAATAAAATATACCTCAGCAGTTTTGTTATCCAATCATTCTCGGCTCCTCTGCGATCTGGCCTCAGACACCGACTTCGCTCTCACTCATGACAATGACGGTTACAGTTTTTTATTTACGGTAGGTAATAAAGTAAGGTCGATCCAACAAGCCAAATCACCCATTAACAGTTCCTCGGCGTTCCTTGAAATTGGCTTGTCGCTGTTTGTGTGGCTTTTCTTGCTCACCATTCTGTGTCCATCCCATCTGCGCGATGTTAGAAGGGTTAGACCCGTTGTTTACATTTAATCTGTCGCAGAAAAAAGGGCCACGCCAGCGCCAGGCCAATGGAGCTAACTGGATCCCGCGTCGACCAGACAATTACAGTGTCCAGTCGATAAGTCGTGGTCACGTATGTGTCTGTCATGTCCGGGGTCCGTGGACGGCCGACCCCCTACAGCCTCACGTCCAGCTGTCATTAGTGGTCAACAGCCAGAACCCTTGGTCTCGTGGTGAGTCCGCTGTCCTGCTCTACCCCACCCATCACAGTTCCCACACACTCTTCCTTTTTTGTTTTTTTTTGGGAAGTGTGAAACACCCTCCCATGAAGATATTTTCAAGAAACTGGGGCAATTTCGTGACCTTATTCGGATTCTCAAGCTTTACAAGAATAATACGGATTTTTTTTTTCCTTCAAACCCTCAAATATTATCTTGGTTTACTCTCGGAGACAGTAGTTAGGACACAGATGTACATCCGTACTTCCACTGTTGCTTTACCTTCGCTAAATACCTCAAACCGTAGCCATGGCCGTAAACCGTACGTACGACTAGGGCGAGTAGTTCACCAGCTTCGAGCTCAAAATAACTCTGAGATAAAGTTACCTCGGTTTTATGGCTGCAGCCCCAGGTCATCATGGTCACGTGATAACGCAGCTGCCGCCACAGTCTTATCGATATCATGCTTGCGTCTCAAAAACGGCCACCAGGCCAATCAGAGGTTGTGATACAGTACAGGTATCCCCTCACCTTTCGAAAGATCGTTATATGCCACTTGGCTTTTATGAAATACATTAATAACTGTTTTTGCCAATAGAAAAAAAAATGCAAAGAGGATTTTCGCTTTTATGAAATAAGACAAAACAAAACAAAAAAATCCTTCCCATTTATAAAATTTCCCTCTTCGCTTCTCGCCATCGTGGCGAACCTATGGTGTTAGTATCTAATGGTCTTTCAAAGAAAAATAAAAGCAAAGTTCAGGTGGTGCTTTAAGGGTCTTTGACAGAGGCCTCATCACCGTGCGGTGTGCACAGTCAGCGCAGACAGGCTCTTCTTGGCTCTAGACCAATGTCAAGGAGGCTATGGAGGGTGAGGGCTTCACTCGAGGAAATGGAGTGGTGGGTAGGTGAGGGCAGCAAGGAGCTGAGGAGACAAGGGGGATGAGGTGTGGGGTGGGGGAGTGAGTAGCCATCATGCCTCTCTTAGGCCGTCGACAGAAGGACGCGGATGAGGCCAGACTCTGACAGCCAGCCCCGCTGATGAGGCCAAGTTTTGTGCCTGAAGTTTACTAAGTAGTTCGCTCGAAACTTGATGACTGATGGCGGTCCTCGCGTCTAAGATGGCTGCTGTTACAATTGTTTGTTTGTTTGTTTGTTTTTTGTTTTGTTTTGTTTTTTTTTTGTTTTGTTTTGTTTTGTTTTGTTTTGGTTTGGTTTGTTTTGTTTTGTTTTGTTTTGTTTTGTTAGCGTCCTTCAACCTTGGTCTGGTCATCAGTATTATCTTTGAGGTAACTTGCAACTTGAATTTGCTGAACAGACGACGGCACATAAGAAAACGGACGAGACACTTCTCTCTCTCTCTTCACGAGCAATGCGTTAATCACGTTGATCACGTGACCTGAATTTATTCAACTATTTGCCAATTAAGTTCATGTTTGTGATTAGGAAATTGACTGATTTTAGTCTTGACTCGCCTTGACAATATAAGAATTATGACTGCTAGGATACGCCGTAGTGAGTGACAATTAACTCACAGTACAGACTACGTCTTTACGTTCTGGAGTGATGAACATACAGGCTTCACGTAAGCGTGTCATGAAGTGTTACCTGTTATGTCACAAAAAACACAAACAGAAAATGCTCAAACTGTTAACATGCTCAAACATAAAATGTTCAAACTCAAAACCTTTAAGCATAAAATAAGCAATATAACAAAGATGTAAATAGTAAAGACTGTCTTGTGAGATTTTCTCGGCATAATCAGACAAAATAAATAAAATGCATATTTTCTTTTGTCACTTCCCTTTATCTCAAAATAATGCAAAAGATTATTTTGAGTGTTGTGAGACTTAATAATTTATTGATGTTTTCGTCTTTTTATTTGGCAGTTGGCCATTTTCTTTGTGCTCTCTTTGCGATGAACTTAAAGAACTTGACTGTCCATAAGAGCTATTTGAGGCGTCTGCAGGGATTTCTAGGTTTTCAGTGCATTTTGTATTTTCTGGGGGTTTTTTTTTTGGCTTTTGTTGTTTCCTTCTTTTGTGCTCGTGTTTGCTGACATTTAAAATTATTTAAAGACTCCTGAAGTATAAGGTAAGGAAATTTTGATATTTGGGGAAAACATGCGTCTTACATGACTGAAATTTTTCATAATGCATTTAGTAGTAGAATTTGCTTGGTTAATCCGATTTCATATTATTGTTAGTAGTGTGATGTTTGAAAAAAAAATTAGCTGTGAACAAAATTCTAAGTAGAAGCTGTGAAACAATGGAAGGGTGCCATCAACGGAATCTTCAAATATACCATTAATATGTTGTTTTTTTGTTTTTTGTTGGGTTTTTTTTGTCTATTTATTTTCCTTTCTCTTTCTTTCTCTGTCCCTAATCTCTACAACGCCATGTAGGATCCATCTTCTTTTGTTCCTTTTTTTATGTTCTCACTGACACCTCGCAGGATTACATACGACCCTTTTGATGAGTTTTGTATTAGAGCGATATCGCGAAAAATTAATGAGCTCCGCAGCCTTAAAAGATTTGTTTTTAATTTTAAATTATTTTCATCTTTGCTTGTTTTAATGTTTTGTCTGGCGGGTCTGGGGAGCTTGATTCTCTGGTCATTATGACATGTCTGCTTTATCAGCTCTGTTCAGAATGTTTTAAAAACATAAAATATTCACAATGGTGAGTAATCATTCAGGCTCAAAGTTTCACACGAAAATGTCATAAACAGAAACACACGTGAAAGAAAGAGCATCCAACAAAAGAAACAGTGGAAAATGAATCATGAACTCCCCGCTGATCTCCCGAAACTACGGATGTATTTTGGGCGCAATAAAGAACAACCAAATAGAAGATGGCTGAACCAAGGGACATGATTCATGTTTTCCACCTTCTTAAATGTGTTTTTTTTCCAAAGGTTGCTCTCATGCGAAAATTAAAAGTTTGTCAATTTTCAGGAGGGAAGGTGAGTTTTATGATAACAAGCAAGAACTGACTCTCTTTCCAATGATTGATACCTTCCGGTTGACAGACAAAGGTAAATCAACTTCCTAAATGTGTATATCAGGTGTAAAATTAGTAATAGCGAAATGAGAGCTTTTTAAAACAAATTCTACTTGACCTCAACAATTAGCCTATATTTAGTAATCATTCTGTTATAATTCCAACTACCTTTTAATATTGATGAACAAGAGAAAAAACGGAAAAAAATATTCCTTTACAATAGTATTCGTGTAAATCTAAACTATACTGGTGCTTCCTTTATTTTACGAATGCAATGAAGTAAAACTAAATATCCCATTTTATTGTTTTATGTAGAATAATATTGAAAGAAACTGTACCTTTGAACAAAGATGTATCCAAAGGATAATGGGTAGATGTATTTAGAATAACATGCTGTCACTCGGCATTCTAAAAACCCTACTCCACACATTTAAAGAATTTGAGAATGCTTTTGATTTTATGTGGCATAAAAAGACTTCGATACATGCCAAAGACCTAGTTTAAGTCATCGAAACAATCTACAAATGCTTCAGCTGTGCAATTCTCATAAACATTTTACTTACAGCATTCTGAGAGTACCTCATGGCTGTCACCTTTCGCTCGTCTTCTTCAACACCCTTCTTTAAAACCAAAACCTGTGGGACATTACCTCATCCGAACCACTATCTCAGTAGGCTCCAAACATCCTGCAATTCGTTAATCGATCGATGTGTTTGACGGCAGCAAGAAAGAACTCTAGTAATTAACTAACAAACTCATCACAAGTAAGCGCACGTAAAACAGGGGCGAGCTCACATAGGAGCAGCCATGGTTAGAGGCACGTTTGACACTCAAGCAAACATCACCATGAGAAGAAACACTGGAGCAAGTGGAAGCTTTCAAATCTATATCTATATCTATATCTATATCTATATCTATATCTATATCTATATCTATATCTATATCTATATCTATATCTATATCTATATCTATATCTATATCTATATCTATATCTATATCTATATCTATATCTATATCTATATCTGGTGCTATTGAGTGCTACAACTGCACTTGGTATGCTGATGACTCCCTGTGGTTGTAAATGTCATCTTGATCCTTTGTTACTGTGACTTTTTTATACTTGGATCACAGTTTCTTCCGTTAATTTTCGTCACCGTTGGAGGCCACAAACAGTTCGCAGAATGAAAGCATCTGTCTTGTTGATGAACGACGCGAAGGACTTGCAAATAACACGCTGAGATTGTCTTCGCCTTCCATTTTCCCCGGCAGCTACCCCTGGAGGGTCTTCGCACCGAACATGGTTCGAGAACAGCCTGTTTGTCACCATGAAACGTCATTTCCTGAATACTGAACAGATTCAGCAGCTGACATAGCTCACCATCCGGGGCTGTCTTGAGCCTTGGTGAGCAGTTCCTACATGAGACGACCGGTCCACCCATTCAAGTCGACCCCATCACCAAGAAACCCCAAAGAACGGTCATTTGTTTAGCTTTCCAAACAGATATATCTGCTTTTTTTCAAATTATTGTAACTTTTGAGGGAAAAGGAATTGGTCTGTTGTCTTTACTCTTAAAAACTTTTTTTCGAAAATGTCTGTCATCGCGGTCCACACAAGCTTGGTAATGGTGGTCGTGATGTGTACAGTTAGTTTAGAGGAACAAGAGACACATTTTCTGGTGCTGCATTTTATTTATTTCTAACGGTCGTCAAACGATGACGACAGGCAGTCCAAACAGTGCCCATTAGGAGCAGACAGGCCACCAAATAGCTTCCATTCCCTATTTTTCTCTGCTGTCTGGGTGCAGCTGCAAGGAGGAGGATGCGGAGCGTTACTCGCTGTCCGCACGCGATGTCAAAAGTGACAAAGTTTTTCCAGGGGCAATGCTGGGCGCGCACAGAATAGAAAAATTTGCTTCATACAGGACCGAAGAGTCAAAACAAACGATCAAATTCCTGAACAATGTGAATAAAGTAAAATATTGCTAAATATTTTTAGGGCTATGAGAGTGTTTTGAAACTCTTTGGTCATTGGATGCTTCTGATTTTGTGCTATAAATAAGATTCATCTATTTGCCTATGATATTCCGGGTTCATGGAGATAAAGTTTACCTACTATTCTAAAATGTATTATAACACAGTTCCACAATATGTTTTACTGCTTGCCTGCAACGGTTCCCAGGAAATATATGATATAAGCAAGGATTATACTAAGAAAGGCCTTCGCTTGGCTTTGAGTTGATGTTTCAGAAATCAATTACCACAGAAATCAGTTTCCACAATATGAGACAGCCCGCCATTGTCCTTTTTGTATAGATGCCTTCGAGGATGAAGTAAATATCTTATTTTTCTGCCCTCTGGAAGATGAGAGATAAATATGGCCAAGAACTCAATGATGGTCAGCAGGACCTAAAAAGTGGTATGCAGTACAAATGAGAATAAAATTATGTAGTTTAGTCTTTTTATATTTTTTAAACTGAAAAGAGGTTGGTATTAATTGGTTGGTGTGACTTACTGGCCATGTCTGTGCTGGCTTTTATGTTGTGTATGTGTGTGATCATTTATTTATGGATCATGATAATGTGAAGTACCTATACATACATGCGTTTATATGTTAGTTTTAATTGTTATTGTTTATAATTAGATTGTTTTCTAAGATGTGTAGTTACAGTGACAGATGCTCACACACTTGCTCGAGCTGTGCTAAATAAATAAAGAATCAATCAGTCTCTCTCATTCATTCATTCGTCGCTTGACTGATACTTGGGAGGGGGGAGGTAACCACACAGACTGGCAGCTGACAAGGCCCGCCACTCAAGACTATTTTTGGGTGATAGTGAGCAGACCACCGGGACGACCAGCTAGTTTTTCCTCTGACCACCGCGACAGCTACCTCCCTCTACAATATCCAGAAGGATAGATTGTCACAGAGATTTCCTCAACCTTGCGAGCTCAAATTAAAAGCGAATTCGGGGGATGTCTAAGCGGTCCTTTGCCCTCAGCTTTAAATTCAGGCTCGTTAAGGCAAGATTATGATCGCAGCCTGTGTCAGCGCCTGAAAATTTTCTTTTGGTTCTTGTTTATTTTAGATTGAAAGCATCTAAGAAGCAGGATGAAGTCGATTTAGTTATGGGCAAAAGCATCTGACGTGCCAAGCTGTTGTCCTCGATGTCTTGTGGGAATGTAGGGTGAGTTGATTTGCTAAATTGGGTTGATTGCTCTGGGCAAGCTCTAAGAGTCGTTTGATTCACAAAGGCCTAATTTAACCAGCGTGTCTGTTCATTGTTTCTAGGAGTACGAGCTGACATTTCCGTTCCCAGTCACCAAGTACAACGAGGCTGCCTTTATCGCCTTGTTTAACTGTTCGTAAAACTCATCCAATCTCTCTCACTCTCTCTCTGTCTCTCACATATGCAGAAAACACACGCAGGCACGTACGCAGACACGCACGCACACCCAAACACACACACACACCACACCTCGGCCTCAAGAAAGGTCCGTTGGCGTTGAAGAAAACTGAAGACGTGTCGGCTGTTGACCAAGTCCTCCGTTCACACTGATGTCGTGCCGAGAATGTCCTGCAAATATCTTTGTTCCACTATTTCGTACATTCATGAAACATATGCAACCAGTGTCATTGACACACACTCACACCCATAATCCTTTATCCAATCAACAATTAGCCAGTGAGGACAGGAGGAAGACCACTCACCACCTTGATCGTTGGCTAGTCCTAATCCCGTGAGGAGATGAAAGACTAATTCTCTTCACGTTTCATGGTGGTATCAGTCCCTCCAGCCAGGTGAGAAGAGCCTCGGATGTTAACTTCCTGTTCGACCGTCAATCGCAGCCATCGAGATGGTCCAGCGGCTCCAGAGATGATTAACACCTTTGCTGGGCAGCTGTTCACGCTCGACTCACCTTAGCCAATTAATGGAGCCTACCTCATACAGCGCTTCGCGAAAATCCTGTACACAAATCCCTTGTAATAATGTAAGTGGTCTCTGGCTGGGGACTCGTCCGACAGTTTCAGTCTAGACTTAAATTGTGTACATATAACAATTTGCATGTAATAGTGCGAACAGTAGTCGTCTGTGAGTTTTGATTGGGTGTGACTGGCATTTGTCGAGTAAGTGGCGGCCATCATCAGGTCAATTCCTAGTGTAATGCCACTTGGCAAATAAATAAATTCTTTTCTTCTTGAGTTCTCCTGTTGAGAGAATGATTTTACAGTTCATTTTGCGGCACTGATCGCCCAAGTGTAGTTTATTTCTTTATACTCTTAGTGGACTTCCATTCCTACCTACAAATGCATCAACTGTATTACAAATACTGTGGGCATTGAGGGGAGATAAAACAACCATGGAGGTTAAGATTAGGTCCCTTTGCTCCTTTATGGTTGCCTTTTCATGTGCCTTTGATCCAGTTGGCCTCTGATGGACTTCTCCTCCCTACAACCTTAGTTGTTAAATATCTCAAATGTGCGCATAATAGATGTTTAATCGTATAAGCATGGTTCAGAATGAAAAATAGTTGGTATTGAATTTATAACCACGTGGATAATTGAAGCAGCCAAAATTTAATTTCTATTTTTTAAACATTTAGGACAGGGGTGTCAAACACCCGGCCCGCGGGCCAGATCCGGCCCGCCAGGAAATTTTCCCTGGCCCGCGAATGAATTTTAGTAAATCATTGTTGATGGCCCGGCGACAAGTAGAAGGTAAACAACAGAAAGAGAGACAGCAAGAGATGGGATGAGTTTAGTGAAGTTTGTACAGACCACCAACAGTGCACTGGTCAAGTTACCATCGCTCCTGTTGATGACCAGAAGGGATGGTGAAGGCGGGGCCCATAAATCTGACCTTTGACACGCGACACCCTGGCCTAAATACGGGCCGTGGGTCGAAGATTTTTAGTACCTGTTAACTTCCCTGAATCGGTCCGAGATCAAAGGTGACTAGGGAAAACCCACGTGTATGATGAAGCAGCTCATCCTTAGACTAGTAGAAACTCATCACTTTCTGACTCTAAGTTGTGAGAAGCAAACTTGTGGAGATCAAGTTGGTGGGAGTATAGCCTCTCCAAGGACTTATATATATATACCATCTGGAATTACATGTGCGAACTGTGCATGAACTGTGAATTATACACGTGGACTGTGGATGATAAGTGCCAACTGTGGAATACCGACTGTCCAGTTCCTGCGTCGTCAAGAGGGAATGACTGTCGCCAGGGAGATAAGTATCCGAGTATAAACAGCAAGCCACGGTGTAGAAATAATTGCTGCTTGTGTATTGACGATTTGTGTCTTTTTTGCCTAATTCTATCTTCTTTTACATACATATACTGATGCAACAACATCACATGTCATAGCAAATAGTACAGAGCAGAGCAGAGCACGCGATTATTTATTTTATTAATTGAAAGCTGTGTGTAGTGTGCGAACTTAACGCTAGTCGTATGTACTGGTGCGCCATCTGGTGGGGAACAAAGGCAGATGATCAGAGCTAAGCAGGTGTTGTGACTTTTCTAAAGACTTTTACTTAATGTAAAAGATCGAGAACATTACACTGTGTAGTGAAGGGATTTTTGTAATTTCAATAGCAATCAAATTT
Source organism: Pomacea canaliculata (assembly GCF_003073045.1). Taxonomy (NCBI): domain Eukaryota; kingdom Metazoa; phylum Mollusca; class Gastropoda; order Architaenioglossa; family Ampullariidae; genus Pomacea; species Pomacea canaliculata. The sequence continues at coordinate 8,768,791 of NC_037591.1, forward strand.
TAACTAAAGGCTAGCCGTTAAAATGGGAGGCTGAATACATGTTTACTAATATCAGCGGTAAACCAGCGTGTCTACTTTGTGGAGATACAATAGCTGTGACCAAAGTATATAATCTTAGACGGCACTACGAGACTAAACATGAGAACAAGTTGAAAAGCCTGAATGCAGAACAGAAGCTAAAGAAAGTGTAATGAGTGACTGAAGGCAAAGTACGACTGTGTGGGGGTGCACAGTTCACTCATTCCCTCCCACAAACGATGCCCAGCTTCGTCTAATGCGGCTCGAATCTTGAGCATGTTTGGCAGCACATATTTGTGTGAGCAACTTTTGTCTGTGATGAAGATCAACAAAACATCACACAGGAGTCGTCTGACTGATGTACACTTGCAGTCCATCCTGAGAATCGCCACAACACAGAAAATTACTCAACACAAACTTGTTGTCAAGAAAAGATGTGAAACGTCCAGACAAAATAAATTAAAAAGAAAAACTGCTAAGCTTGGTTTGTATGATTTGTTTACACAAAATTAATAACAAAAAGTTCATTTTTGGTGTTCAATAAAAAGTTATCGGACTTAACTAATAACCTTCGGCCCGGCACCTTGTGTACGATGTGAGATTTGGCCCGCTGGTCAATTGAGTTTGACACCCCTGATTTAGGAGCTCACGATGACTAATGTATTCGTGAACCATTTTCATGCGAGTTTTGTCAATTTCTGAATAATAATAACACCTTGTGGGTAAAGAATACATATAAAGTTGAGAGGCATTAAAACATGGTTATTCTACAAACAATCTATCAGACACCACAACTGAATGTTTGATGTTCGAAGAAGTAGACAAACTGTCGATAATTTGTTTCACAGTAATTCATAATAATGGTCGCCATTTCCTTGCTCCAAAGTGACCAAAATAAATCCACTCCATGATGTGGATATCTACTGTTATTCGGTATACCCTGATCTGGGTAACTTGGACACAAAATGAACTTTTATCTCTTCCTGAAAGCATCACTTCGATCTCAACCTTCTGAATTAAATTAGCCTTGTGGTTGACAAAAGGCTTACATTGCTAAGCAATAAGCACCAGAATTTTTGGGGTTTTTTTCAGGGTGGAGGAGTTTTTTAAGCGGAGGAGGTGGATTTTTTTCTCCAGCTGCTCTCTATAAGTATTTTTTTTTCTCCATTAAATGCGATGCTCACTGTGATTTCGCAGAAGAAAACTCTTCTGGGTCGGGCAGCAGCAAAATAATTCTCGTTTATCCTTCGGCCATTGTCAGTCAGTTGCATATGTCGCAAGAAAAAAATTGCGAAATACTTTTTTCTAATTTTTTTTTTATATGTTAGATGGGTTTTTTGAAGGGACGTGACTGCCAAACTTTCATAACGAGTAACTTTCTTCAAAACAAAATTCTTTGAAAGCTTTAACTCTTTCAGAGAAATCAATGACGGACTAACGCTAGAACAAACATTTGAACATGTAATTATTGTTTGAGTTTCAGTATGCCACACATATGATCAACTCATTTCAAGCTGCTGTATCATTCATCTAAAATGCTTAATTAGCGCTCAGCTAAAATTTTTTTTTAAAAAAAACTAAATATATCCACAACAATTTTACACCTATGACTTTTAAAATAAAATTTTTAATTGCAATGAAAATTGAACCCATGACTACAGGATCATCGCAATATTAAGGCAACAAATAAGCTAGAGAATTATATAAATATCTGTAAGTCTCCTAACTGGGTGGGAATAGGAAAGTCATCATCGTGCAAAACATACGACGGGTGCAGTATCTTGTTACAGACGAATTTCCTGACGATCGCCCTTTGCAGCAATATTTTGTGCCTGAAACAACCCACATTTTGGACACACACAGTGTTTGTGATGAGGACGACCCTTTGACCTTCCACGATGTTGCTGTCGTCTGTTCTTTCAGCAGAAGGAAGCCCAGCAAGTGGTCGTGTTATGCCCTTTTGTAAGATGTAGATAAACTAGTTTTGGGCAGCTAATTGTTTTGTGTATTATACTTGATTTCTTTTAAACAAGACATTTTAAGAAACGACACCAGTTCTGTTCCTGTAATATACTTCTCGTCTTTTAATACAATTATTTCCAATACAGTTCTCTTCTATGACATTAAAAAAAAATAAACACATGTTAAATTAATATTTCCAGTCCATGGGAGCAACTTAACGAAGGAATGTTCACAATCGTCTTTGTGTATTTTTTGGATTAAATGATAATCAAATGAAGGATACGCTAGACGCGAATAGTCCGACCCATTGTCTGCATCAATGACAGACGATGCAGCCAAGCGGAAGTGACGTCCACCATACATCAGTGACAGAGTTAGCTTATTCTCTTTGTCTCTCTCTCTCTCATACCCTTCTTTCTCTCTCTTGTTCTGTCTTGACATGTTATATTGTTTATATATTGCTGTTATTAACCTGGTACGGGAAACTAACGAATCCAGTTGTCAGGGTTGATAGATGGACAATAAAGAATTTGTCTTGAGTCTCTCATATATTACAATACATGAAACTATGGCCTTCCAATATAAATATAACTACATGATGATCATACACCCACGCACCCCACCTACCCACACACACACACACATACACGCACACCTTTCCAAACTCCTGCCCCACCCTTGCTTCCTCTCTTAACTCCTTCTTCTGTTTCCGATCGACTAGCTTCAATAATGGTCCTGTTCAATACACAGCAGGTGGTATCAAAATAAGGAAAAAATTGATGGAACTAGCATAACCATTTCCATTGTCATCACAGTGTGAAATGATTAATCCTTCTCTTCTTTGTGTTTCTTTTGTCTATCATCATCTTAATTTTTCTTTTTTTTTGTTTATCATCTACGTAGCTTACTAGCTAGCTAGCCCTCATCCTTCCTTCCTCTTTATTTTCTTGGGTATTTTTCTTTTCATATATTTTTTTTTCATTTTTCCTCAGGACCATATCATCGAGACAACACAGTCAGCCTCATTCTTCAATTTGCCGACTCGTGGTGAGTTATTACATCGAGGTTCCGTCACCATGATGCAAACGCACCGATGCGAAATTCGACCCCTTGATATATTTTGTCTTTCACGGTGGTGGGGTCCGTTACAGAAGTTGTCTTCTTTTAGTCGTCTGCTCTGAGGGGTGGCCGTGGTAAAATGGCAGAGGTTGCAGACATCTCCGACTCAATCTAATTGTATTAAGCAAACGAACGTCGGGAGGATGAGAAAAGGTTACACCCTGGCCCCCCTCAAATAAAACTCTTTTCCATCTTCAGCTCCAGCAGCCTGGTGGGAATGCAAGGATACAACTTATGATGGCCAGATTCACAGAAGTGGTGTGCCGACGATTAAAAGACTGATGGAAACATCCTTATGTTCCTGGCCTGATGAGTGTTAGCTGACCGCATGATGGAGAGTGTCTTGCTTCGCTCGGATGAGTGAACGGATTGTACGAGGGTCGGGAGGGTAAGAGGTGAACTCTTGTTTATACAAGGATCGTGTATACCATGGACGAATTTTCCAAGGTGGCCTTTTGAGAAGGAGATTTCGAATTTGCTATCTACTCCAAGAGGAAGAGTAGACGATGCGAATTCGAACTCCCTTGTTGAGGGAGGTACAAAAGCTCGAGCTTTACGGTCTGTCGGTTTAACGGACTTAAACCTCGTGTAGGAAGAGGGTAGTAAAGGTCGACAACCTTTGCCAAAAACAAATAAATAAGACAACTAAGCAGCAAAAAAAGTGGCAGGAATACCTTTGACATTAAGAGTTTTAGCTCGGTCGTTTTACCAACTTTATTACTTTGAAAGCCGAGGTCTTACAGTCTAGCACTCCGCCAGAAGTGTAAGCGGTTGGTCTCGGCAGACCTCCAGCACTTTAGTTTATAAATTATCAGTTGTCTATGAATTGGGATGTTAAGAAACTAGTATTAACTCAGAGCTGTGGAAGTAGCATTCCTTGTGAGTTTTTTTTTTCTATTAGTGTTTATGTATGTTTGTGTACGCACAAAGATTGTCGTACAAAATCGAGAAAATATCCAGAGTCTGACCTCTGTGAACTGCTTGTTTCCGCAAACATCTCATTGTTATTGCAAAGTTTCTGGGTTAAGAAAATTGCCAACAGCTTTTTTAATCTCCTCACTTTCTGTTTTTCCAGCAGTTTCTGGGCGTTTTCCGGATGTGCATGTGACAGATTAATTTTCTGCTGTCCTTACATGTGGTTTGTGCATGATACAAATGTAAACAACTTTTTTTTTTTTTTGCAAACGAGATATTTTGTTGAACATCACAGCGATAAAGGATGCGGCTAACAGACAGATGCTGAGCCGCCCTTCTTTTGCACGTGCACGGAATCATTAATTCTGCGGATCCCACGCTTGGAATGTTTGCTTCCGGGTACAGTGTGTCCAGTGCAGACGATCACGAGACAGATGACTGAGCAGTGAGGTGTGTGACAAAATTTTTGCTTTTTTAAAAAGATTTGTCCAGGGGGGTGGGGTTGATATAAAAAAACGCATTAATCACACTTTTAAAACACAAAATTAATTTTTTTTAATAAACAAAAATTATCCTACAAATACCATGTTTATTACTATTCTTGCTGAGTCTGTTATCTTGCAAACACTGCTCCAAGTGCACGGAAGTAGTATGGTCCTGAACAGTTGATAGCCCTGCGTTAAATTTTCTGTTTTAAAAAAAATCAGGAATCTATGAAATGGCAAGTTAGTAACTTATACACGCACGATCAGGGCTTTATTAATCAACACAATCACTAACCTCGGTTAATAAATGTAAGGACTTTTAATAATTGATAATAGAAACTAAGTACCGCAGGATTTCTTTGTGTTTGCACAACATACTTAAATAACATACGGAAGTATTCCTCTTAATACTAATAAAATGTGTCCTTTTTTTCATTTTTGCATGAAGTGATAAAGCCTGGTCAAAAAATTGTAATAAAAGTAGGATTTTTATGTTTTTTTACATATATCTATATAAATACATGATTTGGAAGAAAATCACAGTAACGTTTAAAGGCAATAGGAAAACATCACTACAGTCAGTTTCTGCAAGGATTTGTTCTTATAATAAAAATATTTATTGTTTGACAGCTTTGTGGATGTTAATTAACGAACCACTTGCAGCAATAATGAAAGTAATTTGTACACTTATAGCGATCGGAGCGCCAAGTGTTATTTCGGAGGTCTGCAACTCGCATCTTTAACCTACGTTTCTCCAAGCCTGGCAAAGATGCTGAAGCTTTCATTGCAAACATTTGTTTTGCTCGTCACAGACATTTTTATGCTCTCACTAACTTTCATACCCACGATGTAATGATGGGATCTAGCTGATTTATCTGAAATCCTGACACAAAATGTCGACCGCATACTGTTGGCATTGCTGTCAGCACGATATTTCTTCTTCGTATCCCTTGCAACCGCAATTTTTGTCTTTTCAGTTTTTCGGCATCTGCCATTTAAAAAAAGCGAATAATACCAGCTTTTCTCTATTACCTTTTTTTCCATTTACAGTTCCGACGGTTTATAACACAACAGTGATCTTTCCCAGCTCGTCATTGGCAACTGAGGGTTGACGGTCTGAAACCCCGACTTCCGCTTTCCCCACCAACGAGTGTGTACAATGCAAGTGCTGAGTAATTGACGAAATACCCTCATTAGATTAAAGAGTGGTTCATCCTGGAATCGATCTCCCAAGTGAGAGAGGGAGGGGATGAGTGACGAGGAAACCTAGCGTCCATCCCTGTGAACAAAGTGTCACGTGTAGAGGACGTACCCTGGAATGCCATCTGAATCCAAGACGATCCCATTGAACCAGCGACAAGAATTGTTGACCACTGCGCTACCGGGACACCTCTGAGCATAAATTCAGTTGTAGTGCAGTGGTGAAGGTTGTTGCTGTCGCTCTCCACCTTATGGACATAATGGCTTTCCAATATGTTCACGTCTGCCATCAAAGTCCTCTTCAGACACCATAAAACAGTCGTGTTTGTCCATGATCAACGTATTCACGAAACTACAAAAAAAGGAAAATTCTAGTATTACAAGCTAGGTTCCAATAAAATACCAGTAAATTCACGCCTGCAGATTCCTTCCTTCCTGTGTGTAGTAAAGGGTAGCTCAATCAAAGTCAAAGGACAAAGCATGCAATTTGGGAGACCAGCAAGAAGGGCTTTGAAAGCAGTTAAGTTCTGGATAAACATCGCTCGTTATTCAGATAAATAACCAGCACTTATTAACTACATGCTGAGCAAAATATGTGCATGGTGTATTTACAGGTTTTTTGAAAGAAAAATATTTCTTTTGATACTTTTATGTGATGCAGTTGAAGTTATCTAGAATGTATATCATTGGCCTTATGAAGAGCTGTGTTGGTTGGGTTGGTTGGTTTCTACAACAATAAGTGAAGTCGAGAGAACATCGATGAATGTCGAATACTTTATGAACTCCTCCTTCTCCCCTTATCATTCAGATGAGGTACTACACCCAGAGAGACATGCGCATGCCTCGAAAGGCCAAGATTTAAGGAACTAATGGGGTTCAAACTTTTTTAATGAGTGAGTAAAATGTAAATGTAAATCAATTATCCACTCAAGCCCCCACCCCATACACACATTCTGTTCTTGAGGTATGCACCTACAATCATCACAAAAGGTTTCAAGATAAATGTCAGGAAAGTACATGGATGATCATATGATGCAGGGGCTTCAGCAAAGTACGGGGACCATATGTTAATTGGGCGTCTCTGTGTACAAAGGGGACAACAGTCTTGCTGACCACTTTCTTTACCTGATTTTTACAGCAATTTATCTCAAAAACAGAAGGAAATCTTAACCAGTTTTGGGGAAACAGAAGTGCACTAGGCTTTACTCAATCATAATAAAAAATAATTTCCTCCTGACTAGTTCTTTAACGACCTTGCCTGTAATAAAGACGGAAACGTCCACACACTACCCGACCGCCTCTGCCTTGTACTCTGTGTCCATATCATCTCTTAAATGTAATAAAACCTGGACAGGAGTGAGGTTAGCACTCTAGGCCGAACATGGAAAATGTTTACGATCCAACTTCTAGAGGGTCAGGTCCTCCTCGGAGCTCTGTCTCAGGACTGACTGGTCGGAGTGTCTACAAGCCGAGAAATCGTCAAGCACACACTAACAGACCGCTCGTTCATTACTGCAGTCTTAGCTGTTTAAACCCCCGGGTAGTTGAACTAGAAGACAGTGGAAAGAAACCGGATATGCTAATGTGCGCATGCGCGCAAGGAGGAGACGCGACCTATTGTTGTACGGCGTCAGCGGTTGGCTGAAACTGTCACGTGACGGCAGACCTGACGTCAGCCAGACTTGACTTGAGGGTGCAGTCTTGACACAGGGCGTGATGATGGCGCTTTTCTCCTGAGAAGGGTTGTCCCACAGGGACCCGCCCCTGCACTTCCCCTCGCACACCCTTGATGAGTTGTGATCCGGTTAAAGTCTGCGCAGCCTGTCGAGCTGCTGAACTTTGGCTTTACTTTTCCCATCATTATCTGTCTTTTCTTCTCCTTTTCCTTTCTTTCTGTCGTTTATAAGCTCGCAGCGTATTACTCCTCTCAACATGTTTCTTCTACTTTGTTAAGAATTCCTCTAATTTTTCATTTATCTTACTCTCTTTCGTTGGTTTGCTTGCTTTTTTTTTTTTTTTTTTTTTTTTTTTGTTCTTCCTTAACTCTTTGTCTTTGATTTTTCCCTGCCAGCCTTTCTTGTTTCCGTCCATGGCACATTGCCGATCTTCCACACCATCTGTCTTCATCAGAGATTTCCTGTTGTCTCCCTTGGAGAAGGATCTTGGCCGGAGAGAGTTATCTCCTCAGCTAGCTCATTCAAACGCCAGTTGTTTCCTCCCTGCGGGGACAAGGAGGAGAGGTTCATTCACACCAATACTTCGTCTTTATGTGCTTATAAACACGCCACCCATCCCCCAGCGATTTGATGGTAGAAATGTGAAAGCAATGTGTCAAGATGGCGACTAACTGTCTTCACTGTTGTAAGATGAGAATGCAAGAATGTCCGAGGTTTGAGCTGTATTATTGCCAGTCTCGACTACTGCATCAAATATTTCGTACAAAAAGATGGTAAGATAGACTCGTGATAATACAAAAGCAATAAAAAAACCGTTTCCTCCAAAAGACACCTGCATGTCAGGATTTGCCGTGTCCTCAGACAACTTGCAGCCCGGCATCCACTCAAGCTGTTCATGCACCACCCACGGGCAAAGGAATAGGTAGAGGGAAAAAAGCGGGCTAACGCGGTTGTCGATCACCAGAATATTGTAAAGAAACTTGATTTTAGACATCAGGTCGATCAAGAGCAAACTATCAAGCGCCTCTTGTTTGCCGGAGGAGAAAGAAAAGTGGACGCCGTGGCATAATGGCTCTGGAAATAGCATGTCAATTCATTTTGCTTGTTTGCAGCGGAAAGTCCTCGTCGGGTCTCGGCGAGGTTAGTAAAGTGATGCACACTTTTCTTCTAAAAGACTACACTGCACTGTCTTGTAGCCTGAAACAAAACACATTACCCTTTACCCCCAATATCAAAAATATTTTCTACATACTTTGTGACTTACCTAACATCAGAGTTCTGGTCAGGGTGTGCACTCAAAAAAAAAAACCGGAGAGAAATTATTAAGTGATACTAAACTTAAAACAAAGTGACATTTTTTTCAGTGGGAATGTCGGTAAAGATGTCGATCAAGAGGAAGCAGGGATGAAATGAAAATGATGAACGCTGCACGTGCGCGGTCAGGCGTAGGTCACGTGCAGGTCGTGCGACTGCATGACGCTCAGCTGACACAGAAAGGGAAAATGTCGGCTGCAGAGCCTCAAAGCACGCTTTATCTGTGGACTGAAGTGGGACTGAGTTCTTCCAGACAAGAAGAGTTCTCTTGACATCATCTTCTTACTATTCGCATGTCGTCCGTCCCAGGAAATGAGAATTTTATTTTATTTTATTACATTTGCTTTGTTTATTTTTGGGGATTTTATTTGTTTTGTTTTGTTTTGTTTTGTTTTGTTTTTTTTGTTTTTTTTGTTTTTTTTTGTTTTGTTTTGTTTTTTTGTTTTGTTTTTAGTCTATTTGGTTTTGGTATGTGAGAGAGAGAGATGCGACAGGATATTTTTAATGATTCAGGACCAATTTTATAAGGGGTACAACATATATACAGGATATAATGAATATATTTAATCATGCTCAATATTATTTCATTTATGTTATGTAATGCACATGGTATTGAATACAGACATACATGTGAATGAGAACGTATGTGTGAATGTGTGTCCAAGCACAAGCAGGGAGGACAAAAGCTTTCTCCGTTAGTACCCAGGGTAATGGACTATCTAGTCACTGCCATCCCTCCAGAGACCGACACTGCTGCCCTCTACAACAATAACTCAACGTCAAGAACGATGAAATATGAGCGACAACCACAAGGGTGGCAGTAAAGTGTGCGATGGGACAGACCTAGAGCCCTCAGGAAGAACTATATACTACGATACCCTAACTTGCTTCCCACGGAAAGTCAGTCGCTAAGCTGAATACGAAACTGAGGGATGTCGCGATATCAGTGTCTCTTCTATTTTCCAACATCTATGTGGTTTTTCCTTCCTCAAAATCCCCCTACCACCCCTTTACAATATTGTTCTGACCCACTCACAGCCTCCTCGAGATGGTGGCCATAAGAAGAAAAGCTGGACTGTGACAACACGTGCTGAGGTTTTTGTTTTCATTCGAGATAAACATTACAGAAACATGGCGGCCTTACACACAGGCCAATCCCAGTGTGCTAGTAAAAACGGTTCCTTTGCTAACTAGATGTTTCTAGGAGGAAACGGCTTGAACGCCAGCAGCTATTATTTCAACTATTTTTGACATTTCTTGCCTTGAATCTTTGATTGTGTACAATGAAGGGCTGAAAACTATCTGATCCATTGTAGTTTCATTCAACTCTTTCCTTTAAAAATAAATACATTGAGTGATGAGGATCTGTGAAACCCATAAGGAATCTCAGCCGAAACAAAACACAAAAAACTACAGTCAGGCAGACGTTCGTTAACTTGTAACTCGAAGAACCGTTCATAAGAATCTGGAGATGGTCACGTGACTTTTTCCTAGCTCTGCAATATGCTTTACTTTGATAGTACTACCTGTGACTGCGCCACCTACTAAACTTATATCCCTTCTTTCTCAACCAAATATCTTAACTGTACTTTTTTTTCTGCTTGCTGCGCCTACGAAGTTGTCCCCCTTCTAATGAAGATAGTTCTGGGTCCATCCAGCAAAGAGCAGACAACCACACTGCAATTATTCTTAACGAATCCAGAGACCTGAGGAGCGGCTGATAGAGAAGTTAGGAGAAGATTCTGAGTGCACTCACTGACCTTCTAGCATCTGACAAGAACTGAAAGTTCTGCAGGTTGTTCTTCAAGGGGACATAACATCCACGCTGTCTTGAATTTTACAGCATGGCTGCTTCTTATTAGCGCTCAGCTCACAAAAGTTTTCTTTTTAAACACTAATAAGAAATAATAGCAGAAAACAGAAGAAAGGAAAAAACAGGAAGTCTCAAACAAACAGGACGCAGAAAAATCCCGTTAACACTTTAACAGTTACATCTCTTCAATTTGAAGAAGCAAGGAACATTCTGGCAAATGTCCATTTGAACTCAACGTACAGAAAAAATAAGTCCATTTATATTTCAATTGTTGTTAAAGTTTATTTCCAGCTTTCAGCTTGTTTACTTCATCGCTTTTTTTCCTTACATGACAACTTTAGTATCTTGACTTTATTTGCTGTTATCTTTTTACGACCTTTTCTTTGTGGAATCCAACTGAAATGAACATCATATCTTATCTTTTAGTGCTTCTCACTTTGCTAAATTCCTTTTATTCTCTTCAGTTACTGTTCATGTCCTTTTAATCATCGTTGTCGCCATTTTGATCGTTATCTTTGTCTCTATTCTTATAAAGGTCTATACGGTGCAAAATCTTTTCCTTTTTAAATTACTGGATTTGGTAATTTATATACTGCATGAATAAGACAGTTTAAACTCTTGTTGTTAAAATTATTTGTTTTAATAAAAATAGCTGGTAATGTTTTATTTCACGACTACAAAAATTCTTTAATTCTGTGTTATTGTCTGTGAGTTTTATTAGCACGAAACAGTGATTGGCAATACAACTGGCATTTCCATTGTTTTGAGCAGTATATATTTCTAGTCTGTATTTCTAGGTTGTATTTTGTTTACTGAAAGTTCGGGAAACGATGTCTTGTAAAAGAGTTCGGACAAGTCATTTGAAAATAATTCTGCAGTGTAATAGACCTTTAAGAGCTTTATTTTTGTCTCTGTCTTCTCATTATTCCAGTCATTTTTTCTTTATCTCGTCTTCTCATAACTCTCCAGCAAAGGCGCATGGATCTTGACAGAAACACAGTTTTTTGAGTAAACAGGATGTAGTTGTTTGTTGCCTGACTCTATAAAAGGATCATCTTTTTTTATTTTTTTTTTGTTCCTCGTGGATTTAATTTAATTTTTTTAATTAATCTAATTTGGTGCCACTAGTTTTCATTCGTTTCTTCTTGTTGCTTCATAGAAGTTCTGCAAGTTTCGATGAGCTTATTACAACCTTTATTGGGAAAGAAAATAATTTTTAAAATATAAAAAGTAAGACACAATAATTAACCTTACATTCCACAAGGCAGTCCCACCTTTAGTTTCCATTTTCTTGTTTTGCGGATATTTTTAGGATCATTGAGCTCATTGTTCATCGGGTTTATGCGTTGTATGGAATGATCTTCATTATCCTCCTCATTATTATTTATAGTAATAGTAGTATCTAGAAGATATTGAGTTAAAGAAACACAAAAATCTGAAATTCTGCATTTTATAAATGTGGATATCCCTTATATTTGGTACAATAGCTTATCGAGGCATTTTTTTCAAAGTTCTTTATAGCTTTCTTTCGAAATCCGAAAAAGAAATTATTAATTTGGAAATGTAATCACTTTCCGTAAAACCATCGGGCAGCCTGGCAGAAAGCTATTTTACAGAAGAAAGGCATTTTGCAATCATTCAGTGCCGACCAGGACCTCTGCTGGTTCTATTGAACATTCTGCAACTCGATTCACATCGTGTCTTTTCAATTTTTCCTCCATTCCATCTTCGTTGGCATAGTATGTCAGTGGCGAGGTTCCCGCGGGATTATTTAGTTTTGACGGGAACACAGAGTAAGGTGTTAATAATACTTTCCCATAATTCCTGCTGTACAGCATGATCATCTTTTCAGCATCGTCTGAAACGTTGTCGATCACATCTCAACAGCCGTGAGTTCAAAGTTAACTAATCCTCGAGTGCGCATGTCAGCAATACAGTAAGACATCATTTAATGTCTTTTTGTTATAACATTGAATAAAATTTTATTCCCTGGGTGGACCAGCTTCTGTGCTCGTCAGAGTACTTTCCTCTTTATTGGGTTTTTATTTAAAAGTTTGATAATTTTTTTTCGACGATAGGAACTTAACTCTTGTTTACATAAATATTGTCATATTGTCAAATTGGTTTCATCACATGACATCCAGATTAAAAGTCGAGGTTTTAAAATCTGTAAACCTTCATTAAGGACTTTTTGTAAGAAATCGGTTCAGTGTTCAGAAGGACAAATCAGAGTAGGAAACTTTTCTAAAGCAATTTTGTCGCTCAAGACGATTGCAATTATTTTTTTTTTTTATTTTTAAACATATAATTATAGAATATAGTTATTATAATGATCGCATTGGTGGGTATGGGATTAATGCGGTATCGGATGGACATCAAAGGTAGGACGACAGGAAGGAAGGATTGGGTGGGACAATAATGTTAACGGATTCTGTCTTTCCCAATTTTAAGAAGGCTTTCTACCTGGCACGTCTCAAAATTCTCAAGTAAATAACAAAGGCACGTGCAACACGAACGAAATATTTTGTCATCATTCTTCTTTTCCATTGTCACGAGTTATTTTGTTCAAGAAAAAATTTGAACTTCGGTGTTATAAACCTGGTATTTGATGATTAACATTATCACCGATCTTCTTTTACTTTGGATATTTAAGAGATGGACGTGTGCTTTATTACTTTCCTTTCCCTGTTCCTGCTCTGATCTGCTCATCAAGACTGGATAATAGGGGGACATTAGTACTCGAGCTGCAGAACTCAATCCCTTTCTCTTCAAAATGGTGGACATGTTCGCGAGTTTGACACGAAAGCATCAACTGATTGGTGCATCACATTCCCATTACGATGTCGTGAGAAACGTTTGAAACGACATCGTAACGGTGCATATGGTTATTATTGGATTTTACTGTAACATAACCATGGCAGAGAAACCATAAAATAGCTTCCTGGGGGAGTCCTACATCCAGTACGCACCAGTCCACCACATCCCATTGTCTAACGGACATATTGTCATCAATGTGTACATGTGTATTGATGCTTATAATTGTTTGCCTGCATTGCGAGGGTTCATAAAGACTCAACAGGCGCGCACACACACATACAAACGCACACACACACACACACACACGAACACACACACACATGCGTACTTTATCCACCCACATGAAATTCTGGCTTCATGGCGCACTTTCAACAAGAGTTCCCGTCTTCCTATTCAGCCAAGAATGATTTTCTGCCAGCTTTTCTCTTCTTGCACCCTCGCCCATCTTCCCTTCGCATTTTTCTTCTCATTTTTTTTTCTAAGCACACAGAAACAAGACACTTTTGTCGCATTTTTGTAGTTGCCAAAAACATTGTAGCTGTGCAGTGTAAAAGAATTTTCCAGATACCGAGCTGACAGAACGGTTTAACGACCAGCCTGGAAAGTATGTATGTTATCAAACTCAGAGCGACTCATCCTCTAAACCTCCAACCACCACCCACAACACCCTCCTCCGACCCTTCTTTACTCTATCATAAAAGAATTTCCTTTGAAGCTGACTTTTCCGACGCCTTGTTGAGCTTGTGGTGTTGTCACGTGCGCCCGTCCATCCACCCGGCCGTCCAGCAAAAACTTAGAAGATGAAACGATGTCCACGTTGAAGACGACAGAGAGAGAGAGACATCAGACAGAACTAGTCTTTGTCACCAGAACTAGAAAGAAGATTTAAAACAGAGAGAGATTTTACTAGAAATTTCAACCCTGCTTATTGTGCCTCAAGGAGAAGGCAGGGTGAATAAATCTGGTTAAGTACAAGTTCGCATCTCAACTAATTGTTCTTTTTTTCTCTCTCTCCTTTCTTCCAGCCTACCCAACCAGGATTATTCCAACGTTCGCTTTGTAAGTTCTTTGCTGAGCTAAAACCATTGGCGTGTAAGAGAGATAACTTAGGTGTTGCTCAGTATTACCATTTTTTTTCTTTCAATCATGTGTGTGTGTGTGTAAATGTCAAACAATAGATGGGAGAAATTATTCCTGTGGATGGTGTCCGCCTCTGGAGGAAGCCTCTAGTGAGAAATTCAACCCTCGTTATGTTTTCATGCCAAGTGAACTCAGAAGGGTGAGCTTTCAAGTGCCTCCCTGTGTGAGTATGGAGATAATGATGGGATGCATTAATGAAACTAAATCCTTTATTTAATAACGGCTCGAGCTTGATGCTTCTCTCCATTAGTGTTCGCGATGATTCTACTCCACTTTCACTGATAAACATGCATCTCCGGCAGTCACATGACCCCTTGTTGACCAAATAACGCCAGAACTCAAAACTTGGGCTGATGACTGAGTTGACAAAAATAATGTAGAATGCTGACAAGGGTTGTCTTCTGATAGTTGTGCACACAGACACGGCTGGTCATTTAACTCATCTCAGCTGATCACTTGCATGCTGATACACGTGTACATCCATAAAAGTATACACGAACACACACACACGCACAATCACACGCGCGTGCGCACCCATTCACATATGTACGCACGATTTTTTTATTTTATCTCATTCCTTTTTATGTCTCTTTCTTTCTTTCTCTCTTACTTTATTCCTGTTTCTCTTCCTCTTTTTCTTTCTTTTTAATTTCTTTTTTATTTCTCTCTTTCTGTTTCTTACTTGCATTTTTATTTCTCTTTTTTCTTTATCTGTCTCTTTTTCCCTTTTTGTCTCTTTTCTTATCTTTCTTTCTCTCGATTTATATCCTGTTTCTCTTTTCCTTTTCTGTCTCTTTCTCTGTATGTTTCTCTCTCTCTTTCTCTTTCTCTTCTTCCCTTTTATATCTCTACGATGTAGCTAGATATTTTCGTGTCGTCTATGGCTTGTGTTTCTCTCCACCAATTTTCTCTCTCCTTCTCTCATTTTGTTCTGTAGCAAAAATAGATATTCGTGCTATCAATCTGGGGTTTCCGGGTAAAGACATCGAAAAGTCTGTTGATGAAACAATATTTTAGACACGTCCACCTCACAATCCCTTGTTAGAGAAATATTACATGTACGAGACGGGAAAATGTCTTCAGAAACGAGGGCAGTCGCACATTTATCTTGTGTATGACACTTAGGGATGACTTATACTGCCTCCCTCTGTGCCATTCTCTCCTTTCTCTCTCTCTCTGTCTGCATCTTTCTCTACATCTCTCTCTGTATCTCTCTCTCTGTATCTCTCCATCATTCTCTACATTCTCTCTCTCTCTCTCTGCATCTCTCTCTTCTTTCTCTTAGTTTCCATTTCTCTGCCTATCTTTTCTTCACTTTTACGTTTTCATTCTTTCTTTCTGTATTATTATGAAATAACTGTTCTCAGTTTCAACATCCATGTTGTTTGACCAGTAACAGTCGTTTCCAAACCGTCAGTTGTAAAGGTCACAAGATCTCTTTCAATCCCCTGATTAACTTTTGTTAAGAAAGCGAGAAATGGCAGCAAGACGAAGAAAAAATATATCCTCTTCAGTACTCTCCTTCCTGGGCCAGGTTACATGAATGTTCATATTTTTTCAAAACATAAAAGCGCCCGCAAATTCGTTCGAATTTCTATTCGTTTCGCAAAAACAAGATAAAGCGACTTCTCATTTTATGATTCTCACAATGGCTTTCTTATGAGAAAAATTACAATCCTAATTCCTATATAAAATAAATAAAATATTTAACTTTCTGAATGAAGACTGCTGTCAAAATTGCCGGATTCCAGTTTCTGTAAGTTCACTGCATGCGACCTGCAGTTCGTGTCCCAGCTTTTCACACGTTTACTTAACTTTCAGAAAATACATCTTCGGAGGCCTTTCCTGTTAGGATTGTATCCAGCGACCGTATTAGGCTCGTGCCCTTTGCCATTTCCTCCCTTTATCACCCTTTTGAAATTCTCCTGGAAATGATGGATGATCGGATTTGCTTGGGACTTGTCACATCCGGGTTAGCTTGGGGATCCAAGACTGCACATCATTGTCTTTCCTTGCGGTCGTTAGTGTTAGTCGGTGTCTGGAAAGGGTTCCACTGCATCGGTTGAAGAAAAGATTGAAGAAAAGCAGCAGATAATGCTGGTGGAGGCAGCATGAATCGGGAATCGGGGTTCGTGATGCAGATGCCGAGGCTGACTTGTCTCCGGGGCTCAAACACTGAAAGGAAAAACTATGAGACTTAAGGATCTCTTAAAGGTCTAGTAGGGAGCATTTTTTCTGATGATTGAATAAAGTTCAGTGCAGCATACTATTAGGTCAACAACACAGACATCGGAAATTTATGTTTATGTTGTGAAACCAAATGGGAGAGATGGATACATTTAATAAGGGTATCTCTGAGTTTAACTTCTTTTGCTGCAAAGGGATGTTTGTAGATGTATCTCAAGAACAGAATTTATTCACCTAGATGTGTGTAAATGGCATCATGAACTGAGCTTTATTAAATCATTAGAAAAAACATTGCACCCTGTCCTTTAAAACTAAAATGCAATCATCACCTTATGGTATGGGGTGGATTTTATTTGACAAAGCCTGATATTGTGGCTATTTGTTTGTGTTTTAAGAAACTAAAGCTATATCGTGGCAAGCCGATGTTATGGAATAAAATGTACCTAGCCCTATGTTATAGAGTGGATAGTCAGTAACATGGTCTAGTGTTAGAAAACTGATCGTCATTGGCTTAGTCTATGTTATAGAGAGATGAATTGTCACTGGCATGGCTGACATTGCTCTGTGTTGAAGAGGAAGGACTATCAGTGACATCATATATATATATGGCTGTTACTTATAACTGCTAGTCACTGTCATAGCTCTGTGTTGAAGAAGGAAAGTATCATGGACATCATATCTATATATATGGCTATGTCACTTATAACTGCTCGTTACTGGCGTAGCCCTAAGTTACGAGTAGTATTGTCATTGACACAGGGGCGAGAATGAATAAACAAGGGCCAAGAGGAGTCAGACAAGACAGACGAAGAACCGTGCAGACAAACAGACATGGCGATTAATAGCTTCAGTTAGATAAAGGTCCAGTCATCTGCTACACGATAGTTGTATTTTCTCTAGCACTAGACATTCCTAAGGTGCCGGGATGTCTCCTGGCCGGATTAACATGAACCTTCAAGGTGTTAAAGGACTACTGGGGCGCAACATATTTTTTGTAATGATTGGATAAACCTCAGAGTGTGAGATACTATTTTTCCACATCTGGATCCGCTGAAAGAGGTCAGAAGGGTCTGATTAATGTGTGTGCGTGCTTCCATGTTCTGTCTTTGGTTCCATTTCTTGTAATCCTGACCTAGTTCTAACTTAGACATTTTGCCCCTACCCCCTAGTAAAAGGAAAACCACACAACACAAAGTCTATAGCGTAAAACCTCCAAGCTGTTTCATTTCATAGTTGCTGTTTGTTCATTTTGTTGTTGTTTGGTTTTTGGTTTTGTTTTTTTTTTTTGTTTTTTTTTTTTAGTTTAGTTTATTTTTCTTGTCATTGAATTTTAGTTTGGCTTAGCATCGCTTTGTTTCCTTTATTGTGGTTTAATTTGGGGTGGGTTTTTTTTCGTTTAGTTTCGTTTGGTTTGGTTTACTTTAGTTAGTTTCGCTTAATTGGGTTTAGTTTTACTTTTGGTTTGTTTTGTTCAGTATGATTTAGTTTCGTTTGATTTTCTTTCGTTTTCGTTTTGTTCTGTTTTTTTAGGGGTGGCACCTACGTGGGCACTAGCTGCCAACTCTTTTCTGTGTAGACAAACGTGTCATCAAGAAAACCGAGAAACACGATGAACTAATATTATTCCTGGCTTCTAATCTCTGTCAGAAACTGTTGGTGAGTTATGTTTGCATGTTCCTTGATGTTCTCTTAGTATGGGAATAGCAGCTCGTCAAAATTCATGACTTCCTAAGCCTTCCTTATTTCCTGTACTTCCTTTCGGTCGCCGACAATTAATCCATTAGTCAATAATATCTAAAGCCGGAAATTGGGTTGTAAGGTTTCGTTAAAAAGGAAGGCCAGATGGAGAAGCATCATGGGGTACAGAAGGAAGTGGCAATTATCTGGTAAGAACAGTATCAGGATTACAAGGCGTAGTTCAAAGACCTGGCATGTCCTCGGCCCTATTTGCCAGGCACGCATAGAGGATCTCTGAAAGGCTCTTTGATGACACAAAGGCCACATCTTTAAAGACAGAGACGTTGGACTGAAGTCCGCATGATTCCACCAAGAGAAAGTGTTTAACACTCTCACCTTCGCTTTTTTCCATTCCTCTGTGCTGCTCGACGCTTCTGACTGGGAGCGAGGCATAAACAGGTCAATTATCGGCAGCATCTCGATGGAAAAATCGATGACAGACATGACAGTGTCAATAACAGCGCTCACAGAATGACCTCAACAGATCGTCTGGAGGTTTAATTGTCTGCGACTGCCTGCATCTCTTCAGCGGAATGTTTTAAGTTTGCAATGCGATTCTGCATGAAATTTCAGACAGTCAGGGATTTTTTTTTTGTCTGAGACGACCACCCTCTTCTCCAGATTTTGCCGGTCCAGACGGGGAAGAGGAGATGAAGAATAATAACCATAATTTTAGTGGGAGTACGCATGCGCAAGTTGTGATCTGTTCATCCTGTTTGAAAGACGCCGTCCCGCTTTCCGAATGCGTCTGAAAATTGGGCTCGTGGGATCAACATTCTGTCAATCATCTTGACTGTGAGTGTCAATATTTCCACCGCGCCTAGGCAGAAATTAGCTGCCATCGGAGTTTACTTGCCTCCCCTTTGAACTTCTCAAATTATTTCTATGAACGCATTACAGGTTCAGGTGAGAGGGCGCTGCATTCAGTTCAAAAGAAAAAGATAAAAATCGGGACGTCCTCGATTTTTTGAAGTTCTATTGCTTCTGAATCGATATTTTGTATTATTATTTTGTGATGAAAACTGTTTGAAATTTTACCCAGCAAACATTCTTTTATTCCGGAGCATGTGAGAGGACCAGCTGAGTTAAGGGATGAGATCGTTGTGGCTGTTAACCACGCAGCTCAAGACAGTGGTCCAGTGGCCAGGTTGTTATCACCAAGATGGCGAGAGTTCGGATCGGGTATCCGACCCGCATCATTTCCTTCCTAGCTGGATTAGCTCGCTCCCAGTCTTGTAGCCTCTGCTGCTGACTCGGGGTAAAAACACCAACAAGCAGCCAATCACAGCCAGCACCACTCTGAATTGCGCAAGAGCCATTTTACAGCGGCTGTTAACTTCACGTGCCGGCGCACGCACCCTTTGCATTAAACATGATTGACAATCTTGCAGTCGGGCTCTGCGGGCATTAAACTGTAATGAAGCTAACCCCTTCCACCCTTCCTCCCTCACACACACACACCCATCCTCCCATAGTGTCAACTTCTTCACTTTTGTTAGAAATAGAACAGTTGTTTGTGATGCTGGAGACACCATTACGCCGGAGCATGAAGGACAAGAAGCACCACAGGAGCATTGCATCGTCTTGAAATATGGGAGGACAAGCGAAAACAAACCCCGAATATTTTCGCAACCATGGTGTGTGTGTGTGTGTGTGTGTGTCTGTTGGCGTGTATGTCTGTGTGTGTGTGGTTTCTGTCTCTGCACGTCTGTGTCCAATCCACTCCTTCCTGTCTGCCAGCCACTACCTCTTCCTGTGTCCACTTCTGGGTCAACCCCACTCCAAGGTACTCGAAGGACGGTCTTGTGTCAGGTAATATGGCCGAACCAGAAGACTAGCTTGCGCCGATATACTTTTGAGAGAAGAGGATCTTGGTGTCCACGAGGATGACGACCAGATTCCTTTCTTTTACTCTTACAAGATTGTATTATTCTACCTGCAATGTTTATTAGTGTCTATTATTTTCTACATGGCGATTAACACATTATCAGTCATCCTCATATTTACTGTAAGGTGCCACCCCAACATCCTTACTCTACCCAAGTCCGAGTTTCAATAATTGGGTCACAGTTGAACGGGAAAGTGGGCTGTAATGTCAAGAAGCCAACCAGAACTCACTAAATATTTCTTGACAAAGTCAAAGAGCAGCGAAACTGGATGCAAATCTGATTAAAACACTGAATTTGTTTTGTAGCCCAGGTTTCCTACTGTCTTCCCTGCGCCTTCTTCCTAATACCATCGCAGACATATTAATGCCGCTACTGACAGGAGACGAAAGGGTTTTCCAAAATTCCCAGCTCCTCCACAGCCAGGCTGCTTAAGGGTGGAAGTCAATAATGCCATTCACGACCCGCTGATCCCGCTGAAGACGGTTGAAGTTAAAGGCCCACCAGAGGGCTCTTTTCAAATGATTGGCCAAAGCTCAGAACGGACTGCTTTCCCAAACTCTGAGTAAATACTCCCGTCTGGTTTGGAGGTCGAATCTACTTACCCTCGGAAAGATTTGCCTGTAATACTTCTCAAAAGCTTGTAATCTTATGGAGAAATGTTGTAATCTTCTTTTATTATGTTTGATCCGCCACATCAAACAAACATAATATTTTGGCCTTTAGCCGTAATTCCTGTAACTCTAAGGATTTCCGGTGGGATTTGCCATCAAAGGTAAACAGGTCTGCAAGGTACAGGTCTGCAAACATACGGGCACAGAAGAAGGCCAGAAAACCTGAATAGGTTACCAAGGTACACGGATACGCATGCGCTGTCAGAGGCTATGGTAGAAGGATGGCTATTAACGAGAAGACCGTTGATGATGTCACTACTGCGCCTCTTTCTGAGCTTGGCAATGTTTGTAGCTTGTATCTTGATTACGGGAAGTGTTCACCCAAATTATCTTCTACCAATCTCAACCTCGTAATTTGAGTTTTTTTAAAAAATTGCGCTTTTGTAAGTCTTTAATTCGTTCACAGACCTTACTTTTTACTCTCTGTCCTTCACGTGCAGTCACTTGTTGGATTCAGCATCCGTTTCCAACTCTTGCTACTCTGCCACATTTCTCCCAGCTCCTACCTTCCGTTCCCCATTCCTCTGGCTGTCATGTCAGCATGGAGTGCTTTTCCTGTCGTCTGCACCTTCCTGCCTCCATCTTGTTGCAACCGTTCAAACTCCTGTCGTCCATCGTTGGCGGCATTGCTGGGGGGAGACAATGAGTGCTGTCTGTGCGTTGAAATACGTCAAGATCATTGCACTTCCTGTTTTTGTTCGATATTCTGATTATTTCGTGGGTTGGCAGATGTAGGCCACATGTCAACCTTAGTAACCATATCATCTCTGTTAATCTTTTCATAAAAGATGTGTTATAAGTTTTTATGGAGTATATGCTAACAATGTATCCAAACCATGTTACAATCACTGGACATCACAAAAATAACATTATTAAAACATTTAAACAATTTTTAATGCAGTGTACATCTGCTAGTGTTTATATCATGGTGGGTTCGTAGAGTAAATATTCTGGGAGGAGAGATCGTGGATATTTAAAGTTGGTTTGATGCTGTAGGCCTGCTTTCTAGGGAACATTATCTTTGTGGCTTTACCGGTCAGCAGACGGTCCTTCCAGACCCTTCGCTCTTCCCATCCTCCAAAGCTGCAAAGCGGAGGTGGGGCGGCAAGCCTAATCCCGTCTGATCTGAACAGCTACTTGCACGTGACTCTGAACCTCTAGAACAATCTGAACACAGCTGACGAGGCGCCGTCTACAGGCGGGAACTGTGTCCACTGGGAGGCTTTGCTTCTTCTGGCTTTTGTGTCCACGTCTTCTGCTGTCTCCGTCTTGACGGGAGAGCTCTGAAAGAAACGAAGAAAGAGAAGGACAAGGACGGCGTGTGGGTAGTCAATGCTCCCGGAGGTACATAAAATCAAAATCAGTTTGTGTCTAAACGATGAATAAACATCTGGTCCACGTCCGCGCTACAAACAAAGCTATTACACAGCAGTTTATGAAAGAGTTCGGGGTACACTAAACTTGTTTACACGATAGTTGCCATAGCTACGTGTTAGTCGGGAAAGAAACAAGTGCGTCCGTCTAGGCCAAAGCACTTCGGTTCCAGGGAACTCTGTCTGTTTTTTTTCTGTATGAGTTTGTCTGGGCTGACGACCTGTATCCTGGCTTTGGTTTTTCCCATTTTTATTACCGATTGTATCTGCCCATTAGGCTTGAGTCATCTTTGGTGAATTGAAGGCCGAAGACAGAAACTCAAGAAACTCCATGCACATTAAGTCAGCACTCAAGTACTTAGCCTGAAGCTTTCCGTTCTTGATGTTTAAATAATTGTTCCTCTCTCTTCTTTCTTTCTTTCTTTCCCCAAAGTTTGAAGATGAAGAGGCAGTTTGGTAATTTTGAAAGCACGAAGAACCACTGCACTGTTCTTCGAAGTAAAAATTTTTTGTCCTAATAAGTTCCATAATTTTTTATTTTTTTCCTCCATCCCTCTCTCCCAACTTTTTTTCATTCTTTAGCATTAGATCCTACTTTCCTCTGACTCTTCAAACAACAGGCAAACGTGGTTGCAGCTAATTGGAGCGGACTACTTGACACAAGTAAAGAAAGACGTGGCTGGGGACTGTCGCCGACTGCTGGCTTGTGTCGCTAATGATCGAGTCTTGCCTTGTATGCTTAACTTTTTTATGCAAGGACAGGAAAAAAAAGCTCTGAGGCTGGGAAGAGGTTGTGAGGCGGTCTGGGTACAGCAGTGCTGACCGTTTTTTAGATGGCTGCGCACTAATCTGATCTGCATCCTGGAAGTGCTGGCACGAAGAACTCACGAGGGCATCTGGCGTCGTCTGATTATCACCTGGGGGGACAAGTTCTGAGAACTTCACATCACCGCCTGTTGGCCTTTTTCAGGGGGTGTATGACACCCATAGGCCATGATCTGACCAGTTTACTGTCAACCAAAACGATTGCTTAATCTTGGAAAAACTATACATCATTTAAAGATTTTCTTCCTTTTCACTTATTTCAACTGTGTACAACAGCCTTTAGGTTATAGTCTGACCATTTGCAGAACAAGTTTAACCATCTTCGATCAAAATTCAATGAACTTTGCAGATGACTATTGCCCACGTTCGTTATCACAGTGACGAGAAACTTCGAGAGAAATCTTTCAAGGCAGAGATAAACTATATTTTAAACCTGTGACATTCAAACAAGTCGCACCGTGTGCAGCAAGCTTTTAGGACGACGACATTACAAAGGCATCTAATCACAAACACACATTTCAGGAAAAGAAAAACACATCCATAAAGACTTGATGGACATTGCCACCCAGTCTTTATTTCTGCCTTAAAAGCTTCCTGTAATAATCTTTCATTTACAGCAAACATCAATAACATTGTATCGCATTTCCTGAGGATTGGTATTTGTTAAAAAACCTTCTCTTCGTCCTAACTCGTCAGTCGTGATATTTTCGTGCAGCCTTTGTCTCCATTACAAGTAAGATTTTATTGTCACAAAAATAAGGTTTCATTGGTTTCATCCGCCAGGAAAGTCAGATTTATACTGATTAGATAGTCTTTTCTGAAGCAAAAAGGTTAAAAGTCGTCTTCGAGACAACTTTAATAGTGAATGAATGAGTTGATAAATGAATGAACGAATCGTTTATGTTTCCATCTGAAAGACATTTACGGTGATGCAGTTTTTTTTTAATTAATTCTAGAAATATTAGATTGACAAAAAGCTGGCTTTATGAAATTTTGTTACAAGAATCTTCTAAAATGGAACTATTTGTTTAGGAAGGTGGGGTGTATGTATCTGAAGAATAAACAGATTCATTTCATCATACTGTTTACTTTTATTTGTTCTTTGCCGTGCCATTCTGATGATCCAAATTAAATTGCCTTTTAATGTAGAACAATGCTGAGAAACCCTTTTACTGCTTTTTTCCTGTTAATTTTGTTCAAATTTGTGTTTCCTGGCTACCCACATCACTGTTGTCCAAATTACTTCCAAAGTTTTCATCCAATTCTACATATTTTCTACAAGACATTTCAATTTATTTTATTCGCAGTAATGAGAAAAAAACTTTTTGTCAGAACCACTATTGCACAAGCAAAATATTAGAAAACAGTATGTGGGCAATAAAATCAAATAAAGAAAAGCAAAAAATACAGAAAAAAATCGTTTCTGAAAATAGGAATGGGAAAATTTAACTATCTTCATCGAACACTCACTGGCAATGGTCCTGTCGGGATTGTAAGATTGTTTGATTATCTGGAGATGAGCCGAAAAAAGGTTAACAGGTCAGAAACCCAGCAGCCCTCTTCACGAAGAGTTTTTTAAACTAAATTATTTTGTGGGTGTCAGATCGTTAATCAAGCCGAGTTTGAAATCCCACACGGATCTCTTATCTCAAGAAATGATGCTCTTGGGGCCACGGAATCCCCAAATTTCGAATATGAACACCAGCAAGCCTATTACACGACATCTTTCTGCCTTTCACATCCTCAAGCTTTCACCAAAAAAACTTTCAGATTTTCCATCAATCTTCCGCTAAAACTAGAACCAGTAATGACAAACATTCCTTTTTTTACTATTGTAATTGCAGACCATCACGTGATACTTTTTTCGGAGTAAACGTACACGTGGTTCCTTTGGCCTAAGTGGTGCAGTGGACCAAGAACAAAAATATGCAAACACTGTAAAGACTTTTACTTTGATGGCTTGCTTTCATGTCCAGAGATGCGAAGATGCAAGAATTTAAGCCGGTCAAACCAGGGTATTCGCACCCACAACTAAATCGAAACAAGATCGTTGACCTCTCTGAAAGTACGGCATACTGACATACTGACCTGATTTCTTTGACGGGTAGCCAGTGCAAGATTATTAAAAAAAAATGAGGTCAGTATTGTTAGATGTGTCTGAAGCCAGAGGATGTAATGGCAGGTGCTTCAATTTTCACAGTAACAGATTGAATGAACAAGAAGACTTGAGCTGACCATACTTTATCGTTCATCGTAGTGACTTGTTTTCAAGTTAAGTGACTCAGGTATTTTACACTTTATAATTTTTTTTTATTTTTTTAGTTGACGGTAGTTCTTCATTAGGCAATTCTGATGCCAGTTTGTCTTTTTTTTCTTGTAACGACTATAACTATTATTGAGAATAAATTGCTTAAGGTTTCTTTTTGGGGAGTTGCTTTTCGATGTGTTTTGCGCTCTTTTGTTTTACTATACTTTTTTATAGAACTTTTTTAAAGCGATCTGTTATGTAGTGTAAAATTAGTCTACAAATATCGCCTTATTATTTATTAAACTTAACCCGTATTTCATTTCAGAACACAATCGCCACCTACAACGGGGGCGCCCGGTAGTGTATGTTAAAACACTCGCTTGTCGCCACTGCAGTGAGATGTCTAGGGTTCAGATCTTGTTTCGCGCAACTCTCTGTAGTTGATTTTTCTGGTACTCTGGTTTCCACCCCCTCCCTCATCGCAGTTCTTTTGGGAGAGAAATTATTTTTACCGCTGTCACAAAAATATAATTGGACATAAGTTTATGATCGGTCGTCCTTCACTGACTTCAACCTTCAGTCTTTAATGAAAACTTTCGTTATGTTTATTTATGTCAGTTGATGGATGCTAGAAATAAAATCACTAATCATTTCTTGCAATGCGTTAATGAGAGCATTGTTTTGTAAACTTGCCAAGAACTCTGAGCATAATTTCATTGTGGGTAGCTTACTTCCAGATAAGTGGCCCAATGTGTCCAGAACACTAAGCCATGTGCCGGTCCTTGAGAACTTTTCTCCATGACATGGCGCTGGTGTGTGGTTTGCGTCTGTCTCCACGGATCGTAGCCTGCTGACCCATTGTCAGCTCTCAAAGCAGCTAACCAGGCTACAGTTACCACCATCGCTCCTTTTAACCTCTTTTGCACCTTGGTTTACCAGTGTGGGGATAATGACCCCAGCTCCGCCCTTTTGCATCTGCACATGACAACCCAACTTCCTTTCATCCACATCTCTCGCCATTTCCCTGAATATGCTAATCCTCCCTCTACCCCAACCCTCTCACCACCACAAACTTATTTCTGCCATAAAAGCAGCTTTTGTAAATTTAAGGTAGCAGGTCGTGGTCGATTTAGAAACCAAACCGCACCAGATGTGTGTTCCTGGCTGCGGGTGTTCTAACAAGGTCCCGTGGGAGAGATGTCACAAGGGCAAACACGTTTTCTCTACATGGCTGCTCTTCTGAGGGATGAACAAGGACCGCCCCCGCCTTCCTGAATGGGACCCACAAGGTTCGCTATATTTTCTATTCGTGCTGTCGTTGGGTCAAGATGATTGCGGTGCTTGAGTGGGAGAGTGCGTCTGTCTGGTGATGATTTTGCACTGGGAGGAAGGTAGGGCGGGTAGGGAGTTGCGGGTAGAAAATGCGATGAGGAAGTGGGAGGTATAGAGATGGAGTTGAGCATTATCTTAATTTAAAAAAATTAATGATTTTTGTTAGCTTTCTCGCTATAGCAGTTACAGAAAAAAGTCCGTTTAAAGAAAGTCACTATCGTGAATTTTCCACACACACATTGGAGAGCGAAGTAAGGCTTTATATGTATATGTACATTTATTTTACATTATTATCAGCCATGCGTTCGCACCTATAATTAAGATTCTCCCGCATTTTGTCAGAACCCTTTCTCCCCACCCGAAACCTAGTTTGCGATGTGTTCGAACCAGCGTTTTTCTTCCTCGTAAATGAACCTGGAGTTGAGGTTAATCGTTGATCATCCTGAACCAGGTTCAGACAGGACGGAGAACCCAATTAAGAAAAGGTTTTCGATCGTTATGATGATAATGTTTCATCAGAGAACTGGATGGAGTGGATTGGGAGAGCGGGGATGTATAAGGGAGTAACATCAGGCAGTGCCAGACAATACTCAGACAAAAGGACCGGCTGACAGTCAACCACTTTCTATCACCTCCCCAGTGACCGAAGCACACAGCTCTCTTGTAGATTCTCCCTCTTCTTGGGTATTCTTTTAACGACGCCCAGAGACTCGTGTGACTAATACTCAAGCCAGTACCGACACACGCCCTGCTCGTCAAACAAGAGCGTTCCGTGATGAACGTCCTCGCGCGCCGTTAAGTAACGACAGTCTGGAAGTGGCTTCTCTCTCTTTGCTCAACACCCGACTGATGCATTCAGTAAACAAGTCACAGCACGCTCGGCAAACATGGTCGACAGCCTGGTAAGCCCACTCGCCGAGTGTTCCGACATCTTTGAATGCTGACCACTGGTCAATGGGCCGCGGTCCTGCTACAGACCCTTGCTTCGCGTGCTAACCAAATCGAATCTTGTTCCACCACCCTGTAGTTAGTTATACACGAGTTGTGGTCAGTAGCCTTTTTCATGTTGGGTGGGAAGTGCTTCCACCTACAGGCGATTTTGCACTGTGGAGGGAGGGAATCCTGGGTCTTGGGGTGTATAGGGGTGGGGATGAAAGGGGTGAGGAGAGAAGGGCATGTTTATAGGGAGAGGTTACTGTTCTGTGATGCAGCAGGTGTTGGTGACTGTAGTTGGTGTCCTGATGATGACTGTAGTTGGTGTCCTGCTGATGACTGTAGTTGGTGTCCTGTTTGTAATTGGTGTCCTGTTGATGACTAGTTGGTGTCCTGCTGATGACTGTAGTTGGTGTCCTGCTGGTGACTGTAGTTGGTGTCCTGCTGATGACTGTAGTTGGTGTCCTGCTGGTGACTGTAGTTGGTATCCTGCTGGTGACTGTAGTTGGTGTCCTGCTGATGACTGTAGTTGTATTTACCTGTATTGTTTATTATGTAACTAAATTTCTCTAATTTTTTTACATTTATTTGTTTATTTAGCCTGCCTCAATGGCGGAGTATGCTAGTATTCTAGAACTAATTTGTTTTTAAAGCAACTAATTAATAGCATCACAGAAATTCCGCACCTTCGACACAAACTAAGATGAGTACATTTATATTGGTTTCCATTTAATGACATTGGCTTCGATGTTCACTTCATGCATGAAAGTTCGAGACTCTTTGGGGATAATTGTTAACGTAAAATGTTCATCTCAGTAAATCGCTGCAAGCAACTGTTTCACTCTTGCAAATGTCTGGGTTAATT
This sequence comes from Pomacea canaliculata, assembly GCF_003073045.1. NCBI lineage: Eukaryota > Metazoa > Mollusca > Gastropoda > Architaenioglossa > Ampullariidae > Pomacea > Pomacea canaliculata. The sequence goes on from NC_037591.1 coordinate 8,797,310, forward strand.
CATCCATTATGTTCTTCAATCATCGCAGAGTGCCTTCGTTAATGCTGAACATCCGTGCGGAGAGCTATAGAGCCGTTTCCTTCTCCTGCATTATCTCTTCCTCCCACGACCACTCGGCCACTCATTTGTCCGTGGCCATTACAGCGCAGACCGATTAAGTTTTGCTCGGCCGTTCTGGCAATGTACATCTCGTTCGGAGACATAATGACAAAGCTGTCTTTGATTGTCTTTTGGTGAATCAATGTAGATGAACTACAGCTCGTAAAGCAACCCAGGCATTGGGTTTCTTTCTCTCACTCTGTGTGTGTGAGTGTGTGGTCCTACTGAATAAAATATTTGATTCTCTATCATCGTCGTCGTCATCATCGTCATCAATCGTCATCATCATCATCATCATCATCATCATCTGTTTGATAGTTATGTTCACATCTCCTCTGAACGTTAGTTCAAAGCAATTGCTCTGCAAGAAGGTACTTTTAAAGTCATTTATCTTTATCCTCTTTAAATTTTGTTGCGTCAACGCTTCCTATAAGCTTTTTAATTATTATTATTTTTCTAGAATAAGCGTCGACTTCAGGTACCCGGGAGATTTTTGTTGACGGGGAGCCTGGGGAAGCCAAGTCGCGATGTTTGACGTCGCGGAATGGAGGAAGGGAAACAACTCTTGTTTACTGCCTATAATGTACATTGCACGATTATGTCCTCTTAATTAGCCGCCAAATCTGAACTGGTGTAATTTCGGCATTTGTTCAATTTGTACACCTTTTATTCTGATTGGTATATTTATGTATATTTTTGAAGAGATCATTTATTCTGAATATACGCAAACACACATAAATATATTCTTCTGTTGTGTGGGACAGTTGCATGTCATAACGTATCTGCATAGCTCGATCAGTACTATTTCAGTTGAAGTCTCCCGTATACCTGTTGCACGTATAAGCGCTTTGATTCTTCCATCCGCTCTACTCTGTTTCTGTGACACTACCCCAAATAAAGGGATGTGAAAAGTATAACGGAACGGGCTAAAGACATTTCTTCCTCGTGACGTTTCCTCCATGTCCTTCGATCCCGGCTGGAAAGAAGCTGGGAAAATTTTAAAAGAAAATGAAGACAAAAATGCGAAGATCTCCACAGGTTGTATATACATACATGCTAGTGTTAAAAGAAAAAGTTTAGAACAGTGACTTACAGAAGGGGCGGTTGAAGCTCGTGGCGGCCTTGGGAAAAAAAGAATCGGTGGCCCCTTCGCCCGCCAAAGTCCATAAAACCAAGACGTGGCGGCGCCCGGGATATCTCATTAAGGCTGAACTTTTTAATACTACATACAGCTTACTGCTCAGACTCTATAAACGATAGTAAATAAAGTGGACTAATTAACAAGAAACACAAAAGAAATTCTCATGACTGTTATCTGCGAGGAAGTAGTTTTTAATGAGCGAGAGAGAAATGGTAATTCCGAAGGAATAATCCATGGCGGGAAACGTCCATGGTGGGATGGGACAGCACATTTGCCCATGACAAACGATCATCAAGGATTTAAATCTTTCTCTGAGTATCGAAAGTGGTTTTCAGTGTTGTCTGGGATGTTAATACATGGGAATCATGAAAGAATAAATTGCCATGACGGGATACGGATAGAAAAATATGTCCCATTGGTAATTAAGCGCGATGGGATCGAAGCCTCATGCAATCAAAAGCAAAAGTTGTACCACCTCTACGTGTGTGTACGCGGCCCTCAGGGTCTTCAGCACACGCTGATGGGTCTCATCATATATTATCGCAACAAAATGAAGACAAATCAGATGAAAGAATGATAACAGGCACGCACCCGCACACACATAATAACACACTACATTGTTTGCTTATTGTTCGAAACAAGAGTAATTCAAGTTGTTGCATATAGGTTTTGTCTGTACATAGATATCTCAACCTGCAGGCCTTGTATATAAGGTGACGTGAAGTAAACTCTCTGTGACCTCACACACAAATAAATATAACATTCGGGCATATTAAATAGGTGCATGTACGGTCACCAGAAGCCGGAACAAAAGCAACTGTATACTTTTAGTTAAAGTTCATTGAGTGTAAACTTTCATATAAAAATCATACCAAACTGGAAATGAAACCTGCTTCAGCTTTGTTTTCTTTCTGTCTTTCTTAATCGTACGCATTTCGAAGACGAGTTGACGGCTCGATAGTTGAATGATATTCGTATACGATCGTGCTGCAGCCACACCCCCTTCAATCAAAAATATATTTTAATTACTTTTTTAAAACACTAGATGTAATATTAGCTTTCTTTGCCAAAAAATTACAGAGTGAGAGTAGGAACGATATAAACTTCGCCTTGTCTTTGCATAGCGAGAAAATAAAGCATGAAAAAGTTGGAGCCAATCACAGCTGTCGACACAACGTGACAAACATTTCTTAACATGGCAGAAGCCAACAGAACGGGAATTTTAGCCAAGGCGCAGAAACGACTTTCTCGCACCAAAACAAAAGTGAGTTAATAGTATGGTTTATTCAAAATAATTACGTGAAATATGCTATGATGTGTCAGTGATAATATATCTTTTGTGTGCGTGATTTCTAGCTGTGTGCTAGTTCAAAACACGCAGGTGTTATCGTCTGACGGTTTGAAAGCGCTACGAAAGTAGTCTCAATGACAACAGTCAACGCTGGTGCCTCCCACTTCGGTTAGGGAAACATGAATCTATAGTGCGATCATGATGTACATCTTTTTGTCTATGAAATCGTGTCTTTTGACTCCATTATTCGCTGTGTATGACTGACTAGAATCGTCGTTTTTGTGCTACTTTATAGCTAGGAATACATCTTCACCACCTGGGATCACGATGAAGCGAAATTTGGAGTTATATCTCGGACTGCTGTCACAATATTACAGTTAAAACATAGGCTGACCCAAAATTAACACTTCTTTACTTAGGCTTGTAGGCTGTTAGCAAATTTCACTCTTGTCAACACTTAAGAAAGATTTAAATATTGGCACGTTATCAAGCATGCCAAATAGTTTCAGAGTATAATATAATATGAAACTATTTCCCCTGCTTTATATCTTGCAATATACATAGTATACCTTATTACTAATAAGCAATTTTTTATTTGAGACAAGAATATTGAGGTTCTTTCAACTAAGTCAACTTTGTAGCAATATTTCCTCTCACCTGAATGTAAAACTATAGTACACCTGCTATATCAAGTAACAAAACAGGTTCAGTCTTTATAAAGTTCACATCTTTAGGTAATAAACATATTTAATATGGTAGTCCAATGTGTGTATATTTCAAAGACTCTTATAATAAATTTCCTTGAAATTTTTTGTAAAGTGTTTTCATGGTAGTTTGGTTGGCAAGAAAGCAAAGAAAATGCATAAAGATGCTTTATTATTGATTGTCATTTATATAATATTTATATCATCATCACATTTTAAGCAGCAGCATTTTGCCAGCAGTGGAATGGTTCTTGGAAATTGCAGGCAAAATAGTCCACTAAAGTACAGTGACCCTGTGGATGTAGATAAGAAAACCTTTTTTGTTTAATGACAGTTTGAGATTTCCACAAGTATTTTCACCATTTTTTTATAAATCCTTCTTTTGTAAACAATACTCTGTTAATTTTTATTCTTTGTATTAATTTAGTGCTTTATATTTTAATAAACAGGTAGTGTAATTGTGTATCTGTGTTATTGCCATGACATATTCTTAATTTACATCTGAGCCAGAATATTAGGTTTTCTTTTGGGGTTAATTTCATATTTCAATTTAATGAAGAAGGGAAAAAAACCAGTTTTAGTCTGGTGATAAAATTTCGGATCCCTTGCAATGTTTTTATATTCCACTATGCTGCTGAGTCACATTCGTATGTACAAGAAAACAATTTCCGCTTTAGATTATTAGACTTTCTTCTCTTTGCATTAGGTAAATTATTCAGCTCCATAGGTGAAACTCTACAAGCTTTATCAATAAAAGCTTTGAAAGTTGGGTATGGGGGAGGATATGGACTTATTTTTATTTTAATATGTAGCCAGTGGCCAAAATTGTCAGCTAGTTGATGATAGTGAGGTGAATGTGCTGCTTCAAGTGTGTACCTTAACCAGTGATAGAGGTCACTGCTTGTTCATGGCAAGGCCGGATGATAAAGGCAGCTGTCATCAACTTATTGAAGCTGTTGTCAAAACAAAGTGTGTTTACCCCCAATTTTGTAGAATGAATCACAGCATCCACAATTCGTTTTTCTTTCCACCATCACAAGTATCTTACCTTTAAAAGGGTTCCCTTCAGACCTAAATAAATCTGAGAAAATTATCCTGAGTTGAATGGAATCTCTAGAACTGTTGACAGCCAAGTTAAGAAAATGTAAATGTTTTGGAAACTTTATTGTTGACTAAGTGCTGTCTGTTTGGGTACTCTTAAAAATCATTGTTTGCAACTGTTGCACAGAGCAATGCTAAATAGTTCATGATAAAGGCATGAATGTGTTGCTTCATATGTGTACTTGTGATAACAGGAATGAATAACTATGAAAGTCTCACTTTGCAGTGATGTGTAATCAATATCCAAATAAAAAATTGAAAAAAATTTCAGAATTGGACATCACCCTTGCAAGTGCTGTGTTATAACTAGATTAATACGCATGAATAAGGAAGCACTTGTTGTAACAGTTAAATATATGCTACAGTTTCTTCCATGTATTTTCTCTTCACTAAAAAATAAACTCAATGGGGCGCATACATCAGGGTTGAGAAACTGACAAGGAAATATACTGTATGTAAGCATGTCCTGTAGCACCACAATGTCATCTACTAGGTCTTTTTAGAAAATATATATGTTGTTGATTTCTTGCAAAACATTGTTTGATGGGAATTGCAGTAAAACATGAATTATTATGAGGGCTTACAAATGATCAGTGGCTGTAAGATAGCAGAGAATATTATAAGCACTACACACCAGCAATAACCCAGTTCACTTGGGTGTAAATATATTTTTATATATATTGCAAGTACATTTACAACCGGCGTGTCCAACCATACCTTCATAAATCAGAAAAGAGGCTCCCATCTCAAGCTGACTTGCTCCATAAGCACATTTTTTTTAACCATTAACCTTATATAACACAAGTCTGCATAGCTGAGGTTGTTTAGTGTTCCCTTTGTTTTTCAGTGAGGGCTAAATCCAGTTAAAAGATTTTTAACAGCTGATCATGAATGCTGTTTGGGTTTGTTTTAAATATTTTTTGTATCTGGGTGGCAGCTGATTTAGGAAAAGTGAGAGAGAGACAAATGGAGGGCAGGAGTAGCGTTATTTGAAGAAGTCACTAAAGGATTGAACTCAGCGAAGTGTCAAATACATCCTAGATTGTGTGAACAATAGCTTGGCAAAAAGCCCAACCCGGTAGTCCTTATCTCTCCTCTGGAGTAGTAGTTACACTTCCTTGGATTATATACACTAAGAAAATTGCACTGTTCAAATAGAAGCAAATGCTTGTCTTCAAGCAGAAAGAAGAAATTGCATGATTTGTTTGGAGTGGGGGGGTATGGGGAAAGAAGGACCAAGACATAGCTCAAAGGCTTTTTAAAGATAGAAAACTTTCTGTTTAAGTTGTTTTCTTTGTGGTGTAATGGAAGTCGATCACCTGTTAACTGCAGCTGCCATTGGGAATGAGTCTGCACCGTTAATAGCTGCAGCTATGCACTGAATGGATGATCTTGTAACTGATAATAGGTGCAACTGGGTATTCAGAGGATTTTGTTGCTGCTATTAACTATAGCAACACTTTTGTAGAGTATCTGCACTTGGGCACACACTTTTTTACCACTCTGGATTTTGAAGGCATACAGTTTAATTCACTAAGAGGCAAGAAAGAGTTTTTCAAACTGTGAAGCTTTTACTTGGTTTATTGGGTGTGGTCATGCAAGATTGACACTTTAAAAGCCATTACATTATGTGTGTTTTTCTCTTTCTTCTCTATGCATAAAATGCATTTCCCATAACACTTTATATAGATATATAGTTTTTAATAACTCCCTGTATATACAGAACACAGCACCTGGGGTATTGACTGCATAATACTGACCACTATAGTATCAGCGGGCAATAAACAAAAAGTCGTGGCAGCTAGAGTCAGTAGCTGAAGCCAGCTTGTTAATACCTTTTTTTGTTTTACATTGATGAAAGAGGAAGTGCACCTTTGTTTTTATTTGGTGGGAGAATTAAAATGTATGTTGTATGTGTTTTTAATATGTCGACTTATTTATGTCCTACGATTAACCTAAGATTTCACAAAGATGAGGAAATTAGAGTTGTGTATTTGTTACAGGTATTACAGACGTTTGGCAAAGCAGACAAGTCAACAGATGAATCATTCGATGAGTTGGTGCAGAAGACAGAAAAACAGCAGGTAACTATAAAGGAAAACGGTCATTGCTTTAATAATTTCCTATGTCCAGTTTATGGACTGCTATTTGTGTGTATGGAGGGAGGGGGCAAGGTCTTTTGCTGACCGCTTACAGATTTCATGGGCATTTTCTCAGCTTGAGTAGCAGACTGCATACAGCTACATTGAGATTGTTGGGTTGCAGCCATTCAGATCTGAAAGTAGCAGTGAAATGAAAGACCACAAATTTGTGACTATAATTTGCTGCGCAAGAAAAAAAGTCTGGTACATCAACAGAATGTGCTATAAACCTCATTGGGAGCATGTCAGCAAGGATGAATAAGGATAGTAAGTGAAGAGAGTTTACATTCTAATACCATGTGTCTCTGGCTAGTTGACAAAGGTGCAAAGCTTGGAATTTTATTTTCAGGAGGTGGCGCAGCACTTACAAAAGGAAATCAAAACGTATCTCCATTGCGTCAGAGGTGAGTGCTCTCTTGTATGTCAGACATTAAGCGCTTGATGTTTAGACTAGAGGGTGAGGTTGCTGTGAAATCATGATTGCAGAGGGATGAGAAAAGTCAGTTTACCTAATGAGACCTAGCCATGTATATTCTCTTAGTCAAAATCCTCCAGGCATTGGAGATAACCTCTGCATGCTCGAATAGATGATGCATCTACACATCCCACCATATCTGCAACTGCCAGGAAGAGAGCTTTCAATTTTTTTTTTGGTTATTTTTTGACTCTTGATCATCAGTTAAAGTAGTGGTGCAGACAGGTCAAAGGGGATTTGATTAAGCCAATAACTGCTGTTCATTTGAAAATAAATACTGAGATAAAAAGTAGGGTTATTTGTGAAAATGTAAAACTTGAAAGTAGATGTTGAAGAGTTGTTTAGCAAGCATCTGATTTACAGACTCAAAGCAGTTTTAAAATTAAGGCAAGAGCTTTTTTTCAGGTGTCACTCCATCCTCTAAAAAACCCCTTTCTTGTGCCACTGTTCATTTGGCTAGATGTTTCTAGTAAATGTTGAGAGATTTTTATGAAAATAAACTACTGTTTACAGATTTTCTTCATAAAAGACAGTCAGTTGAGTTTTTTGAAAAAGAGAATGTGGCTGCCAGATATATATTTTCTGAATTTCTTGAACAATAGTTTGGAAGATGACAAATCTGTAGGTGGTAAGTAGCCCTGTGTGAGTACTGTCACAATGACAGTATGAAAGGGGGAAAAGTAAAATAAGGACTGCCTTGGCCTGTCGCTGGAGCACAGCATGGTTAGAAAGAAAAAGTCACTTTGAAATTCAAAGTAACTTTGTAAGTTGACAGGTGCGTGATCCACCTTTAATCACAACAGACGACCTGCCGTGAAGGGCGCAGGCTGAAAATAAACTGTTCATGTATTCTTTCCGTTGACCCCCGTAAATATTTCCTTTATTACTAGTTCACCAAACCTTTAAATTCCCTTTCCGACCTCCCCAGCGAAACTCTGCACGCCATCGTCTGATTTAACTGTGTCCACACCCCTAGTTCACTGCACTCAGCAACCACCCGCATTCCCAGCGTCGACAAATTCGCTAACACATTAAATTTCATGTCTGTACGTGCGACCTTCTTTACGAACGCTGGGAGGAGCAGGAGGGAAGTAGGCGTCGACGTTTATCAGTTTAAAGTATCATTTGTTGCATCCCGTTTCCTCTTTCTCTCGGGTTGTGCATTCAGTGATCTTCCGCCAGGTTTTTAAGTAGAAATACAATTGGCGGATCGTATGTAGTGTGGACTGCGAAGGGCATTTTAGTGCGTGCATTCCTTTGTATGTGCGTGCATACAGTGTATACAGACGCCCTGCATGTTTGTGCCGTGATGCAGACCCACGTGCCACGCAACATGTGTTGAGCGTGATTAGTTTTCTCGTGAAAGAGGCGGGCATTCTGGAAGGGATTGGGGACTTTTCAGGCGTGTCCGGCGCAGAATGAAAATTCCGCGGAAATTAAAAAGCAGAAATGAAAACGTAGGTCCAGAGACTCGATGTGACTGCGTGGTTGCTGCTTTGGTGAGAAAGATGAGTTGCGAAATGTCCTGTTTGAGGAAGGAGAGAAGCTGGGGGTTGGAGGGGTCGTACTCACAAAGCAGATCGAAGTAGTGTTACCCGAGAGCTAGCCCGCAAACGCTGCGTGGTCCTTTAAATGGCAACAGGGCTTGTTAGGGCAGTAGGTGTTGATAGGTCAAGCAAAGTTTAGGATAGGGATTATAATGAACTACACCTCCAAACATGATGAGGTCATAAAAATCACATTGAGGCTGCAAGGGTACCATGATTACTTCAGGTAGAAGATAATTATAACACAGATGGGAAGACGGCATTTGAGGGAAGTAATACCATTGCTGGAAGATAAATCTCGGAACATTTGTCTTCTGTCCACAAGCTGTTGTGTTTGAGATAACGCTGTACTAGTCAGGTCGTGGGTGACGGCGAGCTATAGTCAAGACATGCATCAAACCGCAAAGGCAGTGAACTCGGCGCCCTATGATAGCATTTTTTTCCCCCTTATGCCCTCTAGATTTTATAGGGGAGGCTGCTGCAGGGTGGTTACTATTGCTTTTGCCGGGACACAGTAATTAAAGGAGTGTCCGGTTTGCCACTGCTTTTACGTTAGGCAGCAGCTTGTTCAGTCCTGTATACGCAGGTGTTATTTCATGACAGAAATGACTTTGGGTAAGAGTCATGCTGTGAAATCCCTACGACCATCAGTACTCTAGTGAAAAAACTTCACCACTGTAATGTGGTGGAGATTTTTTCCCGGTGGGGGGTGGGGTGTAGGAAGACTGATGGGCTCCTCAGAGAGAGAAAATGGCTGTTTTTTGACACAATTTCATGTAAGGCAGATCAGCTAGAATGTGGCAGCTTTCTGTCTGAATGCCAAGCTTTCATTGTTTGGACTCAGACCTAGACTTCATTCTACTATACTAGTATCACCATGCACATAATCGCAAAACATTAGAACTGATGCATACCAAGAATTCAGCATTCAACGCATTTGCTTAATTCAAATTCATTTTTTAAATGCCATTCAGGTAATATTAACACACTGCATGAGGCTACTGTTATCATGTGACCTTTAGTCATTCCACATTAACACAATAGCAATCAAAATTACTCAGTAAATTGCAAATGTCTAGTGAGTTAGTGCACCTTTTCAAGCCTCCAAGTGAGATTCTTTTAAAAAAGCACATCTGTAATCTCAAGAATGTTAAGGGCAATGTAACAACTTACTTTTCACACATGTTTGGTGATGCATTATTTTGTGTGATGCCAATAACCTGTATACACTCCCACCTTGATAGTTTACCGACCATTATCTTGCCCACCCCCACCTCTTATGTGGCAGAATAAATTACCCCTCCCCCCATCCCAGAGTTAATCTTGTTATGGATCATATATCCTCTTTAAATTGCCAACCTCTAATCTCATCTTACATTTAAGACAATGGATGGCTACAAGTTAAGGAGTTGTAAATGTAATTTGCAAAAGTGTTTTGCCGATTTATGAAGCTGTTACTGCAGTGATAAGATTATGATTTTCTGTCCCAAAGTTGTGGGTTTGATTCTTGTTGAATTGTTTTTCTTTCTGTGTATTTGTATTTATTTATTCTGGAGATCATTTGCAGTTTTTTTCACATTAACTCAAGAAGTATAGATTAGCTTTGGAGGTTTTGGTTAGATTTAGTGTTTGCTCTAAGATGATTCAGCAGATAAAACATATGCAAAGGTACATGCTTTTTGTGGAAAGTGAAACAGTTGTAGTTATATGCAAAATATGCCTCTAAGTGGTGGGCAAAGTTTTCTTTTGGTAGGCCAGTCTCAAAATTCTAAGATATGTGGCAGGCCCGGCATCTCCAAGATGGACAACACAGCAAACCTTAATAACGAATGCGACGTAAATGGTACATAAGGGTGTCACCTACTTAATTATGTTGTAAAGTGAAGCTGCTGAACCTTCACAATAAAACTTTTACAAGCTTTCCTTTGAAGGGCAACAACTTAATGCTCTCTGCGACAAACTCCACAGTATGTCAGCCGTGTTATTTGTACCCTGACTTTGTTTCATTAGAATTTTTACAGGGACTGCTTGAATTCGTAACCACTGTTAAATTAAATTTCAATCATATTAACCTAGAATGAATAAAAAGAAATGAAAACAAGTGCACCAGATTTTGGCAGTGGGCTGGTCCAAAGACATCCTCGGGTTAATACCAGGTATTTACCCACCCCTGCTCTATCCACTAGCTGGATGCCAAACTCTAAACTAAAATCCTAATATTTTCTAAGCATTCTTGCTGATTGCTGTCCATTAACCATAAAGCTAGCATCATACAGTGTACCAATCCTCAGCTGTGATACGAACTCTGAGTTTAAGTGCATGCTAGCTGTAGAAATCTATTTACTAAAGAAAATAAAGGCTAAACTGCCAGACATAAGTTAAGATTAGAAGCAGAAATCTCCACAAGAAAAGTCCCCACTAATAACAGAAACATTTGAAATTATTACCCATTTGCACACCATTACTAGATTTAACTTTTTTTTTTTTTAATGTGTAGTTTTCTTCTTGTATTCAATGTGCTTAACAGCAACATAGTTAAGATCTGTAAAACCCAACAGATGTTTTTCATTAAGAAACCTTTACAGATCATTTGTTAATGGTCAGTGTTTACAAACAAGCTTGAACATATGTAAAATATGCATCCATTTGTGTGCATTGATATTTTAAGTACAAACTGATAAATGTTAATTCTTAAATATTAGCTATTAATAAAACAATGTGTGGACTGAAGCAGTGCTTATGTTTCTGTTATTGGAAGCTGGAATGATGCTTAATGTGGTTATCATTGTTTATAATCAACAGGAGGATGGCATTTCCTCTAAAATGATAGACTGGCTGGTGAGCCTGAGACATAATTACAAACCTAAGCACAGTTTTCAGTGCCTTATATATATATATCATTTTTCTGGATGTTAGCACTAGGTCAAGCCAGCAAGTCTCTTGCCACAGCTGTCAGTCAGACTTATGAAGAGGAGTGGACTGATGCTGCTGAAGTCAAGAAATCTTTGGAGGTAACATTACCACATTGACCTCATTAATATTGTTCAGTCAGCTTTGTTCCTTCTTTCTCAGACAGGTAACATGTTCATGAACTTCAGGTAATGACCAGCATTATTTCCCTAATGTTTCACTTGGTTCCTATCTTTGTATGTGTGGATGTGTTTGAACATTTATAAGCATATATGCACATGTGTATTGTAAGAGGTATTAAATTCTACGTATTGTTCTCGTTTGAAAATGAGCAGCAATATTTTGATAACCTTTGATAATCTATTGATCCCAAGTTGTGGTGTTTCTTGCATTCGTAAAATGCAGAATCTTTTAGTTGTTTAACAGTACCACAGCAGCATCTACTGGAATTTTTTTTTAACTGATTAAGGCATGAAGTTAACCTGCCCATTAGGAAGCATTTGATGCAGGCAAAACCCTTTCCATCATCAGTGCTTTAGCCAGGCAACACAATTGTATTTAACATTGTGGTTGTTCGTAATGACAAAACAATCTGAAGTTTAGACTAACAAAATACTTGTACACCATCTAAAGTTTATTGGGGCTGGTGGCTATTTTAGTCAGTGGTAATGCTTGTAAAACAAACACACAAAATATTTAAAGGAAAATTAGGGGATCAATAGCCTGGTGGTTAGAGCAACAAGTCCAGTATTAAAGGAGTGCACAGTTTGATAAACTGCGTGATGTAGCGTACTTTTCCCCAGTTTACCAACTGTAGAGTACCTGATTCCTAAGAGAGATGTGGAAGATAAGGTAGCTCCCCTACCCTCCCAGGTAAGTGAGATGCCTCATTTCCTACAACCATTCACAAAACTGACTGACTGTACTGTTTACCTGTTTTTTATAGAAAAAAATAAAATGTCCCATTATGCCAGCAATAGTTTTACACTCCAGTTATCTTTTTGTTCAGTCAGTGGACCTGCTGTGGACTGACTACCAGCAAAATGTACACGAAAAGGTGTTGGATGTGCTGAACGATTATATTGCATCATTCCCTTCTCTGAAGGTATTTCTGTCATTATGCTTTTCATTGGAACATTTTTTTAAGAGGAAGCTATACTTTTTACATTTTAGACTGCTTTCAAACCTTATATTTTATGATAAGATTAATGGAGCAAAAAGCTGGTAACAATAGTTATTGTTTTTATGGAAACATTCTGAACTGTGTTGCAGCTCCCTTTCTCATAGAGACTTCGTGTGGTATTGCATTATGTATGCTTTCAGTCTGTGAAGAAAAATATAAATTGTATCTGGATTGTAGGCAGATTACGGGCTTAGCATTCAGGTGTTTCAGTACTCACAACAATAAACTGCATGAAACACTGGTTTATTATAATATTTTGAAGGCTCGGATAGCCAAACGTGGCAGGAAGATGGTTGACTATGACAACAGTCGCCACAATCTAGCTGTATTGCAAACTGCCAAAAAGACTGATGAAGCCAAAATAACCAAAGTAAGTGAAGTTTTCATTTTTTACTCTTTGAGTTCTTACCATTTTGTAACATGCAGTTAAAGCCATTAAGCTTTAAAGTTTATTTGAACACATATGTTTTCATAAACTCCATTATCTGTTTGGCAGCTGAGCAGGAAATCCTGAACTGTAAAGAGTTAATGTACAACATGGTGGTTAGATTTTTCATTGCTAGAAATTTCTGTCACTGTTTTCTATCTGTCATGGATGGAAATGTCACTGTTTAGTTCTTGTCATGCTGAGTTTTTTACTTTATCTGCCTTATTGAATTTTTCAGGCACAGGAAGATCTGAACGAGTCAAAGCGCATATATGAAGAACTACACAAAGAACTGTGTGCAGATCTCCCAGATTTCTACAACAGGTCACTCTGCTCACTTTCACGGGTCTACCCCCTTCCACTCTGTTTTAATTCCTTCCTGTTTTTATTGGTGATTTTTATTTCAATATTTGCTAAAAGATCTAATAAATGGACGAGCATTTATCTGGCCTTCTCAGCCCTTAAGATTAAGAAATTAGTAACTAATTTTATCCTCATGAATTTTAATTCTTCTTTTCGGAAAAATGTAACTTTTTTTTTTTTTTTCTTTTTTTTTTTAACTTTCAGTCGAATCACATTCTATGCTGACATATTCCAGAAGCTATTTGGACAAGAAAGCATCCTTCATTGTGAGCTAGCTACGGTAAGTCATTTAAAAACACACTTTCAAAAAAAAATAATCTTCAGGTGTCTTGAATTTTTATGAGTTATCCACAAAACCTCATTTTTGCACTTATTTATAATTAAGATGCCCACATATTGTTTCTTAAACCAGTCTTAGTGGTAAATAAAGTGACCACAAAAAACATATTTAATGTCTGTCTAATAGCAGCACCTCATAATTAAGGAGGCGGTTGTCTGGTATGCTGTTTTCCAGATATCAGACACGGTGAACACAATCAATGAAAAGTTGGCTACAGAATTTCTACATTTTGCGTACAAACCAAGACGGCCTCTTAGTCAGTCAGTTTCAGACAAGTAAGTCCATGCTTATTTTAACAAACTTTGTTTTATGTGTTTGTTGCATTAATTAGTTGCAGAAAGTTTTCGAACCCTACATTCTTGCATGCCCCTTGTCTTCTTTATAAATTTAAAGTATATTTTAATACGTCTGAGAGGTTGTCTTTATTTACCAGTCTTGAAAGATTATGTTCACTAAATGTTTTGAAGATGAGTGGTGTAGGATAATTGCTGCTATAGCTTTTTCACAAATAGCTTTTAACACAAATGCTATTTATTTGGGCAGATATTTATCATTGTACAGGTAACTTATTTTACTTCATCCTGCTTATTATCCCTGAAACATTTTGGATTTGATATTGTTTAAATCCTTTTTGTAAAAGTGAATGATGGTAAGAAAATATTTCAGTCAGAAGTAAAGTTTCCCCACACTCGTGCACACAAGGTTGTCAAAATACAAAAATTTGACTAGGTGTCTGTCATGAATACAAAGGTGCATACACTGCATTCATATGTGCTCTTTCAAACTATAGACAATGATTTGCCTTTGGGCTTCCCAAAATCTTATACTGAACCCAAAACAAAATCTTACTTTAAAAAAACTAATAAACATCATAAACAGGCTTTCTCCAAGCATTGGTTTCAACAACAACAACAAAAATTATCCAACCTCACGCTACAATATTCAACATGGGCCAAGTCTCTCACATTCAGAGCTCACATATGTATCCCCTAAGTAATTCCTGGAAATTACTTATTCAGTCAGTACTAAATATCAGTGAAAGTAAACAATAAGCTTTCCCTTACACTAACAATTATTTGATCAATTTTGTTTCATACATTAAATATAAACATTGTTGTCTTTTTGAAATTTTCAGTTAAAATCAATGAATTATACAAAGACTTGTACAGAAGTATATAATTTACAATTATGCCAACCATAAAATAAAATCGGTGCCTTTTCTACTAAATGAATATGAAATTACCTTAACTAAGCAAGGAATACTATTAAAATGGATACTTGGTGCACACATATTACCTTTCAAGCTGTCTACTCAGGAATGCTTTAACAATGATCATGTGTTAAAGAAGCACAGTGAACTCTAATAAGCTCTTTTTTGCCTGCACAGACTTCACATTCACTAGCTGTCAGTTCACACTCACACTAGCCACACACTCTAATGTACACAACCAATCTCAATTTTTTTCATTACTTTCCAAACCTTTGGGAAAGCAAATCCATACCCATCTCCAAACTCAATAAAACAAGCTTCTCAACAATAATCAATCTGGATTTAGACCCAAACACTCTTGCCTCACAGCACTAACATCTCTAGCAGGACAGTCATTATACTGCAGTCATCTTCATAGGCCTAGAAAAAGCTTTTGACACTATTGATCATAATCAGTTCTTTAAGTAATAGAACTTTACAAGTTTAGTAACTGCTCCATTCACTCCTTAAATCCTTTCTCTCAAAGAGATCTAGAGAGTCACAGTTAAAAACTAAATGATCAGTCTTATGTCCTCTTTGGTTGTTTGTCTACATAAATGACCATCCTTTTCATATCTCCCAGTCATGTGAAATGTTTGCCAACAGCACAATACATGCATGTCACAAACAAACTAAGCCACTGGCGGCTTTCCTACAACAGAGTGCTGATGAGCTTCAGTCCTGGATGGAAGAACTAAATCACATGGCACTCGCCCCATTAAATCAAAAGTTATGCTTATAACAACACAACTGAAGAGACAGAAGCTTAAATCCATCTAAGTACCCAACAAGCATCAGAAGTGCAAAGCCATAAACTTCTAGGTGTTACTATTGATAACAATTTGTCAAGGTCCTAACATATCCTAGCCATAAGCAAAACTATAGCACAGAAAAACTCTCCTCTGGAGAATGTTAAATCCTCTCACTCGGAAAGTGTTATACACAGCCTGTATTCAGTTGACCATTGATTAGCTTCAACTTTGTGGAACTCTGTTAGTGGTGCTTTGATAAGGCCTCCTATTAGCATTGAAAGAAGGACCATCAAATCAGTGTTACTCAAACCAAAAAAAATACAGCCTCATGATTTCCTGTCTCTAAGGATTCTGCCACTACTAACTAGATTAAAATTCATAAAAGGTATGTTGATCTTTAAAATACTAACAAGCAAAATGTCCTCTAGACTTTCTGCCATCTTTTTTGTCAAAATACAAAGTCTCTAAAGCTCATTATTCTTATACCGAAAATTGACCTATTTAAGACGAGCCTGAAATATTCTGGCAATGTTGTTTGGAACAGCCTTCCCTCATATCTACAGGGCACTGGTGGTGCTTGACCAATGTAAAGGTTGGCTGTCCTGGGTTCAGCTCTCCTCTCAGGCACTCTGCTCTTTCTGTGAATGTGGCATCTCTTTACAGGGCTGGATGCCTTGCCATGATATAGCCTTAGTTGCTGGCTAGGTGTAAAACACCAATCCCTTCCCCCATTTCTAACCCTTTGATTACCTACAGAGGCTTCCTACCCAATATAAACACCTTTTACTCGCTCTGACAAAACCAATGTGCTACATGTTGCTTGTGCTTTAGCCAAAAAAATACCCTTTGTATATTTCATAATTTTTTTTTTGCTACGATCTTATTGCCTTGTTTTGAATAATTTAGTGTTTTTATTTCTTCTGGTTAGACCAAGGGCTAGATGCAAAAGGCATCACTTTTGTTTGTTGTGTTATCCTCATAAAGATTTGTCATTTGTCAACCAAGGGCACTTGTCATGTCATTCTTATTGTCTTTGTCTTTGTCAAACTTCAGCTTGATCAAGTTGTGGTTTAGCTTGAAGCGTAAAAATGTTTCCTAAAAATATTATTTATCTTTGTTCTTTTTTTTTTTTTTTTTTTTTTTTTTTTTTTGTCATGGTATCACTTTTCAGTTCTCAAACAAGATTTTACGCAACTTTAAAGTGAGTCATCTTTTTTCTGAAGAAACTGTCACCTTTAGATATTATACATTTTTTCATTGTTTTTGTTAACAAGCTGATTCAATAAAAAAAATCTTAGCTAACAGCTTTTAAACCAACAGATCATCATATGATGATGGTGGCTAATGGGTTGCCAGCTGCTTTAATATTGAATGCTTGTTTCATATTTAAACAAACAAATCTGTTAATGTAGCACTGTTTGCCTAATTTAGATATTTTTATGCGAGTAGTATTTTTTTCTTATACTATTACTCAGCATAACTGTTAAACTTTTGTTATATTCTTATCCCCTTCTAGTAAGGTTAAGGATCCATCAGTGCCAATTGGGATTCTTTTTTAAACATCGTACGAGATATTCCTTGCATCAAGAACTTGTTGGAGAGCTACTTAGTATTTGAAATGCATTTTATTTGCCAGATTACTGGCACAAAACCTTCGCAAAGAGTGTTTTTTATTCCTTTGTTTCCTCCAGTTGAAAGCTTTTTTTTTTTTCTCTTCAATAAATATTTACATATGTACTGCATTGCCTGTTATTGTCCACCTTTCAGGGTAATGAGTTTGTTATAGTGTGTGTAGCAGCAACATGTTGTCTCTTGTGCATTGCATTGGAACTGTTCTTGTATAAATGATTTGACTCTGGGGTCTTAGTGCTATCTGTCATCTCTGACTTTGGTGTAGTAGAAACGGAATCATCCGTTTCAAAATGGAGTATGGATAGTAGTTTTTAAGAGTATGAATGATGAATAGCTGAATGACACCAGTAATGACAGAACGATGACTGTAATGACAGCAATAAAATGGTTGTCAAAATGATTGGAGTGTAAAAAGACTAGACTGTTAACGTTAAGTTGCCTTTATTAAAATAATTTTTTCATAAGAATTTATGAATGTGTATTTTTCTGACATTTATCTTTCCTAATAATTCAGTAGTGGCTTTAGCTTTCCACAAACAAAGCAGATTCATTTCTTTCATGTTCATAGAGTGATAAAATGTGTGCATTGGATTACTTTGGCTTATGCTAACAATTTCAGGTTATAGAGTTGGAGCAGGGTAATTTTTTTTATCAAAGAAATTTGAGGGCAGGAAGGTTTGTTCACTACAAAAATGTGTGTAATGAGAGGAAAGATTGATTACCGTTGCCATTTTGCCAGCACTTTATGGCACACTATAAATATGCAATAATTTTTCTGGTCAAGTTCATCTCTGGGGAGTCAGATACTTTTTGTTTATCGTCACCTTCTCCTTAGCCGTTAACAGCCTTCTCTATAGGTGGTACATCTTGTCATCTTTATTTCAAAATGAAAGAGTAGGAGGCAGAGACAGAAAAATGTTCTGTTTTATGATTGATAAGCTGGTTTTTGTTAAGCATTGCGATAATTTTTAAATGCCATGAAGTCTCCTTGTCAGTTGAGGAAGAAGGAGTTGTGTCATGAGTATAAACAAAATGCTCAAGATATCACTACTTATTATTTTTAAAATGATTGCCAACTCATTTTGATTTTTTTGCCATCCAAACTGTGTGATGCAGAGTGCCTGGTCATTTTATGTTAAATTTTCTACTTTGTTTTTATTAATGACTTCTTATTGTGCCAATCAGGTTTATGTACACATAAATGGATTGTTGTCTTATTGTGCATCGCTGCTGCAGACTACCTGCATCTGTCACAGATTATGCTATGTGCTTTTCACTGCTGTTTACCACCCTTGGGGACTTGCTGTTCTTTTGCACTGTGTGCCGCTAATATCACAACCATGTTGATTTTTTTTTGTTTTGTTTTGGGTTTTTTTTAACATGCAGATTAATTTCCCTTCCTACATAATAGCAACCCACCAGTGTTCTGTCTTGCCATGCACATACATTATAAGATAATCCAGTGTTTGGTCTTACCATCCACACATAACCTGCATACACACTATGTTTTTTATTAATTTGCAGCAGTGAGGAACAGGAGTTGAATGGTGAGTCAAGTCCAAAGCATCAGCCTTTGTCAGCTTCTGCCATTCAGAGCACACCAAGTAGACAACAGGACACAGTTTCCAAAGGTAAAGCTAATATGTATGTTATTCAGTGTCCTTGTTCTGTCCCATTTTGAGATTATTATTGCTAGTTATCTAGCTCAGCATTTTGGGATTTGTTATTTATTGTAGACTGATTTGTATTAAATATTTTGCCTTTGTTTACTGATATGCTATGGGGGAGAAAAGAGGAATAATTAGTTCTATGACCTTACCGTTGTAGATGTTAAAGCACTCAGTTATCTCGGGGCCAGCATTTGTGAGGGTGGTGCCCATCTCCTCTGCCCAACCTTCTATGGAGTCAGGTACCCACTCCAAGCTAGGTGACCTAAGAGAAGTGCACTGTGTGACATTGCTATAGAACTGGATAGTGTGTGCACCTTCTGCTTTCCATGGTGCTGTTGTAATGGCTAGACTATCCAATCCCACCTTAATAAGGAAAGAAGTGTGAACTGAGATTGGTCATGTTTGATAAGAAAGGAGGTGTGAACTGAGACATGTTTGAGCCTCAGTGACATGTTCTGAGATTATGTAGGTCATGATGGTCCAAGCATGCTGGTAACAATGCTAGCAGAGCAGCAGGATGCATCATGTCTCAGTAATTGCTATTTTTTGGTTGTGCAGTTAAAAGATTTGTTATAAAGTAAAAGCAGGGATAAATCTAGTTTGCTGAGTGTGCTTCTGATTTGCTTCCAGGTCACTTTTACAGCAACGAGGATGAAGCAAAGTCTCCAGTCAGAATAAATGGCAGTATTGATAACAAGGAAGAGGTAAGAATGGAGCATTGGCTTGAACTCCTTTAATCTGAAAATATATCTGGCAGTCTTAGATGGTGGAATTGTCTGTGCTATGCTGCTAGCAGTAGAGTCTGGAGTTGTCTGTACAGTGGACTGCAATGAGGTCCTAATAGTTCATGTAAAAAACATAAGGCTCAATTTTTTTTTCAGGTGGTGGCTGTGTGTGTGTGTTTGTGCAAATGCGTACATGTGCCCTTCCAAAGAGAAGTCTCAAGAGTTGTGAATAATAGTCTGTTGGAGCATGCTCATTGTCTTCACAGGGACAGCAGAGGATCAGC
Organism: Pomacea canaliculata; assembly: GCF_003073045.1. Taxonomy (NCBI): domain Eukaryota; kingdom Metazoa; phylum Mollusca; class Gastropoda; order Architaenioglossa; family Ampullariidae; genus Pomacea; species Pomacea canaliculata. Next base: position 8,817,344 of record NC_037591.1, read on the forward strand.
CCAACACTACTGGCTTGTAAACCAACTGCAGCTCCCCTCGATAGCACAACTTGTTCACTACCTGTGTCTGTTGCTCCCCCTTGGTGAGCAGCATCAAGAGTGTGAAAAAGAAACCCCCCTTGCCTCCACCTACCCATTCCACTTATGCTAATGTCTCTCTTGCTCAACCCCTCCCCTCTCATGATGCCTCTCTTGCTCAGCCCCTCCCCTCTCAACATATCACACAATGTGAGCAGTCACCACCTGTGCCATATGCAAATCCTGCTCAAGAAATGGCTACGTTAAAGTCTGAGCAAGTCAGTGAGCGGACTGAAGGTGCAGGTAACAGGACCTCTTCAGCTGCAGGTGATGGGACTTTTGTTCTTTCAACACACCAGGAAGAAGTTGACCAGGCTTTGAGTGAGGTGGTGCAGCCCAGCCCACCCGGCAACCTGATGCTGCCATCTTTGCGACCACCTCCAAACTTATCTTCCAGTTGTAGGGAAGGAAAAGTGTACAAGCCTTACAGTTCTGTTATGCCACAAGATACTGCCTCTAATGCTGCCACCCGAGGCATGGCAGACAGACAAAGCAAGAATATGTTTTCCAGTGTGAAGCTGCCCTCTGCAATTCCGACCAAAAAAGCTCACCACCAAATAAGCTAAACAATGCAAGTTATAAAGAGCCATTTCAAAATTACAGCAATGTAGTCTATGCTGACAAGCCATCTTCCTTTCCAAATAAAAAGCACTGGAAAGATGATAACACAAATGACATGCATGGTCCTAAAGAAAATATCGACAGTCACCAGGAGGTGCTCAACCCAAGACGCTGTGAGAGTCTGGATAAAGAAGGCAGTACCACCAGTTTAGTGCTGGATGTCTATGAGGATCTTTCCTTCAGCAGTCAAAATGAGCAGTATACAGGCCTTGAAGATAAAATGTCATTTACCTCCTTTGAGCTTTTGGAGCCACAAACACGCAACGATGTTTCCAGTGCTTTTGTGACTGTCTCATTTCAACCGGAAATATCTGAATGCCCTAAAGGCAGAATTTCTCCGTTGAAGCTTGATTTGCAGTCCTGTGAAACAGAAGATGAAAAAGGAACCATGCAGCGTTCAGTTGTTGTTTTGCAAGAGTTAGAAGTACAGGTAGTAGATTACACTGAACCACTTTATGAGACTTTTTATGGGGATGGTGAGGAAGCAATTAGACCTGATGACCCGTGTAAGGATAGCCAGTGCAAAATAATGCCAACCATTTCGTCTGATCTGTCAAATGGTTCTGGTGAATCAAATGGCCCTAACAAGGATGGTGGAAATACAGTGAAAACTGTCTGTGACGTTTATGAGTTGGTACTTGACAAGGCAGCAGTGCGCGAGAAGCAGACCCAAGATGATACACTGCCAATCACTTCAGTTGTCAACCTGTACAGCAGCAAGGAGACCCAGTCAACAGGACAAGAAGAGTCCAAGAAAACATCAAAAAATGCTCATAATATTACATCACAAGACATTATAAAGCCTGACAAATACTCCACCTCAGAAACAACTAAGCTGAACAAGCGAAAGGCAGAAGATTCAGATGGGCAGCATGAAGAAGGCAAAATGATAAATAGTTCAAATGCAGAGTCAAGAAAAAAGCAAAAGAGGCATGCAAAACTGAAGCTTCCAGATAACAGCAGTAGCAGCAGTGAACCTAGTTTGAGTAGTAGAGAAAAAGTTAAAGTGACATCAGAGAAAAAGTATATCTGCAAGAAGGCTGTCACCAAAGCTGGAAACAAGTTCAGGATCTGCTGGAAGAAGAACAGAAAATAGTAAGAAATCAGTAACAAATTCTAGGATGTTGCAAGGTAAGTCAAAGCATCTGGAAGGAGCTGAATCCACTGTTGGAAGATTAGAGATTCCTGTCCATCACTGTTTTCATGATGACAGCTCAGATCCTTCAGGATGCCAAGGTGCAAAGCTCATCAAAGGGAAAGACAACAGTTTGTATGCTGTGACTCAAAGTGGCAAGCCAGGTGTAGGTGAAAAGCAGACATTGGGGATGCACAGCCTACTGGATGCAGATAGAGCATCTGGTGACCAAGACAGTATCCTGAACCTGCCCTATACCCAAGTCACCTCATCGGAAGATGTATTAAATCCTGCCTATCAGAATATTTCAAAGGATCCACCCTTAAGCTCCCCAGACTGCAAGATTGATGACCTATTGTCTTGCTATAAGGAGCAGCTGAATGGTGGTCAAGTAGATCCTTATTTAGTCTGCAAAAGTCAGGCAGTGCATCTGACAAAACCACAGACTCAACACCACATCACAAGCAGATCAGACTTACCCATCCTTAAAGTCCATGTCCACGCACCATTCTCTCGTGTGAGGGAAACCAGCAATGCCTGTCATGAGGACATGAACACTGGTAATTCACATACTCTGATGGCTGCCTTCCTCCGGTGCCCAAACACTACAGAAGAGGCTTTTGGGGAGAGTCATGAAGAGGCTATACAAAGTGAGGGTGTGGAGAATTCAAAAAGTGTTTTACAGATGGAGAACAGACAAGGAGGTGACGGACAGTTCATAACCAGGCAGATGGCAAGTGCTATGTCAACAGAACAGCTGGCACATTTGATTAAAGACACAAAATCAGCTTGCAACTCAGAGGTCTTGGATGTTTCTGGACTAGGAAAAAATGTCTTCAATGATCAGACATTATTATATGCAGCAGTGATGACTTCAGAAAGTGCTGATTACCAAGCTTTTGAAATGTTACCTTCTGAAGTGAAGACCCATGCTAGAAGTGTCTTTCATACAACAGAGGATCAGCCAGCGTGTGTCTCTGCACACATAACACATGCAATCAGTACAGTCCACACATCAGATTTTGCACGTAATTCAGAAGGTGCAGGTGTACGAACGTTAAGCAACACTGCTGCTGCTGGCCAGGCACATCTATATGCAGCAGAAACAACTGTAGAGCACACTAATTACAGCGCTTTTGATATGTTACCTTCTGAAGTGAAGACCCATGCTAGAAGTGTCTATCATACACCAGAGGATCAACCAGCGTGTGTCTCTGCACACATAACACATGCAGTCAGTACAGTGCACACATCAGATTTTGCACATAATTCAGAAAATGCAGTTGTACAAAAGCTAACGGACAATTCTACTGCTGGCCAGGCACATCTGTATGCCGCAGAAACAACTGTAGAGCACACTAATTACAGCGCTTTTGATATGTTACCTTCTGTAGCACAGGCTCATTCCAGCTCTGCCACAATTTGTTCACATCATCTCCCCCTGTGTGCTTTCGCACATGCAGCACATGCTGTCTCCAGTGCAATGCCTGCTTGTGATTTCACTCATGGTTCAGAAGACACAAGTGTTCAAGAAGTCTGGAAAAATTTACCCAGTGAACAGACATTCTATGCAGCAGTTACTAGCATAGAGCCCATTACCTGTAGCATGTTTACTTTAGAGCCTCAGGCAAAGTGTGTGATAGCTCATGCACAAGAGGAGCAGTCAGTTTGTGCTTCGACATGCATCACACATGCTGTCCCTACTATGGTGCACACATCCAAACATTTTTCCAGTCTCACAACATGCACTTCTTCAGGCAGCCCTCAGCAAGCTGAACAAGATGGACAAGTTCAGAAAGGGAAGAGACTGTGCATTTTGTGAAAATAGTGACATGTGATGATGGCAGTGCTAACCAGATTGGGGGCACCCAGGCTCACCATCCAAATGTACATGATGGCAACGATGAAAGACAGTCTGGGCTGGAAGGCAAAGTCAAAACTACTGAGTTTCCAGTAAAAGTCAACATTGTGAGGTCAAGGGATCCATCACCTGGTACAGTGTCACCTCTAGCTGGCAATTTTGAAGGATCAGAATTTGAAATTTCAAAGGGAATTGCAGACATAACGTCTCAAGATGCAGGAGTTAAAACAGCAGAGGAAGACCCAGAAATGTGCTTTGGAGATTTCCAGGCAGAAACTCTTGAAAATGGAACTAGCCAACAAAAAGATTCAAAACCAGAAAGTTTTGAGCAGCCAAACATTCTGAAAGCAGGCCTCTCTGAAGCAGAGTATGTGAGAAGAGAGAATGTACAAGATGAGGCGAAGACAAAGGATGCAAAAAAGATTGTTGGAAGTCCTGATAATGTTGGCATGACTGGAGTTCTGGTGATGGTGGATGGTATAGGAGGAGGAGATGTTCCTATGGACAACAAAGGATTTTCACTGCAACAGTGCTCTCAGTGTTGTCACCATCAATTTTAATGTTTCCGAGCAGGACAGCAAATCATCCCAACCAGCCCAGACCCTAGTGATTGGGAACAGTTCTCCCACACCCACAGCCACTGTTGAGGAAGCAGATTTGCTGCATTTGACTCTTAAGCAAACTGAGTTTCTGGAAGGCCTTGACAGCTCAGAGATGCTGCCATCTTTGACAGACTTCAGTGCCCAGACTAATCAGAGCCACATGCAGACTACTGATTTTTTGCCACCAATATATGAAGATGATCTTGCCATTGCTAGAGACAATTTTGCTGTTGTTGATGATGCTATTGAAAAGATGCTGTTGCATGGAACAGTGAGAAGTAACAACACTGCTGATGACCTTGCCCCATCTTCTAATGACCAGAAAGTCCTGGGGAGTGCCTGTTGTGCCGAAACTAACTTTGCAAGCTCTTCATCACTTCCATCGTATGGAAAGGCAGATGGTACTTCATCTTGCTCTTTAGAGCACAGCAGCAGTCTTGCATCGCTGAGAGCAGCCACTGCATCTTTCAGTTTTGGGCAGGTAGAGGAAGACATAAACCAGGCAGCAGGGGAGAATGGTGTGGCCAGTGACAGTGCAATTGGCAGCCAGGGGGGCATAGACACCAGCAGCTACCACAGTCAAGTTCCCATGATTTGTGCCAATGATTTCAGCTCATCAGAATCTGGACAAGAGGGAGCAGCGCCTGCATCTGAAGTAGGAACATGCGACACTACCATCAGCAGCCAGGGATCTGCAGCAAGCTCCATGGACCTTATCAACAGCAGGAACGAGGACTTGGTGTATTCCTACCGCTTATCCTTCAACCAGGATGCTGTTTACACAGCATCTGCCATCCCAATTCCACTGAACACTACCAACAACTTCCACAGTAACAGGATTCTGCAGGGTAGAAGCAGTCTTCAGTTATCACCGCTTATATCCGAAACCAATGCTGTTGCTGCTTCACCCCTGTGCAACTCCATCTCTGATTTTGGTGCAGAAATCAACAATTCCATCCTTCCACCCATCACTCTTTTGGCGCAGCAGATAGTGAGGAATGCTTACCATCAGACTGCAATATCAAATATCACAGCCTCAGAAAATGGAAGAAACAAAGAATCTTGCAACCCTGCAGCAGACAAGGAAGAGCAAAAAAGTCCTGTCCTCACTGACATATCAGCTTACCATAAAGTAAGAAACCAGCCCCCTCTGCCAAACGATGTCAACACCGAGAACAATCAGGGAGACAGGGAGGGCACTGCGGCCAAGGGCGGGCAAGTAACAGACACAGGCAGCCTGTCAAAGCAAGGAACAAAGTTAGCACATTGGAATGCTGAAACCGTTACAGCTGGCTGTCTGCAGGTAGAAGATGCAGGCATAGCCACATGAGGCTTGCAAGAACTCAACAGAGTGGTTTTATGCTTTCAGTTGCATGTTCTTTAGAATATTGCTGTTCTTTCACATTCAGATTTTGTTGTATTGTACTGGCTTACAGAAAAAATTTGTGCATGTTTTCTAATCATGCCATTTTAGCAAGACGCTACTTCTACCATACAGTATATGTTAAAATGACCAATTAAAGGTTGACTTACAAAAAGTTTGAATGAATAAAATATAATGTTTGCAAACAAGTTATATTTTAAATCTTATAGACAGCTATTTATTTGATTTTGTTATTTCTGTTGTGGATGGTAAGCTTTTTATCCATTTGGTGGTTGTTGCTGTTCCAACAGGAATTTGTGTTTGGTTTCACCTGTTGAATTTTTAAATTCGAGTTAGTTGGCATACTTGATTTGAAAGATCATGAATTATTTAAGGTATAGATAAAGTGCTATCTCTTTTCTGTCATTCACTATACCATCACTGAGATTTTATGAAAATAAATGAAGCACTCAGTTGTACACCCTCAACATTAGCTGAGTTGTTTAACTGGCTCACATGTGAGCATATCTAGTTTTGTTATTGTACAGTATGTTAGTCAGAGAAGAACCACAGTGTCTTAAAAACTTACTTTGATTTTAAGATTCTTGTCCAAAGTAGCTACAGGTAGATGAGATGTCCTCAGTCATTGGCTGTCCTTTTTACCTTAGCTGGAGGTATTTAATCAGCTTGTACTACAGTAACATACTGTCACCATACTTTGGTCCATCTGCTTTAAAAGCTTATCAAGTGAAAACAATTGCTGTCATAGCTACCAGACTATCAGACTATTTTGCCATTACTTCCATTATTACTTCCATTATTTAGCCCACCGGAAAGACCAGGCAGTTGCCCCAACATAAAGACATTGATGATGAAGAGGAAGAGCGTGTACCTGAAAATAGCATCTACGAGGTGCCTGGAGGAGAAGAGGAGGAAGAAGCAGAAGCCTATCAAGACAACCCCTCAAACAGGCCTCTGTTTGAACCTCCACCTGATGCTTTGTATCAGGTGAGTTGTCTGGCTATCAGTGGATGAGCCATGCAGTTGAGCATGTCACAGTGTGCATAGCACAGATATCTTACAATGTGAGTAAACAAACACAATAGTGCAACTTCACTGTGGAGGCTCTAAAGTAAAAAAATGTTTCTACATGGTTCTAGCATGCATGCAGGAGACGATCTTTCAAAACAGATCCTCTAGGACTGGTCAATATTGCACTCATTATGTTCCATTTGGGATGTGCAGGTTGAAGCCACACATGCATATTATGGAGAGGATGAGGATGAACTGTCATTTGAAGCAGGAGATATTATTTATGTAATTCCATTTGAAAATGAAGATGAACAGGTGAGGAATGTCAGTTGGGTTCATTCATTTCATGATGGGTTATTTTATATCTATCAGCAGTGTACTAAAGAAGGAGTGCCCAGTATGCCTTAAGGGAGGGGCAACTAAAAATTTTGGGCCTATTTCTTTAACTACTTTAGCATAAAAAAGACACTTATTGAAACAGACTTTTATTCTGTAATATTTAATTATCATTTTACTTTTTTTCCAAACCATTAATTTGTATCTCAGCGTGGTTTTTAAATTAAGGCATCTTGATTTGTGATTTACAAAGCAAGCAAGTATTTTAACTGATGGTGCTGCAGTGCCCTTCACTGACACTTATACCCAAAACTGGATAGGCCAATCACAAAGAGGGGTGTGTGGGGAGAGAGATGCATGATGTAGTGTGTCCTGTATTTAAAAATAAAACCTTCCACAAAGTAAGTGACTTGCATCAGATAGGATATTGCTTGACAGGACTCCTATTTCGTAACCTACAGAACAAAGCTTGCAGATAACCCTATTACATCTGTGTGGTCTAACGGGACAGAATTCAGGGTGGAGTTTGGGTGTACGTGAATGTACAGATAGCTACATTCACAAACTTTGGATTTCCGTAGTTCTTGGAGGCCCTTGTTGTAAACCAAAACATAAAACATTACTGAAAATATCAGTTTTACCCTCAAATTTCCAGCAAACAATTTCTGAGGTCCTTTGCCAGCATGGTTAATATAACCTTTACCCAAACCTAATCCCAAATCCAAACTTCAGCCAAACAACTGACCACTAGGCAACTGTATTGCAATTTTATTCATGACTTCATAGGTGTGTATGCATGCACATCTATATATGCCTGTGTGCACTCATAGACACTGTGATCTTGATCTTTTACAATTTTGTTCAGCTCAACGAGTGCCTTTGGCTGAGATATTATGCTATATAAATTTTCACTTCTTATTATTATTATTACACTGAAATATTGACTTCCTGTTTGTCAGGATGAAGGATGGCAGATGGGAGTCAGACAGAAGGATGGCATAAAAGGTGTCTTCCCTGAAAATTTTACACGCCAATTGTAGAAAAGTTCTCAAACAGTGGGCAGAGCAAATCTGAAAACAATTCCAGACAGATCATCTTACCAAGGGAGCAAGTTGTCCTCATGGGGCTTCAAGTATTATTTTAAAAATAGTTGCTGCATGTGGTTCTATGAAACACCTATAGGTGTTTTTATATCTGTGGAGGCTGCCACTTTGTAGTGTGTTCATTTTTACTCATCTGTAAAAGATGAAAACAACTTCCCTGTACTGTCTATAGTATATGCAAGATAAAGAGAATAATGTTCTGCCTTACAGTGCTTTGCTCATTTCATACTCTGGACCTCATTGTCAAAGACTTCTGTAACCAAATTGTAGCCTTAAAAATTTCTTGATGGTACCTCATATAATTATTTAGCACTGGTCCTCTTGTATGGCTTTCTTCAACACTTTGTTGAATATTTGACTATATGGGGCAGATTTGTAGATGGCTATCGAACAAATGTATCCACCATAGTCATATATTCTATATTATGTGTGCATGTTAGAAGGCTGTTAACCCAGTTCAGTATTACTGAACCTTTTATACCCTACAGTCTCTTTGCAGACCTTTTTTAGTGCCTTACTGCATAATGAATGTTGAAATATATATGATGAAAATGTTTTTTGTTTTATGTTGTATATAAAAGTTACCTGTTGTATGTATTGTAGGAAAAATATTTAAAACTCTGCTTCCAGCTTGTAAGGTAGAATGTATTGAGGTGGAGAATCGTTCCAAATTCTTTTTCTTTATTTCCTTTTAAAGATATAAAGACCTGTCTATACTGCTGTTTCTGCTTTGTGCTTGTTTTGTTTTTTAAAAAACTTGCATTAGTTTCAGGTTGATGTGAACAGAATATGATACACTGAACTAGAACTCAATGTTACATTTAAAGCACATTTTTTAAAGTAAAACTGAAATTCAGTTTTAAAAACATGTTTTTCTTGTATTCTTTGTATTAAGTTACTTTGATGTTCATGTTAATAACTATTTAAAGTAGTTAAATCAAGCATCTATACACATTACCGAGGTAAGGCTGTTGTGGTGCAATGTTACATTCTTGTTTCTATTCACTTCATCATTCCAGAATGTTTGGGGGGGGTTTTTTAACCTCAGACTGATTCTGTTCTTGTTAAAGGTTTGAGAAAATAATGTATTACAATGCATTATTGTTTTTAAATACTCATTACAATGTTTTGTGGTTTTCTGATCTAGATGTATATATATATCCTTTAGCACGACTGCTATGCAATTGAACAATCTCATGGTGATGTCTCCTGGATGTGAAAACTCCCAAGCTTCCTTTTGATGGTTGTGTCAGTCTTAATGTTTCTTCCTGCATTAGGTTAGGCTTTGTCACTTTATGAATGTATGTGTGTTATTAAAAGGAACATAAGTAGTTTGGGAAACATTTTTAGCTGAGCCATCCACAAAATGTATCTTTGCAGCAATATGCTGGAGCAAAGTTATATGAAAATGCCTGTAAGCTTATTCAAAATTATAGACTCATGCCAGTCTGCATGATACATCAGCATGGATTATGCACATTTAACATCCTGTTCTTGAAGCAGTTAAGAATGTATTAACTAGGGGGAAATATACATATAAAAGGTGTGGGCGGTAACAGCTACTCAGGGTTTTATTTTACCTATAATAATTTGTACACCATAGCATATATCACGCTGTTTTGCTTCATGCTTTATGGTTCTGAGGTTGGGTAGGTACAGTGTAGGGCCATTTAGCCGCGGTCCAGTAATCCGAAAATTCAATTAAGCTTGGATCCCAATTTTTGGACACTATGGATCATACGGACCTGGACATGGCCTCTCAAACACTCGAGACAGGTGTTGACGGCTGTCATTTTGGCCTTTCGAATGTCCATGATTGACACTATCGCAGATTAAATATTTAAATTCTGGCTTATAATTTCAAAGAGGTATTTATTGAAGATTAGTCTTTTATTTATTAATAAACAATAAAATAACACGATGAAATTCAAATATTAGTCTGTTTTATCCACACTTGAGTGGCAACATTATGGAGGCCGCCATTACAACTGATTCATACCTTACAATGCTGCAAAGTTAAGAGAAAGGATTGTGATCAAAAAACATTTATGTTTTCATTATTGTAATTTATATTTATATAAAAATATTTAAGCCATGGTTAAGCAGTTTGGACCCCAATCACAGCGGCTTAATGGCCCTACATGGTATATATAGTGTACACTGGGAAAAAGTACAAAGCGGTTTTGAAGTTTTTAGTTTACCACCATAAGTCAAGTTTGGCAAAAGGCAAGATTATGAGTTTTACTAGATGACTGGCACATACCTGTACAATATATACCATACTCATATGATTCATATTAATGTTCAGAGAAACAGTATAAAACAGTATTCAGACATTTTCCCCTAAGTTTCAAATATTCAGCTTCAGATCTTCAAGTTATCTTTTGTCCTTTTCCAATGTATAAGATTGAGTTTAGTTCAAGATGTGACTGAGCATTGGGCACCTATCACCTCTTTCAACGTCCCTTCCATCTAGAAACTTTTTTTTTAAATAGAGTGGGTGGAAAGAAAAGTTAAAAACCTCAAGGAACATAGGTTTATAAGTCAAAACTATATTCCAGATGTGAACTTCATTGATGTTTCTGCTCTCGCTTGTTAGTAGCACCTCAGCAGTTCAGCATGTCATCAAGCTGTTAGTGGTGACTCTTAAGCAATGTCTTGAGTTTCTAGGATAATTTTTTATTCATTGCATCTTCCAATACCTTTTATCAGCATCACCCTAGTTTGCTTTTTCTATGTCCCTTTACTTCTTATACTTGACACATAATTTCTTGTACTTAACAAATAACTTCCTCCTCCCTTGCCACCAGTATAGTTTCAGCTCCTTTTTCATGAATTGCAGTGCATGTTTTATTCATTTATAAGTATTTTTGTTCCTATCCCAGTTCCTATCCTAGTCTGACTGTATCAGCCAAGCGCAATCTTTTAACCTAGTCTTTGATTTATAGGATTTTCTGATTGGTATGTACCCCAACACACCCTTACTGATAGGAGCATGACTAAATTATACAGATGTACCAGAACCTTTTTCTGTGCTTTTTAGAGTAAACTTGACCAGGATAGATTGTATTCAGTTTTCAAAAAAAAAAATCTCATATGGCAACTACAAAAAAAACCTGCACATCGTGCTGAAATTCCTTGGTGGTGGTTTGTGGGGTGGAAGGGGGTATATTGAGGATGTTAAGATAATATATTAAGCCTTAGACTACCGCCACATGAAGGGTTATTGTTTCAACCTAGATATAGGACATTATCATTTACACTTTTGGACAAGACCACGTAAGTCGATGGACCTGTTTAATTTGGATTACAATATGTTAATAGGGTTTTTTTTTTAAACATTGGCTGTTGTTAAGCAGAGAAATTCTCAGTACATGCTGTAGCACATTTTCAAGGAAGTTTGGGGGCTATATGTTTGTTAATAGCATAATTTAATAATTTCATTTCTTCCATTTTGAATTTATCCTTAGTGCACTTTTTTATGACTGACCTCAGCTTTACTAAGACAAGCACATCCAATGTATTTATCCAAACCAGCACAGAGCCTAATCCTACATGTACGCCAAGAAAACCCTTTCATTGATTCATTGTAAAGCCATTACTAAGCCAGCCATGCTCATTTCAACAATTCAAGCTAGTGTTAGTCATGAAGCCCATTTTGTTCATTAATCTTGAGCAAGTGTTAGGATTTGTTTGTGTACACATGTATGTAGCCACAAGAACCAAACTTAGCCAGTGAATCAGGTTTATCAAACTGCAAGTCTACATTTAGGTAATGTGTCCATTCCTACCCAGACATCTTTCATGCAATGAAATTTTTTCTTGAACAAGAAGAGGGCTTCTGATTTTGTGACAGGGTACTTCATGAGTTATCCATGCATTTGTGTGTTTCTATAGAGCAAGGAAAGGACTGATTGCTAAATGCAGTTTTACAGCCAACTTGCACATAACTGTTTTATTTACTTCCAAATGTCTGTGCCAGAAAATAAGGGCCAGTCACAGGTAACTGATCAGGGCACAAGTTTACAAATGCTGCTTGCAAAATAAGTTTTTTGTAATTTTCGTAGTGTACAGATTTGCAATTCAAATCGTAACTTTTTCTTGTTGCTTGGCTTACAAAACTGTGATTATACGTGCATGTCCTAGACCCTATATAAAATTGTTACTTTTTTTTAAATCTGCCCTTTCATGTGGCACTTTGTTGTCCTCCATACAAACTTACTGCATCATGTTGATTCATATAGACATTCCATGCATTTTTTCCAAGATGTGAGAGTGGCATGCTATCATGTGGTGAAAGTGTTGCATGTATAAATGGTGTATGCTTGTTACCCAACACTCCTAGGCAAATGGCGACCTAGAACTGGCTCTGGATCAGGATGTTATAAGTAACTAAAGGTCAAGATGGCAGTCACGAAATGGTGAAAGTGATCTTTTGACCTCCTGACATCAGTTCATGAAATGAGAAATTTGATGTCACAAGCATATATTTGTGCCCAAAAGCTGATTCAAACAATTCAAGTTTCAACATTTTTTTCATGTGTGTGAGTGATGAGTCAAATATTGATCAAATTCTAGCAGTAAATACATTTTCTTTCATCATAAATTGTTTTCTGTACAATGTTTTTGTTCAAAACAAAATTTGTATTCAAGATGTGTATGCACATACCGTAAATGTGGCTGAGGCATCATACTAAATACTTCACCACTTCAAGCATTTCAATCAAGATTAGGATGTGGGATGATATTTGCCTGTAGTTAATTTAGTTGCAGAATTTTTTTAGTATAAGCTCTTTTGGATTATTGTGACCATTCTGCAAGACATTTTGAAACAAGTTTTGATTGCCAAGTGAAAAAAGTATTTTCTCTTTCCTTCACCCATTCTAGCTTGTCATTCATCAAAAGCACAGCTTGAGTGAAGCAGTTACTTAATGCCTAGATTGCTGTAGCTACCAGGCTAAAGCAGTTTTCAGTTAGTATCCACATTGCCATCACCCCTCCTTTTTCTATTGTGATTGTTATTGAAGCAGCTGTCACTTCACCCTAGCCTGTTGATATTTATACAAGTGCAACTCATCTATACATTTCTTCCAGTGACATACTTTAGACCTACATAAACAGTATTGACATATTCATATTTTTTTCATTTTTGCAAGAGTTGGCTTCCAGTTTGACAATGCATATTGGGTTTTTCCCCCTCCATGGCTAAGATGTTTCATTTGAGATCTATTTGAAAGATCGTATTTCACTGTTGGCCAAAATTAAACAATATTTCATGTCCTCTGTCCAGTGCTCATAGTGTAAAAATACCAAAGGTAACTTTTCATTCATCAATCCAAATATCTTTAAGTGTATCTGCTCTGTTTCACTGCCATTTTCTTCATGGCGTTGACAGATTAGGGGTTTGCATGCTAGTGATCATAGCAAGATCAGAAATGAGAAGTATCTGGCATTTTGTCTTTTTAACACTTCTTGCACTTATCTCAGTCGCTGGATGGGAGGGCAAAAGCACAGACATAATGGCCAGCATCTCCCAACTATTTAGTTCAAGCAGTAGCATAGGAAGATGCTCGGCTTTGGGAGGCGAACTCCATGGTGACAATGATCCACCTTCTCATTCTTGTCCGCTCATCTTTTTTGAGGGAGCGGCTGCCGCCCCCTCTATGCCATGGTGTTCAAGCATAAATATCTGTTACTAAGTGTAAAATTCTGTGCTTATAAAAAAGTTTAACTTGTAAAACTGCACGGAAAACATTTGTCACCTGAAAATTCAGCCAAGTCCAGTTGAACATCAATTTGTACTTTCAGTGCATTTTCCTAACTGAATTTTCTATAGAAAGCAGACATCTAGTAAAAATATTCAAGTTGTTGAGAGTATATGCGAAGTTTGTAAACGTCAGGACTTGTTACATGAAGCGCATTTACCCAGCTGTTACTTTACCTAAGCAAGGTGAATCAACCACCTGCAAATAGCTTTAACCCCACACTCATGGCCTCAGGAGTAGGTCTAAGCCTAATCTTTATCTGGTAGTTCATAAGAGGTAGCCGACATTAGGATGTCAGATTATAATTCAGTTAACAGAAACACTTTTTCTAGACCTTCCAAATAACTGGACAGTTTTACCAATTTTTCTAGACCTAGCCAATAAGCTGTTCAAATGTAATGGTACAGAACTGGTAGATACCACAAAACTGAATGTCGCAATCAACACGGTGCCCTTGTTGGTCATTCTGTTTCTGAATAAAATATTTTTGGTGTACTTGTTTGAACATTATTTGGTCAAAATGAATAAACTTAACTTTCTGCACCTTCTTGCTTTATTTTTATGTTTCTCATTTTAGTTGTATTTTTCCATGCAACAAAATAATAAGGAAAATGCTTTTTTTTTCCCAGGAATTCCCACTGTGATGATTAGATAACTTCATAGTGGCTTATGAATCATGTCAGTCTAACCTGATAGTTCCTTTCCCAATTTTAGGGATTAACTGTCTTTTGACCTTGAATCATTATTACTTTCTCGTGGGCTTGAATCCTCCTTAGAGGAATGTAGACCTGGTCACCAACTGGGTTTCAAACATGTTTACCTTATATCTGATTGCAAAAGTAGTCCAGCATGTGTAAATTGTGGCATAATTGCAAATCTCTAGATTTTCTTGCCGGAGCTAAAGACTTCAGAAAACTGGTTTCTTTGCCAAAACTCTTTGCAAGGAAACTAGCCATTTTTAGTATGCACTCAGAGACTTTTTTGGGGACAATGATGTAAAACTGTGCTGCAATACAGGCATACATGATGCTTTGAGTAGTGTCGCAAGCCTTTAAATTCACAAGAAAAGCTTTGTGTTCACGTGTTCTAAATACATTCAGAACGTGTTACATTATCCTGTAACTGGGCTGCCCAAATGGAGAAAAAAACACTCTTAACAGAGGTATTTGCAAGGATGTCTGTAGTTTATTATCAGCAGTTCTAAATATAAATAACACTTCAGTGTGAAAGTCTTTATAAACCCCATTTCCTTACCTGTTCCCCCTGTACTTGACCTTTAAATAATTCTGCCAATAAAAAAATAACTGAAGCTCTTTGCAGTTAGACATTAAAGTAATGCTCTTTCATACCTTCTACTACTTGCTAGAAAATAAACACACTAAGTCCTAGTTACCAAGACTGGTTTTGGGCCAAGCTTCTCCCTAGCAAGGGGGTTGGTGCTTGTGCTACCATGGCATGCTCTTCCCAAAAACCTTACCATAAAATGATCAGAATGCATGGCATGACCTAAGTGTTCGACCTTCTACTGTTTTGGGGTTTTTTTCTCCATGACCCTGTTACCTTAAAGCAGGGTTGGGGAATCTTATTTACCAAGTTGGATATATAACATCATTTGCACGTTGTACAAAATTATCAACTTAAAATTATCCTGCTGTATTTGATCAAGCTGTGATTTCACCACTTTGTGCAACATATACACTCCCAGCCTAACTATAGCACTGTCCACCGAGTCGCCACAATACACGTCTTGTCCCATCAAGTACTTATTGACTCTCTGCTGGTCTCTTAAAATTTACATTCTTATTATAATTTACTTTGTATAAATTCACGTTGCTATGAAAACAGCTCCTAGATTTATTGAATTTGACATCTGCCACAGTTGCCTTGGCAGGGCAAGACCAAATGATTTTTATAGGCCTTAAAGGGCCCAGAGGTGGGAGGAGTGGAACTGTGTTTTACACGGAGCCAGCAACTAAGGCTACATTATAGCAACCAGGCCTGTAAACGGATGCCACATGCAGAAAAAGAACAGCATGTCAGAGATGAGAGCCGAATCCAGGACAGCCAACCATTGCTCCACCAGACCAACCCTGCATTAAAGGACCACCACTACCTCTCACTTCAAAAATTTAAGTTTCAAGTTTTTTATTTTTTTTTTAAACTACTCAATTACAACACATTTTTAAGCTGTGCACAAAACTGTGTCTCAGGGACATCATTTTTTGCACCATCACAATTAGCACATGTGGGGAACTTTCTGAATATGATTTTAACATGACAGCAGGGATGTGACACAAGATGCAAGCACACGACCCGCAAGATGCCAAACCACTTGGTGATTTCTTCAGCAGACAGACAAGGTCTACACGCATCTCACAGCACACGAGACTGGACCAGGCATACAATCTTAAGACAAAATTGTTCTACATTTCTGATGGAGCTCGAATGTCATCAATTTTGAGGATCATGCGCACTAGCTGAGTAGCAAGCAGGATCTGCTGCTTCTTTGCCATGAGAGTCTCAATCACATTTTGTTCTCGCATGTCTGAAACATAAAAAAAGTACATTCACTAAGTCATCTACCAGCAATAACAATAAGTCTTGTCAAAGAGATAATTCAACCTTCTAAATCTGATAAAAAGGGAGGAAAACCCTGCACAAAATGTGTGCCTGTTTGTACTATTTGTACCAGCCTCTTCAGGGTGACAGTCCCAAACACAGGGGGCCTGACAGAGGTTGAGACTGAGATTTTGTCTGCACAAGTTTTATCTGCCCAGCTATGTCCTAACTGGCAGAAGTTCAATATGCAAGAGTTTGACTACAACAAAAATGTTCTTTAATTCATCTACCTATAGAATAGACACAAAAATATGGACTAGCCTTCATAAGACTGCCTTACAACGCAATCTTAACACTCACACAGGCTTTCATAAAAATGGTCTATAAAGCGACTCCTACAAGTTCATGTCATTATTAGGTCAAATATTAAGAAATAAAAAAATAATGCAGAAAGAAGCTTAACACTAACTCATTTTTTTTTCTCAACAAAATACGTAATTTGAAAGCACAAACTGGCTTCCGACACATACCATTTGTTCCTTTGTTAAGACAGTCGATTCCTAGGCGTGGGTTGTTCTCCGTCACTTGACGAGACTTCACTGCTGCTAGTGTGTGAATAGGAGGGTGCCCACTGTTTTCAGCCAAAGCAAGTGGGATGGATTCCAGGGCTTCTGCAAATGCCCTTACTGCATACTGCTCTAGTGTTGAGATCTGCATCATGTAATATACAAGATAAACTTAGTGGAGCATTAGAGAAACATCTCACTAAAAACATTTTCAGGGCAGGTATGCCAAAATATTATCCTCCTCATTTGTGTTGTCTAATGTATCAGTCGGTTCAGAGTGACAGCCCCACAAGCTGAGGTCTGACAGAGGTTGAGACTGAAATGCTATCTGCATGTGTCTATTTCTACGCAGCCAGGGTTTGACTGGCAGAAGTTCTGCATGCATTTTAAAGACTCTTATATCACAATTTTAAAAAAATTGTGTATAATGATTTTGTCATCTATAACAAACTCCCAAAATTACTTATATTGATTGACCAAAACTATTCATAGCAAACAATCACAAACCAACCTGATCAGCAGCTTTTGCGACAGCTAAGGAAGCTGCAATCTCTGGAGCCCCACCACCATATACGACACGATCATCACGTATTAGGTTACGAATAACGCACAGGGCATCATGAATACTGCGTTTGGCCTCAGCAACAATCTGTGATCCATAAAAACAAGTCATTGCAGATTAAAAAAACATTTACTGCATAAAAGATTAGGCAAAGTAACACTAGAACCAAATGATTACAGGTTAAATGTTACGATGTGTTCACATTTAAACAGGGAAAGTGGTTAGAGGTCTAGCATCCGAACTGAAAGGCATGCCAATTCCCATGTAGCAAAGTAAATTTCCCCCAGTCAACCCAGCTGGTGGGTACGGATACCTGACCCGAGGGCTAGGGCTGGGGCTGGGAAGGGGGAAATTGGTGTTTTGGTCAAGCCAGCAACAAAGACTATAGCATGGCAAGGCAACCAGCCCTGAAAACATGCCACATGCTGAGAAATAACACCATGCCCAGAAGAGCTGAACCCCGGACAGCCAACCCTCAATGTATTGGTGACAGGCGCTAAGTGTTGTGCGACAGAACCATTGGAGGGTTGGGAAAGGTAAGACAGCATGTAAAAAGGAAAAAGAGATAGGCACTGCCTTCACATTAAACTGGCCCCTAGAAAAGTGAAGTCTCTTACTCCCCAAGGTCACGAGCCAACCTTTACTTCATTTTACCATTTAAATAATTCTCAATACCCAATGTTGTATGGCACATTCTTCTGATCTTGATTGAAAAATAAGCAAATCCCAGGCACGTACAAAATACCATAGCACAGACAAAAAAGCTTACCATCTTGTTGCCTCCTCGAATAAAAATTGTCACAGCACGGGAATTCTGGCACTCTTCAATCACTAGCATGCGCTCCTTGGTAGTGCCAAAGGCAAGCTCCCTCACAATGCCTGCTTTCCCTAGCTTTTCAGGTGTGAGCTCCTCAAATCGAGGAACAATACGGCCCCCAGTAGCAATAGCTATCAGCTGAAAAGAGCACAAGCAATAAACAATAAACTAACATTTGAAGGAATTTTTTATAGACAGTTCTCACACACACACAATTTTTTTAAGGGTCTAAGAAATTTCTTTAAGGTGACAAATGGCTCAATAGCAGCTTTGATCAAATAAGAGATGCATCAGATTCTGATAATCTTCTATATAATACATAAACTTTACATGTGTTTGTTAAAAATGTGTTTTGAAGATTTAAACACTTATCTCTCATTAGATCTAGTCTTACAGAGTGGAATGTCGCATGCTTTTTTCCTCAAAGTATTCACTATATATGTGAGCAAAGAATTCTATTTCCCAATGCCATCAAAATCCACAAACAGTGATGAACCTGCTACAAGATACTCTGTGTATCTCACAACTACCATCTACCCCTACAAATTCTACTACAGCATGGTAACAGCACTTACCTCAATCTCAGGACCCCCAACCCAGCGTACAGCAGGAAGCTCAGACTGCAGTAACAAGTGGTTTGCTTCATCATCAAAACCCCACTGACAGATCACAAGATTAGCTCCCTTGTCTTTCACCTTTCAGAAAAAGAGCAAATGTGAAAACTGGTTACTTCCACTACTTCTGGCTAGCTCTGTGTTGCTCAGGGACAGCTAGCTTTGCTAACTGCTCGATTTACTATATACAGTGTTCCCTCGCTACTTCGCGGTTCATATATCGCGGATTCACTACTTCGCGTTTTTTTTTGAGTGAAGTATCGATCGATATTTTCGCGCTGGGAATTATCGTTCTACAAAATACTATAGATATTTCAACAGGAAAAAGACGAAAAATGTAGCTATATTTGTATTTCTATTAAAATACCATGGGAATTTTGTAGATAAAAAGAAAGAAATAATTGTATAACAGAAATCCATTGCTATGCGTAAGCGACGAGCCATGATTGTTATCTCCCATCTCGCAGCCACTTAGCATCAGTTTTTTGGGTTTCTCTGAGTACAGTTATAATTTTTTTACACTAATTTGTTATTGTACTGTATTAATACCATGATTAATATATTACTTTACACTCACATGATATTGTTTTACATGTATATATTATTATTGCATGTATGTCCCTATTTCGCGGAAATTCGTTTATCGCGGCTGATCATAGCACCTATCCCCCGCGATAAACGAGGGAACACTGTACTATGCAACATACACCCCCCAAAAAAACCTTACAAAATCCCCTACTGCATGAAAACTTTCTCAAGAAAAGCATAATATGACCAAATGTCCTAGTCTTTTCATGACAGGCAAACATGCAGCACTGACAGAGGGTAAAGACCAAGTTTAATTTAGCATGGTGTCTGATCCACAAAGCCCACTTGGGGCTTGAAGAAATTCTCCATGCTCTTTTGTAACTCTATACTAACAAAACTCAACATCAGTTCTCAATACAAATCATTTCTAAACTATGGCCCAAGCAATAACCAAATGCATTTCAACCTCTATTCATTTTCAAATCTGTTACAAATTTTGTTTTCTTCTTAACTTATTAACCTGTGCTATAACAAATTTGAAGCTGCATTTTATTTTACGTTCATTGATCCATGCTGCCTTGACAAACACTAATAGGAAAAAAATTATGCCTAACAAATGGTTTTATGATGCACTGCTACATTTTTTAAATTGTCAATAAAAATCATTCTTGTTTTTAAGAAAAATACCTCTTTAAAAGGAATCTTTAAAGTCAAAATAAAAATTAATGCCCAATGTCCTAGTCTTTTTCATGACAGTCTGATATAGAGCACTGACAGAGGGTAAAGACCAAGTTTAGTTAATTTAGCATAGTGTCTGATCCACAAAGCCCACTTGGGGCTTGAAGAAATTCTCCATGCTCTTTCCTCACTCCATGCCAACAAAACTCAACATCAGTTCTCAATACCAATCATTTCTAAACTATGGCCCAAGCAATTACCAAATGCATTTCAACCTCTATTCATTTTTAAATCTGTTACAAATTTTTTTTTCTTCTTAACTTGCAGCACCTGTGCTATAACAAATTTGAAGCTGCATTTTATTTTACGTTCATTGATCCATGCTGCCTTGACAAACACTAATGGGAAAAAAATTATGCCTAACAAATGGTTTTATGATGCACTGCTACATTTTTAAATTGTAAATAAAAATTATTCTTGCTTTTAAGAAAAATACCTCTTTTAGAAGATGATTAAAAAAAAAATGTTTAAATATCCCAGTCTTTATCACGGAAATCTGATAAAAATTATACAACATAGACAGAGGGTAAAAGGCCAAATTAATTTAGCATAGTGTCTGATCCACAAAACCCATTTGAGACTTGAAATGCTCCATGCTCTTGCAACTAAAATACAGTAATATGAAATACTCACAATTTGTACCATCTCCTTAAATTTATCAAGCTCGTACTGACGCAGTTTTTTATAGTCCTCTACTGAGGTGACATCTAGCTTATGCTTTGTCTTCGGTTTGGGTGGCTCAAAAGGACAGGTTAGAATGGCAATCTTTGCATCTTTCACCACCTGAAAAAAAATGTTAAAAATATGAAAAAGATCTGACATCCAGAATATACCTTAAAGATTAACCTTAGGGCAGGAAAGAAATGGTAGCGCCTGTAGAGTAAGTAGAAGAGAACATGTGTGGCCTAACCTATTGGTTATGTTTAAACTAAATCCATCTGTCTCGCACAGCTCGAATTATTCCTTCTTGCTGGATAGCAATGAAGTCTTGCTGGAAGTAACAAGAAGTCTTCTAACTTTGCTGTTATCCAAAACAAAACAATTACCACTCAAGAGCCAAACCAATAGTGGTATATATGCAAATTCTGTGCTCTTTCTTCCTGCCTCAGATGTTATAGAGCTTTCACCGACTAAAATAGTGTGTATAGATAAAAGTGTCTGGTGTGTAGCTGCCATGAAAGTGAACCTATTCTTTCCCATCTTCAAGCTCATAACATCCACTGAACAGCTAGTTTTCTGCCCTTCTCCTCCTTCAAAAGTTCTGCACTACTATAGATACGGCTTGTAAAACTAGTCACTCACGTCACAGTTTCATCACCTACCTTAGGCATTTGTGGGTGACTCATGTCCTTGTCAACCACAACTCCCTTAACCAACATCGTGTCCTCCAGCTTGCCACCAACTTTCCCCTCAACTTTGATGAGTTCAAAATCAACATCACGTCGCTTCAAGTCTGCTACTGCCAGAATAGTATTTACTGCAATCTCTGCCATTTGGCGATGACAACGGTTCACACTGCAACATGTCATGCAAAAACAAACTTTACTGAACAATGTTTCAATGCTGTTGGTTGACTGCCCATGGTACTCCACTAAGGATGAATAACCAATTTCTGCATAACAGCTTACATGCACAATACATAGTGGCATAAATGTTGTAGACCCACATGCAACAATGCATAACACTGCATGGACAGGGATATTGTATTACCCCCTAATTTGCAAGGGAAAACTCATTCAATACAGACAAATTAATGCAAATGAGCTGTAGCTAAGAAGACTTTTGCATCTGCAGGTGCAAACTATTTAGGAAGAGCTAATGGCCTTGAACCCTTGATACCTGGGTTTAATAGTAGAACAGGAGACACGTGAAAGCTAGATACCATTCATGAACTGGTCTTCTTATCAATTTTTAGTAGTTGTCTCAGCAACATTTTGGGTGAAAGTAACTGAACAAAGAGCAACAGTATACACACGGAAGGACAGATAGCAAGTACACAGAGACAGGAGTGAGCAGGACAGCGATAAAACACTAATTTAAACATCTATGGCAGATGTTCTGCTAGACAATGTTAGGTTCCAAGGATAATAGACTTACATTTTTGAGCCCAGGGTGGTCATGGCTAACTGGATGAGTGGCTCTGGATTTTGGAGATTAACTTCAAATTTGTCACTAATCTCATTCAGTCTATCAACAGCAATCTTAGCTGCAATTTCATATCCATCAGCAATGCGAATAGGATGGATGCCACGATCTAGCAATTTTTCTGCATGCTCCAGCAATGCTCCAGCCAATACTGGAAAAAATAATTTTTAATGTGAATATTTTACCATTTTGATATAGCTGGCAATCACAATTTTACACTTGCAAAAGCCTGACATGGCATAGAAAAATGGATGGACTCACCTATTCACACTTTTATATAACTCCCCACCACACAAGTGGATTCACATAGTTATGCAGATCCCAGATTACATATATAAATACACACTGGCAAGCAGTCATTTGCCCAGTGCAAGGTACATTAACGTCAAAAATCACTATTCAGTTATATGGTCAAGAAATTCTGTAATCATACCAACAACACCAGTTGTTCCATCTCCAATCTCATCATCCTGAGACTTAGACAGCTGCACCATCAATTTTGCAATCTGGTGGTCAACATCCATCATGTCTAGGATAGTGGCACCATCGTTTGTCACTGTCACATCACCATCTGGAGATACCAGCATTTTGTCTAGTCCTTTAGGTCCTAAGGAAGTCTTCAGTATTCCAGCAACTGATTTTGCTGCCAGAATGTGGGACTGAAAAAGTCACAAAACTGCAGTTGCAGTATCATTAGGAAATATGACAACAGATTTGCTAGTGTTCCCTATTCCCCTAAAGCTTTTGTAAGATACATACATGTATAAATCAAATAGCATATAACAGAATCAGGGCTTCTGCTTACGCAAAACATTGCGTACAGTACGCATTAGAAGTTCGGAGGACCACTTCAATTTTCGTCAGTGGGGTCCCCTTCAAATTTGGGCGAAGAAAAGGGACCCCTTAAAAATCTGATGGGACCCCAAAGAATTTGGCCTTAGCAGAAGCCCTGAGAATGAAAATGTTATTTATGATTTCATGTAATATAATTATTGGGTCAATACCTTCGTTATAGATAATGCTCACCAGCTTATCACTGAAAAGGGTAAAAGACAATCAGAAAATGATTCGACATTTTCCGGAGATTCATGCAGTCTAATACCAGAAATGGTAATATTACTCTGTCCTATTATGGTACCCTTCTTAGATTTTACTTAGTGATTTAACGTGAAACTAACAGTGAAAGACGTGATATGGATAAGCTAAACGCATCTTGGAACCAAGTATACGCTTTGCTGGTGCTGTGTTATAATTTCTGTAACACCAAAGAACAAAATGGAAAATCTACCTACCTTATGAGCATCGATGCCGGTAAGGCGAGTTTTCCTGTCCTGGTCCCGAAGAATAATAAAAGGTCGCCCATATTCATCAAAGGCGATCTGTCCAAACGACATCGTGCTTAATTTTCGCAAGATGTCTCCAGCGCACTTAGATTATGAAGGATTGTCAAACACGATGTCATGTGCAAACCAGAATATTCCACAATGGCGAACACATTAACGTCGTTTCCGGTAGTCTCGCGTCTTACGAGACTTGGCTACAAACAACAGAGTGTCATAGCAACGGTGGACGCAAAGCATCCAGATTTTTGCACATTCGTGACATACTGTGCATTGTGATGAAGAACTAAACTAATCCCACATAAACTAAGTTCGTCTTTCATAACAACGAGTTAGTGTCGAGTAAGCTGTGAGCCAAACTTGTCCAGGCTGCTTGCAGTTTCTTCTGCTGAGTTGGACACAAGGTGAAACAGTTTTAAACATTAAGATCAGACCACGATGTCTTTCTTTGGACTCACTCATCTAGGCTTCCAGAATTCCTTAAGGGAATATTCGAAGGCTGCTAAAGAAGACCCATATCGTGGCTCACGCCAGTTTGATTATACAGCTTTACCGCCATTAAAAGACAAAAACCCACCGACACGCTCTGTGGTTCCAGTCGACCAGGTTTCAGGTTACGGTTCGGGTCATGAAGATTCGTATGTAGAACTTACAAGGATGCGCTTCAAACATCTCCGAAATCCAAGGCGTGAGTGATAAACACGTTTATGGTTTATTTATGGATATGCGATATGTTTAACAACAGAATTTTTTGCATGCTTTCCCGCATTCTCGACCCGTGACACTCAGAGATCTTGCTCATGACGTATAAATCTGCAATGTCAAGCCTCTCATTTGTCTCTGATGCAAATATATTGTCAGTAAAAATTTGTATTTTACAGAGTAAAAATGCTCATTATTTATTATTCTAACTTCATTTTAAAAAATACTTTTTCATACAGTTTACAGGCAAATTATCCTATTCTTAACCCTTAATGTCCGGGTACAATAAAGTTTTGCATTTTACTGATCTTGTGAGGAGACATACATGCCATAAAACTATTTTTCAGTAAAACCGTTCAGCACATTTTTATATGTTATTTTGTTTGACATGTTGATGCAGCACCAACGTATTTCTACTTCCATCCACCCACAACATCCTTAGAGGTAGGCTGGTGGAATAAAGACAGCCCTCTTTCTGTTTCTCGACCTTGGACACATGTTCAACGCAAACCTCAAATCTACAGTGAAATGACTAGGTGATTTTGTTTTATATCTATGTTTACATATAGTTTTAAATAGACTATTGTCAACCTTTTAAAAATAAAAACAAAGCTATTTGATTATTATTTAAGGTAACATTACATTAACCTTCAAATCAACACATAAGCTCAGAAGGAAGTGAAATTACAAATATGTTTTGGATGATCAATGCTATAATTTTCATCCTGCAAGTACAGGAAAATTGTTTCAGGTACTTGTAAAAGAATGTGAATATATGTATGAGGGAGAAAGAGTGTGGATTATACTCTCTCACACACACACACACACATGCACACAAACACATATGCTTTCTCTCTCTCTCAATGCACTCAGTATTGAATTTGTTTTGGACTTAACCAGTTTCCCCTTGTGTCACCTCACAGTTCACTGAAATTAAATCAAGTCTTAATTCTTACAGTTTTACTGTCCTGAAATACAGTTTACTAGTTTCTTAATGAAAAAGTGATTTATTTTTCAAAGACAAAATAAATTTGAGGAGAAATACCTGTATCAAATTCTCAAAGTCATGATTCATGTTAAATGCAAATGAGTAAAAAATTTTAATCTCTGTATTTTTTTTTTCAACAGATTTGTTGACACGATGGCTCTCACCAATAAAGATTTTAAGCTGTTTTGATGGCAGCACCAGAAAAACCAGCATTCTTCTGAAATCACTCTATCATATTACGGGTTATTTCTTCATAAGACTGTTCCATCTGAACTACATATATTTTAAGTAATACATTGTAATCATTAAGAATGCTTCCATAAAAGAGCTTACAAAAAAACAAACTTTTAATGTTCAGAGTGTTGTATTCAGCACATGTGGAAATTTGGCTGTGTATAATCTGACTATAGCATAACAAATTTTGATCTGTCATCAAAATGTTCCAGTACTTATAGTAAAAATTAGACAGGTTCCCACAAATGGTACATGTACTGTTAACATATTTTGATGTAAATCATAGCACACTGTGCAGATAGCCCATAACAACTAGCATGAGACAGTAAAGCTTAGTCATGTACATTTTAAATGAATATGCTTATTTCATTAAAAGTTCCTATTTTCCATAACTGGAGCAGATAATCCCACCATATTGATGAGACAGAAACCTTAAAAAATATATTTTCTTTATTGTGCACAGAAAGAGGTAATATATATGGCATCAGGCTGCAACAAAGGTAGGTCTAATGAACGTTTAACCCTAGCTGTTGCATTGTTGATGGCCTTTACATTGTCATTGCTCTAACATGCATATATATATATATGATATTACTCAAACAAGATTACAGTGAACCCCCACCACCCCAGAAGAAATGTGGGCAGATCATTTCCCCTGTTGAATGAGATTTCATTATATCAATGTACACATACAGCCTGATATTGCTTAAGTTGCAGGTTTTTCAAAGGAGTCTGATTTTTAATCAAGGTGTACAATACTGTGACAACTTTTTTTGTTTGCTTTGCTATTTTCACAATTTTTTTATTATTATTATTTGCTGAAATGCTTTTAATTTGCTACCTAAAAGATCTGCAGCTAGCATTCATTTATTCATGTTGCTGCTAAGTATGCAATGCTGCATGTGTGTGTGTTCTTCAGTGTGTGGTGCATAACCAGGCTTTTTTCCAAATATGTTTCTTTGTGTTACAAACCTTGTACAATGACTTTGTTTTCTGAAGGAGTTCCAGTTTCTTTTTGCTTAATGGAGTCACATAAGTGACTGGCATCCAAAAACTAAAAATTATCAAACTGTATCATTATAAAAAGTTATTAAAAAGAAGCAGGCAGCCTTTGCTTATCTTTTCTTGGTAATGCAGTTTGTGTTTGGGAAATGCACACATCTCAAATCTGCGACAGAAATGTTCAGACTGGTTCTTATATAACATTTTTTTTGTGTTGTCAAATTTGATTAAGAGGGTGATTAAGGATTAAGTAATCAACAACACGAACAAAACACCTTGACCACAATCGACCACCCACCACACAAAATTTAGAGACTAGCAAATCAATCATTGATCAAGCACCAAGTTGTACGATGATAGTGATGTAACGAGACCCAACGACCTAACGAGAATCAACGACTCTTCGAGGTCTGAACCGATGTCTCCTTATGGCATGCTTGACGAGAGTTGGGGGGACAGGGGAGTCTGCTATACCCGGGCCCGCGGCTGTGAAGGGGGCTCGGCTTTGGTCAGTGGATTTTTTTTCCTTCTTTCTTTAATGTTAAGGAACACCAAAGCATTGCACACGCAGATGTTGAGTTTCAAGTCTGTATAGTATACAATTTCCAGGCCCAATTTAGGCGGGCCTTGGGTGGGAAGCATAGTCCGGTATCATATTCTCGATGGTCGTGTTTGGAGTCGGAAGGCCGTGGGACACTAGAAGAACGTTCGTGCATTGAGATTGCTGGATTTATGTGCCACTAGGGGAGCCTGCACGCAAATCGGCATTGACAATGAAGAGGTAGGTATATGTTACTGATGTGTGGCCACTGTGAACCGAGAGGATGGGAGCCCGCCCCTACCCGCAGCCTCTGAGCGAGAGGTCAAAGGTGCTTTTTTTTAAAATAGTTACTTAAGGACAGTGAAACTTTCTCTTCCAGTTTCTCCATCACCAAACAAACAACTACATCGGGAAGAGGATGAAAAAGAGGAGGTTATCATGAGAAAGATAATTTAAGTTTAAGGTAGAGACTGTGTCCATGCGGTGGGTGGATGGGCGGGTATCTGTTTTTACAACAATTTACCTGTGAAGGACAAGAACAACTTACATCGTTTGTCTCCACCTGCTACGAAGTCATTGGAATAGCCCAGAGTGCTCTTCAGACTCTGTATAACAGACAGACACTTCTGAAAGTTTCTGAAATCCTTCATGATAGCATGCATGTTTTGCCAGGAAAAATGTTTCTACCTCCCATCGGGCCGCCGGTTCTGTGGACCTGCATGCATGCCTGCATACCTGTGTACCTGTATTCTGTGTACCTGCATGCATGACCACCTGAATGTTACTGTATGCGAATGAACTATAAATGTTTGAGTCTGTTTGGTGGATATGGGTATGTTGTGGTATTGTTTTGTGTCCTCACCTCAAGCTGCCCCGAACAGTCCCCTGAGATAAATAAAGTGTTGTTTAATTTTATTCACGTTTCTGGTTTTCCTGTTTTAGCAGCGATATATGGCAAATCTGAAAATAATCTGATCGTCGGCAAAGCTGTTGGGACATTGCATATTTTCAAAAAGAGGGTTTCCCACGTCATTTAAAATATATAATTATTATTCTGAACTGGGGAATGGTGGCAGAGCAGGTCTACCCGGAATACGTTCTTCGTTTAGGCATCAACCAGAAGAGACTATTGCTTTTTAGTTATGAGACAATGTCGGTGTCGTCGTAACAAGTACATAACAAATCGCCAGAAGATCACTGCCAGCTACAATATACCCCCTTTAGATGATTTGCAGGAGGGCGTGATGGTTAAATGGTTGGAGGGTGCTAATTTTCCGTGACATGCATGGTGCAAAATTCGAAGAAACTTTGTAATGAGCGTATCTTTGTTTGAAGTTTGCTTTATACCAGATGAGATTCGTGTCAATCTTCATGCCGAATTGACTGAATACTAATTAGGAGAGAAGTAGAAATATATTTTATGTTTATCGTCTACTGAACTAGAAACGACAAAGAAAATTCTGGGGCTGTTTCCTATATCTGAACCTAACGAAATGCTTATTTGTGAAGTTGAGAATGAAAGGGAGGGGATGGTTGCAAAGAATGGAGTAGTTAGAATAACAAGTTACATCTCGCTGAGAGAAACCATCAACAAACTGTCATCAGTCTCTCGACCTGATGACCACCAACTCTGCATGTGTGTGTGTGAGAGCGTGCGTGCGTGTAACCCGTAGAGTGATGCGACTGCATATATTTATCTTCCACAGCTGCTATATTTGCTTACATACGCGATGAAGCTACAATACCTTTCATTGAAATTTGAATGGTTCATACATGAAATGAACAATTCAGTTGAATCTCTTCTTTGTGTGTGTTCGTCATGATCCACTGCTCGAATGTACAAACAGTAATTTAAAACTTTTTTTCAAACCCTAATAATATCGTACATGAGTAACTGGAGCTGTGCTTCAGACATTTGCTACACGTTTTGCTTGGCATTAACCTCATTATACTTAAGCGAACAAGAGCTCCACTTGAGGAGGCTGAAGGGGCTGCTGCTGCTGCTGACCTATCCCTAGTGAAAAGTTCGGTAGTTCGCCTGCTGACCTTCGCTACTTCCGACCAAACTGCTGCGACGGTGCCACCAAGCAGTCGACGTGTGTGACCAGGTCACACTAAGAGGGTGATGTTATGGCGCTGTCGTTGATGTGCACGATGGTGTCACATCACACACTTTTGGTGTCGGGCTTTCTGCTGTTGGTGACGTCACACAGTACTCGGGGAGTGATGGCATCTTTTTCAGGTACTTAATCATAGTCAATTATTATTTGTTCTATCACCAGAGAAGACATTATTATTACACGTATTTTAAAGTTCATGTAAAAAATATAATCAAAATATTCGAGAATATGTCCGATAAAGTATTGCCTTCATATCTCAGCTTTCAGCTTCTACGCAATTTTCCTAACACCAGTTAAGTTGAAATGACATTGTTGTATGTAACCCTTGCTCCCACCATCTCAGAGCAGACAATAAGACACATCTTCGTTATAATGTACACTCATATACAATAATGTATTGTATTGTCATCCGTTTCGCAAAGTATGATGTTCGAGGTTTTGACAGATTTGTGGCGAAAACCCAATGCCTACCCCAAAAACTTCGACCACATCACCATGTACGTCACTCAAGAGAAGGTGGCGTTCACAGGAGAAAAAGCGCTAACGAGCGGTTGTGGCGCCGATGGACGACCGTACAAGTACCGGGGCGCCAGTCACTTACCAGCGCTCCGCGAAGTGTTGGGTAACAGCAAAACCGCGGTTTGGATCGGTGCGGTGACTGCCACTACCCCCTGGAAGTGGGGAGGTATTCCACAGTATATAGACTAGTTCTGGAAAGCTCTGTGCAAAGAAGTGTGAATGTTTGTAGTCATGTAACCGAGCTAAAAACTGCTGAATGGAACCTGCGAGGGTACTAGCTATATTAACACTCACCTGTTGGTCACCCCTAAATGCCGTATAAACTTAAACATTGAAAGATTGACACCAAACTCCTGAGTTATCAAATGAAAGAACTAAATCAGGTCAAGAAAACAAAACGCATGTTTGTTTGACAGCTGATTAAAAATAC
This sequence comes from Pomacea canaliculata, assembly GCF_003073045.1. NCBI lineage: Eukaryota > Metazoa > Mollusca > Gastropoda > Architaenioglossa > Ampullariidae > Pomacea > Pomacea canaliculata. The sequence goes on from NC_037591.1 coordinate 8,847,645, forward strand.
GAAATTTCAGTGCAAGGCATCGTATACAGAAACCAAAGACTTACAGAAGTCTGTAACATAATCAGCATCGTTTTACGAATTCCAGTATAGCGACACGTCAGCTTTAAGCAGAGCCAGCCAGGGTCTATCTAAAAGCTTCAGTTCACATACAAAGATGGGAGAGATAATCTGTATTTGCGTGTTTGTGTACGTGCGTGTGTGTGGAAACGAGAAAATTAGGGAGAGAGCAATTGAAAGAAAGAAAGAGACAAATGATCCTGAAATGGAGACCTGTGAAAGTTTTTGTATAATATTACGATTTCAGTTTTGCTAATGCACGTACCTTATCTGCTTATGCTTTCTCTTCTTCCTTTTCCTTTTATTCCTTCCGACAGTTTCATTTCTCAGTTTCATTGCCGTCTTTCTGTCGATGTTTTTTTTCTAATTACTTGTTCTTTCTTTCCTTTTCTATCAGGCATTCCCTCGATAACTCATTTATCTTCTGTTTGTCCTCACTTCTTGGTTGCATTCCATCCACATATACTTTCCTTTGTTCCTTGCTTTCTTTTTTTCTTTGTTTTTTTTTTTGCAGATAACACTTCTCTGTACCAGCTGTTGGGACTCACTGTTAGTGAGCGCTACAAGAAGAATGCCTTTCGAGTTCCAGGCAACAACGTCTTTCTTTGTTCTCTAAACTGTCCACAACCATCGTTTATCTTGCTTCAGGTACCAATAAACCCAGAGTGTGTAGATTTGTGACCTCTTAAAAACTGTCGCAATAAATCATTTACAAATCTTAACCACAGCCGTTAAACATCTCTTTGTACCTCACGCCCCGTCAAAGACAACTTAGTTCTGCGTCTCCAATACGACATATGACAATTTAAATTTTGTAATTCTTTTCCGAACAGTAGGACACCACTCACTCATCCGAGCTATATCTCTTCCTATAAGTTTTTGTGAAGCGACGGAAAGATAAAGTTTAAATGGATTTTTATCTGGACATCTGTTGTTGAGATCTTTCTGTGAATGGAGATGTTTGTAGGTGGTACATGTATATTGCGAACCGAAGGATGTTTTTCACCCAGATTTGGGGTGATAGTATCTCAAAAAATAGTACCTTACCTAATCATGAAAAAAAATTACACTTCCGCTGGTCATTTAACTATATGAACTTAATTTCAAGATTGACTCTGGATAGCATTTTACATTTTTAAACTATTTACACTCAGCAAAATTGTTGTGAGCGGTCAGTTTCTTAGTTGAGAAGACACGGTCGTTAGCAGTTAATTCTTCTTATCCGAAATATAATTTAATATATTTATTTGCGTTCTCCAAATTCGCAACACCCATACCTTTAAGACAACGTTAATGTGTGTTTGTTAATGATCTTACATGTAGGGTATCTGGTGCACATGTTTAAACGTTCAACCGGAAACAAGACCTGCAGTGGGCCCGTTGCTTTTATGTCCCGGAACCTATGAAGAAATATGCGGCAGTCCGGGGGCGTTCTCTGTCTACTACACACGTGAGTGGTGATGCTATATAGCAAGATACATTTGTTCATTAACAAGATATTTAAGAGGGTGGTCCAGCAGTGTAGTGGGAGAATGTTTGGTCTGTTTACATGACTAGACACAAGATCAATTGATTTTTGAAATTTGTATATGAACCTTCTTTTAATTTTGATTTAAATAAACAATGGCGGGGTTGTTTTGTTTGTTTGTTTGTTTGTTTGTTTTGGGGGGGGTGTTTTGTTTTGGGGTGGGGTTTTTTTTTGTTGTTGTTTTTTTTGTTTGGGTTTTTGGGTGTTTTTGTTTTGTTGGGGGGTTTTTTGGTTTGTTTTTTTTTTTTTTGGTTTTGTTTGGTTTGTTTTTTTTTTTGTTTTGTTTTTTTTGCCATGAATGACCTGCAGGGTGCTGTTCTTTAACGTCGCAGAGCTGCCGGACGGAGTGCGCTGGGGCAGCCTGGTCACGGTGCAAAGTTCATGCGGTGTGAAGGCCTCCCTGTACAAACCTGGGTCACGCGGCCAGTTGCAGTTGCTGGCAGACGTAGACGAAACAGCTAAGAAAGGCTATATTTGTAATGGTAGGAAAACTGCACATTCGTTTCCTGATTAAAGGGTTGTAAAATAAGGTCTATTTTCATAAACAGGCAGTCTACATGACAGATTCCAGAAACCACAAACCTGCAAGAAACACGAGGAAAACCACGGACTTGGGAAAAGCTGATCCTTATACTTCGCAAGTTGTCCCTCTTTTAATCACAAACGAGTCACAGAAAGTAATCAACTATAAATCAATCCTAATAAATAAATGTATTTCCACAAACCTCTCTTTAAAAAAAAAAATAAGCATATATTTTGTAGGACTTTTTGCATACTTTGTGTGCTTCTCGTTTCTCAGGAACACTGCAAGAGGACGGAGAGGTCCCAGCCCATGAGCGTCATCTGTTGGTTTCTCGAGAGGACGCGGCAGGACTTTCGTGGCAGGACGCGAAAACAAAATGCGAGAGCGGGGCCAGGAACCTTTTGACCCTGAGGCCAAAGGTCGATCTCGCAGAACTTGCTGACGAGCTGCAGACGTCGCAGACCTACTGGGTGGCGCTCAGCCGCACCAACGTCTCCCTCTGGCTAGACGGTAAAGGAATTTAACAGATACTTTTTAAAAAATTGAGACTGCTATCGTGAAGTGTTATTTGTTTACATACTTCTGCAGTCAAGTGACTTCACTTATGCGTCTAACGTACAGGGCTAATTGTATGATGGTGGAACTTTAATTATAACTTGTGGGAAAGAGAATACAAACATGCTATCACGTGATGGACTTCCATTTCCACCAGTCACAAGGGAGGGAATTATTAACTATTGTCAGCTTGGGGTCTAGCTCTCTCAAGTCAACGAGCAGCGGCTTGAGGGCAGTATTTCTAAGGACACAATGGGGAAGAGGTGAGAAGCAAACTATTACTAAATTCCCTCGACCGAATGGGAAGTGGCTGTTAAATGAAGATGAAGTGCAGTCACTCTTTCGCATGGGCTGCTGCACCTGAGCCGCTGTAACTGCGTTTACGACTGAATTCACGAATAACTAAAATAGCTGACCAGCCACTCGGTTTGCATTGATTGATTGATTGATTGATTGATTGATTGATTGATAGGAAGTCACGTGACCGTGCCTGTCAGTTTCCGTCACGGCCATGGGCACCCTGCCTGCTTGACCCTGAGCTTGAAGGACGGGGAGCCGGAATTCTATTTCGAGAGCTGCGCTGGGGTGCAGCTGCAGGTTCTGTGCGAAAAAGGTACTGGTGTACAGCTGCGGTTTTGGTGCGAGAAATGTACTGGTGTGCAGCTGCAGTTACTGTGAGAAAGTTAATGGGATGCAGCTGCAGCTTTTTCGCGAAAGGTATTGGGATGCAAGTTCTGTGTGTAAAAGAGACTCAGGCACAGGTGTGCGTGGCTCAGAACTGATCTTACTATATCTTTTTCTGGGAATTTATCAAGATGGAAAATAAGTTTTTACTTTTTCCTGCGTGGAATTTATAGATATCTGTAAAGTTTAGGCAACTGATTCCACAGGCGTGACTTTATCCCTTCCCCCACCTCCCGCATACACACTTCCCAGCATAAACTTGGTTTTAAATAGATTCTCGACTCTTGTTTTTAAATCGAAATACTAAATTCTGATAAATTCTGGAACGTGTCGCGTGATTGCAGACACTGGCTCACGTGCGCTGACTTTTACTCATGATTCAGAGGGCAACCATGTCGTTATGGATAACTCTGCAACCAACAGCCCATCAAGTAAGTCCTGCTATAACATCTTTTCTCTGATCAAAGGTTATGGGCGATTTTCTAAGTTTGTGGAGACAGAAAATAAACTCACTTGCTCAGGAAAGTGACCAGGGTAGGGAATATAGGAGACCCTCCTACTCCCAAAACAAAACTAGGATTCTTATGAAAAGTGAACTGGAGAAAATGAGGAGAGCACACTGGACTGTTGTTCATCTTATTTTACATTAGAAGCTTCCACCTGGGAAACTCCGCTGATGTACTATTCCTCGCTGTCAAACCGAAATACAAAAAAAAAAAAAAAAAATTGCCAGATGCTAGTCGTTTGTGTGCAGTGTCCGACACCGAATGGTTCTGTGCGCTGTGCTGGCACTGCTGCTGTTGCTGACCGTAACATTGGCAACCGTCCTTTGGCACAGGTGAGGATCAAAACCAGCCTACTGTCAGCTGCAGCATTAAGGCTGGTGAATGGCACAAACATTAATTTGCCATTCAAAGTTTTAAAATTGACTTCATGCTGACACGATTTTTTGTCATTATCTTCATCACTATTATCTTCCTCTTCGCTATCACCGTCGTCGTCGTCGTCGTAATCATCATCATCATCGTCATCATTCTCTTGCTACCCCACTTTTTTATAATTTCTGTTACGTTTTGCGACTGGACTGGCCTGGAGAATGGTTTTCATATCTCCTCCCTCCTTTCCCTCCGCGCATGCGTTATATTCTGCCCGTTCTTTTACCAGAAACCGATGCCTTCCACCCAAACATGTCATCACACCTCACAATCGGTCGTCTAGGCCGGAACGCCTCCAGAAGACTCTCACGAACCATCCTGCACCGGGGACTCCAGACCCGAGCGCTGCCGAGAAGATCAGAACGACGCTGACCAGAAAGACCTGACTTTGCCTGTCACCGGCTCCTCCACGTGCAGCTCCTCAGCCCAGGGACGCTTACGGGTACGCAACTGTTAACAAAAGCAAGCAAACACAACGGTCGGTTCCACCCGGAAGTTCCATCCCTGACAGCAAGTCTCCATTATCGTTGTCGTTGACGTCGTATAACGGCGAAGCAGGCGTGGAGTACATGCAGGTGGTTTTCCCAGGGAGCCTCGATAAACAGCAGCATGCGCCTCCTCCTTCTCATACTCCTCAGCAGCAGCAGCAGCCGCCGCCCGAGCTGTCGCAGGGGCAGCGTCCCAGGGTCCATCACCAGTTCGGAGGATGCCTACAGCGTCTTGAGCTACCGTCGCGCCATCCAGCGGGCATGGACGGGCCTCAAGCGCACAGCGTATGCCCACGTGGTCGTGCGCAGGCCCAGAACGGAGCAGGCCACCTGCAAAATAGCGGGCAGGGCGGGCGTAGATAATGATGATGCAGGTGCGTATGATGAGGCACAGCCTGCATCTATACGGGTGCTGTGCATCGACAACTTGTACGACCACGCCGACCCCTTGAAACTCCCTGAAAGGGCCTCATACCCCAACACCAGTTCGAGATCTGTAAAGCTAAATAGGAAGTCAGAAACCCTGGTTTGACAAACATTTTAAAAACAATCAAATCCGCTCTGTTATCACACAACGTCCTGTTCTTTTATAGCCACTTTTTATTTTTATTTTCGAGACTGGAATGTGTAAAATTCAATAGGTCACGCATGTTTACAAATGTCTGCAAAGTCGACACATAACATACAAAAGATGAATGCCAAGAAAAGAACTGAATAAAGAGCGAAAAGAGAGTATACTTGTCGTGGAAGAGCGGTACACTGTTACTAGTATTTAATAATATATTATAATGGTGTTGTTATCTCGATATAAGCAGACTCGACTTGAAAGTCCTCTGTACGGTCTCCATTTCTTTCTCATGCAATCTCACCGCACTCTTAGTAGCCATTTTTTGGACCAAGACATCCTCTCGCTTCTGTTTCACAACACATACAAGTCATTAAATATGACAGATGTATAAACATAAAATCGTCATTAAGAGTTTCCATATTGTATTAGGCTGGTTTGACAGTATCTCACCTAAAATCTGAAACTTCTTTATTCTGGCCAAAATTTATATCGTTCAAAATGAATTCCGAGAGAAGCAATTGTTCTAGTCTGAATTATCTGGGCTGCTGTCACTCTCTTCATTTTGTTTCTTTTTTGGTAGGCTGATCAGTTCAAGTCCTCTTTTTGTGGTCAGTCTGCTAATGTCAAAACCCTTGTCTCTCGTTATTGCATCACCTCTCTTGAACAAATCAAGAAGTCTTGATTGAACAACAACTTATGATCATTGAATACTTCCCAACCACATATCAGATACAAATAAAAGGACACCACTAGTGTAATGCCTACCATTGCCTTCCCTGTCATATTTGCTTTGTAATGACTGTATGTCAGGCTCTGTAATGTGAGGGACTATGGCATCTGTGTGAAAAGCTCAGGGCAGTCTATTAGAATGCCACAGTTAGGGAAATGTGTGTGAAAAGCTTTGGGAATTGTGGCTTTCACTTGCACTTTGTTATCAAGTGAATCAGTGGAGTCAAGTTTGTGCACAAAAATGTTATCCACCCAGAAAACAGTTCACAACAAGTTTTACTAACACGGAATCTGTCTGCAAGGTTCTGTAACAAACCCAAATGCGTGCACGTATGTGATGTCTCTTTGCGACAGTGCGAATTACTGACAAGATGTAATAGTATATAATTGTGTATATCAGTGACAGTATTTATGTGACTGTGTTAGTGTCCGTGACAGTGGGAGAGAGATCCCAGCAAACACACTAAGATTGGCCCAAGCATGGTGTTTCATCAAACATCTCGTCATCAGAGGAGACTGTTCTGCTTGAAGTGAACTGCCACAGACTGACGCTTCAAGAAGTCAACGACTGCAGATCCGTGGCCGCCGTTTTCTCAAAAATGTATCATTTACTTGTCCCATATTGGCATATTAAGCAATTTTTTTATATTGTACTGCAAGGTACATATTCACTTACAGAATAACTGTCACCTATAACAAACATGGACCATGGGGCTGCTATTGTAGATGGTGAATGGGCTCTGGGTTACAGGTGTGAATTGTTGCCCATTTGTAAAGGTACGAACATTGCACTCAAACACAGATGTCAATCACATGAGGAATAAACTGAAAATGTTGAATATTATTATCCCTTATGAGTAAAGATGGGAAATAGATATATAAAGACAGATAGACGAAAGCAATAAAAATAATGTTTTAAAATTCAGTTTTCATTAAGTTTGCGTTATTTCCGCTGTTCATCTTTTGCTCCATTATTTTCCTCTCTATTTTATGGAAAACACATTCAATAGTCGGTCCTAACCCTGCTATATCATGTTACTCTCATTCTTGTTCATGTTATTTGGTTCCTCTTTGCGTTTTCTGTACTTGATTTTCTTTTTCATTAGTACTGCTGTTTATTCTTTTATAGATCATATGTTATTTGTTTTCTGTCCCTTGTTGCTGTCCATGCTTTTGTTCTTATAGGCGCTAAGAGCATGCTGCTTAGAAGCATGAGTATGCGCTTTACAAATTTTGCATTTATTATTCGCTTTAGTCTGTAAAAGAATGTCCTTCAGTTGACAAGTCATTACAATACCCCCCAACCCCAATAAAGAAAAAAGCTTTGATTCATCTGTACTTATTTAGATGGTAAATGAAGTTAAATGCATTTGAAAAGAGTAAAAACAACATATAGAAGCAATGGCCACAGTTCCACTATAAAGCAGGAACTGCCTGAATTCAGTTGCTTTCCACCTTTCAATTTCATTAAGACCACAATTCGTAGAAAACTCTCTAGGAATGTAGTCCGGCCTTTGACTGCTGAAGAGTATTTGAAATTTGTTTGCTTTCGTCAATCTCAAGCCTAATACCTTTGCTGATAGGATTTTTGTTACCAAAAGTCTTCTAGTGACACTAAATGCATGTAGCCCAGTGGAAACTGTGTGATCCTACCGACAGACAAATTGTCTTTGAAGCAGAGACAAATCATCCTCTCTCCCATTTAAAAGTCAATTTAGTTGTTGGTTTCTACATTTCTTTGAAGTCTAGGTCTTGCTCCAGACAGCAATCATTCATGCACGTCCAAGATGTAATTTCTTCGGTGTCTCCAGTATGCTAAGTAGGAAAATCTCATCTTTGCTAATAGTTCAGGAACTGTTCGATAAATATTTAAAATCTGGATAGTTTTACCTTGAAATTTTGTGACCAAACGTCAAGATCTGTAACTGAAGACGAGTGAGCGAGCGACTTTTTCCGCTGTTTCCATGGCGGAAACAGAAACTCGTGCGACAGTTTGCGCGAGTGAGCGTTCTTGATAATATACAATATATATATACACTTATTTTGTATTCTGTGAGACTCTGATAAGTATAAAACATATAATAAATTTATAAATTATTTAACAATCTACAAAATCATTATAATTACAAACACGCTCAGTGTACTTTTTTTTTTTTAAAAGAACGATGACTTGATAATCATGAATATTCATGAGGGAGAGTGACTCAATCTTGACGGCCACGATTAGTCGCGAATGTCGACGGTTGCGGTTTTGCCTATCTCTCCACTGCACGCGAGCACCGCTAACGTTTGCAAACGCTGGCGTTCGCATGGTGGATGCTTAGCAATGGGAAAACCAATGTTACAAGCGTTCACCAAGATGGCCGAATCTTGCGTGTTTGCTGGGTTGTCCTAGGCCTTAGAGTTTTGTTTTCCACTGTAATGCTTTCCTGTATATTTACTATAAATACTATCATTATGTATCACATAGGTATTGGTGTCTCCTTTTACCCAAAATGTTCACTGCAAATGTGATAGTTTTATAGAGCTTTCATCAATAGCACAACTCGGTAGCAGAACAACTTCGTTTCTTTCACATTGACATTCTCGCTTAGGATGAGTCATTCGTGTATTTCCGTAAACACTCACGGAAAAGTCAGCAATTAAAACCCCCTAGATATATAGTCATTTACATAAAAAAAGTAGATAAAGTGTCTAACTCATGTGTTCAAGAAAAAAAATCAAAATAAATTTTATTTTAAAATTTGCATCTGCTTTTCTATGCACGGCGTCAATGATCACGTGATCGTTCTTTTTCAACCTTAGCGTGCACTTAGTAAAGAGCGGGGATCTACTTTACTTCTCCTCAGACGATCACATGCCTGGAGTAAGTATATATTTGGTTTCTTTGTGGAAGGTTGTTGTCTTTATCGTGCATTTTTACATACGTTTAATGTTTGTTCAAGTAGCACAACCTAAGGTTTGAGTTTTTACGACGCAGCTTTTGTTCTGCGTTATGAATAGTTTGCCGGCTACGCCATCTTGGTTTCAAGCCAGAGTTTGAATTGTTTAATTAATCAGAGCGGGGTACCTCTAGATATTCATTATTCATGATCTTCATCAAAGATTTGCAAATAAATCGCTGCCTATCTGCTTGTATTGGTACTTTGTATTTCTCATTATCGCATATTCTGAAAATGTTATTGTAATGGCAAATTTAAATTCTTCACACCCAAACTGCAATGTGTAACAGTGATGTAGCTGCTCTAAAATGCAAATATATTTTCAGTATTTTTTTCCCTTGGACATTTGTTGCAGTTTCGTGGCGGAGGACGTGGTGGTGGTGGCGGTGGCGGCGGCGGTGGTGGTAGTCGCAGAGACTTTGGAGGTGGAGGGGACCAAGATCCAAATGCAGAACAGTTCAGAAAGCTGTTCATTGGCGGCCTCAGCTATGAAACTGATGAATCCAGCCTTCGTGCTCACTTTGAACAGTGGGGCGAAATTGTTGATTGTGTTGTCATGCGAGATCCAAACACCAAAAGGTATTCAAAACACAGCGATTCATTCCTCTTAGCATAATCTTTTTATATGCATGTGTGCAATGCAATTCACTGAAATGAGTACAAAAGAATGTTTCAAAATTTGATTTTTAGGAGCATTAATGTGGTTTTCTGTTGCTGCTGTTTTCAGGTCTCGTGGATTTGGCTTTATCACATACAAGGAAGCAGAGTCAATTGATCATGCTCAGGGAAACAGACCACATAAAGTTGACAACCGTGAAGTAGATACAAAGAGAGCCATGCCTAGAGAGGTAACAGCCCTAAAAAGAACAAATTTTAATGGCTTGTTTGGGTAGAATAGTTGTGTAAATTATTGTGCATTGAAGGAAGTGCATGTTTTCTTATGAGTTGCTATAATTTGTTAATGCTAATGCAACATGTCCAACAGGAATCTGGTCGACCTGAATTGCAGCAGTCTGTGAAGAAAATGTTTGTTGGAGGAGTCAAAGACGACACAACTGAAGACATGGTGCGGGAGACATTTGCTCCATTTGGGGAGATAACATCCATAGATCTCATCAAAGATAAAAGCACTGGAAAGACGCGAGGGTTTTGCTTCGTCACATTTGAAGACCATGACAGTGTGGACAAGTGTGTCTGTAAGTGTTTTCATTTCACTTAAATTAGCCATTATTTGTATTTAAGTGTATTTGAATGTGAATTTGTTAAAACCCAATATTGGTCTGAGGCAAGTGTTAATGCATACCTGTATGCTTGCAGTAAAAAAACGTCATGAATTGAACGGCCGCAGTGTGGAAGTAAAGAAAGCCCTGTCCAAGAATGACATGACGTTAGGTAAGCCCATGTTTCAGCGAACATGTGAATGCTAGATCCTGCTTAACTGTTTTAACATCATTTCTAGAAATTTTAAACACTTATTTTCATTGCATGACCTTTTCTAAATAGAAGTTGCAATACTAATGTAGGGGATGAAACTTTTGCTAGTAAAGGCGTGATGGGAGTTGTCCTTTGAAACTACGGTTTCAGTAATCCGATGATTTCAAATCAGAAGCTGAAAACTGGCTTATTTGCAGAAGTTTCATTGTCTTTCTACAGAGCTTGAAAAATTGAATACTGCCCATGCTCTGTTTTTCCACAAATTATAGAGAATTTTCGCCGTAAGGCCTTATAAGTCCTTATATTTGCCATGCAGTCCTCACACATGTCCTTACATTTTCCTTATGACCCTGACAAGTCCTTATATCAATAAAATATTACCACAGTTTTGTTGTTTTTCATGCCTCTTATAAATCCACAAATTTATTTTTCGGAGTCGACTTTGGCGCAAAAAGACGATTATTCACCTTGCCACCATTTTAATCACACGTCTGCCAGGTCTCGTTCACAACGAGAACTTACATTTCGCAATATTTTAGTCTTGACGGATGACCACATTTCTTTGTCTTCTTGATTCGAAAAATGCCGGAGAAGTGTTCTTTTCAGGAGAACTGGCTATAGGAAGAAAAATATAAAGATTTGTTGATAAAAGACTCTAAAATAAACATTGTGCACAACGTGCTGCCTGCAGAATATCTTTCATCGGTGGGCGAAAGTGTTTTGAAGAAGCACATGCTTACTGATAGACACAAAAAGCGCATGAAAGTATTTCTGGAAGACACATTTGTGTTACAGATTACTTTTGTAATCAAGAACCTCCCCAGATTATTTATTGCTAGAATAGTAATACATGTATTTCAGAACAGAGAGAAGACCAAAGATTCATAATACCTCTTTCCCACCGTACATGAGAAAAATTTTAGCATTGATGACTATCTCTTAGTGCCTCACAAATACATGAACGGTCCCTTGAAACCTTGCAAGATGTGAAGGTGATATATGATCTATTAATAAAATCTAAATTTTAAGGTTCTAGCTATTGACTTAAGTTTTATTTTTCTTAATATAGGTGGCGGTGGAGGCAGTTCTGGTGGAGGTGGTTCCCGTGGAGGCAGAGGAGGTGCAAGAGGTGGCGGTCGAGGTAAATGTTGATATGGATAACAGATATTAGACATAAATCTTTAAGGGCGTTAATCGGAGCTGGTGCGCACTGCCATTGAATTGGAGTGATATTGTCTGCTGCTGCTTATCAGTGTAGGGTTCCATTCAGAAGATTTACCCACCGTTACCTTACCCTAATCATGGAATTTATTGTAGTTTCCCCCAAAAGACCCACGCTTTGTCAGACACCAGTAGTTTTTGATACCTGTGATGGCATTGGTCATCCAGGATATAACAAATACACTGCCAAAACTAGGTATGTGTATTATGGGTACTGTGTTGAAGCTTATATTTACACGTGCAGAGTGGACCCACATTCACTTAGGCCCATTTCCTTTTGGTTTGTAGGTGGTCGTAATGATTATGGGGGCTATGGAGGAGGAGGTGGCAGCTATGGTGGTGGCAGCGATGGCTATGGTGGTAAGGATCACATAGCTATTGTAGTCTATGCAGAGTGTTGTGAGCTGCAGAATTCTGTCAAGGCTTGGGGCTGGATTCCTTTGGGAAAGTTATTTTCCATTACGTTTGCAGATTAAAACTTTTAGTTGACCACCTGGTTGGTAGAGCTCTCTTTTTTTAAAAAGTCTTAGAGATATGAGGCTGCACAAAAGTACATGGCCAGTTGCCTTGTATTTGCATGTGTAATAATACAGAGTCTAAGGGGGGTGAAAGTAGTGTTCACTATTAGAAAAAAGCCCGAATAGAGGTTGCTTCAAATTTGTTACATCAGCTGTAGTTAATGCACAGCTCTTAAGGGAAGGTTCCCTCCCTCAGAATCTTCTGTTGTCCTTAGGTTGTTGTTCTGTGATGATCTTGCACGATTTTTTTGACTGTTGTGATCTGTGATGGCATTTAAGGTTAAATGCTTAAAAACTTTATGGTGAAACAAAAACATTACCATAAATTTGTCATGTGGGTTTGTGCTGTAATTTCTGGTACAATTGTGGGGGAAAGTGTCATTCAAGTTGAGCATTGGGAAACCATGTCTTTTACATTTCTCAGTCTTAAAGTGCTTTCTTTGTGTTCAGACCACAAGATCAGTGTAGTCTGTGTTGTGATAAATGTACATATTTTTGATGGCTCACTAGATTGGTTTGTAAAAGCCTATTTTCAATTGCAGGTGGTGGCTACGGTGGTGGTGGCGGCTATGGAAATCAAGGCAACTATGGAGGTGGCTATGGAGATTATGGAGGTGGTTACAATAACCAGGGGGGTGGGTATTCAGGGCGTTCATGCTGTACATTGTTGATCCTTATTTCATGAGTAATGGTGCTTGGTAGGAAGAGTTAACTTAGCAGTCTGAAATGATAAATCTTGAGGTCATTTATTTATTCAGTTCACAAAATTTTTTGATTTTACCTTCTGGCTCAGATTCTCTGTTTATTTTATTTATCTATTTAGAAAAGGGCAGTTTTTTTCATGGAAGGTTTGTTTAGACCTAGGAGATCACAATCCATTCATTTTACAGTCATATTTATGCATTAATTTATTTATTCTGTCATTGCAGGTGGCTGGAACAGCAACTTTGGCTCCAACTATGGTGACAGTTATGGTGGTGGTGCAATGAGAAGTGGTGGATACGGAGCACGAGGCCAGGGACCCTATGGCAGTAAGTATTTTTATGTGATTTGTTTCAGGATGGCTTCATATATTCATCATACATAGATCGTCTTTCCAATACTGTAGGTTATCAGATCATAGTTGTTTGTTTGAATTTGAGAGTTTGGAAATCTTCAATCTATTGTTTCAGCTGGCTATGGTAGCGGTGGAAGTGGAGGTGGTGGAGGCTATGGTGGTGGTGGCTACAACAGGCGTTAAATTCAATTTAAAAAAAAAAACAGTGCTGTTGAGTGACATTTGGTAAGTAGTTTTATAATAGGATGCCACCAGGAGCTACACCGAACAGTTAGGGCAGTTTTGTCAGGTTGAATGCTGATTCACACAAGTAATTTGGTTAGATCCTGATGAGTTACGTCAGCTGAAGTAGTTAGATTGGGTTTTCCTTCTGCCGTAGTCATGCAAAAGGTGTCAAAATGCTTTAAGTAGGGTGGGTACATTTGGAGCGGTAATTGATAGTTGGCCTGATAATGTTCTTATAAATGTCATGAATACTTGGTAATAATGTGGTTCATGTATTGGTTGTCTTTCATTGTATCTAGGTAGGCTCAAATGAGTAAGAAGTACCTCGTGAAGATCATACAGGCAAGCAGGGAGGAAAACAGGCAGGCTTATGTAGCCTCAGGCCTAAGCTATAGCGAGAACGACAGCTGGCTGCCCAAGGCACCACTACTTCATTGAGCTGTAGGCAGGCAGGCCTAAGTGTAAAAGCCAGGCAGCATATGAGCTTAGTAAGCTACGACTGATTTCCTCCCAGGATATCCAGCAGGCCAATGTGGGTTGTGCCCATGAACTTTTGTGTATGAACAGTGAACTGCACTTGCTAGAGGATACCCTTACTTTGCCTACAGCAGCAGATATCAGGTCACCAGCAGCCGTGCAAATTCCTCGTATTTTTAGGAGTTCGCTCTGACATTCGTATGATCAGCTCGTTGTGACTTTTTGTTGAGTAGCTAATTGTCAACCTCACCCCTGCGCCACATTTATTATCATATTCCTTTCTTTTACTGCCATTTGTCATCTCGGTTTTAAGACGCCAAGGATTTGTATTTTAGTGCTTATCCAGTCATGTTCCTTTACGTCATTGAATAAACTTCGTTTTTATTCCTAGGTAAGCATCTTCGTGTATTTTATGTCTCGTAAATGTCCCTTTAGATTATCGTAGTTCCCTAGGTGCATGAGTTACTTGGAGCATCAAATTTTTGGTTACTTCTTGCTAGGGCTTCGCATCATAAAACCAAAATCAGTTTTCTTGCTTCTGAAATGGGATTGATTTAGTTTAAAGGCTACATAAAAATTTATCCTAGTTATCTCCTGATTAATACTACATCTGTTAGAATCCAATTTTTTCCCCATTCGTTTTTATTAGATTTCTAGCTATTGACATACACTTCAAAGTAAACTGAAGAGAAATCTGAAGAAACTTCTGTGGATTATTGGGAAACTAGATCTTAGGTGTAGGCTGTTAAGTGTCTTCCGTTGAAGGTGGGCTATTTGCATGATTGTATTGTACCGTATAAAGTCCGTTCTGTAAATGCAGTGTGTTAACAGACACCGTTTGATGTGGTTTTCTTCTGACGTGTTGTCTGTGCATATGTAGTCCTATGGTATTGGTGTTCAATATTATATGAACTCATTGGCCTAGGTAAGTTACGTATGTAAGCTGGCCATCACCTATAGAAGTAGCCAAGCTGCACAGGATAGCATGCTGTCTTCATTGGCAAATGCCTTAGACTGAAGGGCACCAGCACTACTGTTCTACCTCGAAATCTGGTCTAGGCCATGCAAAAAGATTTTGGTAAGGTTGGCTTTTCATGATTTTCTAGGTAGGTCTTCAGTTTCTGCCTAGTTTGCTACCCTAGTCTTTCCAGGATGTTCACCAAGGTGGGCATTGCATAGGTAGGGCCAGCTGCTGCGGTTTTTTTAAAAAGCATTAAGGTTATCTCCCCCAGAGTTCAAACATCTGTATACCTGGCTATTCAAAGCAGCTTGATACTTAAAACATGTCTAGCAAGCTTAGAAGTATAGGTTTACTCATTAATAGCACCTCGCTGGAAGTGAGAACCCCTTGCCTGCCTGTGAACCAACCTTTTTCTAATCATTCTCAGCTTTAGTCAGTCAGCTGTCAAAGTTTTTCAGTATGGGTGGTGGTGTGCTTGGCAGCATACTGCAGTTGTTTAAAGCAAGACACCTACAGTTTTACCTTTTCATTATTTAGGTAAAGGTTTTATACCGAGTATGTGTCAAAATCCGGCTGAGCTTTTGGCTTGTGAAAAGAAGTAGGTATTGGGTATATTTGTCAAAAACTGTCAAAGATGGGATTGATGAAAGTGGTCCTGAAGGCACCATTATTTATTTAACCTTTGGAATCAGACTTTCTGGAAATGTGGCAGGCAGAGGGTTAAGATAAGGGTTTTGACACTTGGATACTTTTAGTTCAAGCGTACTAATAATCTGAAAAAAAGGTAATGTACCTCGTCACTACAAATGTGGGAAGCTCTTTTTGAATTAATTGTAGACATTTCAGCTCTTATTATAAGCATTTTCCTATGATTTTGTGATTTTTCTTTTCAGAATTGCACACTGTGGTTTTCCAGAGAAATATAGTGGTAAGTTGCTGATCCACTGTAATACAGAGTTGCTTAATGTGCATGTTGAGATTAAGTAGTTCTGCAGGCTAGCTTTTGAGAAATCTGTAATGGGTCAAATAGCATCTTTTTTAAATTTGTATGGAATCGTAGAACACTAAGTAATTGTTTATTGTGATCCTAGATTGCTTTTAATAGGAGTAATGAAAATTTTTTTTCAGCATTCTTGACAAGTTGCTTGGAAGACTAGACTGAACTGGTGGCAGCATCCAGGAATGGAAAGCTGGTGGATCTTCTTCAGACTTGTCTTCAATAAAACAATTGATCTAAATTCAGTATTTGTCGTCTTTGTTGCGTGAGTTTTATGCAACCTGTTGAACTTCTCAGAACATGCACTTTTTAAGTACACATATGGTCAGTAGATGATGCTAGTAGTGAAATGCGGCGGCCCTATCAAGCTCTGCAAAAGTGAATGCTTGCATTCTATTTGTGACTGTGAGCTGTTGTGACTGCATGTCACCTTTAAAGGGGGAACTTCCCATGCGAAGGAAGGTAGGAGTACACGGACTGCTATTGGCCAGTCATCTCTACTACCCGGACAATAAACGGTAGAGATCACAGGTATTGCCGACTAGCTTGGCAATAAAGCTTCCTCACTCGACCAGTACTTGTGTAGGTCTGAAAGCTGAGGTGAAATTACTTCTATTCTAAACATACTGTCATGGTTAGGACTGAGTGTACTTCCACAAACAAAACTACAATATATGAAGGAGAGAAGGCAGCGCAAATGACGCAAACAAAGATAACTGAATTTTCAAACTTCATTTTTTTTATTGCTTTTTTTTTTCTTGTCTTTCTCTGTATCTCTTTATCTTTCTTTCCTCATAGGCGGGGATATCAATATCCGGTTTGTAGTCCGTGCTTACATGTACGATCTGTGTGCATCCCACTATAGTTTTGAGTGCGACGGGCATGTACGTGGCAGCTACTTTTGGGAAGTAATCTGTAAACGCACAATAACATCCGAGGCTGGAAGCAAGAGGGCAGAGCTTGTATATACACCGCTGTTAGTTTGGCTCTGGTGTGGTTTGTTGCAGTTTGGACAACCCAACAATAACGAGCAAGAGAGGGAAAATGAGCAACAGTAATAACAAAATAAAGTTTCAGCTGAAATTCATTTAATTTATTTGCACAACTTCAAACACCTTCCCCCTTCATCTCATGATTTACGTAACATTACAAGAAATTCAACGTTTCTTATTGGCAGGTGAAGTACAAGTGTGAAAACGAAATCAGCGGCTGGAGGCACTGTCATACAGATTGATATATAACAAACAAAATCACCTTATAACAATGGAAACACAAAATTTTACACTGCTAGTGATCCTACATTTGATATCACAGAATAACAAATATGTAAAGTGATAAAAATCCGTTATACGATCGAGTGGGTCTTGCAGTTTTAGACTGGAACGAACATGTCTATAGAGACAATACATTTGTCGGTGTAGAGCTGTACCCTGATTAAAACAATTTTAGTTTTGAAAGTGCAAACATGGATATAAATTATTATCTCATTTATCAACGATACATGTAGTTGGATTTTATTATTTAAATTATATTATTCATTTCAAACTCATCAGAACAACTGTTTCAGTTAACGTGTTTGTTCAACGACTATTCTCCAGACATCCTCTACTAGTTTATAAGTTGTTTTTTTTAAGTGCATTGTCCAAGTCGTCTCTGGTTGCGCTGAACACTTATTTTGTTGTAATTTGAAGTAGAATCATCAAGTTCATTCCAGTTTAAAACAGCGAGACCCATGCGGATGTCATGGTGCCTCGTGTTTGTAATGTGAGCACACTTAGGCAGATAGATCAGACACATATTAAAACTTTCAACATAAAATGTGTCCCTGGACAGCACGTACGTAGTCCTCTGGATGTTTTTATAAATGACATGGCCGAGAAAGTCGCTCACAAGCTTGACAGCACGGATCCGCTAGCACTATTAGAGATGGTAAATATTGTGATTGCCTGCATGAAGAGGCTTGCTTACACTTGTCATGGATGTTTTGGAAAGTGTGTCATACATCCATGCAACAATTAAGTGCCTTAGTCTCACAAGGTTGCCAACCCGATGTTTAATACACTAGTAAACATGATCCCTGACCGCCGCTGTCTTGTCACGGAGCTGAGGGCGCCACGTCTTGCCGAGGTTCGCTTTACTACCTTGCGACAGTTTTTTTTCATCCTAGCTTCTATACTTTTAGCAACGTTAATGTTTCTAACAGTCTTTATTTCTCTCTAACTTATTAATTGCCACGTTACAGTCGAGAACATCCTGCAGGGTATCAAACATGGACCGTGGGGCTGCTATTGTAGATGGTGAATGGGCTCGGTCTTACAGGTGTGAAGTGTTGCCCATTTGTAAAGGTACGAACATTGTACCCAAACACAGATGTATTTTTTGTCAGTCACCAGGAGAATAAACTGAAAATATTGAATGCTATCATCCCTTATGAGTAAAGAAAGATATAGAGATATAAAGACAGATAGACGAAAGCAAGAAAAATAAAGTTTTAAATTTCAGTTGTTTTTGTCATTTCCGCTGTTTATCTTTTTCTCCCTATTTTATGGAGAATACGTTCAATAGTCGGTCCTAACCCGGACAGTATGTTCAGTTGCAAACAGTTTCACTTCAGCTTTCTAAACGCCAACAGCAAGTACTCGGCCGAGAAAGACGTTTGATTGCTCGGGTTATTGCCTGTGATCCCCACCCTGACTCGGGGCCAGGGTAGCAATTAGGGAAAACTAACCGATTGTAAAAGTCAGCACCGTGTACTCCTACCTTCTCCTCGCACGGGCGAAAACATTTTAACAAATCTTTAGTGCAAAGTAAATCCTAACCAATGCATGGTTAGTATTAGAGCTACATAGCTAATTTACTAGGGCTTTCTCAGCCAAACACGTTAGATTTGGCTGCAGCTACATTTTTTTTTCATATTCACCATAAAAAGTGGATGTTGAACTTAGTATTTGTAAGCCAAGTTTTGCTGCATAATGGCAAACCCAGCAAAGTGGATTTAACAGATCATACATTTTGTACATGAAAATTAAATCACAAATGCTTCAAGCAACTAAAAGATTCATACGAAAATTGTGCAAGATGCTATATGCTAAACCAGTGCACAAATCTTTTAAGAACAACAGTCATACAAATAAGAAGAACAGAAAAAAAGCTTTTCTGTACATCACATCAACTTTAATAGATCCGTTGATGGAAATGATGACGCATGAATGATGTCGTTATTCACAATACCGACACAGTAACAACTTGAGTGTTGATGTAAAATAGAACATAGGCATCTCATTTCCCTGATGTACTTAACTGTCAATGCACAAAGAGTAAAATAACACTTAACCTAAGCTAACAGGTGTATAGTATAATGTGTATATATATTTATAATCCAGCCATCATTATAACCTACATAATCCCTTTTACAACATTTAAAAAAAAAAGGACTATAAAAAAATCCTTGGCTGCTAGACATGTATAACAAAATCACTCTTGACACCAGTACTCCAATAAACTAGACATCTGTATTTGAAAAAAAAAAAAGCTGGAAACGCGACAAGGGTGTAGTCTGTGTTTTTGTATCATTTGTTAAGAGACTTCTCCAAAGCGGCTCAGCATGAGCCTGGGTCCTAGCTTGTTCTGACAAAGGCTGGGAAGTGAGTGTAAAGAGCAGAAGCGACCCCCTCTGGTCCTTGACCAAAAGGCCAGGCCCACTTGGGCTAGCTGCCATCCCTCGCTGCCTTGCCTGTCTCCGTGTGTGCACAAAGCCAAGCACTGTTTTCTCAACAGCACATTGCTCTAGGCACACACAGTCTGCCATAGTTGTGCCTAAAATATTTTAAATTCCCTACAGCCCTGTAAGGCTTTCTATCCACCCCCACCAACTGTCCTGACTTCACCTGCTTTATTATCCCTCTAAACTAGTTCTGCCCCACTGCATCACCTAAAATTCTAGCTCTCACTTAGCCTGGCTTCAAACATGAGTATGGGATCAATGGATGTCCGTAAGCTTTTTAAATGTCTATACATGACAAAGTGGTCTTAGAAGTTAACAGAAAAATGAACATGCATTTTATTGGGTCCAACCAGTCTTGTTTCTTTTCAGCGTAAAAAAAATAAGGTGAATTCTTTAGTCTTTTTTTGAAATTTTGCCTGCTTTTAGAATTTGTTTTATCTTTACAAAGAAGTGAGGCTACGGTGCTTCTGTCGGAAATACCACAGAACCAGCACAGTGTGGGGCAGACACACACTTGGACCACGTTATTAGTTTTAGCAGCAGTGCAGTATCTCCATGCTACAGTTGGTGTGGGCAGGGCCCGCCAGGCCAGGCCAGACCGGGCTGGGCCAGCTGTAGACTCAACTGGAGCAGGGCCTGAGGTAGAACAAAGGGAGAGCAGTGTCTGTGGCAGGATATAGACCAATCACAAACAAGTGGCAGTCAGGCGCAGCAGTGTCTGGCTCGCACTCCCTACTTATGTGCACGCAGCCGCAAGGGACGATGACCGTCCCCTTGGTGACGTCTACAGACTTCTGAAGCTAGTATGCTGTTCTGCCTGCCTGGTTTGTGTGAGCCTGCCTGGAGACAAAGGTACAATCAGCATATCATATTTAAGACTGTGAAAGTTACCTGACAATCATGCACAAATATCACCTACCCAATGCAATCAAATATATTAACTTTCCTGAGGTAACATGCATCATATATTTACTCATGTAAAACACGTAAAAGAATAGCTTTAAAGAGTTTAAATTTATTACACAAGTTTGCAAGCTCAAAGAACTAGAACAGTGCCCAAAATACTAGGTGATTTTTTTTATAAATTCCAGATCAAATTCTCATGTCACACAGATTTCCTTTTGCTTAATTTCAGACCATTAAGTATATTTTATTTTACTCCAACCAAAGAAAGTGGATTTGCTGAGGTTTCAACTGCCACACACGTTACATTGTCACACTAGAAGATTATAAGCACTCTCCTTTGCCCATAATAGGATGAAAGATATGAAGTACCTTGAAGAAAGTCCCCATTCGATGGCTATGAATAATTATCGTCGATTGTAGCTGCCACCACCTCCATAGCCACCTACAGAGAGAAAGAGAACAAATTGAAACAGCAAATTAATAGAAATCAGTGCTGACAAACCCATTATGGAAATTGTATCTACTTCAAAAGATTAAAAAAAAGTATGTTCATTTAAAAAAAATTCTTTTACGTAATTTAACGTGGCAAAAACTATGAACACACTACAAGACAAAACATAAGACTACTTAGTAAGAAAGCCTAGTTTATTGCAACTAAGATCCTTCTTTTCATTTTAAATGGCTGTTTGTAGCACTCATTGCTTTTTATGAACAGAAGTACCTTGGCACTGTTCCTGCTCAAATAGTCCTGGTCAACTAATATTTTCAAAAGAATTGTTTTAATGCTAAACCATTTGTTTGACACCTGATAATTGTGCTCAAAGCCGACTGAAAGGCTACACTTATCCCTGATGCTTCAGAATAAAACAAAATGGAAGGTGCTACTTTGAGTGGCAGCTTCAAGCAAAGCAAAGACCTGTGCTTCCAGAATGGACTGGGTCAAGTGCCAAGGTACCACTGTACTTGACAATACCCAAAGTCACTTTAGAAATTTCATGATATAAGCTGCAACCCCCTGAGAACTTGACAATACACTCCCACCTGATGTCCCCTCAAAACCACTGCTTTTGTTTTACCTTTTCAGCATTATTCACTTCGAAGTATTTGATCTCTAAACATACTTGAACTGTGTCCTAGCCTTTGTGCTGGTTAAAGAGAGCAGAATATGAGAAAAAGAGCATAAATTGTTTGAAACATACCACCTCTCACGGGTCCCCCACCATAGTTGTTGTTGTACGCATTGTAGTTCTGATTTCCCCAGCCACCACCTACCAAACACAGAAATTCTGTTTGCAAAGATTATTTTACTACCCAAATTAAGCTTTGTCTTTACAGTTTGGGCAAAAATAACATATAAGGCAGACTGACTCAGCTTTTTCTATATTACATTTTTTAAAACTGGGTTTAAAAAAAAGAAAAAGACAACTACTAAAAATAAACCTAACTTACGCTCTCCTTGACCTCCATAGCCATAGTCCCCATAGCCACCACCTTGGTTCCAGCCTTGGCTACCATAACCCCCTTGACCACCATAGTTGCCACCACCATAACCACCTGATAACAAATCAGATCACAGGTAATAAATTAAAGAATTTTCCCTTTAAACTAGGTCATTGTTTTCTGCAATGATTCTACAAGTTGCCAAAACCAGGTCTGATGCCATAGGTCATCATTAAAAATATATACACACAGGGCTTCTGCTAAGGCTAAATTCTTTGGGGTCCCAGGGACCCCTTCTTCAGATTTTTAAGGGGTCCCTGTTCTTTGCCCAAATTTGAAGGAGACCCCATTGACGAAAATTGAAGGGGTCCTCCGAACTTTTAATGTGTACTGTATGCAATTTTTTGCGTAAGCAGAAGCCCTGATACATACACACTTTACTTAAATTATTTCAGAAAAATGATTAATTTCCTTATCTACTATGACTTCATCTTTAGGGATCGGCTGTATACAGCAAATATGACAGAACTGGCTTTTGTATGTGATGGCACTTCTGTAGTGTAAATAAGTCATGCCTCATCAGCTTGTTTCCTGGATTATATAGCTAGGGACCCAAATAAAAATAATGTCAGTGTTTACTGTCTGTAGTGAATAGAGACGTTAAAAAAACTGCACCAATAGTGGGTGGTCCAAATGTTGACAGTGAAGTGCAAGTAAGAATGATAAAGAGTCAGAAATGATCAAGAAGTTTTTTTCTCTAGATATGCTGATGTACTGCAAAGCAAGTAGAAGGGCTTTTAACTCCGCAGAGAAGATAGAGCTGGCTCACACATCACACTATTTGAGGATGAAATGGTAATTTCTAAGACATTTCAAAGGTTTTCAGTGAATATGAAGTAGCAGGTCATTCCATAGGAGAACCAGAGGTGGAATAGGAATGCAGACCAAATGTAAGAAGTCTGCTCTGAAAGTATCACCTTGAGAAAATTAATTAAATGTTTTTCAAGCTAGTTCTCAGAAACATGACACATGATATTTACATTTGCTATTTACTGCTTACTCCTTTTTGCAAACTATCATGGTATGCAAAATTTTTACAATGAAGACTGAAGCGGTTTACAAAAGCAAATCAGGCCTTGCCATATCCTCAACACCTACATTGAAAGCTAGCATCTTTGTCTACTCAAATATTTTAAGCTTTCAATATTTTTAATCATCTGCTTACAAAAGAAACGAGAGCCTGGCTGGAATCTGTCATCATTTGTAGAAAACAATATACATAGTAGCGCCTGTGCGATTTTTATCTTTATGAAGCTCTCAACTATTTCTCTTTGTAACCATGAGGAAAATGGTTTTGAAAAGCCAGAAGAGCCACACCTGAATAAGATCCATTTAGCACACATGGAAACTTGAACTTTAAAATAAAAGTAATGAAAATTGCCAATTTTCACTATGGTTACAATAATAATCCAAGAAAATTCAGTTTATTATTAAAATAAAAATCAATACATCCACGTGGGCTACCTGCTTTCATTGGAAACATCAGCAAAAACCTATCTCCTTAATTAGCAGCAAACAGACTAGCTAAAATATCTTAAAAATTGTTGGTAGAGTCGCCTTCACCAACAGATTTTTTGCTGGTGTCACCAACAAAGTCATCTTTAGGGAAATCGCTCAATGAGCCACTAATTTTTTGAAGAAAAAAAAAAAAAAATCACGAAATTGCTCAGAATAAATTAAAAATGGATCCATAACTGCAAGAAGACCTGAGAATAGAAACAAACTTTCTGACTGGTTGGTTTTTAACCGGATCAACCAACAGGAGAGATTTTCTTGGGTCATATAAGCAGAGCCACGATCGTGGCCTATTGAGCTAAGAGGGTTAAGGTTTCCAAGTTGCTATCTCTAAACAGCTTGCCTCTGCTGGGTCCATAGCCTCCGTAGCCACCACCTCCACCACCACCAAATCCTCCACTACCACCGTAATTTCCAGGACCATAGTTTCCATAGTCATTACGGCCTAGAACAGAAGTTAAAGCCAAATTAGGAGAGGAGATACCAAAAAGTCGACTAAAAAACGAAAACTGAATGTGTACAAATTCTTCTGCTGAACGATGCCTTTTTTTAGATTGAGAAAACAAGTACTATAAATGTAATCCTTAATCATGACACATTCATAAATCATGATAAGGTACTGTCATCATTAAGAACATATTTCTTATATGCTGACAAAAAAGTGCATTTACATAACTGCTGTCAGCATCAAGTTATGCAACATACCTAAAAATCCAAGAGTTCACAAACTTTAAAAACAAATTCAGACAGTTTTTAAAATTTAAAAATATTTTCTATCAAAGCTTAAAAATATGTTTAAAAACATTTCTGCAAGACATGCAGGCTCAAAACAGAATAACACTAAATACAAAATCGCAAGGGTCAAAATAATACCAAAGGTTTGACACTCATGTTTTTCAACTTCATGTTCTAGCTGTAATTTTATCTAATTCAGCTATATAGAATTCATATCACATTGGTAATTTGGTTGCAAAAAAGAGAGGGGGGGTGTCATTCAAATGTAAATTACTAGAAAGTGACCAGCTGTTAAGTTTAAACATGCATGTACTTCTTGTGCAGTCTCTTTTTCCACCAGGACTGTCATTTATAAATGAAATGTCCATAGCTTGGAAGGGAAATGTTATGAATATTTTGGAAGTTAACTTTTTGACAATGTGCCAAACTACATATTTCTCTTATGAAAGGTTATGTGTGATGTTGTATGCTAGTCCACAAAGACAGAAAGGAGTGGGTTGGGTAAGACCTCAATAAACAACAGTCTACCTAAGTCTGCAACTATTAAATAAGAGGCCAGATCAGAAGTATGCTTATGATGCTACATGCTACATCTACAAAGCAACCTCTACAACCACTACATTTACATAGTCCCTTACCAAATCCTCCTCCCCTGCCCATCAAGTTAGCTGAAAAAAAGCACGGGCAGGGTACCAGAAAACTTCCCATCTAGGATTCTGCATTAAGATATTATGGGCAAAACTTGTCCCTACTTTTGTCGCTAACAAATTTCTCAATGCTTAAGAGAAACAAATCACAATACTATCATATTTTTAATTTGAAAGTCGAAGACATTTCCTCTAAAGGGGCTTCAGATTATACTTTCAAGTCAAAACAGATTTCTATTTTTCTTTTTCAAGAAATTGCTAGGTTCTAGTGATAAGTTCTTGTTTTTAAAATACTTGCAACTTACCAAATCCAATTTCAGACTTGGAGAAAGCTTTTTTCACCTCTACACGACGACCATTCAGTTCATAATGCTTTTTCACTGGAAAAAAATTAATTTCAAAAACAATATAAGCAAAATGCCACAATCATTCTAGTAAACATGAAGTCCTAATTCAAACATTAATAATCATTCATGCAATAAATTTCAGTTTAAAATTAAAATTATTAGCTTTCTTCCAGGACAAGCTGCTGTCTTTCAACAGTCTCATGTATGCAACTATCAAGTTACTATAATTACTGCAAAACTACTATCTTTGTATATTATACTTGTCAGCCTTATGCTCCACTGGGGGTGAGAAGAAATAAGAGAAAAGAGAGAGATATCGTACTTGTATATATATAAAAAGACACATCTCCCTTTACTAAATTATAAAAAGCACTGTTAAACCATTTCCTATTGATACATACAAACATGTTTGTCGACTGTGTCAGCATCGGAAAATGTGACAAAGCAGAAGCCACGTGACTTTCCAGTTGTTTTGTCTTTGATCATTTCTACACTCTCGATGTCACCCCCAAAACATTCACGCACCATTTCTTCTGTGGTGTCATCTTTCAGCCCACCTACAAACATTTTTTGGACACTCTGTTGGTTGATGGGGTCCTGAAGCACAATTTTGTGAGGAAACTGAGATTAGGCAAACAAATATGTTATAAATGTTTAATAATAGTGGTGTTATTATCATAGTAAAGTTTGTTTGATTACAATTGAATAGAACACAGAAGAACATAAAATTATTTGAATACTATTATGCCTTATACATGGAATTACAAAGATTCTCAACATGCATAGATGTAAATTTTAAAAAATACCCCCCAAATTTCTCTCTCCCATGCACCTATACACATTTATAGATTAATCTACTGTATGGTATGCTACTGGATTATACAGTATTAAGCTTACATCACGAGGCATGGCCCGTTTTGTCTCTACTTCTCGACCATCAACCTTGTGGGGTCGGTTTTTCTGGGCTTCATCCAGTTGTGATGCTTCTTTATATGTGATGAAACCGAAACCCTCTTGATCTGCAGGTGTCAAAGTGAAATTGATAACATACAACAGTTTCCCCTCCTACCTTCTCATTCTTGTTTCCCACTCAAGAACATAAACAACATCCAACATAAAGCCTGAACATTCTTTTAAACCAAATTTAAAGTTAACACATCCTATTCATGAACAACACATGAAAATAAAGCAAGCTAGATGTGGCTGCCTTAAGTTGACAATGTTGAACTGGACTGAGGACATAGATTCTTACCTTTTTGTGTTTGGATCCCTCATCACAATACAGTCAGTAATTTCACCCCATTTTTCAAAATGTGCTCGAAGGCTCTTTTCATCAGTGTCATAGCTCAGTCCACCAATGAACAACTTTCGGAACTGCTCTGGATTTGGGCTGCTGGTGTCTTCATACCGCGGTCTTGTTGGGCGTGGGCCATACCCTTGCTGAAACTAAGAAATTAAATTCACAAAAATAATGAAAATCATTTATGTCTTTGTTATGAGATACATATATTGTCAGTTTCTTTAGAACTGTATCTTAATGAGAAATATTACTTCTAACAAATTATTCAACTTAAAAACTAATCTGACATAGTAACAAGAAGCTCCCCCTTCCCTGTTACTCAAAACTCTGTGCTGGTTCTGAATCTAATTCTTATTTATGTATATGTGTGCTCAATGTCTACAAGCATCCTTCACTTGTACTCATATAAAATGTAAAATAACCTCAGTCATAAGGGCATATCAAGTACTTCTTCAATATCATTTTCATATGGGAGTAGAAAACGATGTTAGTATCGTGAGTTGCCATGCAGTAGCCTAAGGTTTCCTGCAACGCTTGCAAATTATGAACGTCGAAATAAAGTGTTTAAAATAATTTCTGCACATTCTGTTTGTGATGTCCTTTTTTGTTTCTAAATGTACATTCTGTTAACATTACGAAACAAAAGTCGATCGCTGCTGTGCATACATCGTAAGCTGAACATCAATAAGGATCAATCACCGACAAAAACCATTTGACCGAGACTCTGTCGAGTGCTTTTTTCATTACTCTGGTGCACAAAAAGTGCAATTTTTTCATTTTAATAGGCCAAAGGTCACCATTTTATCTGCTTGTGGTATGACCTACTTCACTTAAAGAAAAATTGTCTTAACTAGTGATCTACCCAGTTTCTCACAATTACAAAGCCGATTAAGCATGAATGACAGAAACAGAATTTGTGTATGCAGCGTTCCGAAAAAAAATATTATATTTTGACTCGATCTAGCACTGGAGAAAAACCGGGAATCCATCCTCCATCAACCTTCTCTGACAATGGCCGACAGTGGTAAAGGAGAAAGAGAAAAACCGGTCGCCCAAGACATACAGTGGAATTGACCGCCTAAGGCAATCACGTTAAACAAACACTGCCCCGACTGATCTCGAGTGGAACGGCTTAAGTAATTGCTGTTACGTCATAAAAGTGTGATCATAGGAAATTCTCAAGGTACTCTTACCGGCATGGTTTTAAGCAACGTGACTTCCGAAGAGAGGACGAGGCGATCAGCGAGACGAGTTGGTCACGTGCCACTAAAGAATTTACATTGGCCAATCGTTTTCATTCTACAGGCCTCATGGGATTGACTTGGCAAAATGTATTCGCGGGCACGCTATCTATCGCGCCATGTGTAAACTTCGCTCTTTTTGCTGGAGTTGTCCGGTTTTATCAGAATATTGGAGTTTGGAAGAAGTTGCTAGGGAATATCAGGGAATGCTGGCTGGACAAACGTTTCTTTGAATCAGTGGAGTGTGGATTTAGCTTGGTGTTATCAATTTCAGTTTTGCTGTCAGTGAGGGTTGTGCCATGTGGCGCCAAAAGTCATAGCGAACGTCACTGATCGTTACACCAAAGGTTGCGTAACATGCAGAATTATGTGTTATTTCATACTAACAAAAATTCCTAGAATATCTCTGTTTTTTAAAGGATTTTTCAAATCTCGACTGGGTTGAATCATTTCGTGATTTTTCCGTTGCAAATGCGGCGTGCTGCTGAAAACGAGATGAGAAGATGCAGGACTGGACAACCCAGACGTTAAGTAATATATAATACAGAGATTCGACGAGAGAGATTGTCAGTATAACCTCACGAACAAGAAGACTCATGAATACCTAGTTCTGGGATTTAAGCTGATCCGTCGTGGATACTGAAACACCGATTTAAGCAAGGTGACCTTGTAACATTATCATCATCATCGCTCCATCCCTTATAATTATTGCCTTTCGTTTGTTTCACAAGAGAACTAAATTGTTGGTAATGAAAATCGGCTGAGTTATTCTTTCTACTCGAGGTGGCGTATCCTGCAAACTTGTATATACTTTCCGTCACATGCTTTCTTATTTTGACTTTTGTATGTTGGTTTAGCGTCTTGGATGCCTGTAACCGCAAGCGACTTCCGGCGAAACGTCAGCATCGGGGTCAAGCTGAGAGGGAAAACAGCGCTCTTGTACCAAGTGGACGGCCACTTATTCGTTTTTTAGCTTTTGTTCACTCAGTGACGAGTCAGTGGCTTCGAGAACGACTTTCAGGGTGGTTTTTTTTTTTTTAACGGTACTTGCGTGTCTAACATGTCACACTATAAGCGCCCACGAAAGATGCAAGCGGTTAACACAAGCTGGCTCGAAAGGTTAGAACGAAAGTGCTTGTATGATGTGACCACGAATAATCGTCAACCATGACTGGGTGTGAGTGAGAAGTGCATGCTTTACAAACCATTTGTGACCATAGTTTTCAAAATGCAATTGAGCGGAACAGTTGCTATATTAAATTATTTTTTTTAATACTCGTGGCTCTCTGGATTGCTTCTCTTGAATAAATCTCAAATCGCGTAAAGATATTTCAGTACAAAAGAGCTCCATGTAAACAAGGTAGCTTTTCTTCTCATCCATTATTTTATAGTTATTTCTTGATCCTAGTCGCCCCCAGTGGAGTATAGGGCTTTATTTTACAGTTGCGTTCAATGTATATTTTCATGTTTACAAGGCTTTGTTGTCTTCTCTGAAACTTAAGTCGCGAGAAGATTTACCTGTCAATGCTAACAGGTACTACAAAAGTGAAGGTATATGTGTGGACACGGTCCAGCCTCACTGATTACGACTATAAGCATGCAGAGTCAACCCCAGCACAATGCGTTACAATATTCGATGCTATTTTCCACACACCTTACTTCCATTCTCATCTCTTTTTGTTTACAACTTGACAAATGACAAATTTTCAGGGATACAGATTCTTTCGTGGACAAGACAGTTCAAACGTTCTAAGTGCATCGAGCTTATGACCACAGTAATGCAACACAAAAAATATCGATGATCCGAATGTAAATTTTGATCGAGAGCCAACACATGTGTATCCCAGGAAGAAGCATCCAATAATTCGGTATGAGTTGCAAAAGGGTGATTTACACAAAACTAATTATTCGCCTTGCAGTTAATTATTTCTTGGGGGGTATGGGGGAGTGCGGTATTCGCTAGAAATTAGTGCTTGCAGCGGTGGCGAAGCAACTGGTATGCAAAGAGGACCGCATGCAAAGAAAGAACAGCGCACGCGAGTCCTGGGGTTAGGGGGGCGGGTTATATTAAGCATTGTTCTAGAAGTGTTTATCAAAATTTCGCTTGTTAGCCGCTTAGACAAGGTGCACGTGCTTTTAAGAAGCGTTGCGAGCGTGCTTTTCTAAATTTAAAACAGGTTGATTGAATAAGCTTATTGCAGGAAACTGGGATGTTCTGCTCCAACGTATGTTGACGAGGATACTGACGGAAGTCTGACACACACAATTCTTAATTAAACGATTAAGCTCCAGCGGTTCTAAAATACTGTGCACTACTTAAAAAAAATCATGTAACTGAAAAGATTCAGGCCTAAAACTGTTTAAAGTTAGAAACGTGTATCTTATAATACTCGGTCCTCATTCTGCACACAATAAATATATGTATATACACAGGAATGCATTTACATATATCGCTGTACTCCGAAAATGACAGGAAAACAGCTGGACATGTCAAATGAAGAAAAATTAAAAAAGCTTAAGCAACTAGCTACTTTATATCTAAAGCAGACCTACATTAGCTTTATCAGAAGCAGCATAAATCAAGACATTTTCTTTACTACTGCTGTCACTCAGTAGTTTTCCATCTATTCGCAGAAGTAACATGTCATATTTTCAAAATACTTAATATTAACACTTCAAGCAGTAATATGTATAACAGAAATTTATTTTCATCTTGCTTAAAAGTCATCAACTGATGTGACGCGTAAGGAGGTTTGAGAACAGTATATTTTGCTGTGACAGTGTGGTCAGACAAAAAAAAAAAATTGCGAGAATCTTTCCACCTGCCACCATGTGATGTCTAATTCACACAATCTAAAAAACACAAACAAAAACGTTCAGTGATAAAATTGTATTAATTCACGTTCATGAATGTTGTGACAATAGACAATTCAAAGCTTATGTATTTACATTTAAACGCTTGTTTGGGCAGACAGCCCTTTCCAGTTTAGTGTTTCCTCCACTGGAAACACTGCACGACTGAACAATTATAATTGTTTATCGCTTATATCTACTGATATCTGAAAACAAACGCAAACCATTCAGGTTGGTCTTTACGCAATTATGCTTTAGGGTCGTTCCCTTTTTTTATTTAGTATATAATATGAAAATGTAAGGAATTAGATATTAGTTAATGTCATAAGGTTTTCTTTCTATTGTCAAAGAACTGTGATCACTCATGCCATAACATTGTTAAGTAAATTTTTAAGACGGTCGGCATTATGTCTACAGTACTGCTCTGTCCTTTATGTTTGGTTATCCTACACTAGTCAGGGCACCGGCAGTCACCAGTTAATTTATCTAAAATATTTATGTACTGCGTTTTGATTGCAGACAATAAAAGGACAAATTTGAAGACGGTCTGCCCATTCGTTGCAGACCTCGTGGGTGGGTGAGACTCTTCCAACTTTAAAATTATCAGTTCATTTGAGACCGGCTAAATCATGCGGGTGTCAGTGTGGCGAAATAACACGTGTACTCGTGATGTCCCTTCTAAAGACACGTAGACCAACATTCGCGAACCAACATCCTATTGGCTGTCGTGGGTTCACATCATGTCTCAGGCACGCTCTACACGTGGCCTTTGTTTACAGGGCTGCTTTGCTGTTATTTGCGCTAAACAGCAATTTCCCCTTCCTCTTTACCTCTCTCTCTCTCTCAACACATCGCCACGTTCTTCATAAAATGTAATGATTTATAATGTGGAGGATTTGACCAAGGACAAAACTATTCTGAATGTTGATCTACTTTCTATCACCAATTATTGACTACAAAGATATGAACTACGAACTGTAGAACTAACTCATAAAAATCTTGTTATGTGAACTGAGGTTACACGACTGCGTTTGACATTTTGAACTTTTGTGACCCTAATGAACTGAAAGCCGATACCGTCCTTCTGTTACCACCGTGTGAGTTGATTGTCAAAGTCTGTTTTTTTATGTCTCTGGCTGTTGTTGTAATAAGCTGGCACTGCGCTCTCATCGACGATCTGCTTGTTCACTTGCAGTGAAATTATTATTCACCTGTAAATCAAAACATCTGGTTCCTTGTGTCTGCCTTCCGCTAGAGACCAGTTCTTGCGGTTGGAGTACATAACTGTGGAAGTGTTTCGCAAAGACCAGGCCTGGCATCTTCTGGCCATCGTTGGGTTGCTCTTCCCTCATATTATTTCCATCTTGTGGTCGTCCTCTTTTGCCGTTACCGTCGAATGTTAGCTAGACCGTAGATTGCCCTGTCACAAGTAATGGCTGAAACCGAAGGAACATCGGTGGACACCGGGGAGACTGTGATCGGCGAACCTTAATGCATTTGATGCTCTGCCTCCTTTGAACAGAGCTTGTCAATCTTAATCTCGTCTCCCTCTCTCTCTCTCCCCTGTCCCACTCAATGAGATCACGAATACAAGAACTCGTTTACGCTGTGTGCTTGTTATGAGTGTACAGGACTAATCAACGATTATTACCTAGATTGTGGACATGTGCCTGTGTGTGTTTCTGTCGGGGTGGAAAGGGGTTAGTGCATAGGCAATTTTAAAGTTAGTGACAATGTAAATAGGTTTTGAAAAGCTCTTTGAGCCTAATTTTGGTGGGGAGCTTTACATCACCATCATCATTATGGGACTAGGCCATCCTTGGTCTGGTACAGCGGGGCTACCATTCCCAATCCAGCACGTCTCAAGATAACTGATAGAAGAATTTCCTTCAGCAATGGAGGTTATCTGCAAGATATGCCTGGTTCTCCCTGGACGAATAAGCAGTCACGGACCAACTGGCGGTGTTACTACCAGGACGGGGAGGGGGAGCAGGTAGCGCTGTTACCCACAGTAGGAAATACTCCATGTGTCCAATGACAGGTCCACACAATAAAGAGAGCTCTGCCCCTGGGATAGGATCTCAGTGAAAAGTACCCCCTGTGCTCATAGGGCGGGATGTACAACATAAGCGAAGGACAGGTATCGCTGAAGAAGAAGAAGAAAATAAAACCCGGAGTGCTGAAGATAGAGGAGTTGGACCACGCCCACATGGCGCACTATAATTATAATAAAATAAAAACAGCATCACGCGACAACAACCACTATGATGATGATGATCTGTCAACGGTAGGATGTTTTTATTATTGTTTTTGGATAATGCGCAACAAACATTTTTCCGGAAACACAAAAAAGCAGTTTGAATTTAACAAGCTCAAAATGGTTAACTGATTTCATGAGATGAACGACAATGAGCATTATAAAACAATCGTCACATACTCGCTTTCCTTTTAATTGTCATCTACCCACCCTACCCAACTACCAAACCCACCTTCTTAACTATCTCGATTTTAGTTTTGTTCATTCCTCCATCAAAATTACTTCCCTCTTCAACTCCCTTGGCACTCTGTTCGTCAGCATAAGCCTTTGATACCGTCTTGCTGTTCGTCAACAGATGTCCTGGCCACCTTCTAAACATATGGTGGTCTGAGAAGACCTCCGATGCAGAGGTGTGAGAGAGAACCAACCAGAAGCCTGCCAGCCAAGACATCAAGAAGCGCAAGTGGGGCTGAATTTTTCGCAACCCGCTAAAGCCGGCTAACTAAATTGTTAATTAACAAACTCTGGACTGGAACCCACAGGAGAACAGCAGGGTTGGGAGACCTAGACAGACATGAAGGAGATCCGCAAAGCAAACCCCGAAAAATCACAGCCGTAAAAGTAAAGCATATGAATACCTAGGGTCGACTGTAGTTTTGGTGACAGAAAATTTTTTGTTTCTTTGTTTGTTGTATACACACATGCTATGGCTCTACAGTCAGTTGTCAATCCGTAAATGCTACGGATTCCGTGGTAGGTCTAAGTAAGGTGAACTACACTGACATGAAGCTGGAAGTTGCCAATAGGTTATCAGAAAGTACTGGCATCATTAGTTTGTCACAAAATGTTTTACATTTCTTTCTCAATTTTATTTTAGGGCGCACACATGGGTTAACTTAAACTCAAACATGGCATAGAAAACTGTGGAACAAATGCGTTAATCCAGTGGCACGCGATACCACGAGCCTTACCTCCCGACCCTAGTTTTAACCTGTGCAAATTAAAAAAACAAACAAACCTAAACTATCGTTATCACTCTGTTCATTAAATGCAGTTCAATTACGGCACAGTTCCACCCTGCACTCCTGTCTGTTTTGTTCAATGCGATTGTACCCGAACCCGATACTGTTCAAGTACCTTACTTTGAGGTCGTGCGTGCATCCGGTATGAAAAAACGAGGCATTTCTGTTAAAACCAACCTTTTTTTTCAGTTATGTCACAAGAAGTGAGTCGTTGACCTCTTTCTCAAATGCAGGTTTTAATTTCGATTTCGAGAAGCTTGTAGTTGCCCGGAGAACGCTTAATTTTTGAGAGCAATTATCTCGCAATGAAGCAAACGCCGTCCATTGACAGAAAGCAAACACTGTTTTAAGTTGTCACATAAAACGGGGTGGCTGGGTGGGAAGTAGTGGAGGGGGGAGTTCTTTTTCTCACAGGCGTGCTGCTTAGTGAAGTATCACCTTAACAGCATCTGGTATCAAATGGCGCCCATGGAGCAAGGCTACCCATAGTCTTGAGAATGTGATGCTTTTGTCACACTACTAGCGCTTGTACGAGGTCAGTCTTGTCTGTCAACGAACGGGACAATGGTTCAAGCGGTCTAGCTCATTCGCACCTTCAGTTCAGTCTGGGTCAGTCCTTTTAGCTTCCCTCTACCTATAGTACTTCTTCTCAACCCATGACACCATACAGCCACTATTTGAAACAGTCAAGCGGCATAAGCTGGTCTGGTTTGCCATGCATATGTTTATAAATCTGAGTCAGTCAATCGTCCCTTGACATGAGTGGCGCACCTTGTCAGCTGCCGCGTCTGTCCATGTGCTGCCTCTGCCAACGACAGGTACCAAGGGACGAAGGATTGGCTAAGTGATGACACCATACGTAGGTTATGATACAAGGTAGACTTTAATATTGGTTTTCACAATTTTCCCTTATGATACATAATTTTCCAATGAATGTTCGTAAGCCTCAAACCTGTTGGGTACATGTGTATGAAGCACATCAACGTCTCTACCAAAACTGGAAATAAGTAGTCAAACGTCGAAACCTATCAACTTCCAAAAAAATCGTTCTGATAACGAATATTCTGATAGTGGGAGCAGTGGCGTAGGAACCAGGTAAGTGGGGGGATAGCAAGGAAGGGCAGATTCTGAGGGAGTAAGAATATCCCCTCCCCCGACCAGTGCTTGAGATGAGATTCTTCACAAAGTGCTGAAAAGGTAGAGGAACCAAAAGAGTGAGAGAGAGAAAAAGAAAAATGACAAATCTTTATTTACGAGGATAACAGGATAAGCAAACGTTATGCCTTTTTTTCCCATCTAGCCCTTGATCTAAAGAAATGAAAAAGAAACACGACTTTACCTACAAACAAAAGCATTAATCAGAGAAGACAGCAGCACACTGACTTGCAAGCCTTAAATGTGATTAATATGATTATAAAGTTATATTATTCTGAATGTTACAAAATTTCTTGTGATTGTGATAACCGGAAGAATAATTTTTCCATAAGCATCTTCCTACGCCACTGTTAAGTCGTATATTCATTATTCTTAAGGGAATAATCCCTACCTCATTCCAGCATACTAACGATATTTTTAAAAAACCCAACAACAAACAACGCGTACGCACTTAACAACACCTGCGTATCTATCAAATAGGTCAACATGATATAAAAGTAGTGAAACATCAATTACTTTTTTTTTATATTAAACCACGAAGTAAAATTACTTTCTGGAGTTAAATGTAGACAAAAGAAAAGAAGTAAATATAGACTTTATGGGAATCAAAGAGGATCTTGTTGCTCCTAATGTGATACACAGTAAACCTGTTGATATTGTTAACTTTTTCAGGGAACTATTTTTGATTGCCAACTCAAATGCAATTTAAACACCGAACACATTGTTAAAGGTGGCCAACAAAGAATGTACCTTCTTCGTAAGCTCAATGGTTTTTCAGATATTCAAGCAATCTTAGGCCGTTTCTACCAGTCGTTTATGGAGAGTCCTTTATCCTTTTCATTTGTTTGCTGGTTTCGCAATCTCTCTGTCCATGATAGGAACAGTCTGAACAGTATTGTCCACATCTGTTCTAAGATAACTGGTGTAGGACAGAAGAATTTAGCTTCTTTTGTGATCAACAAACAGCTAGGAAAGCTTCACGCATTTTGTCAATACCTGAACATGTACTAACGAAAAAAATTTATATTATTAACCTCAAGTAAACGCTATTCTATGCCAATATGCAAAAGTAACAGACACCTGAAATCGTTTGCGCCATCTGCGGTTCAGCTGCTCAAGCTCAGATGAAGTTTCAGTGGTGTGTTGTATGTGTGATGCTGTATATGCGCACATGATTATTCTTGATGCAAGTTGTTTGTTTTATAGTAAATATATGTAAATTGCCTTCTTTTCACGTGCTAATTTGCATCTTAACGCCGCACCTTGCAGTGAACTTGTTCTACTTCTATTTTTAACTTACTGTAACTAGAGCACCTTCCCATGTTTAAATTGCCCACTGGAACCAATAAAGTTGATCATTGTCATTGTAACTTGAGCTTTGGCGCTGACAGGAAGGTGACCGCGTGGGTCTTTCGCTTCCACAATTACACTCTGCATTTGCAGTTAGTCGGGTCTTTACCTTCCTGGAAAATCCAGTTGTGTAATAACTAATGGACTCATCATGCTATGGAGTCCATAGTTATGAAGCGAGAGTAAGTCGTTTCCCCAGGGCAAAGTCGGGAACTCAAGGAAATGTGTCTTGTTTCCGAAGTTACAAAGCGGAGTCCAGAGCCCGCTGTCACTACTTTATGTTTCTTTACCCAGGAATACCTTTAATTGTTACCACTTAATAGTTACTGCTTTAGGGTAAAACAACATGTTTGTACCATACTGGACTAACTATAGATGACTGTTTGACAACCTTTTATAATTGTTATTGCTGCCTTTCACCCGACTATAGCTTGCGCTGGTGGCGTACACTCTATACTCTATAGCAGGGGTGGGCAATTAATTTTCCAAAGCGGCCGCATGAGAAACTGGGATGGTTTTAGAGGGCCGGACTAATATAGTTAACTCAGTGTTACCCAATACTGTATACATAGTATATATACTGGCGGGCGGGCCAGCGGGCGGGCCGGTCAGAGACAGGAGGCGGGCCGGATCCGGCCCGCGGGCCGGCGTTTGCCCAGGTCTGCTCTATAGCTTACTCATATGGTCACGTATCAATTTACTCTCAAATTACTTCCATTAAAAAATTAAGACAAAATACGAATTTGAGTGAGACGATGAAAAACAACAACAAAAACCCCCAAACAAACAAGATGCGAGTTTTCCCCACAGCGAAGAAACACACGTAAACCACTTATGTGAGTTCCAAATCACACAAGGAAAATATGACAAAGGATTTTAAGCATGGAACTGACTTAAGATCACATACGAAAGCTGATACTACTGTTAACTGGCACTTATAATTATTGATCAAGTATCAGTGACAGGTAAAATACATAAAACATGATACATAATTAAAGCAGTTTTTTGACATCGGAGGCTGAGGTAATCCGTCGACGTGTATGTTCCTTAAAAAGGGTCGATAACAATTCCAACAATTTGAGGGCATGAAAACCACCAACATTTTAAGATCTGAATACCCTTTGTGTTTTATATATGGTAAACACTGAAAGTGACAAAGTATTAAAATATTTTAACCAAATGGGGTGTTAATTACTAACAAACGAACAAACGCCGTCACGTTGAAACTAAGTGCCAAACTGACACGTCGTCAGACGTCTTTGTTACAACGTAAACAGCAGATATCCAAGCGTCCGCTCACGCACTGAGAGGCTCACGAAAACTAACAACTACAGCTTCGCATTCATTTTGCAGTACATTCAGTTAAAATGAAGTGTACCGTGAAACATAGAAATGAAGATCCTTAGTTTAACTTGGCTAGGCCAAAAAACAACTAGCACTCAAATCCCGATCTTGGCTGAAACGGCTTTGCTTGTCAAATCGAGGCTATTCCCGCGTAAAGAAAATTCACATGTCCCGGATATATTGAAACTGCGCATGCGTAAGAGAAGAACCTCTGCAAAAGCATTGCTTTCACAAAGCATCAAATTCTGAGGTGAGATTAATAAATTACACTGGATCGGTATATGCTACTCCTCATTACGTATATCAGTTTACGCTTTATGATATCTTCTGTGCTTGATCAGCTACATTCTAAATGTTTTAATTTCACAGATATCGAACTCAGTTGAATGCCAAAATGGCGCGCATCCTTGCTGACTCTTTCATCTTATTTTGTGTTGAAGACTGCAACACCAACATTAGAGAAATTTAGATATCATTCACCTTGTTTAATAGCATTCGCTTTTGATATATTGTATTTGATTTTTTTTTCATGATGTGGTAGAGTCACAATTTCTGTGATTTGGAAATTCTTGCTGCAGTTTGGAGCATGGAGAAAACCACCAACATCAATCAAGTTGGTACAATTTCTCGTTTGTTGTTATGGTTGTGTCGTTTCAGAATTGTAGTGAACGTTAAATAGATTGAATTTTATTTACAGCAGATTAAATGAGGGTTATGTATACCATGGGAGGAGTGTTAGCAACAACTAACGTCGGTATTGGGTGAAATTTTCGGGAATAGCAGAAAAATAGCGACTGGAAACCAAGTTGTAATTCACTATGTATTTACGAGAATTCTTAAAAGACAAATTGATCCAAAACAGAGTGCCTTTTTGCAATTCTAATGACAGCAGGAAACAATGACAGATTGTAAAATGATTTGGCGTTTTTTATAATTACAATAACGTCTACACTGTGAACATTATAGGCATTAATGGTGGTTATCAACATTTGGTTTAAACACATTGTCTGCTTTGTTGGGCAATTTATCAGAAAGATGTTAAAAAAGATTGACTAAAAACAACGCCATTCTTGGGTGCTTGTTTATAAACATAGATAAAATGTGACAGCATTGGCATTGTACACATCAGGCATTCCGGTAGTGTAGTGGAAGAAACAAAGTCATTTGGCAGAGAAATGTATAGTTCTGTCTAAAAGTAGTCCTGAGTGTAATGAAGTACATTTTATAATGTGTCATCTTGCATTTCATTACTTATGCAATATTGATGTCTTAATTGAAGATTGTTCATGCTTACTGAAATAGATTTCATTTAGTACTTGATGTTAATGTTTCACATTCATTATTTGTAAGTATACATCTTATATGCTAGTATTTATATATATTTTTTAGCAGCTGTTCGAAAATCAAAGAAGGATGAAGATGACGTAGGAGAAGAGGAAGAAGATATGGGAGAAGAAGAGTATACAGTAGAAAAAGTAGTCGACTCTAGGATACGGAATGGCAAACGAGAATATCTTCTCAAATGGAAAGGCTATCCAGAGTATGTTATTTAAATTGATGGTGTTTTTGAGAGTTGGCTCTTGTCTAAGGGATACTTGGCCGTTGCTCACGGTATGCTAAGAAAAAAAAAAGAAGACTTAAGAATAATAGTTTTAAAGTGCTTGGAAAAATCAGCTGATCCATTTTTTTTAGTTTTTAAGTAGAAGGATAAAAAACAAATCTGTGTAAAGTTATCGTGTGTGTGGTTGTTAATACTTTACCAGTGTCGTATGATGGGGTTGCTAATGCCTTGTGCATATTTGGTGATATTTCTTTTGCAGTTCTGAAAACACATGGGAGCCAGATGAGAATTTAGACTGCCCTGATTTGATAGCAGACTTTGAAGAAAGGAAGAAGAAGAGAGAAGCAGAGAAAAAAAGAAAACAACAAAACGGAATGGAAGAAACATCTGCAAAACGAAAGAAAAAAGTTACAGATGCAAAATCTGCAGTGAGTGCCTTTTCTACAAGACATTTTGTGTTTAATAGAAAAAAGTGTTTTAGATAAAAAATATTTTGAGTGTTGCTTTTGTGAAATTTTAAAGTTGTTAAAAGACAACACAAGTGCATCATTTTTCGTTATGACCAGGATAGGTTCATTTTAAAATAATTCCCAAAATATGAGTACATAATTATGGTGAATTTTCAAGATATAAAGATTCAAACATTGGTATTCTTACCTGCAACTGGGAAGGCAGTTGAAAATTACTCTCCTATGCTAGAGAGTTTTCTTGTGTGGAAGAAGTATTTTAACATTAAGTGTGGCTCAGTTTAGCAAATCTGTGCATGTCTTTAGTCAGATAAAGAAACATCGCTTAGGTTGTTGTGCTCAAGAAGTGATTTTTTGCCCAGAAAATGAAATGGCTGATTTTGGAATACAGCTCTACAGATTTAAACTTTATTTAGAAGCTTCAACTGAAGTTTTTAAAAAAAAAATTTAAAGGTCCAAACCAAATTCACTTGATA
Source organism: Pomacea canaliculata (assembly GCF_003073045.1). Lineage (NCBI taxonomy): Eukaryota > Metazoa > Mollusca > Gastropoda > Architaenioglossa > Ampullariidae > Pomacea > Pomacea canaliculata. The sequence goes on from NC_037591.1 coordinate 8,887,944, forward strand.
GACTGGTAAGTAAATCTTGTCCATATCAGAATTAATGGGCAACAATCATAGTCATTGCAGTCGGCATTGTGTTATTGATTCCCTGTTTCCAAGTGGGCACAGTCAGCTGTTTTTAGCATTGTGGTGCATAAGCTCATGCTTTTGTATAGTTGGCACTTCTCTTCTTTGTTTTACTGACAGTCCAAGACTTTCTTGTACTGTATAAGTGACCGGATAACAATCGATTTTGAAGTGTTTTGAGCAATTTTTTTAGTATGGTTTGGGACGAAGTTTACATGGCACATTTGAACAAAGCAGAGATCTGTATGTACAGATCTCTAAGCAAAGTTAATCACTGGCATTTGTTGCCATTGTCTTCAGAATTTCTTAACCAAGTACAAAATAACTCCATCTGAATGTTAAAAAGAAAAATTCAGCAACTGCATATTGTGTCCTAGTCTGTTCTTATTTTTTAAGCCAATGATTTATCATTTCTCTTCACATTTAGCTCATGTAGATGATGCTATTTTTAGAAATACTACCATTTTTGTCACTTCCTGTTTTCTCAACAAATCCAGATGTAATTAAGAGAATAATATTAATATAATAATTATTTTGCTTCTTTGTCATAAAATACCATTGGAAAATGTTTTTGTAATATTTTATGCTCTATTTCCAGCAATTTTAGCCGAGGGCTTGTGTTGTCTATTAAAAGAAAAACCTGCAGGTGTTCAATAGTTTAATCAGCACCAGACTTCTCTCACTTGCAGGAGCATTCAGTATCCATAGAGGCCAAGAAAAAAACAGAAAAGTCGGGATATTTTGAAAAATGATTTCCAGTTCCTGAAAATCAGTATTTGAAAAAAAATTAGAAAACATGGAAACTTGCTAAAAGTGACATTTTGCTGATTTTTTAAGCACTGAAGTACTGTGTTTCCTGAAAAATAAGACTGAGTCTTATAATTAATTTTTGATTGGAAAAAAGACATTAGAACTTATTTTCAAAGGATATCTTATTTTTCATGTACAAAGATCTGCATGCAGTCGTGTCATCTTTTGGAATGTAGCCATCAGTTTACAAACTCTGAATTTCTTGTGACTCCATTAAATTATTCTCCACAATAGTTTTTTAGGCATTAATACAGTAATAATATTTATTTACATATTTATATCATTACTTTATTATATAATGCATATATCATGTGTTTCAACAGATGAATGAAATTTATTCATCTGGCTGACAATCTTAACTAAGGCTTATAACATGAGCATCCTGAAAAGTCATTCTAGAGATAATTTTTAGAGAAACATCATATATGTGTTATAAATAATGAATATGAATGTTTTAAATGAGCTAGAGATGACACATTAATGTGGAATTGTTACCCCTGATTTGGATATTGCTATTTGCCCTAGCGATATGGAGTATTACAATCAGCTGTGGCTCGCAAATAGGTTTAAGGCATTTTTGCCATAGCTGTAGAGAGTGCAGAATGACAAGTTTTAGAGGTACTCTTTGCAGCAAGGTATTGATTCAGTGTGCAGTCTTGCTTAAAGTGAGAAGTAGAGATTATTCTAAAATCTGGCTAAAGGGTGCTAAAAATTATGAAAGCGTGCATCTAGGCAGGTGGTGCAGAACTTAAATAAAAACGACTTCAAATGGGTATTGAAATAACCATTTAAAATAACAATTGAATAGGTTTCAAATCAGTCAACTATTCTCTACCAATCGGTTTTGCTGTGGAAAGTTGGTGAAGCAGTAGCACTGGCCTCTGTGACCTATCACCATCATTAAAGGTTGAAGGCAGAGAAGAGATGGTCCCAGAGAGGTTATAGAAAATAGCAGACACCCTCAACAAACCAAAATGTCAAAATGATCATAAATTAGGCAAAGTAATATGTCACCTGCCATCAGATTTTGTTGAAAGTAAAATCTGAAAGCATTGAGGGAATTGGTTCTGAAATGTGCTTGGCTGTCAAAGAGGAGTATGGAAGAAGAACGAACATTTGAAGTTACTAAGGGTAATGGATGACGGGGTGCAATGTCATATGATGACTGCTAGCTGCGGACCACCTGACTTACAAGTGTGGTCTATGGACCACACTTTAAGAACCACTTTAAGAACCATTGCTTTAGTTTATTAGACCAGATTTGATATACCTTTTTCCACTTATAAGCCTTTTAAACATTATCACGTACTGACAAAGAGGTTAGATCAAGAATAACCCACATATCAAACAGTGGGCTTTCCATTTTGGCTGTAGCCTTGCCCATTTGTGTATTCCCAGGTGATGAACGATTTTTCTATATGCATAGATATTTTCAGACTTTTTGGTCTACGTATAAACAAGAAGAAATAAGTGCCACTAGTCACCTTTAGGTCTTGGTGAAAATTGACATGGGCTTCTTTCCATAACAGTCATTCCAGTGCTACAACTTATGCAGCTGCTACAAAAGTTTTGCAATAAAGACCTGTATTTTACACAAAATTTCAAAAGGCATTTCTTAAACTAATTTGCTATGGTCTCTATTTTTTGTAGATCAAAGGTAGATTTTTTTAAAAAGTGAGAAATGCAGAACTCAAAAGTTCAGTAACAAAAGTCATTAACAACATCATGGGCAACCATTGAGCTGCCTCCAGTGCGCTGTTCGGCTGCATAATGACAAAAATTAAAAAAAAACTTTAAATGCCCCAAAGTGGTCAATAGGCTCAGTTAAAAGTGAAAAAAAATTTTTTAGACACTAGTGTACGCTAAATCTATAGCCTTTCCCCATTCCCTTATCTATTTTATATTTCAGGAAGATGATAACAAACCAAGGGGGTTTGACAGAGGGCTTCAACCAGAACGAATAATTGGAGCCACTGACAGCAGCGGAGAACTGATGTTTCTTATGAAGTGGTTAGTTTGCTTTCCTTTTGTTTTAGTTCTTTCTTGTCTTTTTGTTTTAAATGAGAGATCAGTGTGAATTGTTTTAAAGAGCTGTAGTTAATAGCCTTTTGCATGTGTTCTGTCAAAAACATTTTAGCTAATATCAGACAAGTAATATTCTGTTGGTTGAGATGTATTTTGGTCATTTACAGAAAACTGAGATCTGTCTTTGTTCCTAGAAAGAAGTTGCATATTTATCTTGGGTGTATGTATACTTCGTAGTTTCCATTTAGAAAAAGCAAGCTCTGCAAGAATATATGGAATGATAAGTGTTTTGTGGATATTGATGAGTGTTTTTATGGATTTCCTTTCAGTAAGTAAATCCAGCAAGCAAAAATCTTTAAGGCTCTTTCTTAATACTCTATGATTCCTTACCAACCATCGTTTTTAACATTTCCTCTAACTCTGCAAAGGCTAAAATTTGAAAAGTCTTTTATTATAACAGCTTATAACTGTGACATGAAAAATCTTGTGACCTAGTTACATTTTGAGGTTTTGTGCAGGCTGACTAAAACATCTTAAGGATGGGCAGACTTACTAAAACAGATTTTTTATAATTTCCATGTTCCAAGATCAGCTTTACTGATCACAGTTATTCCTGAATGATGGCATCATGTTATCTTAACTATGTGGTCTTGAGACCACTTGCACGAAAATGTTTTGACTTTTGAAAAGAGTTAAAAGTAGTCTCTTTCTAAACGTTTTAATACTTGATTGGGAAACAAAATCATGTTGTTCTTGCATTTAGTACAAGCTGTCTGTACTGTGTTTTAACGTAAGCATGTAACTTGCAAAAGGGTATTTTTCTGTGTTTTTCAGTTTACCATTAAATCTTATATTACTTTAAAATTTTAGACTGAAGAAGCATGGACTATATACAAATTTAAACTGCAGAATGCCAAATTTCTTTGCTTTAATAAACCAGTTTCCTCAGCACCTACAGATCTGACTATGATTAAGTGAAAAAAAACCCACTGATCACAGTTTTACAAAATTCATAAAAATCAGATAAAAGCTTCAGAAAATATCCTGACAATAGTGATGTGAACAAAATATATCCCATTTCACTAAAATATGAATTATATCAAAAAAGGTCATCATGCTTTTTCATGAGCATGTGCTACATAAACCACACGTTTATTATTATCATCTAAGAGCGTCACCATAATGAGAAGATTCTATTGTATGTTTCATTTTGTTATCTGTGTACTGTTGTGTTGCAGGAAAGACAGTGATGAGGCTGATCTGGTGCCAGCACGACAGGCAAATGTGAAGTGCCCGCAGATAGTTATAGCATTTTATGAAGAGAGGTTGACCTGGCATACACACAATGATACAGAGGAGGAAGAAAAAGGAAAAGATGAGAGCAAATCCTAATGGCCACTTTATGAAGCTTTCCTTCATTTTCTACTTGTCTGACTTAGTAACTAGTTGGCCTATCCGAAATTTGTCTGCAGGTTCATCATTTGAAAAGAAAATGTGACAGATGTTTAGTAGCTGCATGTCAGATCTCCACCTATCGGGTGATACAACTCGGTATGATAGATCCTGAAGTGCTTACATGGAGGTCTACAAAGAAAACGGCATTTCAGACTTTTCAGAGTTTGTGATTCTGATTGTCATCAGATCATCCATCCTTTGACGACAAGACTTTGATCATCTCCAGCTACAATAAGTGGAGTATAAAACCCCATTGCAGATTGAAGGTCAACGCCAACTTGTTACTGCCATCATCTCATCCTGTCTGTGTTCCTTTAACCTTGCCCCACAGCTTCCACATTTTCTTTACCAAGATGAATTGTGCTCTCATTGACAGCTGTCATAATCGTTTGTGCATTTCATGCAGCAGTGTTGGACTCAACAGATCCTCCCCCACCTTCCCTCCACCACCTCATGCATCCAGGCATTTCTTGTATTTTTTTGTTTTGAGTTCATTGTACACGTCTCTTAGGTGTAGTGAAGGTGTCACAATAGTATGGAAGGTTTTTAAAGTTGCCAAAGGAAATTCATGAACATTGGGATGGAGTTTTGGATGCATGTGCTTTGAATCTGAAAAAACGGTTTTGTTTCATTTACTTTTAAGATGTCAACAAATTCATAGTTCATTATAATTCATTTATCTGTATAAAGTGGAAGGGAATCGGATCTTCCCTTTAATGCATCTTTCCTTTAAAAGTCTTGTGGGGTGGACTTCTTTCTTTTTCCCTTAAGGACTGAAGTGCAAGACTCTTTCCTAAAACATGGATAAACAACCCCTTTCTATCAAAAGATACACAACTAGCAACATCACCATGCACAGATAGGTAAAACTTGTGACATGCTTGTATGCAGATGCATCTAATGGTGGTCCCAGCTCTGCCATTGGCTGGAGCCTTGAGAAAATAACCATATCTTTGTACAATCCTGACCGCTGATATATTTCTGTGTGTGGTAATGTTTGATTCCTCTGTAGTTGACATATTTCTGTGCATGGTGGTGATTGTACACATGTATCTTGACAACAGAAAAAGGTTTTAGTTGGAGCTTTACCTATTATTAAAAAATCTTTTTTTCATCCCGTAAGACTTAAAGACTGCTCCTTTCTGTCATGGATTTTTAGTGAAGAAATAAAAGTATGATTTGTGCAGTTGCTGTCTGTTGACGTAGTGTGGATGCATAGTTTCTGAGATTTGCAAAAGGGAGCATATCAGTATGTAGTACTTAGGAAAGTTTTGGCAAACTTAAAGCACGATTCATTTTGGATCTCATAAGGATGGGGCAAGCTTTTGGTAGGGATGATCTGACTTGTCAGTGGCTACCTCATCAATACAATGGCATAAAACAGTCTATCCAGATTTTCTGTTCACTTAACATTGATGTTAAGATGTTAAGTTCTGTTCACAGAAAATCTGAACTAGTGATTGCTCTTCTACCAGATCAGAAGATATTACTAGAATTCAAACACTTTCATTATCTTTTCTTCTCTCATCAGTCCCATCTCAGTGCTTTTATTTCAGATGGTCAGACTTTTATCATCAAAGTGTTTGATTATAAACCAGATATGATGAGTTGTAGGCTTACAGCCTTTGCTAATCAAGCAGATTAGAGTGTGGAGATTACTCAAGCAAAAAATTAAGGCATGCTTTGGCATTTCTGTATGAGGGATGGTTAATGGCATATGATAGCATGGTAAGAGCTAGAAAGCTGAAAAACAACCTATTTTAGGTTTTATAAAAATTGATGGCGGTGTGTGGTGATCAAACAAAAAAATTGAAGTTCGGCATCGAGAGATTTGGTAAGATTCGTGGAGATGTGGTACAGAGTGATCCTTTTATTGTGGATTAAGAAATTTACTGTGAGAGAAACTTGTTACTGCCCAAGATTGTAAATACTACAGAGTACTGTGCATTTTAAGCAGAGGACTTAATCTTAAGTGTTAGCAAGGTGAAAGGGGGAAAATGTGTCGGAGACTTGCCTAGCTATAAGCTGCCACAAAATAAGTATGTCTGGTTACAGATGGATTTTTAACTCTGCTTCCAAGTCATTTTTATCTGATAAACTCCACTTACCAAGTGCAAAGAAAAGTTTTCACATCAATGTTAAGTGTTATAAAATTCAAGAATGGGACTATTATTAGCAAGTCACAAAAGTCAGTTTTACAGTGCTTTATTTAAGCAATTTTTTTTTAAATGTCATGTTCGGTTTGGGTTAGGATTTGTTACTTTTGGAAAGAGTGAGTGGACTAATTGAAGCTGATAAGAATGGAGGATGTAAAGATTTTGTGAATTTTGTCATTAGTTTTGATTCTTTTTGGTGCAGAATTTTGAAATGATGGCAGTTCATGAAATTGCAGCTATTGTAAATCTTTTTAGTTTGTTTTTTGACAGCTTCTCTCTTCATGTAAGTGAATGATAAAAAAATGATCTGGTCAAATATGACTAGTATCTGGGCATACCATCATTTGCTTGCTGTCTTTGTCTTACCCATGGCTCATGTTACTCCTGTGGTGTTTTTTTTTTTTTTTTGATTAGACTTGAGGGTTGGGGAGTAGTATGATCTGTCTTGGTTGACAAAACTTGGGTAAAGTGAACTGTGCTTCCCTGTGGATAACAGTTAACATTTCTGGCAGTGACTAAAGTACCAAGGGATTTAAATTTTTTTTTAAAGTACATTGGCAGCAGTGTGTAGTTTAGATCATAACACAACAGCAGTGTAATTTGCAGACACCATCCACCATTGCTTTTCATCTTTTATCAAGTAATTGTTTTGCTACCTGCACAGGGTTTGATCACGAAGATCAAATGAGGAAGAACTGCGGTAATGAACTTCCTTTTCCCCCACCTTCGTGCAATTTAAGAAGGTATAGCGTTAGGTTACAATAATAGTAATATAATCTGCATGCTTTAACAAGTAATACCACCCCAAACCATTTTAGGTAAATTTTCAAACCCTAGGTTTTAACCCCCCAAAATTTTTAATCCCTTCGGATCAAACCCTTGCAGGCTTTCACGTAGTTTTAGTTTTGCACTTCATGATTGTGTTGTGTATTGTTTATAACATACTCGATATTCTGTTTAGAATAAAATTGTCTTACAAAGCGTTGCATAGTTTTTATTTCGAATAAAAACACCAGCTTAATACGTTTAAAATGTTAAAAATACTTTTCTAATCCTGTACCTACATTTTAATTGTGGTTTAATGACCCAAAATTCTAGAATAGCAAAATATACATTTCCAAATACGATAAGCCTTGGAGCAAAGAGTAAGAAATAAAATGTATTTTAGATCGAGTTACATTTCGGTTGAATCGACGTGTGACCGCTCTAATGATACGCGTGTTAGACCACGTAAGGGGAGATTTTTTTTTTTCAAGTTTTAACTAGTCCAGTGAGGAAGAGCGAGATGTACAAGTGCGCGAATGCGTGAAATACGTTAGAATGGTGGAATTGACGACAGCACAAATCCAAAATAGAGTAATTGCTACATTTCATGCTTTTGAAGATTTCATTCGTTTAATCTACAATATTTTAAATTTGATTTCTGGTTAATATGCAATTGTATGTTAACGAGAACTTAAAAATTAGCTAGTCAAGGGGAGTTAAGGTACTTGATCAAGGCTGATTTTGATTTCTCCTTAAAGAGAGCTGCGTTTTGGTGGTGTATAAATTAACGCGATAAAGCGCTAGGATGGATCCTTGCGAAGGTATTGTTTTTGGCGCAGTCTTTATGTAGTGAAGTATTGCATGTAAGCGTATACGATGACAACATTTAATGAATAGAAATATGTGCAGTTTGTCTTCGTGGGAAGCTGTTGACTTTTGTGGTTATTCGGTTGGTGTACGTCGTCAGGATAATCGTGTTGTGTTTGATTCGATGCAACGGTCAAAATAAAAAAAAATCACCACTCGTCTTTTCCTTGGACCTTTTAGTACACTTGATTTATCGAGATGAAAGCTTAGGTTTCAATACTTAACCACAGCCCCCATGATTGAGTATTAAGATTTAAAAGCAACTTTTGTTTCCATCAATCCATAATACAGCGGCGAGAATGCATCTTTAAAGAGTGATGAACTTATGCGTTGTTTTCACAAAAATAATGTTCACGTTTAATATGTTTAACATGTGTACTGTCATGAAATTGTCAGGTACAAGTCCAGGAAGTTTATCAACGTGATTTCATTAAGTTTTAGGGTTTTTTTTTAACCCCCAAAATTAAGTACTAGTCACCTGTTTGGGCATCTAAATATTGTACAATAATATTTGTCTTCTCTTCATTTTGAACTAATAACATTTGTTTTTTAGGCTATTAGCAGTGCAGTCTAAAGATCGCAAGAAACGGTTATTTTTAAACTATAAATAATTAGAAAATACATAAGTAAGAAAGGATTTGCATGTTCTTATTGCTTTTATCAATTGGAATTAATTTCCATTATACAGTTTGCATTTGAAACAACATTATTCACTTTATAAACATGACATGTTTCCTGGTTCAAATCATACTGCAGATTCAAATGATGCACCAAAACTATGGCAATATATTCATTTCATGGCCAGATTGATGCATTTTGAAAAATTTAGGGAGAAAAAGATGTGTAGTGCGTGTGTGTACATCTTGAAGGGAGCAAGAAATTTATGTTTCTAGGCAAGATTACAAATAGATTACTTATGAGGAAGTGGAGAATGACCAAAATAAACACCAGTAACATTAGAACTGAATACAGTTAAACACTTTCATATTACACATGAAGAACAAGTAAATGAAAAGTACTACATATTTTTAAAATTGGAAAACTGACAACAGAAACAGTAACAAACTTGACATGCTTCATCACTATGAGACTTTGCCTCTACCATATTAGTATATAGATTACTTTTGAAAAGGGATTTTTGTTTTTAAGAAAATATTTTTCTGCGTTGTTATAGGATATGTTGGACAACATGACCACAAATTTACTGTAGTAACTAAAACAAAGAAACAGTAAATGTCTCTCACTGATTAATTCATGTAGAATAACATAAAGAGGATACAAATGATAACAAATACAACTTCAGCAGTTTTCTAGAATGTAAGTAAATAGCATGTGTTCCTGCAGCACACTTTTACTTATGTCACACATCTGTTTGACATAACTTTTAAAAGCAGCTTCTCTTCACCATTTCATTGCTTTTAATTCTAATTATGGAAACAAATTTATGGGCATTGAATATTAATTAAATACAAAGTAAGTACAATTCAGTGCATTAAATTTGCCTCAGCACATAGAACTGCGCTCATTAAATTCAGTAATGTTTGAAGATGTTTGATGTTCTGTCAGACAAGTCAAAAATTTGAAAACTTAGACTTGGTAGTTAGGTGTTGTGTGAAAATGTTTTGTATCATTTTATGAATTTTCATTCACCCATGCTGCAATCTGGTAATGGTATTGATTTGCATTTCAATTTATGCATGGAAATGTATACACAGACATTCTTATTTTTGTTCGTAAAGACACCAGGAAAGAGTTATTGCCCTTGTAGCTTTACACATATTGATGCCTTCCCCCTTGTAGCAGGGTGATCCTGTGGTGCAATGGTTAGATCCTGTCACCAATACAGTGAGGGTTGGCTGTCCTGGGTTCAGCTCTTGTCTCAGGCACGCTGTTCTTTCTCTGCATGTGGCATCTGTCGACAGCGCTGGCTGCCTTGCCATATTATAGCCTTAGTTGCTGGCTCGGTGTAAAATACCAATCCTCCCTCCCTCCCCACACACACACCACCCTCCTCTAGCAAATGAGTGATTTAATCCCAGCTTTGTACTCATTCCTTTGAGCATACTTGATTATTTAATAGGACTAGCAGTGTCATAGGGTCATTGTTTGACACATTCACAAAAGAAACAAAAACCCTGAACATGGAAATGGGGTAGTGGGTGCTAGGAAAATAGAGTAGCTACACCATGTAGAAGCAAGTCATTGGACATGCACAAACATATACACTTACCTGACTAGATTTGCTATTGTGGAAATTGAAATATCTTAACCCCTTTTTGTATGTTAAGAAATCCAATTTTAGATGTCATTTCCTGGTGTAAGTGAATGGTACTGATATTAGAAAAAGGGGATAGCGGTACTGCTAATCGTGTAGTTACACATTGAAGAGCTACCTGTTTTTTTTTTAATGTGCATTTACTCTACAGGAAAAGTTGACATACCTTTTGAGGCTTATCAGCTTTGTGCCCATATCCAACCGGATGCTGGCTTTCTCAGCTTTACAGTTGTGGCCATGCTAGGCCTTGAAACCCATGTCAAAGGGCCTACGGTCCTGAACCTGTGCTCTGTATGTAACAAAACAGGAAGCTGGTAAGACAGATTCCTCATCTGACCGATTTGATCATCCCAGGGTGATCTGCTTGGGGCCGCAGACTGCAGGTTCTCTCCAGGGTGGCATGTTTGACAGGCCAGAGAAGTGTGCGGAGTGCTGGACTGTATGGAATAATTGCGTGGACTTTTGCATTGACTTCACATCCACATGTATGCAATATTCCATACCAAGAGTTCAGTTGGAACCCACCAACCTGCCTGTGAAACATGTGCGAAGATGCAGTCTGCAGTTGTGCATAGACTCTTGTGTACTGGAATGCTTTTCATTTATTCACCTTGCAACGTTAACAGAGTGATACTTGGTTTTTCCATCCTAAATTTCTGCAGTGGGATAGGAATAGGTCTTATGTGGCATGTGTCCTATGGAGCATGGTTTCCTCAGGAAAACAGTTGGCCACTTTAATGTCACATGTTTGTAGACAATGTTATAATTAAAAATACAAGGTAAACATGAGCATGATGCCACAGTCAGCTTTGATTAATTTGTTTTAGAACATATAGGATAGATTAGGAGAATTTTTTAGTTAACCCTTAGAGCTTGTGCATTGTTTATTAAGGCAGATTCAAATTTATATATCAGAATATTGGCTGTAGTGTGGGTAAAACTGTTAGATATCATTAATAAAGTTGAAGGGAGTGGTTAAAATCCATGGTTGAAAATTCTTTCTTTGTTTTTCTTTCATTTTCTTATATGCTGATTGCACTTTGGAAACACTTTATCAGAGCAAGTCAGTTTTGGTTGAACTAGAAAACATCTGGAAGTTCATCATTAAATTTATGTTGAATCATTCTGATGGCGTTCCAGTGCTGAAAACGGCTGATTGTGTGGACCACTGTTAGTTCTCACATTCTTTCATTGTCATTTGCCTTCAATGCCTTTTAGGTGTATGACAGCAAGGAAGAAGAACATTATTTTTTGTTTGGTGAGTTTCTTCACGATCCCTGCACATTTCTCTGCTGTATTGTTCATGGCCTCAAATATTTCCCACCTTTTTTTGTGCTCAGCAGAATGCTATCTGCATTGAAGACTTTTTTCCAGTTCAAGTGACTTGCCTGTTTAACAAAAAAATCATAACTTAGTCTCAGATGCTGTGAGGTATTGAAAATTTACTTTCAATGTGACAGACTTTCACTTGGTTGTAGATATAAAATTGAAAAGCAAATTTAATGTCGCATAACAAAATTGAAATGGAAAAGATAAATATTCTAATAATAGAATACTGGAAGCAAATTGGCCTAAGCTGTATAATGACATTTGGTGGGTATTGCAATCATTAAAAAAAACTGGTAATATTTTAAAGTGTTCTTTATCCTGGGAGAAGTAAAATCATTCAGGTGACCATGAAGATCATGAATAAAACAATGCAAATTGAAAGGTTCGTTGATCTTGGTATCTGCATCAGCCCGTATGATTCACCACATAACTAATTAGTCATTTTTTTGACAATGGTGTTTCTGGTTTGTTCATAACCTTTCTGATCTCTCTGTTGTATTTAATTTTTTAAGAGCCATGGTACAGAATGCTTATGCCTTGATGGGCTGCAATTTATTTCCTAATGACTTAGTGAATCTCAATGCAGAAAACTATTTCCCAAAATCTGGGGGAACACCACCCAGCCCCTTATGCTCTTAAGATACATGTGTTCAAACATCATCATGCACACAAAGAGGTCAGCAATACAGACACCAGTATTTGTACATTGTAATGGATATTTCTGATGCAATGTTAAAACACAGTAATACACTTTTACCTCCACACAACCAAAACAACTGTGGAACAGAAAACAAAGAAATATGGTTAAAATAAAAGAGACAATAGTATCAATTCATATATAGAGCAATATAACTAACCCACCAAATGAGCAGGTATAGTCAAACATCTTTTTAACTCTCGCTCAACTATACTGGCTGTGGGACTGTTTCCACTGAGGTATTGCATTTGTTTCAGAACATTTCAGTAAATATTACGGCACAATCCAAGTCAAGGATGTTTGTTCATTGTCCAGCACAATTCAGTCCACAGACCTGTCTGTAGTCGTGTACTGATAAAAGTTTACAAGGGTGCTTCACACACCTAAACACACAAGTACCTAGCAGAACCAATAATAATCTGTATATTTTCTCGCAAGGGAGCTCTGTTTGCTGCTTGGAAAATGTGAGGTTTTTGCCCCATCTAGATGCTAAGCTGCGCCTTGCTGACATCTTTCTTTGGTCCAGTACTGGCTACCCTTTTGATAATTACTTTGGCAGATTTCTCGCTAGAGTAGTCTAGCATCTTACGAGCCATAAAATTGACTCACTGCTGCCTGCATCCAGGAAGGTAGATAAGGTGCCAACTGGCCAAGCTTCAGACCTGTACCACTTTGACCATACTCATAGTCCTTTTGGTGGAAACTACTCTTGACCTTTGGTGTCCATGTTAAGTTTGCCAGGTGGAAAACTGGTTTCCTACAACACTGACTTGTACATTGCCAAGGCTTTAGCCAGTAGGAGAGTTGAGACTGTATGTTAGGCCTATCTATGTATAAACACCATGTCACAAGTTTGACCTCTTTCTCCCCATGGTGATTTTGTAGGTGTGTATCCCGATTTTGGGAAATGGTATGTTTCTCTGAGCTTTTCACACACATTAGAAAACAGTTTGCTCCTTACTAAATCTTTAAATTGTTTGATTTAGAAGAAATCAACAAGCTAATAAAGGATTTAAACCTGGTAATAGATCTATAAACATAGTTGTCCCACACCTATTATAGTTTTAGTTTTAAAATGGTCAAGGTTTTAAATTTGAAGAATGCCAGTTGTTCTTTCAAATAGTTTTTAAAAATCTTGTATTTTTACCTGAAGTCGCCATTCTTTCAGCAGTCATTTCTATATTTCCTATCATGGTGCATAATATTTCTTTTCATTTTTATTCATTCTTGACCCCAAAAACTGGTTAGTTTTTTTTCCACCAGTATGAAAGTTCTGGTTTTAGGTGGACATGACAGAAGCCGTTTTTCTGTTGTGTGTAATTGCTGTTAAAAAGTGAACAATGTCCATGTATGTATGCTTGCGCACATATGAGTTTGCATGTTTATAGCCAGATCTGTAGACATTATACTGTATTTTATACAGATGGAGATCAGAAGCTAAGTTATCACTCTAAAGAAGAAAATGCAGGTGGGATGGAGACCACATCCGAGGTTGGTTCTCTAACACATATAGCAGAAACTGGTAGTGGAGAAGCAGCCACCGTTGACCAGCCATCAGCAAGTAAGAACGAAGTGTAGAGTACACTTCGATCTGTGTTTATTTATACTATTAGTAGATACTCTCAAGGAATTTTTTTGTGTGTTACTGACAGATGTTTATGGTATAATTTAGTAGATTTTAAAGGCCTAGGAACTTTGATACCAATGATAATGGTCAGATGAGAAACATCTTGAGAAACATCAACTGACTGGATTAATTGTTCATTAGGTGAATATTCAAAGTACTGAGCACATTGCAGAAGGGAGTGTTCAAATAACGTGTGTGGAACATGATCCAGTAGAGAGTTGACAACCCACAGCGAAGTCAGTATCAGATTTTGATGAAGAGGACATGGAGCAGAAAACGAAAAACAGCAGAGCTGGCGGTGAATTTTTTCAAAGGACGCTGTTTGCGACAAATCCGTTGTTTTGATGGGGTGTCAACATTCACTGAATCCTAGTAAAGAGAAAGTTTCAAGTTTCAACTAAACAGGCTGAAAGTTTAGGAGTAGCAGGGGGATTCAACAATATTTAGATGTCATGTAGACAAACTGTATATTCAACATTTGTAGCAAAACTGTTGGTGAAAACGTGAGTCTAAGTTTTAGTAAAAAAACAGCAAGAATTAGATCTAAAGTAATGGCAGAGAAGGCAACCATTTCAGTAAAATCCACATAAATAGAAGGCAAGGCAATTACAAGCAATAGAAACAGTAACAAATGAAAGCTTAAGAAAAACAAAAACAACTTATCACTGAAAAAAAACTTATGGATATGAATAAGTATAGACGTTGCATAAGAAAATAGAAAAATCGCTGGGGAACAAAGCAACAGCCTGTCAGGCGCAACCTCGTTTCCAGATTCTTCCAGCATCCTTCAATGATTTTGATATGGATTATAATACAGTTCCGAACTGCAGGTATAATAGTAACAGTAATTTTAAGTTAATTTGAAATGAGACAGGGAAGGAGAATGTCTTGCTCAGTGAAATTACTTCTAAGAGGCTGTGCAAACATACAAGTCTAAACAATGTCACAATCATAAATAGTATGATATATAAAGCAAGACATGTATTGATAGAGCTAAACAATTTTAAGTAGTGAATAAATAAGTGGAGCTTTAGGATTATAAATTGTTAGCGCCCTCTTGCATCCTTTGAAATCTTCAGGAATAAGTAGCTTTAGATTTTATTAGTTTTATTGTTCCAGTCGAATCTGTCTTTGCTTCAGATGAATTTATATTAAGGAAAATTTTGTCATTTTCCTTAGAAGAAAATGTCCAAATTTGTTAACTGTAGGTATATTAATATAGATTTTACTGTTACTATGATGTTTATTAGAAGAAATATGCATGTTTGTGCTGTATTTCTGGGCCCATTGTGAAAAAAATGCCGGACTGCTGCTAAAGTAATGATGCTTATCTTCTTCCTAATATTTATATTCTAGCTGTGACATGTGAAACGGAGAAAGATGATGAGGAGGACAGCACTACACAACAATCTTTGAAAAAAACAAACAAACATCCTGTAATGCACCTTAATGAATTGTGGTAAGATGTTACTACTTTTCCATTATTTCATATCATTTTTGTTCTGCAAATATAAGAGTTAGTGCTTGTTATTTGCTTCAGCACATGTATCTGCATACATTCTTGTGTTTGTGCGATAGAAATTCACAATTTTGAATTTTTTTAAATATCTTTTTGAATAGCCCCAAATCCGACTTAGCATCTGGTCATACCTTAAATCAGAATGTGAATGTTAAATGGTAATGCGCTAAGGGACAACATGAGGGCAACATTTTTTCTTTATAATTGGGTCGAGTTCATTTTTTAATAATAATTCCCCAAATGAGTACATAATTATGATTAATTTTCAAGATACAAGCTTTCAAACCCTGGCATTCTCACTTATAACTAGGAAAGGACAACTTTTAAAATACGCTTTCAGCCCCCTTTCCCTTGTATCTTTCAAAATATAGGACTTGCGATCGGTAAGATCTTCAGCTACACTGATACTTTTTGCTCTGAGTCATGCCCTTTAGTAAGGATATCCCTTTTATCTGTCCACCTTGAGAATTTCACGAGTATAGGGCGAGGCTTGTAGTCTGGAGTGTTGTTTTTGATTTCCGTCTGTCTTATCGCCGCCTACCCAGTCTATGGGCACGCGCGATGTCCGCGGGGTGCCATGATTTATTTGGCACAATGTCGTATAAAACACTTACGATCAAACTTTCACATGCTTCATATGTGTCTCGCCCACATTCTGCCATATCGGAAATTGTCTCTTCAGAAGAAGCCCTCTAGTTTGGTGTCAAATGTGTTGTGCACGTCCGCTAATTTGTCGTCAATACAACACATCCGGTCTTCCAATCCATTCTGTCTCTTAGCTCAGATATTTCCGTACAAATTACCTCCAATTATTTTCTGATGGAGCAGAGCTCATCTTTCACGAAGCCTTTGATGTTCTTTTCTTGTCCAGCATTTGTTGTAGGACAGTTCTTGTGACCTGGTCGGCCGCTTCTGTCATGGCGCCGGCGGTAAGTTGTGATCAAATAGTAAAATGGACGAGTACAGTTTCCAAGAGAAATACCAAATGCAAACATTTTATCACCATGAGCAGCAAAACGTCAGGAATAGGTCACAAGACACATTTTGGGGGTAAAGCTGAATTTTACACTGTTATTTCCGTAAAACAAGATGCCGATCCACCAGCTGGTAGAAAAAAGTCCATATGCCCCCTCAAGACCGAGAGAGAGCGAAATAAGGTGCAGTAGGATTGCAGAGGCTCCTTGAACATTTATTGTTATCAGTGAGCACAATATAGCCCTTCTTTGCTAAACATTTTCCTAAATTTGTGAATTTTTGTGTTTTTTATTTTCTTTTTCATGAAGGATTTTCTGAATTAATAGCTCTGACTACGTCATTCTTTTTTTGCAGCCCTGGTGCCAGCTATGATTTTCTTGAAGAACCAGGAGGTACTCAGACTGAATTTGCTGTTCTTCTTAAAGTATGCAACATGTCTTTCACGGGCCGAGGACAGAGTAAGAAGATTGCCAAATTCTGCGCTGCTGAAGCAGCCATGCAAGAGCTGTTTGGTTTCAGCTTTGATGAAAACTATAGTAAGTTGTTAGTTTAACCTGTGGTTTGAGCTGTGTTGAACTAGTCAGCGGTTTGTTTGTGGCTGTATTAGTCTAGAGCAGGGGTGCCCGACCTACGGCCTCATCTGGCCCGCTCATTTTAGCCAGACACAACATAATTTCATTTTTAACATCATGATTCTGGCAAAACCGCCATGTTCTGGCCCGCGAGTGCGGCCCTCGGACGAGAAAAGGTTGGGCACCACTGGTCTAGAGTGAAAGTGGTGCTAGTGATTTGTAATTTCAGCAGCTAGCGTTTCTTGTTGTTTGCCTTTCTATTCTGCCATTCTCTGTTAACTCATTAAGTGTATTTATGCTGTGCTACTTGCTCAGGTATAAAATCAAAGAAGTATTGCGCCTGAATCATACAGTATACTTTGATGCAATTTTTTAAAAAAGTTTTTACTCCCATTCTTGATGGTTCTGCTACAGAAGGTGAGGGTTGTAAATGTTACTTTTTACCAAGTATTGAACTTATAGAGTGATGCAGCTTTGTGCATGGGCCACCAATACTACACTCCACACACACTTGCACCTCACCTAAGATCTGTTCGAACCATTACAAAAAAGGATTTTTGGAAAAAAGAGTAATGAATGGATGACTGGATTCATTCAATTAAATTTTAGATTTGGGATTGGAATATATTGTTAGAACTGAAATGCTGTTTTAGATAATATAAAGGAGGGTGAATTCATCATCAATTACTAACCAAATTATCAACTTTCTTTTGATATCACTAACCCTTGTTTTCTGGAGTCGCCACCGTCATGTCTGCAGTGATCGCCCCTTACTGCCATCGCAGCGATTCTTTGGGTTGTTCATCATTCTGCATTGTTGTGGCTATTTCGTGGATCCTGCTCAATGAGCTTGTCTGAGATATTGGCCGATATATTGCGTTTTACAAATTAACGTTAGTAGTATCTTCTTTTTCTTTTTCTTTTTCTTCTAAACTTGTGATCAGCTTCCAGAAACCATTATTGCAGTAGCCGTGCAAAGTCCACGCGTATACACACTCTTTCTTTTTCTCTCACACATGCGCTCATTCTTGTGTAAATGACCATGTGCTTCGCGTGTGTATGTGTAAGAGAGAGATGAATATGGATTTCATCAAAGGTATAGGTAGAATAACAATAAATCTTGCAATCATTTTTTGCAAATGACCTACAATGAGCTAAAAATGGTGATAGAGGATGTCGTGTTATCATGAATTTTTGATATCTTTGCGATTTGGATCGAAATTTAAAAATCTGTTATACACGTTAAGGATTTTTAGGAACGCAGATCTGTTTGAGGGTGTTTCAGGGACTTCCTTTTCTGCAACCTAGAAGTATTTGTGTGTATTTTGATCTCATTTGACACCCGATATGTTGAAGGTAAGACCTGCTTTTTTTTAAAAATACCTGGTCAGGTCACTGTTGAAAGCGATCCGGTTCCTAAAAGAGTGGTCTGGATGTTAATTGCCTCTCTTGCCGTCTTGCGCGCCGTGTGGCTGATAGAGGCGATGGTTTTGCTGTTGCTGAGTGAATGCACATCATCTAAGAGAAATTAATTTCAGATGAAGATAAATGCTGGGCGGGTCTGGAGGCCACTGTTTGCACGGTATACTTTCTGTGTAGAGAGCTGTGGACACAAGGCTAAAAGCACTCTTAGTCTGGAGTGCTTTAAGGTCTAATACGATGAAAATTTGTGTGTGTGTGTAATCACTGGATTAAGCTTAGTACGAGGTACTGTCGCCCCAGGTGTGAGGGAATAACTTCCATCCGTTGTCAGAAGATACATTTACATCATCATGCACAGTAAGAGGTCAAACTCATGAGGTCACTTGTGTTCAATACACCTGATTAAAATTTGGTTTCAGCTTTTCCATTGGCTGAAGTCGTGACAGTGTAAACATACTCATATAGAACCCTGATGTCTGCGCTTTGGACCTTTTTTTTATGGGCAGTGATGTTTGTGTATCTCGAGAACAAAACGGTGGGTGTTAAGCTAAAAATCAGTCATGCATAATATGCATATTTTTGTATATTCAACCGCATAGCGTCAGCATAAAGATTTATAATTTAGTTATAAATAATTTTTATTTATTTTATTGATATATTATTAGATGTGGGTCTTTGATGGGGCGTGTCCCTCTCGTGAGGGCGCATAAGCTGCTTTGGGGTTCTCGCGTCTATGACAACCACTGGGGAACGTAGGTCAGAGGTTATCGGCTTGCCCAGCCTTTGAAATGGTTACAGACAGGTTCGGTGGGAATTTCAAACCTTACCTTGATCCGGCATTAAAGATTTTAACTCCCTTCCCACTTGTAACACGGATGGTGCTATGCTTAGCTATATGTGAGCGTGCTTACGTGCGTGACCCGTACGCACGTGGTTGACTCTTGTGTCGATCCAGACACTATCCGTCAGCTCGGTAATTCACCTATAACGATGTCGCTCACACACCCATACACGTCTAACATCATGTTACAGGTGAGAAGGGGTTGATAGCCTTTCAAGACTAGACCTATCAGTAAGAAATTCGG
Source organism: Pomacea canaliculata (assembly GCF_003073045.1). Classification (NCBI taxonomy): domain Eukaryota; kingdom Metazoa; phylum Mollusca; class Gastropoda; order Architaenioglossa; family Ampullariidae; genus Pomacea; species Pomacea canaliculata. The sequence goes on from NC_037591.1 coordinate 8,907,583, forward strand.
ACACCGACATATTACATCGAAAATCGATAGCAACAAAAGTCGTCTGAGCAAATTAAACGGAAGCATTTTTCCCCCGGAAGGATCAACTAGGAATGACTCGCGAATCTGAAGGAAAGGACGATGTCAAATGTGCACGTTGAAGACCACTGCACGAGAGGATGGTGGTGCTATCATTATGGGGTTGATATTTTTGACGACAGCACTTTCTTTTTCAGCCTGTAGTGGAAGATGGACGATGTTGTGCATCATGCTTTTGCACTTTTCCCCCTTGGAAGAGTGCGGTTGCTTTCGTTTACATTCGTGCGTTTAGAGAAAGGTCTTCTGGAAGCTCTATCTATGTTTTTAGAAGCGCTGGCTTTCTCACATTCACGAACTGGACGCGCTAAGAAGACTGGGATTGCCCCCCAAATCCAGGTTGTTGCTGGCAAGGTGATGTACTCCAGGCAGGCGACGGAGGCTGCGCTAATTAATATGGAGCTTGTTGTGTAACGGAGTCCTTAAATTATATGGTCGGGAGTAGAATGTAGGATCGGCAAAGTGGATAGGAATTAAATTTGTTTGTATATTCATTTGTTAAATTTTTGCTGTTAAATACGAGGAGTGGCAAGAGAAGGTGCTGTTGTCGCAGTGTGATGTCATTCAGTTCACAACACCATCACGTGAGAATAAGCACATGATTGATAACCCGGGTCTGGCTCACATTGTTTCCATGGATTGCGCGCGTGCTGCTGTCACCACCTGCTAGCTGGCAGGATGAAGAGTGACCTCCTCTTCTTCATTGCACAGATTAAAAGAAAAAAAAAAGTAGATTCCCGGCTGGGAGGACGTTAATCATACAGGTGTAAATATCCTCGGGGTCGACGAGTTTTCCTTGATTTTGTTTAGGTTTTTTTTTTAAGGCAGCAGAATTGTTTCGCATGGTCTTGTTTTGAAAAGGTGTCTAACGGTTTCTACTGTCGAGCATTAGCGCTGATATAAATGTTACACAAGTGTCGGCGATGGAAGAAATGTTAGGGTCTGATAGGTTTGTGCCTCTGTAAGACAAGCGGCGTCTGCCATTGAGGAGATATCAGGGTCTGATAGTTGTGTGCCTCTTTAAGACACAAGCGGCGTCTGCCTTGATGAAATCTCAGAGTGTAATAATTTTGTCCCCTGTAAGATACAAACAGTGGCATTTCTACTGATCGAAGACGGCCTTTATCGATCAACACAAATACTTAAGCCTGCTGATTGGAGCACTGCCCGAAGCTACTTTGCTTGTTTTCATATCTTTAGGTGGGAGAAGAACACTTTGGATAGTGAGGCCCCGCTCACGAAAATCCCCGAAAACGGTCTGGGAGACCCTTTAAATTCGGTCGCAGGATTATACATTTTTTGAAGTGTCTATTTTTCATTTGTTAGAAATGGTGGCAGGGCAAACGTAAGCACATGCACACGTGCAACATTGTGGCGTCGGGTTGGAACCGTGCCACAATTCTTGAATTTGGTAGGCCGCAAAATGTTTGCCATTGTTTGGGGAAGAGGGTGATAAACTTTCCGAGCCCTCGCCTGGGTGTTATTTGGGGGCGGGGTCGACGAGGTCTGGAGGAGTGAAGGAAGAGTAACGTTTTTTCCTTTTTTCCAGAGCTGCCCCTGTAACGCCCTCTTAGACAAAACATCGTTTCCATTCAAGAGGTTTAGAACACCTTGTCTACCTCTTCCCGCCCTTTACCTCAACCCTCGCTCTTTCCGTCTTCCTCCGAAAGGGTCTGGAAACGCACTACCCCTTCTTTGCTCGTCCTTTTTGACATCCATCGGGAAAAATTGTTACTTGGGCCAGGTGCAAAGCATCAGAGAGGACTTCTTGCTTTCGTGGTCCGACAGTGATCAACAGCAGGCTGTGTCAGAAGGAGCCAACGCTTGTCAACAGCGCCTCCAGTCTCGTCAGGGGGCATAAGCGAGCGCACGAGACCAGCGCAGAGACTGTCGGGACCTTGGCTTGTTTCGTCTATAAGACAGCTGTTGCAGCTGCAGCAACATTTATTTAATTATAGTTATTTATTTTCCTTCTTCGGAATGCCGTGGAGGTTCTCCACGAGGGAAAAACATCACACACGTTGGTGGATTTTGATGAGTATTGGCGGTGAGTTGGGTTTTTGTAGGAAGAGGAACGTGTGGTCGAATGGAATATTGAGGGTAGAAATTGAGAAGGGGGCAGAACAAAGAACCAGATCGCAACATTAATTAGTTACCTACATAAGTGACCATGCAAGATGACCAAGCTCCAGTGCGAGGGCCTTGACACCTTGCGCCACGAAGAACACACACCACAAAGAGTTTCACACATCACAGCACTGCCGCAAACTTCACAACCTGCACAAATCCAATCAATGACCGTCCATCTTCCATCATATTTTTCTGACTGTTCATATTAGAGGCCGCCTTGGGCTGGCAGTCCCCTGCCTGCGATTACACTTCGACCAGCTAATCAGGCGACAATACACTACACGTTGCAGCGGTCTCCATCTTGACGACACTCTGTAGTGGCGACATCTACGAGTAGATGGGGAAGGGAGGAATTTGATGTTTTCGTACCTGAACGTCATGATTATTTTTACCTTAAGAAAGATAAAGGAAGTCGTTCCAGGGCGCAGTCTTACCTTACACTCTTTTTTTTTCCTTCTCTCTCTCTCGTGTCGGGTGAACATCAGCTTCTACCTGCTTCTATAAAAGGAGTTTCATTTCACTAATCTTTCACAATCTTATTCACGTATTTCGCTTTCGTGTTCTTTGCCACGCATGCACGCACTCGGGGAACCAGTGGGTAGTACCATCAAGGTGTGCCCAGAGGTGATTACACTTGTTCTTATCAGTTAATGAAGCTGCCTTATCAGCGCACGCTAGCAGCTAGTGCGCATGCGTGCGACGGCGTTTCAGAAGTCGGTAACCACGAGTCCTCAATAATAAATGAAAATGTATGAAAATGTATGCAGAATGCTTGTCACAGGTGCACAGACAGCATCTTTGCTTTGAGTTTTTATACATTCTGCGCTGTTGTGTCGACAGGAGTGCCTTTTGGTTTTTTTTTTTTTTTTTAAAGGAAATTCTCGTAAAGTTAAAGTTCGTAGACGTGCTCTGTCTGTATGACGTCTGGTGACTGTTGGCGGGGGAACAGGGTTGTTTTCGAAAAGGAAATGGAATGAAAGCGAAGTTATTGATTGTTTGGCGAGACGTTCTGATTGTCGAGAAGGAGGAGGTAAGGATGATGGGAGAGGGGGAGAATTCGACCTGAACAATGTCATGTTGGCTACAGAAGTGGTACATTTTGTTTACTCTGTGTTTCGATCCAGCGATGTGATGAAACGTATAGTCGAATAAGCTGCACGTGATACTTAGCCCCGCGTCCTACCTCCACCATCACCCAGTCTTTCTCTACAACTACCTCGCCGCATTTTTGATAGGTCGCCAGCTCGTCTGAAAAGATGTTTACATCCCTTTCTCTAAGTGACCTTGACGGTAATTAACCCGGTGTGGTATAGAAGCTTAGAATCAGGAGGGGGAAGATATTCAGATAGCAATCTTCCCGGAAAGGTTGACCATGTACGATGCTGATGGTGTGCATGAAAATGTTGTATGCTTGTGAGGGTAAGCATCGAACACATCGACTTCTGACTTCTAAAGTATATGCGAGAAAGCAGATTCTTTCATTAATTTTGTCTACAAATGTCGGTGTATGGCTGCATGGCGTGGGTGGAACAAAGAGAGAAGGAATGTGTTTGGGTAAATGAAAAGACGAGAGCCCGGATGTTATTTTGTGTTATTTTTATTTTGCTTCCTTCGATGACGTCAGAGAGACCTATTAGTCCCACGTTAATCTCGGGTCTTCTATCTCGTCCAATCTCGAACAGCTCCGGGAGGTGTGTGTGGAGGGAGGGTGGGGGAGAGACTCTGGTAAACGCGACAAAAATCTGTCTCGCGGAAACGCAAACTGCGCGTGCGCAATCAGCGAGCCAATGACGTTTTAGCGTGGGTGACGCTAGACCCAGAAAGGTCCTCTCTTCTGTCGCTCGTGCCCACCCCCCGTGTCCTTCCCCCTCAGCATGCGTGTCGTCTGTTCCCCATCAAACAAAACTCGTGAGTGTGCTTCAGGCTCTCTATGTTTTTAAGTGCGAGGTCGTAATTACGTCCTCTTCAAAGAGACGCGGTCGTCTTGACGGTCTCCAGGCAGCACGAGATTGATTCCGTATTTTTCTGGTGCGCCGCGCGGCACGGCACCAGCTGCCGACTTCATTTTCTGGAACTACCTGCAAGCCATAATCAGGAAATGTCTGCTTTTTAAACCCGATGGGTGGGTGGTGGGACGTGGAGTGAGATGGAGGCAGAAGATTGCCTCTCGCCTCCTGTGTGACGTACACTTGTTCGATGGGGAGGGGAGATAATGCGTCTTAGATGTTGTGTATGATTTTGTCTCTTACCTACGCTTGTCACCCCAGTGCAACTACTAATCATATGTTTTGTCGTCCTTTATGATGATAGTTGGAGAACTGTGTCATGGCGCCGTGTAGTCAATGCAAGAGTGACTTAAGCACGGATCTTAGACAAGCGGCTGATCGGTAGGTTTGGAATTAGTTGCGTCGTAATATAGATATGGCGAAGTTTTCATCTCAAACGCACAATTTTTCTCTCAAATACATTTTCTTTCATTCATGAATAATTAAGGCATTATAGTCAGCTCCACGCATTATACTGTAACCGCGTCGGTTGACATATCAAACAGTGGTGGTGAGCAGAAAATCAAATTTACCTTTGTCTAAAAGACATCATTCAGACACGACTTGAGTGCGATAATCTCTGTCAGTAAAACATGCTGTTTGATGGAAGACCTGCATGGGGCAGTGATGCATGCGTTTCTCTCGCATTTGTATATTTTTTGGGTTGTTTTACTCAAAGCCCTCGTGTTTGTAAAGATCCTTGTGCCTGGCAGCACATTGAATGTTAATGCCACGAGAGATTTGTGTTGAAAAACCTTGAATCATGTTTTTCGTGTTCAGGTATTAATCATGAAAAGTGCAGATAAATGTGTTGGGTAAAAAGAAATATTGTATCTATTGACTTGGCTGATGGGATGTTCGTGATTTCTGATGACAAAGACCTGGCTTGCATATAATGAGCGGGTTGTAATTTCCGATGACAAAGACGGGGTTGAAGAGCAGTACTTGAGTGGGGATGACCAAGAAGTCCCTCCGTGGACCTGACGTCAGTACGGGATTGTGTGCATGACAGAGGACGTCTGCTGATCATCAGCGTGTGTTTGTACGTCGAGATGGCGAAACAACTGTTTTTTGAAATAAACCGTCTCTGATGTAGATTAATATTTAGACATCAGAGCCTCTTTTGAACTTGTACCTAACATTTGTCCTTTCTCGCTCTCTTCGGGATGTAACCTTAGTTGCTGGCACGGCGTTAAACACAAACAAACAAACAAACAAACAAACAAACAAACAAACAAACAAACAAACAAACAAACAAACAAATTTAATAATTGGGGCAATTGCACTTGTGAGCGAATGCTTATGATATGTTGAAAGATTATTTGGTATGGGGCAGACAGTTTATATTGCATGCTGTCACTCTAATTAGGTATCTTTGAAGTTTTTTCATATGTGAAACACTTTTAAAATTAACAAATTTTCCTTTTCCTGGAATTGTGCACAGGTTTTTCACTTCTCAGCATGTTTCTATTTCGGAGAGACCGTAATTCTGAGAGGTATTGAATCGGTGTTCGCATGCGCATTAAATCGGCCGTACTTTGCACGCGCAATAATTTTTTTTTTGTCCTCCGACGTAATTGTGACGAATGAACAAATTTATGGATGATTTAACCTGAGCCAATCAGAATGCGCGCGTGTGAAAAAAAAGAAAGCGAAACTGGATGCAAGTCTATTGACTAAACCCTCGACAGCCCATTTCTTAAATGTTAGGAAACGAGAAACGCTTTCTAGGAAAATGCCACACGATTGAACTAGATGGCCTTGTGATCTTTAATTAATTTTATTTATTTTTTGTGTGTTCTAATTTGGAGGGAGGGGTCACATTCGTCAATCCTTGGTTTGACGAGTCGTTTTTTTTTTTTTCTTTTTTCTCTCTCTTGGCCTCATTTGACTGTGTTGTGCATCGTGCCCACCCTACGGCATGTTGATCACTATGCCAGCTTGAGCTAACTTCTCGATGACTTTATTAGTAGATGCTGTGTGCTTAGCTGACACACCCGGCGTTGCATAAAATACTACGTACGTGGGATGTTTAAAACTGCAGTTTGTTGCTGCTGTTGCGACTGCTTGACTGGTTATGGATAGATTTTCTAGAGACTAATGTGATTTAGTTACGGACGCTGTCATTGTTTAGGCCCTTGGTAAACGGTCTGTTGAACATGCATATCCGCCGTTTATTGAAACGACGGATGTAATTTTGTCCGTCATAAGACATCGATTTTATGAACTGCAGATTTCAACGGTACTTCGAAATCTTGAAGTGAAAGAAAAGCAACACCAGGCTGAATAGGCAAGTCTGGCCATCCATTTCCTGTTTCCTTTCACTGGACAATCCTATCCTGCTTCTTCTGTTGTGTTGTATTGTTATGCTAGTTGGCTGTTTGTGTGTATGTGCGTGCGTGCAAATTCTCATAAATCGCTTACAGCGTCGTGTTACGTGTGGAGGTGATACGGCAAGTATATACTATCATTAACTACATTTTTTCTGGAACAGTAGGAAAGACAAAAGAGAAGATAATGATCGTGTGGATGAGAATAAGACGAAGTACCGGGGCAGGAAGAGGAGAAAGAAAAGCTTGAAGAGCATCCGATGGATGGTTTGGATGGTTGATAGCTTCATATTGCCTAACCATTAACTAGGGGCAGGGGGAGAAAGATGGAGATGCGCTGTTGCAGTATTGCTTTCGCGTAAACATTAAGCACCTCGTTAGGCCGGCGGCATCTTCTTCATGGCAACCGGCAAGGTACGCCAGACTCGCGGACGCCGTGCACGTCAGTTTTCTTTGATCCGTTGGCCTAGCCGCTGGAGGGATCATGATTAAGGCTGGAACTATTTTCACTGACACGGGATTAAAGTTTTCTGCAAAGTGTTGTGGTAGTGGTGGTGGTGGTGGTGGTGGCGGTGGCGGGGTAGACGAGGCTAGAGATGCTGTTGCCCTTTGCCATTGGCGTTATTGGACGCGATGCTGATGCTGCACTCGGACCAGTAAACTGTAAATAACGCAGCTTGCAGCACGGCGCGGCAGTTATCGTGGGGACAGAGGATCAAGTGAAATGTCAGCGGAAGCAGGAGTTCATGAACAACCAGGGGGCAATCTCCCCTTCCTTCAGATAAGTTAGCTAACGAATGCATGGCAACAGCTCCTGCGCTGAAGGGTCTCCAACCGTCGACATTAACCCACCCCACCCCCCTGCCAACACACCCACACCCACCTTACTCCTCACAACGCAAAGCTTGGTAGATTTCCGTTTTTAACTCGTCCTTCTCGATGGCTTCGCGCGGAGACTGAGATTGTCTCAGAAGGTTCAGTACGTACTTTAAACGCCTCAGGCAATTTTATTTGATCCTGCATCGTGTGCAGCGGCTAATGAAAATGCAGGTAAGAGGTTTTGTTGGCAGTGTTTGCTTCAGGTTTGATAGGACGTGCCTTAACCTCACACGTCTTCAGTGCTTCAGTTTGACAAATGCGAATTCTAACCTGGCAAGCAACTCTGACATCAGAGGAGCTAAGAGAACATTTTGATGGGATTTGAAAATTTGACGTTGGTCTGTAATCCAGAATCGTCTGTGGACAGGGGAAAAGCGAGAAGGAGGTGGTGTTAACGAAGACTTAACAAAAATTTGTTTTGCTTTCTAACGTTTAAGAAACACCACAAGAAGAATGGCACCTTCCCGAAAGACCAGACGACCACGTTGGAGTTTCATCTGCCTGTCATCACCGAAAGACATGCAATAAAACCGTCATTGGTGCGAGAAATCATCGAAGACATCGCTGATTTCATCATTCATCTATATTTATCCGCACCTTCCTAAAGCATCACAGAAGATATCATTGGTTCCATTACTTATCTCACGTCGTACAAATTTATTCAATGGCGAAAAATCCAGTTTACCTCGATTTCTGAGATACCCTGTAGCCTCCACTCCAACACCCACTCTGGCTACACCTGCCATTCTGCTTTTGTCTGATTCCAGCAGGCAGCGCCCAGTAACCGAAGACATTCCCAACTACGTCGTTGATGATAACAGCGCGCCTGCACATTCGTCGGAGGAATCATTGGTTCCTTGGCTGATGGCCACTCACGCGCTGGTGACAAATCCGGGGGACAAATCCCTGACGACCAGTGGGCTGTGTGTCATCCATACCTTTACCCACCTCCTTCTCTTCCTGTCCTCTGCAGCATCCTCCCTCCCGCAACCTCCTCTGCTCTTTTGTTCTTGTTCCAGCAGTTGTTTCTTGGCTTGGGGTTATTTATAGAAGGGCATGGAAGTGTTTATCGTGCAGCGCCTCCAGCTGAGTAATTGTGAAGAAGCCAGCTCACGTGACCGAGTGTTTGGTTAATCCATAAATGTTGCTGTCGGAAACAGTGCTGTGGGTTGTCAAGGAGCAATTCAATTATCGTCGCTGTAATGGTTGGTGGGTAGGGGTTGTAGTGTGTGGGGGAAGCCATTCTGCAAATGACGAGATGGCATTCTTATAGCTTTCACAAGGTTGTAAATTTTAATTTGCCAGAAGCCTTTTGGGGTCTTACGTAACTAAAACATATTAATTATTTTTAATTGACAGGAGGGGGAGTGGGGAGCGGGAGAGTGTGAATCAAGCGTGCTGATAGCAAGACAAGTGACTTGTTGTTTTGGGTAATTTCTCGCAATTTTTGTTTTCATAGTTGGGAGGGGTAGATTTTAAACCGCGTAGATTTATTATGTAGAACAATGTGTATTTACCTGTTTTAGAGAGTCAACCCATGCGATATTCTTTACTGTATCGTTTCGCTAAGGTAACAAAACTATATTTTGTATTAGAAATACAGCTTGGCAGGTTTTCTGTACATTAAATACACGAATATGATGTTTCCGCCGAGTCAGCTGAATTTTAGACTGTTGGATCTGAGTGAAAAGGTTCTCCCCTCACCCCCCGGCTGATCCTCCCAATCCCACCCCTTCCAGTAGGTCTTGTCCCCAAGGCTTGCTTTTTATCTTGCAATGTCAAGCCTTACCTAGGTTTTTTGATTATGCAGACGATGAACAATTCATGTTTCCCATCGAGCTCGGCAGATCATCTCTGGACTGACGTGACGAGAGAGCATGACTCCTCCCATGGTCGTTGTCCAATCTCTCGTCCTCATCTCTGTGCCGCTACTTTCGTGGTGGTCTCGGATTGCGGGAAGAGGTAGGAGGGAGAGGTTGGGGGTCTTTGTTGAGTGTAATGCCCTCATCTGGCAACGTACATGTCTGTTCAGGTTGGTAGTGATGGTGGTAGTGGTGGGTAATGCACGTCACCGTAAAGTCATCAAAACACACTGCGTCTCTTCCCTGCCTCATTACAGGCGCATGCAACCTTGCTTTGCCCCCTTTGGGACTAAAGATCAGGGGACCAGGGTCAGCTGCCGACTTTTTGTGTTCAATTGTTGGACCTCGTTACGACCCCGAGAATCACCTGGTGTCTGGAGAAACGTATCTGCAGTCAGATTATGCAGGTCTTGTGGGAATGGCGGAGCTGCTCACTCTTGGCGACACGCGTCACAGAGACTTGGCCCCACACAGAGCCCCACATTTTGGACCAGTTGCAGCTAATTTGGATGTTCAGAGTCGATAAGATAACGCCAGGCAATTAGTGGTGAATGGCGTGGCAGGTCATAATTTCCAAGAGAAATTTGATGTTTTTCTCATGAAACTAAGAACTGACATTTCTTCTATCTCAGAATCAGCAATAATTAATGACAGTTATATTCTTCTAGCATTACTTTATTTGTCAGCTCTAGGTTTAATTTTTCACAATCTTATTTTTTTTCTTGATATTCGCGTTTCGTTTTTTTTCTATGATTTTGTTGTGGAGTGCGTGCGTGTGTGCCTGCGAAAGAGTGTGTGTTGTTGTTTGCTGGACGAGAGAGTGAGCAGCCGTTCCATAATATCAAGATGTCGAACTCGGGTGCAGTCAAAAGCTGGTCAGATGAGGCGGATACATGCACGTTTCTAGTAGCATCACAGGAAGTAGGAAAGTGAAGGTAGGAGCATCGCCAGATCGGCGTTTCCTCCGCGACCGTCAGGTGGCCTTTATTTTTAACTCGCTCGGTATGGTCCTCAGGATCAATCAGTCGATGACATCAGCATGCGAGGTCATTCATCTCTTCTGCAAAAAAAAAAAAAAAAGGCGAAGACACCCTTCCCCTAAAAAAGCAACAACTGCTGAGCAGCTTGGCATTGGCTGTGTGTCGGGAGAGGTTGCAAGCAGTACATCAGAGGCGGAATCGACTGGTGACTGGGTTGAGCTTTGTACTTGTCAGTGATAGATGATCGTCTTTGTCTCCTCATCTCTCGACCTCGCCTCTTTTTTTCACTCCTGACTTGGGAGTCTGCAGCACTGTGCTGTCAGAAGACGCTCTGCCGCTGTGCAGGCCATCCTCGATCTGCTGTTCGTGCTGCGACTGTCGTGTGGCCATGAACTTGCATATGGTATGAGCTGCCTAGCCGCGCTTTGCTTTTTTTTTTTTTCTTTTTTAAAAACCTGAATGTGAAAGATTCTAGATCGAAAGAGGTCTGGGTAAATTTGTCCAGCTAGTAAAGTCTGCCGCCTATCCATTACGCGTCCTCTGCCTCAGGGGGTGTCACGTGACAGCGAGTGACGCAGCTGTCTGTAGTCTTTATTCCGGGTCTGTGATGCAAAGTGGTCACGTGATGGTGGACTGTAGGTTTTAAGTTCTGTGAAGCTCCGGGGTGTATTATTGACAGTGGGACACAGCCTGGGACTGGTTTGATATCCTACAGCCACTAACCGGAAGTGAGGGTCTCCCGGCATAAGTACCCAGACAGGTCTTAACCAGAGCGTTGTTTTCAATGTGTTTTTTTTTGGTAGAGGTCATCTAAACCATTGTCTCGTTTGGCCCGTCTCTTTGCTTATTTTCCAGCACATTCTCCCAGCACTGTGTGTGTGTGCTTGTGCGCGCGCGTAATCTGTGGCCAAGTATTCTTCATTTGCTGCTGTGACCAGTATTTCTTTTCACCGTAGGTCTTTTCAACTTACGCTTTCGTAGTCTTCAGTATCTTGCTTCGATTTATTATTTTTTTCTGAGCGTTTTGTTTTTATTACCTGTACTTTCAACATGAGATAATTTTTTTTCCCGACCGGGTCAAATGATTTTCTTGAGGGGTTGAATGAAAGAATAATCCCGCATACACGTCCGACGCTGTGATCTTATTAAAAGCGGATTTGGGGGGAGGGGGAGGATTAGTTTGGCTCGCATGTCTAGGAAAACCCCCAAAACGATATTTCCGATCGAGCCCAAGGCGGACCGTTGAAAAAAACCCGGCTAATGGTCGCCTCCACATGCGCGTGGGAGAGAGAGATGTGGAAAAGACATCGGTCGGGCTTCCGTCATTCGTGGCTTTTTGCCTGATCTGCAGGGTGACTTCCTTTGGGAGATGAGAGGCCAGCAAGGGGAGGGGTTTAAAAGAGAGGAACGGTAACGACTTCCGGGTTGAGATATTAAGGTTGGTTTTATTCAGAGAGAGTGAGAGTGCGCGCGTGTGTGTACACAGCGTCTACTGTACTGGAGCAATCTAAAAGGGGACTCTTTTTTTTCCACACATGAGCTGATTTAAACGAAAATAAAATTCAGTTAAGAATGTTTTATTAACCTTACATTGATCAACTGCTTCGTGTGTGTGTGTGTTTTTATTTTTTGTGAAGAATCTACACATTTTCGCTTCAGTGATGATACGTTGCATAGTATGTGGGCTGAAGTAGTTCCTGTGATCACGAACTTGCATTACTGGACTGCTGGCAGGCGATTTTTTCCAATTAACTACTAAAAGGAGGCATGAGATTGCAAAGCTACGGTTTATTTACATTTCAGATTAACTACTAAAACGAGGCATTAGACTGCAAAGCTTCCGGTTTAGTCACATTCTTTGTTTAGGCTCGCCGAGACTAACAGCGGAGAACTTCGCAAGAGGCTAAGCGTTGGTCTTGGCAGACAGCAATCCACCTATACACGTCCGTGGTGTGATTGACGGGTGGGACCTGAAGGGTTTCACGGTTACAACTCAAAGTACTAGAGTATCGTTTGAAAGACGCTTGAGAGAAATAAATTTGAGATTCACTGAAACCAAGCGGATCGTCCAACTAAACCGCGGCTTCACCCTTTAGCTACATTTGCGACCGTGTTCTAAATAAAGAAACGGCGAGGCGGAGTTGATGTTTATTATATGGGTTTGTCTTCATCTCAATTCAGTCGGCAGTCCGTGTGTTACAGTTAATGACATCGTCCAAGATACGCATCTCCAAAGCTGGAATAAACAGCCATTGAGCAGCGCAGACTGTTGTTAAGTGCCTCCGCCCGGCCACACACCCTGTCCTGCAGTCTCCATTCATTTACCCTTTCTTTGCAATGGTGAGCAGCAATTGAATTGTCCGCTTAATGAAGTCTGTAGATGATAGCGTGGCCCGACAGCAGCCAACGTCTTTACGACAGTCTGACGGTCGTGGTTATTTCTGACGCCCCAGAAGACTGGTTACCTTAGAAACAGCTTCCTGGTAATTTTCTTTGTAGTGAAAGCGAATGAAGTGACCGAACAGTAAACGATAAACTGTCGAGCAGATATTGCGGAGTCCTTGCGGTACCAAACTATACAGATATACATATGTATTAATGCAAGTGAGGCTACTTAGCCTGGTGGTGGCGCTGGACTTGGAGCAGAATATCGCCAGTTCGAGGCCTGCTCGGGCCTGTGGCCAAAGAGCTGCTCTTGCCCTCCCAGCAGCTGTATTATTACCATAAATGGGGACCTGATTTATCAGAGTAGTTAGTGACGGCGAAAGAAGTGGGTTGCCGACCCTGGACATGGTAAACAACGTTTCCATTCACTGGAATTCTTTACCATTTTACTTATGTGTGTGTGTCCATTCATCCATGCATGGTTCTGTGCCTGGAAGCTAACATGTTGGACTATGAAAAAGCGTACCGCCGGATCGCCACACGCACGCACGCACGCTCGCTCGCACACGCACACACGTGCCGCACGCATTCACGTGCGTTCAAGTATGCATCCTGCGCTGGCAAGGTAGCGCTACTTGTCTGCCATCTTGTGGTGTATGGGTGGTCTGATGAGGTCAGCTTGTGCTGTAGGGCTTGTCTGTTGGGGTCAGCTTGTGATGTAGTGGCTGTCTGTTGAGGTCAGGTTTTGAGTTCACGCGCTCTTGTCCGCCTCCAGGGTTCTTTGTCTCTTTGCCATCGTCTCCCTCCGCTTCTTGAGGCGTCCAGCGGAATACTGATATCCTCAGAATAGGTTCGGAGGCGGGCGCCATGCTGTGGGCATGACCAAGCCGCCTGTCATTGATACAGTTTCACTGCTTTCAGCTATAGAATGCCTTCTTTTTCATCTTATTTCTTCACTTATTACTCCCGATGATGTTTTGTGCTATCTTGCACCATATACGCTGTCGTGTTCACAAATGCTTCTTCGGTGCCAGGAATGGACAAACATGTGCCTAAACTTCAAACTAAGTGTTAGGACTTTCTCCACCTTACCTTGAGTATGAAATCTTCCGACTTTTTCATCTTGTTTTATTGTGCATCTGAATATTTATTGTTTGTTTTGGTCTTCGGATGGTCATTTTGTAAATTTGTATGTAAAGCGCATTAAGTATAAAGTAAAAAGCACTAGTAATAATAATACTCAAGTGCACGCTCTGCCTTTGAAATTTCTTTTTCTCGTACCTTATCCCCTATTTCTTGTCCTTCGAATTACAGGCATACAGATTCCATGCATGAGATTCCCCTCTTCTGTCTATTTTTTTATGCTTCATCGCCCTTGGTCGGGAACTACAACATTCCACTGCTGCACCGAAAAATCGCTTCTCACCCGTCCGACCAGAGCACGCCAGGTCTCCAGATACTTGTTTGGGGTGGTTTGTTTAACCTGCTTCCCAAAGTGCGCCCCTGCTAGCTTATTGTGTTGTGAATATCCCGATGCAGACTTGCCATTTGTTATTAATCAGATCACACGAGAACCGTGAGACTGCAGCGCTTCGCCTTCCACGACCTTCTCGAAGGGAACGCCAAGAATGTTTGAGAAACAAACGGGGATGGGTGATGCTTCTCGAACGCTGCAGTACAACATCGTGGGCCCCGTAGTAAACAGTCCACCTGTTCTGCTCAGCATCGTGTTTACCTCTATCCTAGGGTATGAAATGAAGAGAAGCATTTTGGCCGTGAGTGTGCACGCGGATGAATGTAATTCAGAAACATATTGAGGTAATGTTTGAATAGCATTCCGGATTTTTAAAGCTCTTTTCATGTCACATGTTGTAAAAAGTTACTTTAAATGCTGTATCGTTAATTGAATACTGATGAGTCTTTGTAGTAGATGTAGAAGTCGCAGAACCCCAAATATACCTTCCGGAGGGAACCATGTGATGTGCGTTCTTGCTTATTTGTTCCTTCTGTTCCTTAAAAAAAACTCATCTCATCTTCCAGAACACCAGACGCGGCGTGGACGGAGCCGGTCTGTGTAGGTCCCGTCCCCAGACACCGCGCGCCAGGCGCTTTTTTTTTCTGTGACAGTTATCTAAAGTCTGTCTCGCTAGACAAAACTCTCTCTGTCAGGTGCTTCGGGAATTTGTTTTTCCTGTAAAGCGCTCTTGTCTTACCTCACCATTGAAGTACGGCCTCGCACCAGTCCTCTCTTTACCCGGCCCTCTGCTGAAAGCTGGAAGGATCGTGTTAAAATGAGCTTTATCAAAGCCACGTCGTGGACGTAACGTCTAAACTGAACATTCTTCTCCCCCAACCCAACCCCGCCCCACCTTCCTCGCCGCCAGCCCAGTACAGCAACTCCTTTTCTGTGGGGGTTGGGGGTCTGGAGGCAGATGCTCAGATAAAAGGTTAACGAAGTTGCTGCAGCACGATACAGAGAGTGGAGAACTAGTGGAAGAAGGTCCTTTGTGGTGTCCATAGATACAAATTAGAAATAAAGTACGGTGCAGACAGTAAGACAAAACTGGAAAATCTAGTGGAAGCGGCTTTTCGTTGTATGTCGGTTTTTAGAACTGATTCGGAGAGCCGCTGTTACGAGTCCGGCATTGTCTTCTAAACAAAGCAGGATCCAAACACGGCATACAAAATACTTTTCGACAATGTTTGGCTTTGGTCAGTTATTTTTCCATTGTTTGCTTATTTCGTTTTTTTTTTTTTTTTTTTTAAAGATAAAAGCCCACCCAGAGTTGTCATTAAAACAGAGATTAAAACATAATTTTGGAACAAGGTGTGTCGGTCTCGATTAGCACTGATTTTCTCCTTGTGTAATTATTAGCTCGCTTGTGTTGTAAAACAAGGTCACGATTCTTTTTTAAAGCAGTTCTCTCGTCTGGAAATTGCGGTGAGGAGAAATAGTCTGAGGTAGTGAGACAGTGGCTTGACTTTGAGATTATAAATACCAGCATTGCCTGCTGCCACGCTGCCTCAGTCCTACCGGGGGAAATAGAAACGAAACCACCATAGAAATTCTGCGCAGTGGCAGTGAAATTGATGGAGAGGATTATGAGAGTTTCCGTACCAGAAAATTTCTCCCATCGCAAAACCACTTGCAGCAGCTGCTCAGGCACGCCGGTGGTCGAACGCGACGGAAACGGCCGCAGACATTGAAGCGAATAGCGGAGGTCTTGTTTCCACATCAATGTCAACTCGCGAGTAATGGTCGGAGGCACTAAAGCGAATCGGGTCCCCCCTACTCCCCCAACATCGTTGTCGAGTCGCAAGGAAGTGTTTCTCGACGGGAAAACTAGTGTACATGGTCAGATGACCTGTGCTTAGTCAGGTGAGCATAAGCTATGGGACTTATTTGAGAAGGTAGAGATATAAGAAAACAGCAACGATGTCTGGTCACCAGTCTCGCGTTCCATGGGCAGTGGATCGTGTAAGTGGATACGATTCATGGAAGATGGCATGGCTGGGGTGTCCAACTCCATTTTTCTTTTTTTACATGGTTTTAGCAAAGTTCTTTGTTTCCTGGCAGCAAGTGCAGGCAAGGCGCGCCGCCATCATCGACTGGGTCCTTCAGTTGCAGGGAGCGGCACTCGCACTGAGGGTGGCAGTGGGGCGGGTGTGCAGTTCCCCCCTGTAGTCATTGTTTCCTCGTCTCAAGCAGTGCTGATTAACTTTGGTGCACAGCTGTGCTTTGTCTCACACGAACACCCAAGTTACCACAGGGCTTGATACGTTGGCTGGCGCAATCGAAGTCGATGTCCTCGCTAGATCCTTCTCACCAAACTCTCACATCCGTTTCCTTTTGACCTAACACGCTTTTCCATTTCCTGTGGGCGGACACTCGCATACCCTAGTGAGGTTGCTGCAGCCAAAGAAACAATACTCAGATTGAAGAGCGTTGAGAACCTTATGGTATCCAGAAGTAAAATTTTATAGTAACTGTTCAACTCCTTTTTTCCAAACTACTAAAACACATACACACGCGCTCTCTTAAAATAAAGAGTAACATTCCCTATTAAAAAGTAAAGAGTGTCTAAAATTCATAACCACGCGAACAAATTGCGCCTGTATCCTTAGGGTAGACGCCAGAAGACAAAGAGCAGAGGTCAGCGCGTGCGGCCAGTCCCACGATATTCTAACGGAGTTAGCATCGAGGTTAATCGTGTAAACGCTCTGCAACTCATTAATTTTAATCAGTTTTTACACTGCGGTTTGGAGCTAGAGTCAGCCTCAAAGGCCAGTCCCTCATACTTTCCCCTGAGCCTGAGGCAAAGTAGGGAGGTTAGATTCTACCTCTCCCCACAAGTGTCATAACTGAACAACATTTTTCTTCAGCTGTCGATGCTGTTGTTAAAAAGATTTAACTGCTTTCAGATTTTCTAGAATGTTTTAGTTTCGTTTTTAGTTTTGCATTCTCTGTGGATCAGTAGTAACAAAATCTGCTCTGTAAGTGTAAGAAAAAATAGGGAAGAAGACAGCATTTTAGAGTTCGGACAAGCCTAACGTTTGGGGATATTAAAGTACGTTTGACCCCTAACCTACACGTCTACATAATGTCAGATTTATTTGTTTCCCATCTGCTTCATGTTTAAGGCAGAAATAGTAAACTTCACAACCAGAAGTTGTATCCCGTGCTCCTTTGCGCAGATAGTACTGCCTTTAGTCTATTCTTATCCAGAAAAGTGTCGAAGGGTCGAAGTGCTACGAAATCACATTTTATTGGCAAGCAAGTCTGTAGTTAGTTTGTTGACCAAGAATCCGTATCTCCAACGTTCGACAATACACTGGGTCGTGGTGATCTTCATGGATAGCTTAGCCAAACTTGGTCAAACGTTTGTTCGGTTAAGGCCATCTCTCAGGCAGGCTTTTTCCCAAAAAAATTTTTGTCCTTTTTCTGTGCATAGATTTTGTTGTTTGGGGTAGTTTTTTTTGGTTATTTTTAATCCTTGGAGTGTTTTCAAACGACTTCATTTCGAGCGAAGCAAAACAGCAACATATCACTCCGTGGGAATCGGGTAGGCCATCTGACAACTGAAGGGAAATGAGCCTCCATTTGGTGAAATCTCCAGTAACCTACATCATTCTGATTTCAAGAAAACCTACGAGCTTCAAGTACCTCCCCCAAGATTGCAGTTTGGAGATACTTCGATAGGCAGGCACGTATGCCCAGGAAAGAAAAAAAATTCTTTCCAGGCATCGGAATCACCTCTGGCCTATCTCCGAGGACAGAAGTCTAGCTACAAAGCACTTTTCTTCTGCACTTTCAGGGAAGCACTGAAATCGAGCCTTTCCATTTGGTGATAGCGCATTTTCAAAAGAAGAGCCGATGAATGCAAAGCGATACCTTACAACAGCAGGAGCAAAAAATTAAAAACAAAAAGCAAAAAAAGATTTTAAAAATCGCGTACGTGCTTTTGAAGACATGAAACATGTGAACATTGCAGGATAGGGAGAGAAAGTTAAAGGGCACGTGGGCGATTTTAGCGAGTTGCGTACCAGTAAAGAACTGTTCGCTGGGGGTAGTAGGATATGTAAGACAGACATTCTGGTTGACACTAGTGTTTTTGATATCACGATGTTTTCGACAGTG
Source organism: Pomacea canaliculata (assembly GCF_003073045.1). NCBI lineage: Eukaryota > Metazoa > Mollusca > Gastropoda > Architaenioglossa > Ampullariidae > Pomacea > Pomacea canaliculata. Next base: position 8,925,907 of record NC_037591.1, read on the forward strand.
AGGGACTTCACGGTTATATACTTGTGACATAAAATTCTTTCAGGCAGCATCCATACCGAAAGCCGCACGTGCATCAAGAGCTAGCAATCGGGTAATTCTAATAAATATCCTTTCACTCCTATTGGCTGCAGCTTTGATGACATTTACATATGTACATCGTTAATAATACATAATAACATTGAAGTTGTTCTTTAAATTTGGGCTTTCCGCGGGCGCAACCATTAGCTCCTGTCACTGGGTTGGCTGTTCTTTCACTGCACGTGGCACACGATACTGGTGTGGAGTAAAATACTACTTTCTTCCCCCAGCCTTTAAATTGGTATTTCCGTTCTCGTTAATATTTTATAACATCTTGTGTCGACAGACCACAATTTTTCTAAAGATCTCACTTACTTGAAGCAAAGTTCGGATGAACCGTTAAAAACACAAGAAGGGAAAATGGAGATGTTATTACACGGAAAAATTCTCTGAAAGCTCGTACTTATATCAGGAATGTTAGAAGGAGGGAAAACAGGCAAGCTGTACATGCAACATGAAACGTTTTGGCAGTTGGGCAGAGCACGGAAGAAGAAAAAACATCGCCGTGGAAAATTCATGTTTGGAATGCGACTAAACCGATTGCTGCTTTTGAGAGATAGCGACTCCTTAGAAGAGATATCAAAGATCTCAAGAGAAGTTGGCGTCTCAAATGAAGTCAGATTGATGGCAGAGATACTGCAGTTGCCTCAATGTTTAAAGACCTCCCCGAGTGGTGACACATGTCACGCTCAAAGGACTCCTTTCAAATCACTTATTAATGCCTCGAACACGAAACGCAAGTTGAAACATGAGTCTCGAGAAATTAAATGAAGGCGATGTTTCTCACCTGTTTAAAGCTTCACCTGGGCGGGAAACCGCGCGTGACGTCGTCTATGGCGCGTGGCTGACTTCTGTAGACAGGACTTGCACAGAAAATACACAATCGCGAAACTCTGCTTCTAGAATCATCGAATTTTGAGAAACAGCAGGTCATCTTCGTATGTGTAAGGCTGTACAATAATATTTACGTCCGCGTGCATAAATATTTGTCATGTGGGAACAATGGCGCCTCGCTCCTGACTGTTAAGTTATATACGCTACGCAGAAGCGATAGACTTTTTAGGTGCTGTTGAAAGCATCTTATGTTGGACCACCCGAGCTATTGTGCAGAAGAATGCATTTTCTTATCCAATAAGACAGCTTTAATCGACAACGTCCGGTGTTTGTAATACTGTTCTCACAACGGTGACAAACAAATTCAGTCATCTCTGCCATTCTAGCAATCTGCACAGAAAAGTCTCGAGATTGTTTCAAAAACCACGTGTGACAGAACCATGTAAAATAAGAGACAATGTGCTGTGATTGAATAAAAATATACCTTATCAAATCATCTTGTCAATGTCACAGTCAATCAGCCAATTATTAATCAAAAATAAACAAACAAACAAAAAAAAATAACGAAAACGGTTAATGCGCTGTGTCTTGAAGATCTTTGCAGTTGAGGAAAAAAGGGTGTGAGGTCAAGGGGAACAGATTTTAGAAGACTTAAAGAATAAAGCAGATTCTTGCATAAATTCCATTACAACTCCAAACAAGCTTGTAGCACATGAAAACACGGAGAATGCAGCAAAAAAAGCAGAAAAAATCAGTTGTGAAATAAGTCATTTGATCATGTCAAAAAATGGCTTTCAGAAGTAAAATGGTTTACAGCTATACGGTGTAAGTGATTTTCGTCTTATGTCCTCCCACTGTTCGTCATACGAAAGAAGAGGAAAGACTGCAGAATTTGAAATGTAAGTTTGTAAAAATGTAAATGCTAATAATATAAATCCAATTCAAATATACGAATGTTTGAATGTTGTGCCACGTTTAAAAGACAATTGGAAATCCGTGGATAGACAAAGCAAAAGAAATGAAAACCGGATTTTAGTGTATGTGGAGAAAAAAAAGGTAAAAGGTGTAGGTTTTAAATGTGGTCTAACCACCCACCACCCCCCAACAAAAATGCAGTATTCATCATACAAACTCAATACGATGTTACAAGCATTATTCAGATAAATCAAACATGTTAGTCTTATTACGGGTGCAAATCGCCAACTTTAAAGTAGATAATAACTAAACTGTTGTATTTCAGACACTGAAATTTACAGAATATTTGTCTGCTGTTTCTACCCACCAAAATCTGTTTATAACTCCGACCACTCGGGGAGGTCTTTAAACACGGCGCTGATATTTTGAGGTATCCCTGTTTGGCCACCGTGCTGCCGATTAGCAGAACTCTTAGCTCCGAACTTGCGGTGGTTTTTTTTTTTGTTGCTCTTGATACTTTCTTTTCATCGCCTCCCTATAATGGGACCGATTTGTCTTTGCACAGGAAATGTAACGTACACAATTTTTTTAAAAAAAAAAGATCTGTCCAGCCTCTTTATTTTGAATGTTTTGACTTCGTGGCGCAAAGATAGCGCGCAACGAAACTTCAGAAAACCGTCTGGGAATTACAAGTCTTCTGCTAGGCAGAATTTAAATGTTTACCATCCCGTCTGGCAACTTAAGTGATGGCTGACTCTTTGTAAGATTTAGCAAAGGGTATAAAGAGAAGAGGGAAAGGAAGTCAACCCTTGTCTGCATGTATAGCCTCTATACAGCTCGATCTAGGCGACACCGATCTGCTTCATATGGAACAGACAAAAGAGGTTTGGTTGGGAGGGGAGGAGGGGTCCTAGGAGGGAGGGACTGCATGGGTACGCCGTAAGTACCAACGTTATAAATACTTATGTCAAAGTAATGTCAGCAGTGCTGAGATTTAAAGGCCAACCCGAGCGCAAAATTATTTTCGAATGAATGGATACAGTTCATGTGAAAGATGTTAATTTCCATAATCCTAGGGAAGAACAGGTCGTGAAAGAAGAGCTCTGTTCCGTCCACGAAGTAGTAGTCCTTGCAAATCTTTTACACAGAGATGAAACATTTGCTTCACTCAAAAAGTAGGCTGTCATTGGCATATACCGGAAGTTTTCGCATTGCATGCTGTCAAAAGCGACATCAGTGATTAGAATTTAGATTATTCATCTACTTGTACCTTTCTTTAACCCCCCCCCCAAAACTTCACAACATATTTGGCCACAGCGCTTTGTTGTCATAACTTGGCATTGCTTTTAGCTAAATTTCATGTTTGGCACGGGTTAACCTTTAACATTGGTGCAAGAGGTTGAAAAAAGCGTTGGCTCCAAAACTGCGCCTAAGTGTCCAGGTCGGTGTTGTGCATTTCGCCCCGCGGGCCTTGCCAACGACACTTCACAGGCGGATAAAGTTAATCTTCGCTCCGGGTCGGCTGTAATCTATACAGTCAGAGGTTAAACTATTCATATCGTGACTTGGATAAGAATTGCCGCGGTCGCCAGGAAACGGTGCCAGGAAGCACTGAAGTAGTTTTACTTTTTAGTTATAGGTAGCTGGGCAATAATCGAAAGTAGCCATCCGTACGCACGCGCACACACACACATACAAGAGAAAGAAGTCAATTAGATTTTATCATTTTCCTCTTCAATGTTTTTGTGTGGACAGTATTGTTTCAAAGTCAATAATCGTTTCACATTACAAATCAATGGGGCTGTTGGCAAAATAACTGGTGCCTTTGTTTAACATAATCTGTTGTTGATTGCTGGCCTGTTGAGCGTTTTGTTTAAATTTTTAGACAGAGTAGTGTGGGGTTAGTGAGTGATAAAGAACACTTCGCAAGAAAGCTGAAGTAGAAACTATAAAAGTGACAGAGGGTCGCGTTTAGGGTCAGAAGCTTTTTCGGCGTTTGTCTTTCGGGTAGCCGTTAGCACGATTGCTGTCTCCCTCACGTGTATTAAAAAAAAAAAAAATCCCCATCGCACCCGGGAGAACTGAACCACGCTCACGATCACACATCAGTCAAAAATAATGGAAATCCACGCGCGTTGTGACGGTATGACCGTTGTGTGACCCCCCGAAGCATCACAGGTAAGTGTGGTGGCTCGTGCAGAATTTGTGTTTTTTTGTTTTTTAGCACGATGGCTGAGTGCTCAGCATGTTGTCGAGCACCACTCTCGAAAATATTGGTCGAGGACCGAAATGTTCGAGCAAGGAAGACTTCGAGTGCGGAGGTACTATGATCAATTCTTCCGAACATTCATCCCATTTTAATAAGGACAACTCAGTTAAAAAAGCAAGTTATTGCCAAGCACGAGTGCATACGAGTGTTTGACTTAGTCATTTAGTATGGCACGGTCATTAAATTGATTTTTTTCAATGAAGCGTTTAGATGAAACAAACTCATTTTAAAAAATTATGCCGTACTTCAAAATACTATCAATAATTTAAGACAGTTTGCTTTGGTAGGTGCCAAAACCAGTAAAATTCATTTAAATTACTTTTTAATATATATATATAGAAAACGTGCTTGGCACTTGACCTGATATCCACGGATTGTGGTCGAACGTCGAAGTACTAGTGTATATGCAATTAAACTGCACCAGCTGTGAACCCTCCTCTAATGACTACAATCAAAGTGAGGGGTGTGTGTACGCGCGCATGGGTGGTTGGTGGGGTCACTGACAGGTCGCACGTGCGCGGCTGTTCCGCGTCAGAGAACCTGTGGTATGTGCCAGACGGCGCCAGAGGGGGGGGGGGTGATCTCTTGTGGGAATGTCCGATTCTCTAGCCTGCAGGTGTGAAAGAATGTTTAGCCTCACAGGTGAGAGGAGATAGTAACCGATCAGCTGACGCCCCCTTCTTCCCTTTACCTTACCTTATTTAACCTTCTACCCGTTAATCATACGTTCAACGTGCCGACTACATCGTGGTGAGCACAGAAGTAGTGACGCCAGAGCTTTGAGTACGAGGTCTGTGATGTCACCAGCGACCCTTGCGTTTGTATAACTCGCATCTGACCTGCTGCTCCTCCAGGTTTAGGAACTCCTCCTCTTCCCTCATGAACAAGCTTGAACTGTCACCGAGGGAGGGAGAAGGGAGGCACGCGATCGCTACACTGATGGAAGAATATCGTTTTTGCTCAGCGGTTCCCCTCAACGACGAAGGGGAAACCCGCACAGGTTTATTTACCAGGCGAGAGTCGCGGGTGTGAGGGTGGCGACCGCATGCAGTCGCTGCAGATGGGCAAACAGCAGAGATTTGGATGCTAAACAAATTTGTGTTTTGACGCACTTTGGAGATAGCGGGCCACAAAGGTGTGCCATTGTTTGTCTGTTCGAGAATCGCAGAGTTGGCAGATGGGATTGATGCGTCAGTTTCTTAGAAGCGGGTCGGTCTGTAACGTCACTACCGGGTGTAATAACGGGGTATCAGATGGCAAATGTGAACTCTTAGAAAAAGAGCGTCTTCGAGGGAGCTTTGAACTTCTACCATAGCGCACAGTCTTTGATCAGTGCAGGATGCTAGTTTTCAAAGAGAGAGCGAATGTACATAGGTACACTCACGTGGTCAAGACCACAACCAATAGAAGAGCCGGGACTGTGCGTGAATTAGGCGTGGCGATGGACATTCTTGACGTCACGGTGTCGAGCTTTTTCTGTAGGGATGTTTGTAGGTGAGCATCCTCGATACAAGACTTCACTCAGATTCTTGTTTTAAGCTTATCCTCATAATGCACTCACTAATTTGCAGTTTGTTGATAACACAGGTTCTTTACTATGAAGTAGAGCTTGCTGTCTTTAAAAAGCATCAACCTCGTAAAGCACGGAAAGCTAAGCTGATGATCAACGGCGTCAGCACGGACACTGGAGTTAAGGTTAGAGGCTGTCTGCAGCATCAGGTACTTTGGGTCAGGGAACCTGTTAAGGCAGTAAAATTCGTCTTCAAGCAGTCCAGGAATATAGGTCCATGCATTGTATAGCGGTCCGCTCGAAGTAATTAGAAAAAATTTTGACATTCTCAGGCTGAAAGTCTAAGAATATCTACAGTAGCGGATCTCCACAAATCACTGCAGAAACAAAACAAAACAAAACAAAATGAGACTAAATGTGCTAAAGAATTGGATTTACCAGAGGAGTGAGACACTCAACAGCAATTCCATCGAGATCGATTTACGAAGCAAAATAAAAGAAATACATTTCCCAACAGACGATTCATTTTCACTTGACAGAGCGGTTTAATAACACACAAGGATTGCATGACTTAAAAATTTCTGCACAGAGATGAAGACAGATTTTGACAGCTGTAACAGCAGCATTGTTTTTGTTGGTGTTACAGAGCCTGGCTGTCCTGGCACATCTATGTCACAGTCTTCTGGTGCTGCACGATTCATTGCTGTAACTTAGGACTGATGCTTACTTAGTCAATCTCAATTTTTAAGAGAGCTTGTCGCGTCCTCCCCTGACATGGGATATTGATAATTATTCTCGAATCACTCTTACCCGTTGACTTAGAAGCAGTGTTTGTACTATTATTGTATTATTTCGCGTTAATATTCACTGTCATATCTAGCTTCGCCTCACTTTAAGCAATCCAGTCAGGGTCCGCGGAAACCGGTCCATTGTCTCAGACAAAGAGTAAGAGATGTACTCTCTTGTATAGCGTAGACAAAAGCAGCACTCAGCAAACTGAAACTAATCTGGAATGATAAACATCTTCCCTGCTACAGAATCATCTTAATCCGCCCCTAGTCATCTCCGTCTTCCTATAGGCATGCAAGACTTGGGCGCCGTAAGACAAGACAATCCACGGGTTCATGAGTTATTGCGAGAAGTGTCTTTCGTATCTGCTATAGATCGAAAGGAGGATTTACAAAAGAGAATTAAGCAAATATGAGGATCTTGTGTCCATAGTACAAACGCTAAAGCTAAGGCGGTATTGGACACTGCTTACATGTGGCTCTGCAGCGAACAAGACAAGAAGCCAGAAGAAGAGGCAGACAAAAGAAGAAAGGGCAGACATGATCCAAGAGTGGACTGACCTCTTATTCGGCGTAACCCAGAAAAGGACGGAGAACTGAGAAATCGAGAGGGTGGCAATAAAGGCAGATATGAATACAGACCAATCAGGTGGTGGAAGTGCTGATGATATTCATTAAAAGCAAATTGCAGTGTGACAAAAATTGATACGTTTGATTACTATTTTTAATTATTACCACACTGTACTTCTCGCGAGGGAAGCTATCTTGAAGAAACGTTTTCAGGAATGTTGCTATTCTGCGATGGGTTAGAGCGATACAGGTGAAAACGATATGCAGCTGAGGTCATCAGTTTGCCCTTTTGCAACCCCTTGTACCGAGAAAAGGAATGTAGTTCGACAGATAGCAATCGAGCTCTGGTCATGGCGTCTTCAGCTGGTGCTTTGATGATGGTATTCACAGCTGGCATTGCTGCTTGGATTCCTGATAGAAGGTGGAGGGATTGGGATAAGCATTTCTTGAATATAAGTAATGTAAGTTAAATTTTAAAAAGAAATTTCTAAAGAGAAAATGGTACATTAAACTCTCTAATCCTTTTTACATATTCTTTCTGTCACACATACTTACAAAGTTGTAACTACTTTAAATTGCATACGTATCTTATGGACACCCTGTATTTTTATCAACATTTTAATCGACAGCGTTCATGACTTCCCCAGGCTTGCCTGTTGTAATGTCTAGCGCCAAGTGCTAGTCCGTCAGCATGCTCGCTGTGGTAACAAACAGTTATGCTAAGAGGGGTGGACCCCAAAAGCAGACGATGACCTCGGCAGGTCCTATCCGAGAGCGATTGAGCCCGACGCTTGTTTTGGCAGCGGCTGCGAATCGACGAAGAGTTAAAGTTGAGCCCCTCTCTTGCCTTTCCACCCAGTGTAGTTGGCGCCATGTTGTTATGTCTGAAAGTGGTTACTACCCTCGTGGGCTTGACACCAATCCTGTGATAAAAACCCTCGGCGCTGGCCAACAGCAAAGACGGCGGTAGACGGAACGCTGACTCCCTACCCACCCAACCCCCTTCGCACCCTCACCCCACAATCCCAACACCACCTAATAATTACGACAGCCCCGGATACCCCTTTAGAGTTTTTTTTTTTGTTGGTGTGTGTGTGGGTTGGAAGGCCGCCAGGTGATATGGTTCCGTTCTGGGCACGGTCTGCCAGCTTGTCCAGCGACGGGCAGGCACGGACAAACTCGGTCGGCCGTCGTCCACTTTGCTTGTTGCCGTGCTGCAAGCGCTGCATGTCGCTACCGCGCTGGGAAGCATGCAGCGCAGCCTTTCTCCACGCCTAGCGTAGCGCCGCAGCCCGCTTCACTGCATTATCACCTTGCATTGTGGCGGGGAGCGCCCGCTTCCTGCTGCATCCTCCGTGCTGCAGGCAGCCTGTCTACTTCTTGTCTACTTCTTGTCTCACGAGTCGGATTTTAAAAAAAATATTTGTCATCTTAAATATATTTATTTCAAAAGCTGGAAACTGTGACGGACAGTGAGAGGAGAGGACATGAGTCAGTGCGTTGGGGAACTGTGTGTCACACCTGGCCACGACAGCTGTGCCTTGGATATGTGAGCTGCAGTGCTTTGTGGGTTGTCGTGCAGCACGTGATGTGCACGTTGCGTTGGTAGCCGTCAGCTTGAGACGTACGAATGAGGAGGACATTGCCGGGACCAAAGACAGAGGATCGCTGTGGTTGGCTTGTCAGGTGCAGGTCGTCTTCAAGACGGTAGGTAGCAATGTCTTGTGCACCTCGCGCGCACAACCACATTGGCTTTCGTTTACCTGTTTCTACATATGGTGTTGAACTTTCTGTGTTCGGTGTGCTATTTTATTTGTTGAACGAAGAGAATACCTCAGTCTTTCTGAACACGCTAGATACGACATAGCAAGTAATTTTCATTGAAAACCAACATGCCAGAACGTTTTTATTTTTTTAATGTAATTAAAATCGATCCTTTATCGTTTCTTAGAATGTTCGCAGTCCGCTTTTGAAAGGTTTTCTGCCGACAAAAATTTTGTGTATTTTGAATTGCTTAAAAATGAAATCAGAATGCAAATGGCTAAAAAGAGACTAAACGAGAAATTTGAGGCATGCAGTGGTTATACGCGTTTGAGCCAAACGTGAAGCATGGGGCGGAGTTATGGAAATCGTGTGATGTCATGTCGTCTGCTTTGCCAAGTCGATACTCTAACCATAACCATAACCCTAAACCGTATGAATTTTAAAAAAAAATAGCGTTAACGTTGTTACTGTGCACGGTGGATTGACCTATGTAATTTCTGTCAGTCTTCAAAACTTGGTTGAATGGGAATTCCGCGGGTGGCTCCGGTAAGTCAGACTTATTCCTGATAGATATGTTAGCAGCTTTAAACATGACTGTTACTTATTGACTTGTTCCCAGTTAAGAAGGACCTCTAGCCAAAACTCAATTCCTTAACAGTTCCTCGATCTCGATTGAATCAGAGTTAAAGTTCGAAAATGCGGTTTAACGCAGCGGTGTGGGAACAGTGTACACTGTGACGTCATCGAGGGACGTTGCCATGTGTCCGGTTTGTAAGATTTCTTGCCGTTTGATTGGATCCTTCTTGACTGATTCTTGCTGCTGTAACGTGTTTCGAGGCTACATTGGCTGTCATATTACATTTGGGAGGGATGAAGGAGAGGAAGAGGACGAGAGATGGGCTGGAGAACGAAACATCTTCACTTTGGATTGTCGATGCCTACTTAGGATACGTCTCAAAGTTGCACCCAAACGTATGCGTATGAACGTGGAGGTCTGCGGACCGTCCATACAGAAAGCCAAGGATTGAAGGTTCTGTTGCGTGCTGCTGACTTGAGGCACGTAGCTCTGTGATGGGTCTATAATTTCAGTTTTATAAGAAGGTTGTCTCTCTCCGATTGTGCGAGAGGAAGAGAACTTCTGTTACATTTATCAGCTGTCTTCATTTAAATTTTATGGGTCCGGCTATCTTTGTGTCGAATAAACTGCTTAAGCTGAAATATTTCAGCAAAGATTCATTAAAAATTTTGTGCACATTTTCCTTGAGTTGTTTTTATTTTCTTTTACTTTTTTTTCGCCTTTGCGTAACCTGTTTGATGCCATTAAATGTGCCAATCGTAAATCTCAAAGCTTTCAGACTGAGTTTGGGGAATATCGATGTCCGTGAGGTTATTGATTCACGTACAAATCCCAACATGCATGTTTTTGTTTCTTAGTCATTTGAAGAGAAGCTGAAGGGACCATCATGCCTGTCGTCCATTTTTGCCCAGGTAAAATCTGCCGATCCTTCCCGGTTCATGATGATTTGTGGTTCACTGTTTTTTTTTCTCGACTAGGAAGAATGATTACTTCAAACCTTCCTTGTGATCCTGAATTAAATTTTGGATGCGCAGAGGATCCGACATGTTGTGGGAACATGTCTTTTGTCGATTGTTGTACTTGATTGGCTGATTATTGGTGTCGAAAGACGGAGAAAATTGATATCAGCAAAAGGTCGTTCTTAACTTGACAATTATGGAAATTCCAAGAAGGAGGCACCACTCGGTAAATGTCGCTCACATATTTTTACATGACAGTTATAAAAAAAATTGTTTAGCTCGGAAAAACGTTCAATATTTGTCTGGTTAAAAACAGCCTTAAGGACGGTCTGGTGCATGCTATTATTAGTTCGTTGGAGCCACGTAGATGTCTTCAAACTCCTCGAACATCTACTACAAAAAAAAAAAAAAAAACCGCCTGGCAGCGACTATTTTCGATCTAATAGTAATAGTTTCGCCACGCTTGAGAACCGGAACATAAATCACACCGACGAACACGGACCCAGTTCCTAGATAATTCTCTCTTTTTGATTGAGAACAAACATTGGACCTCCTGAACCAGGTTCAGACCAAGATCGTGTCACGACTTCACGTTTTGTAAGGAGGATCTCGGATCGATGAAAGGGAGGAGCAGGTGAAGAGGGACGCAGAAACGACGAAGGGAGGAAATGCCAGGGGCGGAGCAAAGGTCGTTGTGACCTTCCTTGTCAAAGCAGTCACGGGTTCTTTCGTCTGCACTGGAGAAAGCTTGGATGACAGTCTTTTCAACTTGGCCGGAAAGCCCGGAGACAGAGGCGTCGGACTGGATGGACGGTGGTATCTGCTGCTTGCTTCGCTTCCGGACTTGCCTTTGTGTCAGTCTTATTTGGGACGACTGTTGGTGTGGCATGTACTCCATCTCTTGCTGCTACACCAGACAGCACGGCTTCGGAGACCTTAGCTCGAAGCTGCCTCCGAAGTTCCCTTTATCTCTGGATGGATCGGGAGGTACAAGGAACCTGCGAGGCTGCCGAAAGCACCCAAACGACAGGCAGATCTCCTTTGCTGTGGTGGGTACGGACCGGACCGATGAAAACCTATTAGGTTTGACCTCCGAGGTGTGCGTAGGCTTGCATGACCTACATAGATGGCTGTAGCCAATCGGAATGCTCGAACTCAGTAGGTTCCCTTTTACCTCAAATGCAAGAGCTCTTGCTATACCAGTGTAAGGTAAGAGATGATGCACTTTGCAAACGCCTTGCTGCGTTTCCTCAACCGTGTTGTGAGCTCTGACGTTTGCGTAAAGCGGTGTCACTGCAGGTTTGGCCATCTTATAAGACAGTAGGTTTTCCAGCATCAAGAGACCTCGGATAATGTGTGGAAATCTAATATAGGTCGCCTTCTCCCCTTTCCCTGCCCCTCGAAATTACCTCCCACTTAACACCGTGGCCACAGCTGGCCTTGTCACCGCTCGGCTACAAAACCTCAAGCACAGGCTTGCACCCAGAAAGCCGGGATTTTCTTGGGCGATGGGGTGGTGGGTGAGCAGGGCTTGAGCTGCGAATGAAGGCGGACGTGCTATCCTTGTTTTGCTAAGCGCGGTCAGGACTTCCTGCATTTTAAGCAGCTGTTGCTCATCGCAAGTGTTCTTCGTCTTTTTATATTTGCTCTCTTGAGTTTTTGTTTTTAGGCCGAATCACCTTACAAAAGGAAAAAATGAAAGTAAAGAAAAAACGCCACATAAATTGCAGCACCCATGAGATCCACTTAGTTTTTATCATTTCTCCATAAAACGTTTTTACGTTAGCAAGAGTCTCGCTTAAGCACTTTCGTTGTTGAAAGCGCCACCACACAAACAGTGGCGGGAATCGCTCAAGCATTACTCTCCATTTACAGTGCAGAAAACTTCTCTGATGGTCGGTTCCTACCGTTGTGGAAGCGAGAGAGTCCTGAGGATGATAAGAAAGACGCTCATTTTGTTGGGAATGCCGCTTATCGGATGTTTGTTGACAATACCGGCTTGTTGTCTGTTCTAAGAAGCTCGGGTTTTATAGAGGGTTGTCGCTGGAGTCTCTGATGTTGGCAGGACTTGCTGATGAACTTCTTGGGGGAGCAAGAGGGACGAGGGCAGGCAGAATAGAACCTGCTGGCGTGTAGGCATGTGCTGTTAATACGTATTTCGAGGATTTGCATCCAGTTTCCGCAGATGTTGCTTTAAATTCACGGACTGTAGTTATAAAAAAAAAAAAACAGTGGCAAAGATTTCTTGGAGTAAAAAAAGTAACATAACATCTGCGCGATTTGAACAGGGCGTCGTAAATTCGGAAACGAACTTTGTCCTTGATTTCTTTATTTTACTCCTGGTCAACGATTGACCCTCGTTTTGTGAATACGGCCCTGATTCTGTAGAGGGTTGGGAAAAGGGGCAAGGGAGAGAAGATTCACACCGCCCTCATTAAAAATAATTATTGGCCTCGAGATAGCACATGACTTCTTAGCAAGCCAAAGGTTTCGGGACCATATTTACCGCTACCTAATCGTTTGCTCAGTTTCTAAGTCTGTCGGATGTAATCAAGGAAAATTTTTGGGGGAGAGTGGACTTCCGGTGATAGGAGGTGGTATTCTGTTGTCTTCTCATTGCAGTTCGTGTTGGAACTTAAGGTTTGCGGAAGCGGAACAGTGAAGCAAACTGGAATTTTGAAAAAAGCAATTATGTCACACTTATTTTTGTCTTGTAATTTTGCCTATCACACCGTTCCAGCGCGTGGGACTAACAATATATCTGCCACTGCTAGTGACATTGGTATCAACTACTGATCTGACACTGACGGATAGACCGTGGCTGACTCCGCTTGAAGCCCAATAGGCGCCATAATGGAACTCGTGAAGTGATACTGTCTCCGTATCTGGTATGCCCCACCACTTTATTTTCGCATTTTTTATTTAAGATAAACTTTCAACGTTCCGTGTTTGTTTGTTTCTTCAACTAGAAGAAGGAAGATTAAATCTACAAAGACAGTTGAATAGCATTTGTAGAACCGTCCTTCCCAAATTGCGATTTTCCTGGGTGTAAAAGCTTAGTTTTCCTTCTGCCATGTAATCACATCAAGTGTTAAAACTACCTTTCTTGAGCTGCTTTAGGCTGAGAAGGTAGGTGTCCGTCTGCTCCATGATGGGTTATATGACATTACGAGTGGTAAGATGGCTGCAAGGAGTTTAGGTCGGCGTTTGCTTCGTCAAATTCTTTTGCAGGGTTTATCCAGTTGATTTAGATCAGTGGGATCAGCCCAGATTGCTCAGATCGCAATCCTTAGTTTCATTATTAAATCGTGCTATGTTATATCCACTTTGTTATACTTACTTTTATTTAAGCTCTGTGTACATTTTATTCGAGCTTTGCTTGAGGAAACTGTGTGGGTGAACTGCTAATTGTGTATGATTCGGTTTCTCCAGACCCATCAAGGGGTGAATGAATAACAAATATCTGATGTCTGATGCCTTCGACCAGATGAAGCCAGTCCCCGCCCCACCCCATCCCCCTCAGGATGTTATTATCCTCCCCCAGCCCTACAGCCATATGGTCTCGTAAGATCAAACCAGTTCTTCGTGAATGCGTTAAGCACTCTGGGTTGCACGTCCTTTGTGGTGGTCGCCGATGGGTGGGTTTGCAGCAGGCTCTTCGCCAACGCTCTTTGCGCCCCCTGCATGGGTGTTGGGCGTTTGATTGAGTAAAACAATCAGTAGAAACGTTTCTATTTCTGTGTTGGCAGCCTCGCTTGCACTTCTGGTTTATGTACAGCCTGTGAGAGTATCATGGTTGGAGTTTTTTTTTTTTTTGGTGTTAATTCTTGCACTTACTTTTTGTAGCTCTCATCCCGGCTGACGTCACTAATTAGAATTAATGTCAACGGAATGTGAAAAAAAATTGGAAGTTGTCCTCTTTTCAACTGTAATAAGTTGAAAAAATTTTGTATGACAGTAACGAGAGTGCTTTTATTTATTTTTTTTTTTTTTGGTGTTAACATGACCAGCAGTATTCCCTTAGTTCCATGTTTGACTTGGGCTTGTCCTCAAGCTGGTCTTCTCCAGCCTGTCTTGTCTGATTTTGTTTGTATCTCTCGTCAGCACTATCTCATATCTCCTGCTATGAAAACAGTAGCCACAACCTTTCGATTGAGAAAAACTTAGGTCATTACTGTTTCACAGCCTCTAACGAGCGGTTTAGTAGGTCATAACCTTTCTCTTGCCGACGGAGTGTCGGGTCACGACCTTTCTGTCAGCAGCAAGCAATAGATATTGACCCTCGCTCACGCGTAGGAGGCATGCATCCGCGCTTGGCTTTACCAGAACAATCTCACCCGTCTTGACGAGCAGTAAGGAAAGAGAGAGAGAAAAAAAATCGTTGGAAGAAATCTGTTCTCATTTGCGAGAATCTTGCGTCTGGCACCTGACCGCCTGAACCCTTTTCCGAGCTGGCAGGGAGGAGCTGAGTGAGTGGCGGGTGGGTGGAAGGTTGGGGTCGGGGAGTGGGGAAAGCCGGCAAATCATTTTCTGCTGCCCGTCCACGGACGGAAGGTGTGATCCTGCAAGCGACCCCGCACTCTTCCTTTGCCAGCTGATTGTTGCAGCTGACATTTTGTCCGAGACTTGGTCCAGCGCATCGTTTGCTCACAAAAAAACCCCAAACAAACGAACCTTCAAGCGGGGACACAGTTCAATCACATGACGGACATGGGTACAGTGGACTGGTTGCAGTCTGTCGAGACCATCACTTAGCTTGACTAGGTGCTCTCAGGTCTCTTAGATATCTAACCAACCGAGATCACAGGTAGTGGAGGCTGAACCACGCCGAAATTATTCACGCCAGCATCAGAATGACATTCAAGTTTATGTCCATGCTACTTAGTTACTTTATTATGAATATGATTATTGTATCAATGTTTTTGTAGAAGCCGCTGACTTCTTCTCTCCCCCACTCCCAATCCCGGTTTAGAGTCAATAAACCGATAACACAACATCCCACAAAGCTTGACATTACCGAAACCGGAAGCTCAGTCGCAAAATTATGAATTATAATTATTGCAGTCAGTGCGGGCAATCCAGTATATGCTCGTCCGTGAAGAAGGTAATTGAAGTGATTGTGTCCATATCCTCCAAACTATCCAGGTAGTGCGACTTGCCCAGTGTTTGTGTGTGTGTATTTACGAGCGTCTTGTTTATATGTTTTATTTTATGGATATTTTTTGTTTTGGTGTGTAGAGATTCAATGCAAAAGACAAGAGACGGGAAAGTGTGCGAAGGATTGTGCAAAGCACGCCGCATTCAGTAGCTGTTTTCACTGGTGCTCACGAGCAGCATCAATAATAATAACATGGGCTTCACGTAGTTATATTCTTTGAATGACAGTCGTGTCACTGCAGGAGTTGCGTATGGTTTCCTTCGTGCTGCCCGCGGGAGCCAAGTGGTTTGACCTTGTAAACCTCGGGTGTGGGGCGATGAAATGGTGATTCCGAGTGACAAACCGGTTTTTGTTTTTTGTTTGTTTGTTTTGCGTAATGCCACCTGCTGATAGGCATATCATTGTTGACGTCTGACGGAGTTTGTTGTTTGAGTGCGAGATATTCAAACAAAAACAACAAAAGCCAGAAAGTTCCGCCAGACAAGAACTGTTGTACGGTTACCTTCACGTTTTGTGTGTTCTGTGTTAGCTTACATCATCGGCGACATCGTATGTAACGTAAAATGACGGTTGAAAAAAAAAAAGCAGAGAAACGCGTGTCTTTTTATTTTATTTATTTTTTTTTGTGTTCCTCTTTAGTAACCGGGCCGTGTGTGGAAGGTCAGGGGTTTCATCACTGATGACCTGGTCATGAGGTCCTTCGGTTCGCACGCGTGCATCAGGAACATCTGAATATCTTTGATCTTGTCTTCAAAATGCATTTTTTGTTTGCCCCCCGTCATCATCTTTTGCTCTCTTCCCTTAGTGATCTAGAAACCTGACCGTGCCTCTTAATTAGCGCCGCTTTTATTTATTGTGGTCTGAAAGGTTTTCAGAGATATCGGTCGTTTGATTCTTTTTGTCCGCTTCGTTTATCGTCGATGCCGACTTTTATAAGATATGCGATTGATCTTCCCACGGACGTGTATAGGTGGATTGACGACTCTGCCGAGACCACACTTAGCCTTTTGCGAAGTCCTCCGCTGTTAGTCTCGGCGAGCAATTGACCACTCGAAGGCTTCCGGAGGAGCATCAAGCATGGAATTTGATGAGACTTTTGATGTCAACAGTATAATTACCGTAAATGATTTGCTTTGTTGCACTATTAACCAAACCCTTGCCTATTTAGAACACAATTATTTGCTTCATTAGTCTGAAATCTTTGTTATAGAAAAATAATATGAATCGCACACAAAGATGAAGATCTAAATTTGGATTTAGATCCAGGAAGTGTTCCCCTGAATGAATTGAAACTTTTTGTCTGAATCAGCCGCTCACCACTTGTCTTGATATACCTGCCCGCGGAAGCGAAAAAAAAAAGTGAACCGAAACATTTGACACTTACACAGAGGCATTCTACCATGGAACAGAAGAAACCACCTCGTGACTGTTTATTTATTGTTGTTACTGTCGCAGACTCTGCTGACATAGTCATTGTCGTCATTTGATAAAGCGGAAGGTGTTTGCTCTAGAGCCTCGTTCTAGGAGTTAATTGGAAAAACAATCGTCTTCAAGAAGTCCAGTAATACGAATTTAGGGATCTTGCGGTAGCATCTCGTCTCTTTTGCGAGACCGCAGTCAGATTCCAGTCTTATGTACGCCGTGTGTGTCTTTAAAGAAAAAGGAACTGGTGAGATGGTGAAGCACACATAAATAAGCTGTCGACTCTTTAAAAGACTAGTGCGGCTCAATTTTTTAAATATAATGGCTGGCAGAACTGGGTGCAGAATATTTTGTCTTTAGATTTCCCCAGTGACCATCCTTTCTCGGAGATACTCGCCTACAAACATTACCATTCTGAGTAAGATGTCAGCAAGACTTGATGGACACGTCTTGCATACTTTGGGGCGCAAATGAGGAACTGTCCCCATACTGTACCTCACAGCGTTTGACCAATCAGAGTTCAAACTGAGATCAGCCCCGTCCCTAGAAAACGTTGTTTGTTGCATGAAAATGTATTTACTGTGGCTTATGCTTGGGATACAGATTTGTAGATTAATGACAAATTGTATTTTCGTTTTAAATAAGCTTAACTTTAATCCTATTCCTTCTCCACACGTATGCTTAACTTTTTTTTAAATACATGGATTTGGCAGTAAATTTTTTCTGTCGTTCGATTGGCTGTTTTGGTATCGGGGCGCCGTGTGTGGTAGAGTCGTGAAAAATTCCCTGTTTCTCTCATTTTCCTGTCTGTTGTCTCTCTCATGTCGACAAATACAAGTTCAGCAATGCTGGCGCCATCTGCAGTCAACACAAACTACATCAACAAAAGACAAATGAGTCGTTTTTTTTTTAAATTTTCTGAACGTGTACGGGAGGTTGAAAACTGGGCGGTTCTCCCAGTGTCCACTAAGCTCCTGCCGTGGTAGACGAATAGATGTGAGATGTCAGACATGGCGGGGAGACAGATGGAGGATCTCACTTTGCGGCAGCTGCGTGGGGCGGTCTTGGAGGAAGAATGACCTGATGTCTCGCATCATTCAGTGTTTCAGTTCTGGGAGACATAAACATCGCTAGCGTACTTGATAACCCTTCTAAAACTTGTTTAATAAGGACGAGGATATTTCTCGAACTGGCTCAGTGATGCGCGACAGAAACAAACCCTGGTTTTTGTCCATGTTTGTGAGCAGAAAGCAGAAAGAAAGAGAGAAGTAGGTGCCGGGAATACAAAAATGTCAGTTGTATAAGACCATAGCCTTTAGAAGTGTTGTAAAAAAATTACACAATTGCACAATATTTTTTATTCAGATATCATACGGCAAAACGTTGCAGCCAATTACAGTTAAAAAGGGGTTATTTCACGAAAAGACTGTCTTTTAAGCCTTAAATATCATTTATAGCACATACATAGGTTTCTACAAGTAGATTCGTAAGACAACTGTTTGCTATTTATCAGTTATTGATTATTGTTTTTTTAAACTGTAATTTATTGGGACGTTTAAAACTGTATGATATTTGGGACCGATCGTCTTGTGAAAATGGCGAGTTTTACACGACTCAAACTGGTGATAGTTCCCAAAAGAAATATTAATTAAGAAACCATACCCTAATCCAGTGGTATTTGATTTTTGAATCCACTTTTATTTATCGCTGACATTTCAGGCATGCGGCTTTTTATGACATCTGGGGGGTCTGTGTGGAACGAATTGATATCTTCGCGCCGTATTGTACACTTTAAGACTGCTGCTAGGTTCACACAAGTTTAACCAAAAACCAGTTCCGACAGTCTGCCAAAAGTCCTACTGGTTCAATACACACCCTTTGCTTTGTTGTTTACTACTCCCTTCACTATTTCGCAGTCTCTCAGCAAGGGAAAAACATTAATATCGACCATTCTGCGCAAGTTCTTTCACGGCCAAGGGCCTTTTAATGAACGTGCTGGATAATTTGGGTTTCGGTCATTATCACTGTCACGGAAATTGTATTGACATGCCGGTTTTCTGGTATGGATGCCTTCACACATATTCTTTTTTTTTTTTTTTTTTGGCACCCCTCTCTTCATCCTACTCCCTGCTGTTGGCGATCTTTCGAGCTCTGGTCATGCAGAAGACATACATTTTCTTTGGAGACTTTCTTCCGTTGGGCGTGTGGGTGTACATGGGGCTGTGGATATTGAGCTCGAGCCAAAAGTTACTTCTGCTCGTCGTGTTCTGTTCGCGTCACACCAGGCGGCGAAGCTGCCAACATTTTCTTGCTGGAGGCTATCTCCCGAGGGGCGAGCATCCCTTGTCCTCGGTTCGCCATTAGCCGGGTTCTGTTGTTTTATCCAGTCCTGAACCCAGGCTCGGCTACTCACTGTCCTATTTTCTGAAACACGATGCTTGTTGTGTCTTTAACAGAACAGGAACAGAGCTACCCCACAAAGGCTGCCAGCATGTTCTTGTGCTCGTGCATGGCCCTTGTGAATGTTTTTGTTGTCCTCCGCACGAATGAAAGCTAGCCAGTGAAGAAAGCATCACTGTCCTGCTCTTTCACAGGCACGTGCAAACACGCACGTCCACGCAATTACCTGTGTATAAAAGAGCATTTAAAACGTTCTTTTAACGAAGATATCTTACAGACAAGCAATGACTACCAGTTTCTGTACTGCAATCGCCAATAGGGCGTGTTGTTTGTTTTTTGGCATGGCGATATCTGACGGTCTGATAATGACTACAGCCAGCGTGATGCCAGACACAACAGGGCTTATCTCAAGAAGGCATGCTGGGGTATCTGTGACTGGGGAACTTCATGCAATACAGCTGTACGGCAGCGGACGTTTGGCAAAGGGCAGGTCGCTTGCCATGAACGCTTCCAGACATCAGTTTGTGCGACACATAAGTAAATTGCTATTTGCAGCGACTCGCCGCCGGGTCATTTTTGAAAACAAACCTTAAGTGCTGAGGTTAAAATATGCTGCTCCAAGATGGCGGTATTTTGTTGTTAAAGGTTCGCTAATCAGGGAGCAGGTGTGACTTGAAAGGTCATCTTGCGGTCCATTGTTTGTAAGAAACAGCAGCCAGACGGAGTCACCTTTCCTTTACGCAGACACTTTAAAACGATTGTCGTGGAGGTTTTCAAGCTACCTTTGTGCGCTTACATTGCTATCGTCGTCGTCATCATCATTATTATCATCAATCATCAAAGAAGCTGTAGCTGTATGACTGGATTTTGCGAGCTTACGGGCGAGCGTGATAGTCGGCGCTGTTGTACAACGAACAGGCAGTTGAGGCTGTATCATATCCTATGAGGAGAAAGGTCAGCCCTGTTAACAGCTTCCAAATGATGAGGGGTGATGTCGGAGGTGAGATGTGAACTCCATCACGCTATCGTTCTCCTCAGCGCCGCAAAGGTGACAAAAAAAAAAAAACAACAACAAAACAAAAAAAACCCAAACCACTATACCATTGCACCACGGGAACGCGCGAGCAAGCGTGTCCTCCCTGGCTTGTCTCCACACAAGTGGTCGTTATCACAAACGCTGACGACGAGATATGAGTTGGGGCAGCAAGGACAACGCCTGGGCCGCCGCCCTCGGTGTAGTCGTGACGTGCGCTGATATTGATGTGGCTGTAACCAGAAAGCCGCCGATAAGCGGGCGGGCAAGGCTGCGGCACGGGCCCTGAGGACTGCCAGACGACCTCTTTCAGGCCGCAGTCGATGGTGCTGTGGTGTGCTTCAGGTCGCTGTTCGCTTCTTGGTGAGAGGGGAAGGAGGTCGCAACTTAGTTCCCTTCCCACACCCGAGTAACTTGGCAAAACTAGGTGTAAAATATTTTATTCTCTAAAACTTTGGATGAATACCCTTCTCACCCGCTCTCTTTCCCCCTTTCTGTTCTCTGCACAAGGCTGAATTAATCACGTGACTAATTGGAGAGTGAAGACCCTTCTCCTCTCTATGGAGGCCTTATCTTCCCCAACACTGTAAAGAGCCAGGTACTACTTGCACAGTTGGGTCTTCTGGGGAAAGTACGCTGCGCCACATGGGTATCGATCCGAGGAGTGTTCACAGCTTTTGGTTTGGACTCTGTTGGTGTCACTGCTAGGCTGTCCACTTAAAGATACTGAATATGCATACCGACAGACATCACCCTGGATACATCACCATTGGCCCAGATTCGTCTGATTTACATATGGTCCAAGCTCTCCTATTGGCCAGAGCGTTGACAACGTAAAGGTATCCAAGTACAATCCTGTTGTCTGTGTCGTGAACCTTGACCTGTTCCTTGTGATGTTTGTAGGTCAGTATCTCGAGAACCAAGGGGGAT
Source organism: Pomacea canaliculata (assembly GCF_003073045.1). Taxonomy (NCBI): domain Eukaryota; kingdom Metazoa; phylum Mollusca; class Gastropoda; order Architaenioglossa; family Ampullariidae; genus Pomacea; species Pomacea canaliculata. The sequence goes on from NC_037591.1 coordinate 8,947,114, forward strand.
GTAGGGAACAAGTGTCTTGCACTGAACTTATACCCATTCAAAATATAAAAAAAAAGAAAAGAAGAAAGATATTACGCTGATTTTACGCTGTCTGGGAACCATGTGCAAAGAGGAATTGGTGATTGTCCATGGAGGACGGCGGAAATTAACAAGACTTTGATGGAAGCTAACTTGTTTGTCTCTAAATTCCTGGGGACCGGAGACATTTACAAACGAAATTGTTACGATGGCGACCCGTAGGACGTGGAAATCAGAAGCAGACCTCTTTATACGCTGGAGATTTAGACATGCCCGCGCGCGCGCACACACACACATGAAGTGCACTTGCGATTCTTCCTTAGAAATTCATAGGCATTGGGTGGGAATGGAAGGGAGGTAACGGACGCTGAGCGCGACCCACCCTTTTGCGGGCAGGAAATTGTGTCGTAAAAAGGAGGGGTGTGGGTGTGCAGGCGATAAACGAAAGTTGAAGGGTAAGGTAGACCTCACAGCCATGACAGATCTGGTGTAACCCAATCATGAGAATATCTCTGCATTTATGTATGATTATATATATACACACACGCGCACATGTAAACGCTTACATATGTCGATTGTTACGTGAAAGAAGTGGGTCAGCAGGAAGAAACAGTGTGTGTGTGTGAGAGGGAAAGAAGTGCTGGAAGGCAGAGTGAAGCAGACATTGGTGCGATGAGTGCGGCGTGTCAAACATTTGCCTCGCTGGAGAGCGCGCGCTGCAAATGGCGGGTCAGTGGCTCCGACATTAACCCGCCTGCGGACAGCAGTGAGCAGTGGGAGATCGATGAAGAAAGTTCACTCCACGGTGTCCTTCCATCGAGCGAGTGACAGAAAGAAGCTCCTGGCGGAAGAAAGTGCTTCATCCAGTCGTTCAAGAGCGTTTCATCCACCACATTGGCCTGTGTTCTTAACCCTCTTGCTGCGGTGCACAGACAGCGGGCAGCTACTCCTGTGTCCGCGTCCAGAGAGTGAGATACAGAGTGGAAAATCCGGCAGTTCTTGGAAATGATTTAGCTTGGAAGAATTGATTGGCGTATTTGTAGTTCCAGATCCTGCTGGAATGCATGCGAGGTGCTGAAAAGACGTCTTGAATCGCTGGTCTCAAGTGCAAATCCCATTTGCTAAGTTTCATCTGAATAGTCCACTCGTCACTTGAGACGGGTGGCTTAAGACTAATTTTCACGACCTCTCATGCACAGCAGCCAACAAAGGTTTGTGGAAGTGAAGCAGAAAAAAACTTGGCCTCACCGTAAGACCTCACATGCAGCTGAGTCAGTTCTGTTCTTGCTTCCTGACATCATTGCCTCCCCCCCCCCTACCCGTTTTTGTCGCAGATGCAGTCTTTTATTAGTGCAAAACGTAAATCTCCGGGCTTCAAAGTGGACGCAAGTGGAGCAGGGCGGGGTGGGGTGGAGGTATTGATAGTGGCTGAGTTCCTACTGTGGCCTTCAACAACCTTGGTTGTCTGGTCATTATATCAGTGCAGCGTGTTTCTCGGGTGTATCGAGTTCTCACGCACGCCCTGACATCGCCTCCCCAACCCTGTGTATGATTGCGATTCCATCCGGCACCTCAGCATTATCGGCGTATCTGACCCAACTCTCACTTCGCGTCAACTCTTGCCTCTGCCTCCAGACGCGGACAAGGTGGTGGGGGGCCAAACAGTCTGGGTAACTGCGGTTTGTGCCGTCGCAGCTCTGGCAGAGCGGACATTAATCCCTTCCCTTTCCTGCCAGACACCCCATCCCCTCTCCCTCTCCTCTCGTCTGTCTCTTCAGGGTGTTTATTTGTTTCCTTTTCGTCCTCGACACCTCCTCTCACGTTGCCTCGTAACTCGTCTGCACCGTCGTCTATCTCGTGCTTACATTGTTGTTACTGGCTCTCACCCCTGAAGAGCTGGCGAGCGGAGACAACGCCCATCCACCCAGTAGCCCACCCGTCCTGTAGCTTCTCGATTCACGAAGGGTGCAGACTGGAAAGAGAAGAATATGGAAAACTAAGGGTGCCTAGAAGTAAAATGTGAAGACGGTGCCGATTGGCAGAAGACAAACAGCGGGAAGCTTTGGTTGGAGTCGGGTGGAACAGAAAGAGGTTTACGTTGAGCTAAAAGAAGGCGAAGCTTCTCGTTGGCCGCTCGTATGCTCACCCTTGACGCTCCCCGGTGTCTATCAGAGTCGGGATTTCTCGCTTGTCGAGACTCGCGCCTGTCTGGCTGTTGTCGAACATCATGCAAGCATGGCGCGTTCGTCCGCAGGATCTGGCGGTGCAGCACCTCGCTAGGCACTCGAAGCTTGGTGGCTGGATGGCGCGAGTTCCGCCGAGTGCCTCGACGTTCCCCTTCCAGTCAGCGCCCATCGACAACCGTGCAGCCGGCTTCCTGGTGCGTGTTGCACGACGCCGACTGGCCCGATGTAGCTGCGGAGCGTGGAACATTTGACGCCATGGAACTGACGTTTAACTGGCAGGTGACGTGGTACTCGAGACACCTGACGCCATGAAGCTGACGACGTTGCACGTGACCATAACACATAGGTTATCTGACGTTATCTAGATAACGTTAACTTGCGCACGGCAACGGTATCCTCGATATCTCACTTCATCCTTCTGATTTTTCTTTGCTGGCACGCGACTGTAATGTGCGAGATTTCTGACGTCATCGAGCGAGAAAGGTCGAGAGGTCCGAGTGCAAATTGTGCTGCGATTATTGGTCCTTGTGTGTTTGGCGCACAGGGTTTGAGAAGGACCGATATTGTAAAGAGCAGTTTGTTTGTGGTCGTGTCGATAAGGCTGTCTGCGGTATTAGTCTTTGACAAGTGTTCGACGAGTTCGACGTTCGTAAAGACCACTGGCGTTGGTGTTCCGTGTTTACAGCACGACCCTCGGGTCACTTTACATGTTGCTAAGGCATCTTGTTTCGTTACAGTGTTTGATGGCAGTGTTACACTGGTCATTCCGCTTTTCTTTTAGTGATTTCTGATATACCCGTTGGGCTAACCGTTATTGGCTTGCATATAAAAAAAGGCGAATGAAAACTCATATATAAAGGAATTTTCTTTTGTAGTGATGTGATGTCGGTCTGTTTGTTGCATGAGATATACGTTTGTGAGCTATCATACTCTTCCCCCCCCCAACTTTTTTTTCGTGACTTTTCCTCGTTTTGTAACTCGTTCGCTCTTTCTTTCTGTTTCATTCCATTCACTATTCCTCTCCCTGTGCGAGGTATGCCTTGCCGACAGTGTAAAGTCATTGCTGTTGTGTGTTGCAGAAACCTATGATGTCACCAAGAAACGCCGAGGCCGAAAGCGAAAGGCAACAGACGCAGCTTCAGAAGAGGTAGGCGACGAGAGGGCGGAAGGAGCAGGCGAGAAGGAAGAGGAGGAGGGGGAGGCAAAGGGGCCGAATGAGGAGGGGGCCGCAGAGGACGGCGAGGATACCATGCTGGGCAAGCGACGCATGGACGGGGGCGGGGGCCCGTCGTTCTCTGCGAAGAAGCGGAAGCTGCACGGGCCTAAGATCCCCAAGAACGCCCTCATGCAGTTGAACGAGATGCGGCCGGGACTGGAGTTTCGTTTCGAGTCCCAGACCGGCCCCGTACATGCGCCCGTCTTCACCATGGCGGTGGAGGTGAACGGTCAGACCTTCCGTGGCACTGGCACGACCAAGAAGAAGGCCAAGATGATGGCTGCCGAGGCCGCTTTGCAGTCCTTCGTGCAGTTCCGCAACGCCTCAGAGGCGCACCACGCCATGGGGCGACAAGTAGTCAGCTCGGGCGACTTCACGGACGAAATGGCTGAGATCGAAAGTACCAGCCTTTTCAACGACTTTGAGAACCAGGGCGGCGGCGGCGGCGGCGGCGGTAGCGGAAGCGGCAGCGGTGGCGGCAGTGACAGCGATGCCCCGAACAGCGAAAGCAGCGGAGGCGGCGCCGTGACGAACGGCAGCACGCGTAAGGCGCCCAGGACCAAGGCCCACGTGCCGGCGCAGCCCGGCGACAAGAACCCGGTAATGATTTTAAACGAAATGCGGCCTGGCGTGAAATATGAGTTCGTGTCGGAGACAGGTGAGAGCCACTCCAAGTGCTTCACCATGGCGCTGGAGCTGGACGGTCAGCGCTTCCAGGGCTCGGGCCGCAACAAGAAGGTCGCCAAGTCGCGAGCGGCACAGGCGGCACTCATGAAGGTCTTCGGCCTCGACTTCTCCTTCGAGCCAGGTGAGATGAGAGAAAAAGAGAGACATGCGGGGACGGTTGTGGGTTAGGGGGTTAGTCGGGGAGAAAGGAAGGGATGGAGAGATTGTCACAAGCTTATGTATCCTAGCGAGTGCCGATCATTTTAGTTTTTGCTAATGCTTTAGAAGTAGTTTAGGTACCATCCAACGTCAACTGCCCTGTTAGTTGCGTGCATCTCCCCTTTTGCCATACCTCGGACCTAATAGACATGTTTTACACCTGTCTCACACCTGGAAATCTTCATGCAGTGCCGTGCCAAAGAACAACGAATGTCAATAGTGAATAGGAAAACAAAACGAAAAAGAATGCAAAGTTACCCCCCCCCCCCAAAAAAAAAGAACAAGAATGTCGGCGAGGAAAGGAAAAAAAAGAAGGTTGGGGTCAGACGCGGGACATTCAACAGCACAGCAGTTAATAAGAGTAACTGGTGGAAGAAATGTTTTTGTTTTCCACTTGTTTATGTTCGAGGCAATTCGCTGCGAGAAAATCGATGGTGGGTTATTGATGTCGACATTTCGGGGATGACGGATTTTCTGTAGCCGCCCACCCGCTGTTGTAGGAAGAAATGAGGGGTAAGAATGTAAGGAAAGGAAGGTGCTTGCCTAATTACCTTGGCCTGCGCACCGCAAGGACTAGTTGCACAACACGCTTCTAATTTCAGGCATTTTCAGGCCTTCAGTCTAATTAGATAATCAGCTTTACATGAACATAGTGCGCAACATAATTTTGTAACTGCTTTGAAACAGCTAAAATTGTCAGGCTTGTTGGGAGGGGCACAAGGCACAGAGCATCACACTCACCCACACTTGATAAGACCCTTTCAGAGAAAACAAGACAACTTTCTATGACCTGATAACGATCAGTAACAACACCACACACAGGGGAGGTAAGCCAACAGAAAGACGCCGTGGCACCAGACCCCTGCTATAGGAGCAGCCAGACCCCTGCTATAGGAGCAGCCAGCTCCGAGAGGAATTATTTCTTCACTCCTGCGAGACCGTGCTGACGAGGCAGCGAGCAACCTGACGCCTTAATCATACTTGAATTTAGTCACAATATTTATCAGCCGCCTCGTGGGAGACTTCAGCCTTGGCAGACACTTAGCAGAAATCAGATAATCGAGCGAGAAATTTACTTTTTATATTTGTCTTTTTTGAGAAAATGAATAAGAAAGTTTCTTAAAGAAATTTAGGACTTTTGGGGTGAAGAGAATTAAAATTGTTTGTGTATGTGAGTGCAGGCACACAACCTGTTCCTGGAGATGACCAGCAGACCAGCGCCTTGTCTGACCTGGTGTGCAAGCTGGTGCTGGAGAAGTTTGGGGAGCTGACCAACAACTTTACCACACCCACCGCCCGCCGCAAGGTAATGCTACCTGACACAGGGGAGGGGGGGAATTGGTGTTTTATGCCGTGCCAGCAACTAAGGCTATATCACGGCAAGCAGCCAGCCCTGTAAACAGATGCCACGTGCAGAGAAAGAACAGCATGCCCGAGACGAGAAATGAACTCTGGGCAGCCAACCTTCACTGTATTGGTGACAGGCGCTAACCGTTGCGCCACCGGACCGCTCTACCTGACACAGGGACACGATGACAGTTTATCATTGTCACAGTGTTTGTTTCTCCCGTGATAGGTTGACAGTCTCATCAGACTATTGGTCATCCATCAGGTGGTACACTGACAGTCTGTGGGTCTGTCACTGTTACTTTGTGACAGCAATTCCTGGGATTTAAAAAAAAAAAGTCAGCATGCCAGGGATAATTTTTATCTCATTTGTCAGAACACATACACCATTGTGTAGTGTTTCCAAGAAACATGCTTTTTTGCTTAATGTTGTCTCATTACAAAAACCAAACACTTTTGTTGCTTAATTAGGGTTGTCTCAGCCTAAACACCAAACATTTTTATTGCATTACTACACATCAACACAGTGTCGCCGAAGTGACGTAGGAACCCAAGGTATCGCCCAGCGCCAGACATGATGCCACAGTCTTGCAGTCTGTCCGAATACTGGGTAGCATTGGCTTGACCACTGCGATATGTGGATCATCGCAAAAGTGTCAGCGACACTCAGCAGCAGGGTATGCTACACCCCCATCACCACCCTTTAAAAAAAAAAGCTTCGTGCGACTGTCAGATGTCACACGAAATGTTATGTTTGCTTTTGGGCGTGATGGTACTGGGTGCGTCCGGTTGGCCACCCGCCCTTAACTTAGCGTTTGGTAATCACAATGGGTGATTTCCATTTCTGTCCGGAAGCAAGTTTTTTTTTTTGCCTGGCTGACTTTTCCGTTTCCTGGATGATTTGTTAGTTTTGGTGGTGGTGTTAAGTGGATGATTGTGCATAATTGCTAGATGCAGAAGGTTAGTGAAGGCAGTCCAGGAGTTTCAGAGATAAGGCCAGAATCCGTGTCACACGGGCTATGTAGAAGATTCCAGGCGGAGCCAGACAGCTGAGCAGTCGTCCTTGATCTCCATGATCTGTGTACCGCGTTTCCTCTCACCCGTCTTTCTTCTCTAACCCACACCTCGCGCATGCGCAACCACAACAACTTCATCCCCTCCCAACCTCTCACACTTCTGAAGTTTTAACATACACAGAGTAGATTTTGTTTTAAAAAGAAAAGGCAGAGAATCCCCATAGCCTAGTGAAATTCGGGACAGTGACCAGAAGTGGTTCACCGTGACTATGACACGACGTGTGAAGGTCGAAGCTGAGTGTTCTCCTTCCGCTACTTTTGCTTTCTCTGATATAATCAGGGACGTAGTTCTTTTCGACATCTGCTGGAGGGGACAGAAGATTAATCACATGCCACAGCAGGCATCGAGCAAGTGACTTTCTGCTCCATAGTCGAGCGCACAAACCATCAGGAGACGCACCCATTCTGTCACCAACACCCCGTACCACCACCTTTACTGTTTTTCACTTCACCCCCACCCTATGACTTATGGCATACTGTGAAATGGGCATGTCTAATGCTAATCATGTTGCAGGTGCTGTGGTGGATCTGTACCAAGCCGTATACATTGACTATGTTGTGAAGAAGGTCTGTACAATGTTGACATTGTTTGCAGGTGCTGTGGTGGATCTCTAACATGCCGAATACATAGCAGGCGTGATGAATACATCCCGTGGATCGGTCTGTTAAAATGGCGGCTTTCTCTTTGCAGGTTCTTGCAGGGATCGTGATGACCTGCGACCCCGAGAGCGTGCCACCGGAAGTTGGGCAGGAGGCGCAGGTGATCTGCGTGTCGACGGGCACTAAGTGCATCAACGGCGAGTACATGAGCTCGCAGGGCACCTCACTGAACGACTGCCACGCCGAGGTGGTGGCTCGGCGCTCGCTCCTTCGCTTCCTGTACACGCAGCTGCAGCTGCACGTGGCCGAGGACCCGCAGGCGGCGCGGCGCTCGGTCCTGGAGCCGCGCGGCGACGGACGCGGCTTCTGCCTTCGGGAAGGCGTCAAGTTCCACCTGTACATCTCCACGGCGCCCTGCGGTGACGCGCGAATCTTCTCGCCGCACGAGCGCGAGGGCGACGAGAGTGACAAGCATCCCAACCGCCGCGCGCGCGGCCAGTTGCGCACCAAGATCGAGTCCGGAGAGGGCACCATCCCCGTGCGCTCCGCCGCCACAGTACAGACGTGGGATGGCGTCATGCAGGGCGAGCGTCTCCTGACCATGTCCTGCAGCGACAAGATCACGCGCTGGAACGTATTGGGGTTACAGGGTCAGTGTGTTGTTGTTTTGTGTGTTTGTGTGTCTGTATATGTGATGTGGAGTTCGGGATTGAAGCCTCGTCGTCGTGGGCCTGTGTTGCACGTACGCGGTCACGACTTTGCTTGACCTAGCCACCTTAAGTCTATCCAGCTCGCCTTGGAGTCTTTACCTCATCTGTCGTACAGGACACATTCGCTTGTTTCTTTTTCTTCCTTTTTTGTCCTTCTTTTTCTTTGCATATCTTTCTTTCTTTCCATTTACAGGATGGTGGGGGTAATGGGTGGTATAACATCCTTGACATCTACATGCACTTTTAGGAGAATCTGCAAGCGAGTGGTTTGTTTTTCGCAAATTGGTCAACTGTCCGGTCACGTGTTATTCCTTCAGCAGGCAATGATAGGTTCCCGAACGTGAAGTCACATGGAAAGGTCATATGTATGTTAAAGAAGTGATGGCAAAGGAGAAATGTGGTGTTCAGTTCTGTTGGACCCAGCTGCTCTAGGTGAAGGCATTTAGCTGCAGCTTACAGTGTTCTAGATCTTCCACTGAAATTACAAATATTGTGCGTGTCGCGCGCTTGCGTTTGGTTTTTCTTTCTTTCTTTCTTTTTTTTTTTTTTTAGTATATTTTTCATATTCTGGAGAAATAGGTTACCGGTAAGCACTGAAACTTCCCATCCACCCACATGCCAGATTTTTTTTTTTAATGCCAAACATACTGATGGTGTTAGCACTGTTTGAACTACAAATCTAAAACAAATTACCGGAAATGCAGTTTTGCCTACGGTGCCCAGAATGTCTCCCGTAGGAGGAGATAACCGTCAGCAGCCAGCCTGGAGAATAGAAGGAAACTTGTTTCCCCGTCCTCGGCCGTGCGTGTAAACACAGATTCAATAATCTTGTAAAATTGGCGAGGCATCGAGAACAAAATCACTCTACACAGCCTCAACCTCGAATGTCTCGAAACTTTAAATGTAGAATAAATCAGTGAAGACAGAATATTGCAGGGTTAGGATTTTATTTTTAAACTTCTAAGATGCTACATCACTTATGATAGCACATTTTCTTCCAGTCACATAACGTTATCTTGGAAATGTGGAAAGTCTAATTTAGTTGCTAATAAATTGTGCAAATGTTGTGAGGCCCTTCAAAAGGTGAATACCCCGTCTTGGCGCCCCGTAGATAACTACTTGATCCATCAACAGCTGCACCGTTCACCACTACATAACTACCCTTTGTCCTAATGTAAGGGAGATAAGGATGCATTGGCGGGAGCTCGCTTGATGACTGAGATATCTTTGAAAACATTTTTTGCCAAGAAATAAGGAAAATTTAAGTGCGCAGGGATAGCGGGCAATCTCGTGCCCACATCTATGATGGGCGTGAAAGACGATCTGTGCACAGGAAGAAACAGACGCAGGTTAGTCTCGTGTTTAGTTTGCTGCTTCCTCTGGAGTCTGTATTCCTGCTGGGTGTCGAGTTCAGTACGAAGCTGTGGTCTTGCCAGCAGATAGTATAGGAGGGCAGAAAGGATACATGGCTGAAACTTATTTCACCAAGATGTGACCAATCACAGGTCACATGATCTGAAGTAACTTCCCAGTTGGATCAGTAAAGTTGTATTGTAATATTTACGTCTAGGTTTGAGTCGTGGCCAGTCGGCGCTTCAGTGAGGCCCCTAGGTTCAGATCTCGTGTCGGGGACGAAGTGTTTGTGACGCTAGTTCACAGGGCTGGCCGTCGGAGGTTTCTCTTCCTCCCGTCTTTTCTGCTCATGGTCTGAAATCACCTCTAGGTGGAAGCACTTACCCTTCAAAGCAAACAACCAGCTATCACGAACAGTCAGAGAAAACCTTAAACCCAGAACCCTTTTGATAACTGTAGAAGATAGAGAGCTCCGTGTAACACGAATTTTCATTTTCTTTTTGTCGTGATGAACAGGGAGAATCGAGTGACGAGTGCTAACCGACGCATGTAACAACCACTTCGATAACAACCATATTAGTGTTTGCTGAGGCTGAAAGGACTTCTATGGAAAGTAACCCATGAGAGGGGTTATCCTCGCCCCATCTCCACCTTCTATGGCGGCTACGAATTAAATCGAGGTGTAAACATTTTTTCGCCGTTACAAAAAGTTATTGCCACCGTGGTGTAATTGTCCACGTGACCGGTTTCGCGCGCGGCGAAATTTTCCAACCATTAAGCTCGGTAATGTAGGTCAGTGGGCCACCGCCAAAGAAGTAGAAAGCGATCGAAGGGGAGGGGATGGGGGCTTGGCCGCGAAGTGTGCAACCCCTAGCTCCCTCTGTTTGTACACTTTCCGCGGTCATCTGGCGAATTTATGAGCACACTCGTGTCATGATTTGCAGAGGAAGACGGTGGGGAAAAGACCGGCCATTTTCTATGCCGCTGTTCTTTTGCTGGGCGAGTAGCGCCGCCTGCGGACCACTAGGTGGCGCCCGTAGCGCTCCAGCAGACGATAGCCAACGGAACGTGCGCTTACCGACTGTCAGAGAGGACCGGCCTAGCGAAAATAGAGTTTATAGCAAGAAAAGTGCCACAATCTTAATGCTGTAGTTTTTATTTAGAGAAGTTTCCATACGTCTTCTGTTAAATTCTCTCATTGTGCTAAAATATAGATTCCCTCCCCTCTACCAAAGACCTGTACAGGGTAATATTTTTCTGAAAACTGTGAACATCATCCCTCATCTCTATCCGCCGCAAATTCCTTCTCATATTTTATGAAATAGCATGTTGAACACAGCTCATCTTTTCGGAAAAAATAAATTACATTCTATTAGATATTTGAGACACCGACAGCTTAAGTCTTATGGAATTTAATCATTTCCCTTCATTGAGGATTGAAGACAGGTATAGCGTCACAGTATTACACCCAGAAAAGGATTTTCAAGAGGGTTAACGATTTCCTTCTCCTTTTCACAGAAATTCTTATTGTGATGAAATTTCTGGTGTTAGATTGCTAGGCTTCACACTTATGCCACGTCTAACGATCTTGTGCATGTTTTGAATTTAGCCTTCTCTTGGGCAGTATAACATCGCTTAGCGGAAAACATTCCTTTTTTGTGAGAGGGAGAGGAGTTGGCGTGGGATGAGACCTAGAAGATAAAAGCATTGAGCATTGCATCTCCATGGCCCTTCCCTCTTGTTTCATGCAAAATAAATAAACTAGAAGAGCTACAAGGTAGAGATTTGTTTCGCTGTAGAATGTTCTAGTTCCATGAATAATAGATGTAGAGGAAATTAGGCCTCCAGCAGGAGAACTCAGTCTTCACCTTCAGTGCTCTGCCCTGCCAATACAAACTTGACCCCAATTTACAATCTGCGTTTTTTTTTTTTTGCAAGCAATTTGCTTGGAGAAGCCATAGACTTATTTCCTATTTCTGGGCGCATCTGTGTCTGTACACCGTGAGAGAAAGAGAGGACATCAGCTATCTTTCAAGCACTTTAAATATATTTTCCTTTTTCTTTGCCTTCAGTTATGCTTTGGGCATTTTTACATTTGATGTTACACATTATTGTGTTCATGATCATGCTTTTGATAAATGAATGACTTACAGTTTTAATGAAAGATTAAGCATATTGCACATGTAGTTACTTTGAAGACATTGCTGAATTTGTTGCAGGATCGTTGCTGGGTTTGTTCATCGAACCGGTTTATCTGGACAGTCTTGTGCTGGGATCTCTCTACCATGGTGACCATTTGTCTCGTGCTGTGTACTCGCGTATCAACTGTCTGGCTTCCTCGCCAGAGCTTACTCCACCGTTCCGCTTTAACCGTCCCTTCCTCAGTGGTATTTCAAATCCTGAGTCACGGCAGCCTGGCAAAGCGCCCAACAACAGCGTGAACTGGACCTTGGGCGATTTGGCCCTGGAGGTGGTGAACCCAACAACAGGCCGCACAGAGCAAGGATCAGAGTCACGGCTGAGCAAGCACAATCTTTTTGCCCTTTACGGCACCATCATTAAGCGCCTTCCTACACTGGTAGAGCTGCCTGATCCATCAAACCCTCCCCATGTCTATGGAGAGGCCAAGGCTGCACACACCAGGTACCAGGTGTTAAAGAGCGAGTTGTTCCAGGCATTCCACAAAATGGGGCTTGGCTCCTGGGTTCAGAAACCCTTAGAGAGTGACCAGTTTGAACTTCCTATTTGAAGCATAGTGTCTCGGTGTCTTGGTGCCTGCATAGCAGTCAAGTGGGGTTTTGTATGTTTTTGCGCTGGTGGAAGTTGGGATAGGGGGTGGGAGAAAAGCAAAAGAGGGTATGATAAGGGTATCATAAACACTGCTCATTTTCCTGCAAAATCAGTTAATGACAGCATTTGGTGTTACATCGTTTTGTTCAATGTATCTGAAGGAAATCTCTGTGTGCATGTGTGAGTGGCCATGTTGGACAGAGGAGAGAGGCTAATAAGAAAACGAGGATATAGAGAAACCATGACAAAAGATCTTGAGATTTGTCAGTCCCTTAAAGCTGATTATAATTTGCAAGTTACTATTGGGAGTCGTCGTTTATTTTGTTAAATATATGGTAACAAGGATCTCTTGATAAATAACAATATTTAATTTAAAATACAATAAATCCTCTAGATCTGAACCTCCAGCTCAACAAACTTTTAAAGATGTGAATATGCATGCGCAGTAAATTTGAAATAAGTACAAAATTACAATTGTGGCAGAAATTTAAATGGCATTTCTTATGCACAAATAGTTATAACTGTATACATTGGCTTGTCTATTAATTAGTGCTGAGTGATACATGTTGGAGGCTCATGAGCTGAGTGCTAATGGAAACCCACTTTTGGAATGGATTTGGTTCATATCTAAAGGATTTAATGTAGGCCATTTCCTAAACATTGAAGCCCCAGGTGTAATAAATAATAGGGTGTGTACAAAGAATGGAATAGGTAAGTGGAAAAGGAAGGAGGCAAGAAAACAAAGCATGAAGGATCAGGGATTGACTACAGGATGGATGTTGTGCATAGAGGGATTTCATACTCTGTTTCACCTTAGCTGCCATGTTTTTCTCATTCACAGTGGGCATCATTGCATTGTGGATGATTTAAGTACACTGCAGAAGCCAGGAAATTAGAATGTGGAGGTGCCTCCACAGGTTTGAGTTGTGCAAAATCCACCTTTTCAAGATGGTTATAAAGCCACAGGTTATAGGGGAGTATTAGTAACAAAAAAGGCAAGATGTAACAGCTTTGATGCAGTCTGATGTTCACTGGTTTTTGTTGTTGTTTTTAAATGCTAGCATGTTTGAATTTTACTTTTGATCACATTGTGTGTTTAGTTCCAGCATTCTTATTTGTTACTCTTATTTCATCCACTTGTCAGCATTATATTACTGATACTTGCTCACAGAATAACCTGTAATGAATGCAGTCACAGGAAATCATGTTTGTTTCCACGATTTGCTTTTTAATTATTAAGACACAAGCATTCCTTTTCATTATGTAGCTTTAAGTGTGTGCCTACAATTGGATTAGTTCAACATAGCAGTAATAGAAGTCTTTGAGTATGGTTTTTTTCCTCCATAATTCTTGACATTTAACCAAAGTGGGGTCTGTGTGTGAGCTGTTAACCCTCTTAGCACCACATAAAAATATAACATCGCATTGACTGGTTTATAACTGAAGACAACATTGGGTAGTTTTTTATTGCTGCTCTGAGGAAAGCATTAGACCAAGAAATCTACACATGTTTTGTAAAGGAACAAAACTTGAACTATGCAATGAAAATAATGAAAATCACCTACCCTGTGCTTCCTGGCAAAGCCACAATTGTGGTCCATTATGCTAAGAGGGTTAAGACCAGTAATATCTTACAGGACATGACACGGGCACTCATACATATACACATAGACACAGACACATTCTCTTAAAGCTGTAACAAGTAGTTTTTACAGAAGGAATTTTAAGATCAGTACACTTCAAGCGATGGCAGCATTGAAACTAATTTTAAAAAACGAATAGGGCAGGCAGGGTGGGAATCAGTTAAAAAAATGGTTGCCTTTTGTCATGTGATTATCTGGAAATTGATAATTGATTTTTCTGTGTTGATTGGAGTATGTGTTGTTGTTTGCATGTTTAATAAACATTCTGATGGTCCACATTATAAGACTGGAAATCTTAAGTCTGGCATGCACACAGTCAGTTTCCTATTAAAATTTTCCTGTCACTCAGTTTTGATCAGTTATCAAATTAAAACCCTTTTGGATCAGTGAAATGTAAGATGGAGTAATTCCATCTTTAAAATCATATTATGAAATGTTTTTCCAGTTTAGTTGTTCAGAAAATGTCCAGTTGTCACTCTTACTTACTCGCTTCGCATGAAAAAACTGGTATATGCAAAGAGTTTAAGTATGAGCTACCTGCCATAGGTTATGGAAGTGAGCAAGTTTATATCCATATTTAACCACTTGCAATAATGTGCAAGAGGAGGAAAGATTGTTCATTTGATAGACATTGACAGGATATACCCAAGTCATATCCATAATTAACTGATTGCAAGAGGAGATACGGTTGGCATACCTAATCCAAAGAGAATACAACCAGCTTTGTCCAAACTAATTTGCTCTAGTGCCTGAAGCCTGGACTAAAGCATTCATGTTTAGAGAGAGTGTATTAAGGAATGTTGAAGGTGCGCAAATCAGTTTCACATGAACAGAAGATAGTAACAAAGATGTGTCTGGACAGGAATGATGGCTTCACAAAACATGCATGTAGATAACCATACTGTCTTCAAAAATTAGCAACAAATGATAGTGTGATAAAACATTCTTTATTACACCAATGCTTCTCAATAACTTGTTATTGTCCACCCATGAATACTTCTAGCAATGCCAAACTTCTACTGTATTACAAAATCAACAGCCACATTTCTACAGTTACAGGAAAGGGAGAGAAAGGACACTACAGATTTGCAGCTGCACAAAGGCAAACCCACAGACGTAGCTGATATATGGAACCTCAGTCAAATGCGATGGGTTTTACATTTGATACTTAGGTGAAGCCTGTGGAAAATTTATTAGAAAAGCTTCAGCTTTCACCCTCTAAATATAAAGATGCGTAGAGTTCATCAAAGCTAGCCATGTTTCAGTTTTAACAACCTTTATGCTCTAAGAGACAAATTTTGCAAAATGTGCTTCCAAAAAAAAAAAAAAAAAACAACAACAGAGAGTTAAACTTTTTTTTAAGGAAACATAATGTTCAGACTAGGGAAGCTTAATATACTCAGGCCATTTTGAAGCAGAAGATAATTTAAGTGAAGATGTGATCATAGCAAATGGTGCACAACACTTGTGCTGACAAAAATATTTACAAAGTTCCAGTAATAATAGTGAACAGCCAGCAAAGGTGTGGGCAGGAAAAAAAATCAAATTACCACATTTAAGAGAAAATTGTTATAAATGGAATACTGTGTCCACCCTTGCCAGAGATTCCACACAATTCTGAAGTCATCTCAGTTTCCATATATTATGTTGGAAATAACTAGGGCAGTGTGTGTGATTGTGTTTTTCCAGATGATGCTAAGTTGTTAAGCAGTACTCTTTTTTGGCAGATTTTTAGACAGAGAGTAAAACTGCCTACTACATGTTTTGAGACTGTAACAGGCAAAAACTTGAAATCAAAGAATCATACATTGAAAACTGAAGTTTGGTTGCAGTTGGCTTGATCTGGGTTTTATCCCATTAGTTCCCATGTTATGCAAAACATAGGATTTACAAGTACATCTCCCAAAAGTTAATCAATGTTGAGGAAAAGCTTAATGGAAGGTTTCTGTAATACAGGAATATTTGTCAACAACAATAAGTCTGAAATGACTTTGACATGTTTGGCACATTCATTCAACTTTACATTATTATTCATCTCTTATTCATGCCACAGGCATCTTATACATTTTACACTTTAAAAAAGCCTTTCAGAACTGTCACAGGCTTCACAAGTTTCTATTCACACTCCTGTGAATAACAGGAACTAAAGAAATCTTCCCAGAAAATATACATCTGTTAAAAAGAAATGAAAGCCCATTCATCCCATGTTTGTCTATAAATAAATAAAAACATAAAACTGAAACAAAAGAAACAAAGTATACATAAATAACAAAACTGAAACAAAGAAACAGCATACACTATACCTGCTTATGGACATTTCGTCCTTTATTAACAAGAAGAAACTGTACAAATGTACCCAGAAGTACAATAGTTATAGAATTAGTACATGCATGCTGGGCCAACACAAGCTGCATATTGCACAAAAACAGGCAGAAAGTAACTGCATGTCTCAATCTGAGATTCTGAAAGGTTTTCTGAAAGTTTGCCTAGGCGCATAACTTTCAGTTCTGTTTACCCTTCTGGTTTGAAAAAAACTGAAGCTGTCTACAAAACACACAATGACACCAGCTAAAAGAATTTCAAAAATAAAGTGCTGTCTTCAAGATTTGCCTTATCACAAATAATAGAGATAGTAAACCATGCATATGCTGAGACTGGAATGAAAGAACAGACCACCACAAATCTGTGACAGAGAAATTACAACATTCACAAAAATAACATTCACTCCCAACTGGCACCTCCTTTAACAGGTCTCAAATACATTTTGAGCATAAAGTATTCCAAAATATGTCAACTCTTGTACGACAGTGAGGATTAGCAAACTCGTAATGGGACTGTTTGTGAGGGTTAGGACAGAAAGAAGCACAAGAAGACAAAATGTGGGTAATTTTAATCACTTAACACTTCCCCCCAAGTCCTAAATTCCAGATGCTGACCTACTACCAGGCTAGGCTTGAAAGAAGGACAGGTGTGCTGTCACCTTTTACTTCTTTCCCAGTGGGAAGCTGCAAGCAATTAACTGCCAGTTACTTCCACAATGAGCATACTCAGTGCTTATCCACCCGTTGGATATTTTTACTCCTTGGCAGACTACACTGTTTTATGTCTGCCAAAGATCTACACTAAATGATTAATTGAGCAATCAACTTCTGATTCCCCCACTTCACTTCAGAACTTGCTCCCTTTTCTCTATTCAAACTGCAAAATTAGTCACATTTTGTTTCACAAACATCTGCAGCAGAACCATCTCCTGCTGCAGCTCAACCTAACGCATGGTCAAAATCCACAATTTAGCATGTGTGCATGTGGTTATTCTAAATAAAGTAGATTTTTTTATTAGCCTGTCTATAGACAAATGATATCAGATGATACAAAAGACCCTGCCATCACAATATGAATAAAAATTTATAAATCAAAATGCTATTGTGTGAAAGAACATCTCTAAAATTGCACATAAATTTGTTAAAAAAAAAAAAACAACCAAAACCTGTAAAGTTACTCGCAGAATTTGATTATAAAATTTTCTGTAAAGTGTTATTGATATACATGCACTGAAAGTGTGGCCCTTTAAATAAAGGTGACAGCACAAAGCTAAAAGAAGTGGTCAAAATCTGAGTCGCTACTATTTCTTTAACAAGTTTAAGAAAAATGGTGCAAGTTTTCTAATTTGCACAAGCATAATTTTCAGCCTAAAGACACTATAAATGCTGCTTCAAAAACAAAGACGTGAAGAAAAAAAAATCAGATGCCATAATTTTTATGAAGTTGCTATGTCATGGCAAAGTTGCTATCTATTTAAGAAATTACAACAATTCACCAAAGCTGAAGATATATTTCTTTGTGGCACAATCACTGTGGTCCGACTTTAAAAAAAATGTGTCATTCTGCCTTTCTATACCTTCCACAGTGTGATATCACTGGCAGAAAAAGCATCGTCTTTACCAGCATGAACTTACGTTCATGGAAACATTTGGTGATAGGCCAGCACTTGCAATATCACTCAATCTATATTCTGATTCTGGCTGAAACCTTTCCTAATCATCACATGCCTTCAGGTAATGGCTACAATAAAGCAAACAGCAGCCTCTTGGAAAATTCTTACAAAGAGACAGTCAGACGGACACACGATAAGTTGGTGGAATAAAGGACATCTACACAACCTGTTTGGCATGCCTAGGCCTGCCCGGACAAGGTGAAGGATCATGTGTCGATGGCGTGACCACAACCTGACTGAGCTGAACTTTACTCCTTCACCTGGGTACTGACATGCCATCCCAGCACTTGTCGGTCAAAGCCACAGGAAAACAGATTGGTTGCTGCTGCCTCATCTGCCCAACTGACTGCACATACCATGCGGCTGTGTCCCTGCAGGTTAAAATAAACTTTACTGTATCTTGCATTTTGCAAAGGATTTTAACTGTCCAAAAAATTGTTAAAATATAGTGGATGGTTAAAGCAATCACACAACAAATCTCAAGCAAATTCATTTTGACAATTGTCTATTCTTTATGGAACCCTAGAAGATAAAGTAGCAAAATAACAACAAAAATAAGGTCATATCTCAGTTAAAGATTATGTATTGCTAATGTAGAATGCCTTTTGCATGCACATACACCAAACACATACCTGTCTATTGCTGCGGGGAAGACGACCAATACGCACACCATTGATGTCATAAAGGCGAATATGCCTGTTATCGTGGGGGATGGCAATAAGGTTTTGCACAGGTGAGACAGAGATTCTGTCGAGAAGTAAAAAGAGCCAGAACTAACTGCATCCTCAAATTTCCAAGCTTAACAATAAAACATTCTCTTGTATCACCAAAAAATATTTTTGTCACAACTTTTTTTCCTTTCGAGGCTTATCTTAACCAGACAAAAAAGGACAAAGGTTTGACCAAGTTTAATAAAGTGTTGACAAGATAATGACCTGATGGTTTCACAAAAGATTTGCCAAAACCAGTCATTATTCATCCATTATTGTCTGCACCTTCAACTAGGCAAACACATACACACACACATACACAAAATAGATACAACTGTAAGGAGAACTATTTTTCTTATTAAATCTTGAAGTAGTCTTTAAACCTTGAAACTGTCTAAAGAAATGAACTTGCTAAAGGAATGAGGGGCTAAGATGGGGGAGGAAAATCTAACACTGATGTGACCAAAATACAATCCCAGAAAGGTTTCCTGCTAAATGTTCTGAATGGAATACTTTAAGCTTTTGAAAGAAAGTTATGAATAGAGCTTCCACCATAAACTGTATACAGACTATGTATACAGAGCTGAACTAAGATGGCCGCTCCTAGCTGTGCGACGTCTGCAGCTCTCACTTCTGATTCAAATTTATTTCAATTTTTCATCGCTTTCGTCTCACCCTGTGTAGGTTAGTTGTCAAGTTATAGACTTAGGGTGTTGCGTCTGTGTCTAGTGATGATGATTTTTACGTTCATTGTGTTAGGCATGCGTTTATCATTTTGGATGGCTGTGGCCGTTACCACTAGACATTATTAAGATGGCGGTCAGCTTATTTCATGCTGGTCCACGGCTTCTCTACTCCCGAGCTCTTGCTCCGTCTTCGTTCATCTCCTCTGTTACCCGGAGTTTTCGGGCGCTGCAAGTCGACATCGCATGGCTCCCTCCACTTCGCAGATCAAGAAGGAGAGGACGCAGAGGCGGTGTGAAGCGGAGACTCAAGAAGTTTTGTCTGGACGATCGACGCAGATCTCCACCTCTTCCTTCTATCCTGCTCTCCAATGTCCAGTCGACTTGAGGTGTGGATACTTTCGATTGTACTTGTTTGTTGGCGTTTACGGAAACATGGCTACACGACGGTAACGCTGATCTAGACATCGCTGGCTTCTCTGGCCCGTTTAGATCTGATAGATCTGCTGCAGTTACTGTGGCGGCGGAGTGTGTTTCTATGTCAGGTACTGTACAACGGTTATTCTTCGTGAAAAGATGTGTACTTGTGACCTTGAACTTCTCACAATTTCGCTTCGCCCATTTTCGTTCCCCCAGCTGTTTTTCACGCTTGTGTATATATTTGCTGGGATCACCGCGCATTGAGCGCATCTTTGTGATGCGGATACTGGCGCGCTATAAAACTACATCATCATCATCATCATCATCAGACTATTCTATAAATGCTTATGAACATGAATAATTTTTGTTGATCTCTTCTGACACAAAGAGTAAATGAGGCAATAAAGCAGGGTTTTGAAATGAATATTGTATGCAAAGTATGACTACTACTTAAGGGTTAACTCTATTCAAATTTCAGAGAAATTAAGCTGTGATTTTCAATTAAGCTTTTATTTTTTAATGAATAGGAATCATAGATGGTCCTAAATTTTATCTCACTGAAGATTATATGCAAGAGTTTCAGGCAGAGGTATTACCCAATCAGAAAACTACTTACCTACTTGCTCTGTAAACAAACAAATGGTTTTTTTTTTCTTTGCATTATATAGATTGCCTTCCAATTTGCATAGTTTTTCTTTTAAATGTTAAATAAGCATACAAACACACAAAGCCCAAACCTGTTAACTGCTGAGTCGGTGCGGATGGTGGCAATTGGAGACCTCATGTTGCGCATGTCCCATACTCGCACAGTGCGGTCATCACTGCCAGACACTACTTTATCCCCACTGGCAAACACTGCTGATGTAACTGGTCTAAAGAAACAGGAAAAATAATTCTAAGTGTGAAAGCGTGGTCTTTAAAACTTATTCCATAAGACAAAAAGGTCACAGGACTACCTTTACTTCATTTGATGTAAAACTGCATTCTGAATTTATGATATGACATGATATGATATACATTCAACTCTTCAGGTGTATGTTGAATGCAATAGTCAATCCTTTACACACGTATGATTGATGAGACAAGGGAAGTATAACCAAGTTGAATCATTTCTGAAGCCATCAGCCAGTGAATGATGGCTTTGCAGATCGTAGGCAAAGATAAGGAGGGGAGAGATAGAAAGAAGTCAGTGACAATCATATATGGTCCATCATATATACATATTATCAAAATCAAATCAAAACAGACTTTATTGTCTGTTTGTCTTTGCTCAATACAGACATTTAACACACAGTTAAGTAGGGCACCAGTGGAAGGGCCTAAAGCACTGCTGAACGAAACATTTGTTCATCACGGGCAGAAGCCCACGACAGAAGATCGTTGGGTGGCAGAGGCTCTCCGCTTTCAGTAGTTTTGCCGGTGGACCAACGAGTGTTAGGTTAGAAAAGTCAATTTCTACAAATCGGAATTTTAATATTAACTGTCATTTCTGCTCCAAGATTATTTTTATGATTTACCAAAAAAAAACCCAGGTAAATTTAGGCATTGCTTTGGTGATTTCTCAAATGCCATGATTATGGTCTCTATGGGTAAAAAGTTCCAGTTCTTTTCCAAAATTTTTCTGGCAGGTTGGTACATATCCGGTGATTCCTTTCAGTTCTTCAGATTAAGCAGCAAGAAGGAAGCATCTATTTAGATGCTACATCTGGGTCAGATTAAAACTTTAAAACTTAAACAGTAAGAGATAAGAGATTTATTGGAACATAAGCAAAATATAAACACTGTCTCTGCCTCGCTACTCATCTACTATCACCTCCCATGAGCACAAAAATCCATCAGCATTCTGCATTATCATACTTACTGAGTATGGCCTTGAAATACGTTGACCAAAAGAGCAGAGTCCCTGAAATCCCACAGCCGAAAGGTCATGTCTTTGGAGGAAGTGACAACAAGGCGCTGTGTAGGATGGGCATGTACATCACTAAGCTCCTGGTCATGACCTAAGCAGAGAGCAGATAAATCATCTTTTAGTCTGTAAATTTAAATCCTGTTTACATTACACAAGCAGGTTTCTGTAAAGAATGAATTAAGCAACCCAGACAGTTGAACATTATTATTTATTTTTTTTTTGCCCTAGAAGTTTGTCATTACTTGTTTCAAAAGGAAAAAAAAAGTTTCATAGCCTTGAGGCTGCAGGTAGTCAACATAGTCCAGTGTATTTATGTGGAATGCAAAACCCAACCCTCTCCTTCCACCATCATACAAATCCACTTCTTTAAAAAACTTTATAGACACAAGAAATGTTCTTTAATGAAAAATATCAATTCCATAAAGAACACACACGAAGAACCAGAGAGATGAGTGGTTACAGCATCTGAACTGAGAGTGCACGTTTGATAAACAAACCCACCCCCACCCCAGCTGTCGGGAATAGAGGGGTGGGAAAGATAAGGCAACAAAGAAGAGATGGGCACCACCCTCACCTAAAGCCAGCCCTGAGAAACGTTTATTGTCTAACACCTCACTCCCTAGTGACTAAAAAAAGGTCAGGGGACAATTTTTTCACACCTGCAAATCAACACAGGTGACACCCTCAGACACATCACTGTTTTCACAGACCATGTTTTGTCTCTCACAGAAAACAATACTTTCTTCCAGTTTATTACAAACTTCATCGTGAGTCATTCTCATTTCTATGTATATCTTCTGGTTATGGACACTCGCTGCCCAGCCCCCTCCCTTCCCGCCAATGCACTCACCTGTCAAGACATTAATGACATCGCCAGTGTCTGCATCATGCAGGGCGGCAGAGCGATCCCAGGAAGCTGTGATAACCTGTGCCCCACCTGCCAGCCAGTCAGCAGCAATAAGTACATCTGAGTGTGCATTAAGCTCCAGCAGGTGGTTGCGAACTGTCTGGCAGTCTGAAATATGTTCTCCGTACTCTCCTGGAAGATAAAAACAGAAAAGATTATGCCAGTTTTATTCAGAAAACAATCTCTATGATGTACAAAGAGCTATGAGAGAAAAAAAAAAAAACCCTCCATAAATATTTCAGCGCATTTTATTTTAGAACACTGCGATAAAAATTATTGTTGTGTAACTGTGAAAAAGAGAGCATTTTATGAAAGATTTAAAATCAAGACAATTTAATAAGATGTTGATAAAAATAAGTATGTAGTATGTACTTCTGTTAATGTATAGGACAAGTAAGAAAGCACAGTGAGATATATCTCCACTTTATAAATTAAGAAAATCACAGCACGATACATCTTCAATGTATAAATTTATAAAATGCAGTCCAATCTGCATCCAGAGAAATTCTTGGCCCTACCATCTGTGCCATCTTCTTTTTCTGAAACATCTATCTCATCCTCTCCAGATGAATGAGATTTCTGACAAAACATAAAAAAATAAAAGCATGTTCACTATGCATTAAGAGAATAGATTATTTTATAACATTTTAAAGGTATGCATGCAATGTATACACACACACACACGCTTGCACACAGTATACATGCACAAGACACAAGTATTATGTGGATCTAACCACACATGCACATGATCACACAAACGCACATGCATATACATGTACACACACACAATTTTGCTTTCACACAATACATATTTGATACATTCACAGCTCAAATATATAATCAACAGAAATGAACATTATTATAACTGCTTACATGACCGTCAGGCACAGCCAGTGGTGCTGAAAACTGTGCACGCCATATGTGGGCTGTGTGGTCACCAGAAGCAGTCAGGACTAGGTCTTGGTTGGGGTGAAAGCGGATGGCATTGACAGAACCCTGATGCCCAGCATATACAAGCAGACACGTTCCACTCTCAATGGAGAACAAGCGTGCAGTGTGATCTGCCAGAATCAAGTCATCTTTTTTCTCAACCCATCATTGGAAGACACCAAGGCATTATCATTACATCAAAATGTTGATGAAGTTATTGAAATAACTAAATAATTGATAACATGAGTCATGAAACAATGCTTCTGACATTGTGTGAGTGTTGTTTATGTTTTTCGCAGGCTGAATGGCAAACATGTTCTTGAAAAATGAAGCAGTTAAGAATTTAGTTTTACTGACCTGCGGAAGCAGTTCCAACGACCTGATGTGAAAAACATGACACTGTGACCTCCCAAACACCATCTCGATGCCCGCGGTAGTTGCGCACCAGGGAGTATGCAGTATTAGGTGCACGGAAACTAGAGACAAGTTTGCTAGTGGAGGCTTTGTAAGTTGTTTTGATCTTTTGAGACAACTGTGCACCTGCTGACAGACAAAAAAAGGAAATTTTGATATAGCTGAGGATCTTCCCAAAACAAACTTCTGAGAAAGCTGTGCACAAATATCATGATGAGTTAATGTGATCTGTGCTGCCTGCGGTTTCAATGTATTCATTATAATTGTGTGAATACAGTCACATACAAAATCCTTCAAAATTAATTTTGATATTTAAAATTAAATTATCATCATGATAAATGTTTATTTATAAAGCCCTTTACCCCACCAACAAAGGCTGGCTGAAAGAATGTGAATACAGTAGGTATCAAATGCACCTTCCAAATTTATTCACTATCGTTCAAATTAGAACTACTCACACACAAACAGGATGGAGGAAACCAGCATACCCAGGAAAAAAAACAAACCCCGATGGTCAGCTCAGAGAGTTGAAGCCAAGATGCAAACCCATGACACCTGATTCTCACTGTCATGATGACAGGCACTTTAGCTACTGCACCACCCCACAGCATATACAGGTCTGTTTCCCTGTATGTCTGAGTCACACACACACATGTCCCCTTCAACACATCCCCGACAGCCTTTCCCCAACACACACACATGTACGTTTTCATAGACAAGGTTGTCACAAATGCAAACTTCTGTGACTAACATACCTCGTTTAGTCTTAGCACTATAGTCTACTACATCCTGCACCTCTCGGGTGGGCTTTTCATCTCCAGCTGTGCTGCACACCTCGAGGCGTTCTGTTAAAGCATCTATGCGATCTTGCACTGAGGGGATCAAACAAACAACTCACACAATTAGATCTTAGATATCAAGACAGTGCAAACTTGAGATGCAGGATGTGGGAATGTGTGCTGATTCTGTGCAAGCTGACCAACATTATACATCACACTATTACGAATTCTCAGTGTGCATATATTATATATACACTTGTACATAATTACATGTGAATGTGATGTGTGCATTGATGCAAATCATATGTGTGAATGCAGCAAGTCAGTCATGACTGAACCAATTGAATTCTCTGTTGTTTTTGTGAGACCAAAATAAATCTGCAATGTATTACAACAATCCAGTAGACCAACAGATAAATACTTAATCCATGATATATAATATCATATCTATTATGTCTCAATATTAAATATATAACATGAATGCATAATTAATCTATAACAGGTTTAATGCACACAAATATTTTTGTGCTTGTGACCCCTGATGTTAGACTGTTTTTATTATAGCTGACATGTTTCTATGCATGTAAACGTGTCAGGGATATTTGCTAGTAAGGATGAAATATCAGCTTTATGTGTTTGGGATAAAACATGATGTCTTATTTGGTAGGACCTCTGATCAAAACTTTTACTTTGTTAGACTTCTTTATATTTTCA
Organism: Pomacea canaliculata; assembly: GCF_003073045.1. Classification (NCBI taxonomy): domain Eukaryota; kingdom Metazoa; phylum Mollusca; class Gastropoda; order Architaenioglossa; family Ampullariidae; genus Pomacea; species Pomacea canaliculata. The sequence continues at coordinate 8,972,398 of NC_037591.1, forward strand.
GATCCATAACAGAAAATAACAACCACCTCTTTTTATGCAAATCAAAGAGAAATACGCACAAAATACTCACATGCTACATTTGAGGCATACAGTGTTTCAAATTCTTTCTCAATCTGTGAGAACAGATCTGCAAGCCTCTCCCTGTGTAAAAGAAAAAATAGTTTACATACAAATATGCATCTGCAAATGTGTGCATCCCATAGCACATCTCAAAGTAGTAGCCAATAAGAGAAAAATGTCAGCCTGGTTAAAGAGAACATGAACATTCCAAAAAATAGAGCTGGCAATAGAGCATAAACTACCACAAAAAACATATCCCGGTGGTATTTTATGACATAGAGATACGAGAAATATTATATTAATGTTTTTCTCTCAATCATATCTGGTTTGTCAAGAAAAAAAGAAAGGAAAGGGTAGTATTTCTAAAAATAGCACCATCTGCATGAGCTGAATTTGAATAGGAAAGATGCAATCCTTGGCAAAAGGAAAAAGACCAAGAAACAATGTGTTGTTGCTGAATGTTATCTGCAACATTCAGATGAAGTTAACTCCAGATATGCCATATTAATGTTTTCTATGCCATTTTGGTATACAACACACCATCATCAGTTGTATCAGATTTCCTAAACTATGAACTATCATGGTGTCTGTGCTTCTTCAGTCTTAAATGTCATTAAGGAAATTCTTTTAGCTCATACCTGAAAACTGGGGGCAAGGTTACTTCTGATTCCATTTCCTCCCGGTAGTGTCCAAGAGTTGAAACAGGCCGACTGCCTTCAGTATGACTGCGATAGCGACGAATCATGCGTACCCCTTTCCCCTTCCCCTGCTGCTGCGGTGGTGGATGTTGTTGCTGCTGCTGTTGTTGATGGTGGTGGTGCTGCTGCTTAGCGGTGGAGAGGTCTATTGGCATGCTGAAGCTCTAGGATCAAATATACTCTGCCGGCCCAGTCAATGAAACTGGCCACAGAATGTTACCATTAACAATTTATGAGCTGTAATGAACCATGCATACCACAAAAGCATACAAGTACTACAAAATCGTCAACTCATTAGAGACACAAGGATGATATTGAACTAATTACCCCTATAATCGGGAATCCACAAAATCACCATATTTTTAAAAGAAGTCAAAAAAAAAAAAAGAAAACAAAACAAAACAAAATGGTGGTCAGCATCATTTCTACTTCCTTTAACATATCACAGAGAGAGATGTATTAGAAAATCTTCAAAAGTCATATTTATTGATTTCTTTTTACACATTTCATGTTCAAAATATTTGTGTAAAATACCACAGATTACAGATCATACACATGTGTGAGAGAATTAAAACAAGTTAATTAGCATGTTAAATATTTTTGTGGAAGTTTATAAGCTAATAGACAATAAGATCCTTAGTCTCAGCACAGCGATAACGTACCTCCAATGTTTACACACCTTTTTTGACACAATTTTGAGCTTACTTGTGATAGATGTAAAGTCTAGACAAATATCGTGTTTCTCCCCAAATATAAGACCAGGTCTTATATTAATTTTTGCTCCAAAAGAGGTACTATTTTTTCATGTACAAAAATCTACATTTATTCTAATACAGTTATGTCATCTTCTTTTTGAACAGTGTGATAAGTAGTAACATTATTTATTCGTATATTAATATCCTTACTGTATTCATTATAGGTTCGTCATGTGTTTCAATGGACGAATGAAATCTGTCCCTTTAGCTGATAATTTTAACTGGGGCTTATATCACAAGCAGCTTGAAAATCTTTCTAGGGCTTATTTTGTGGGAAACACATTACATGTATTATGAAAAACAATATTAGAAGGTGCTTTCTTAATAAAAAAACTTGTGAAAAAGATCATTTATTGATAAGCTGCCTACTTTACACAAGATACCACAGGAGTCTTTTCCAGAAGGCATGCAAATAAGAAATATGTCTGTATCCTCAATAATATTTACAGAATCACACATGTTTAGTGGCTGATTTGAAAATAAAACAGTTTCATTAAGTTCATTGCAAACAGAACAACACATGGGACATCCATTCTTGATTGTAGTCTACATCATCTGCTATTAACTCACATACAATAAGGCCAGCATGATGGGTAAATTAGTTTATTGCCACCATGTTTTCCTTATATTTGCAAAAATACCCCTCCAATAACAGATGCTGGAAACTTACACTATTTTAGTATACTTTGCTGTCTCCACTATTTTTACATTATTCTTCACCTTCAAGTACTGAGCCATCTTCAGGTAACTGGACTCTGTGAAGCTAAGATAAAGCTGTCCTATAATGCCCTTCTCTATTTCTGAGATGATTAATATTAATAAAAATTTATCTCTGCTTGAATGAGACAGAGACAAAAAGAAAGAGACAGAAACAGAAAAGGATAGAATCTTTTTTTGTTTCTGCTGTTGTTACAACTGTAGTATCTTCAGATAGAAACTAAATCTGGCTTACACACTAACCTCCTGAACACTCAGCTGGTTGATCTATCACTGTTGGGTGTGGATCAAATTACTGTTGCCAAGAAAAAAGCATAATCAGAAAGGTGACCTAGTTAGTGAGCTCTCTTCAACTTCAAACAAAACTTGGCAGAAACAATTGGGGGACACTCAAGAAATACAGGCCTAATGCCAAGTTTAGTCAGTCATGTGCCAAGACCTAGCTTACTTAATCTGTGTGTGTGTCTCTCTCTCTGAGATAGGTGGGTGGGTTAAAACTACCAAATTTAAAAGGACTGGTTACTTGATCCTGACACTTTTTTGTGTAGCAAAGCTGCCTGCTTATCCAAAGAACAAAAAGATTCTTCAAGAAGCTCTGCACTCCTTTCATATCCAGGGATATGATTAAACAATCAATGGGCTTTGTGTGCCATGCACAATGGCGTCAGGAAAACAATAGTATCAGGGTTTGTTCCTCTGTACAGCAGTTGTACAACTTTAATCTGCCAAGCAGATTGCAGGTTCACTGTATGGATTTTGACTGAATATTTCTGCTAGAGTTTTGAGTCTCACAAAGACAGTATACATTCTAATTGAGAACATCATTCCAAGATGATCTTTATTTCAATCCTAAACCAAAATGTGTTTCAACTCATTTGTAAGCAGGCAGCAGTCTGCACAACTGTTATGAAACAAATAAACACTGAGTCACCTACAAGCATTTCTAAATGTTAAGGCATACAAGCATACACCTTGGTACTCAGAACACCAAAATTTTGTGGTGTGAGGGATAATAATAATACATACCAGACAGTTTTTTTATACAACCACAACTATTATCTATTTGAAAAGATACACATGCATGCACACCTAAGACAAAGCATGAGGTAGCTCTATGGAAAGATTATGCCAAAATTCTGTTATCAAAAAGTAGCTGTTTTGCACATTATTTCAACAATTCCTTCAAAATAACTCTTTTCTGCTCGAGTCACAGTTAAACCGTGGTCTGTAATTATTTGATTGACACAAAAACAAAAGTTACAAAAGAAGAACTGAATGATCACAAAAGAAAAGTCAGATAGAAGAGCTAACTATACTACCTATATAAATATAATACTAGTTGAATTTTATACACTATGCAATATAGATCATATTGTTATAATTGCACTTTTTATAAAGCACGTTGAAGCCAAATCTTTGCTGAGATACCTTGTCTAAAATTATCAATAATAATAATAAACATACAAATGTCTCATTTTTGCTTTTTTATAAAATGTGATCTTAATTTTATTAAACTGGTACTGATGATACTGAAGTTCTAAAGTTTCCCTAAGTATATCTCAAAGTAAAAGAAATAAATCAAAAATACACATACAGTAGTAAGTACAATAGTAAGTATGACAGTCTTTAACACCAAAGGCTCCTACTCATAATTTAAAAAGTCTGATTCTTCATCTGACCACATGTTTATGTATCTGTTTAAAACTACATTTATAGAAGCATTTGTACAGCACAGAAATTATAAATGCAAAAACATGCACAAACAAACATATTCCCTCTCAAATGTGACGGCCAGTAGTATTGAGCTTGAGCTAAAAAATGTATTATTTAGTTTTAAATGTGTAACATCAGTGAAATGTTGATGTGGTTGAAAGTAAGGAAGGAATTATAAAAAGCAAACTTTTGTCGGAGTTGTTACAAGACTTTGAAGAAACCTTAAAAAAAGAGAAAAGGTTGTCCCTACTCTGTCTTTTGTAGGTCATTTGGTGAATGAGGTGTCAAATGATCTCACTTTTTTGTGCAAGTTTTTTTTTTTGTGAGGGTGTCCATCTCCTCTCCCTGGTGTACTTTTTCCTGTCTATGGAAGTCAGGTATCTATAACTGGTTTGCCTCACATGGGTATCAAACAAGTGCACCTCAGGGTTTGTACTTAAATGCTTAACCAGTTGGCTATATGATTCCCAAAGTTAAACCTAGTATCTTGAAATTGCATTGGTCTTAATGAACACAAGTTTGACAGACTTGTCAACTCTTGCTGTTCCTTAGAAGTATTTATATAGATTATAAACTCTTACTTATTGGAAGATAAACTACAGCTTAAAAGTTTCTAAATTACCTTGCAGTGATTGATCCTAAAGATGCTGTTAACTTACTTTTTCTCTACTTAGATGTCCTATCAAGCAATGTTGTGAGGAAAAAAACTGAGTGGGGAGGCCGATATACAGGGAGGATAATATAGGCACATTCACAGACACTGCAGAATAATCACCACATTCCACACACGTCTGATCTGTATCAAAGTCGTACAAATAAGGCATAACAATAACATAATATTATTATATACACGCAAAAAGAGGTTTTTTTTTTTTTTTAAATCAACTATCGGTGGCTCTGGCTATTGTGATTCAAGTTTCGAAGACTAAGAGAGTACTTGAAAAAAATGAAAAGTAAAATGAGAAGGGTCCTGAAACTGAAATGCAAGTGACATGGCACTAGCCACTACGACTGGTCTAAAATTAACGAACGACAGTTTCTAAATGGAATACACAAACAGGAAAACACAACAGGAAACAAAATTACGAAACATCTACCTGGGACGACATCGCGCAAGACAACAGACAGCATGCAACAGCTATTGTTCTACCATCCAATGCGTGGCTTCTTCAGAAAGTCCGTTAGTACCAGTAAACTTCTGCAGCACGAATCCTACCTAGCTGGACTGTCCCAGAGCTCCGAAAAATCCTTAATGCGCGCAGTTATCTCCCTTCGACGCCGTTTTGCCATTTAAGAATATGAATACATTATGAGAATATGAGTACTTATGAGAATATGAATATATTATGAGAATACCGACAACAACCTGTGCTTTAATTATCTCTGGCTTAGTAGCAGCTAGGGTATGGGTTTAGAGCTAGAAAATTTAGTGGTTTTTAAACTGGCTAAAGTGTATCTAGATTTTTATTTTTATTTTTAATTACTCCAGTCATTTGTTTGAGATATTTGACGATGACTATCAAAATTAAAAGTACAGGTATATATATACAGATAATCCAAGAGAATGACAGTGTGATGATTCAACAATAGCAACGCAAAAGATGACTCTTTGCTGAATGTATGGAGTAGCTGCTGTTTAAAAAGTTTACATTTCACTATAGCTCGTCTACAGTTCAATGCTCAGGTGACGTGATTGCTCCATGGACGTGTATAGGTGGACTGCTGTCTGTCTGCAAGACCAACGCTTAGCCTCTTGCGAAGTTCTCAGCTGTTAGTCTCGACGAACATAAACAATTAATGTGACTAAACCGGAAGCTATGTACAGACTTTATACACACCTGCTCGCCGAGACTAACAGAGAGAGAACTTCGCGAGAGGCTAGAAGCGTTGGTCTCAGTAGACAGACAGCAATCCATCTATACACGTCCGTAATCGTACGCACCTGGACATGGCCTCTCAAACACACAAGACAGGTGTTCACAGCTGTCATTTTGACATCTCAAATGTCTTTGATTGACATGCTCTGCGTTATTGTAGATTAAATATCTTAATGTATGATGGTAATAAAGTGCCTGCTTGTGATTTTGTTTATATTGTTAAATAATTACTTATTTTAATACTGTATTGTGCCATTGAATATTAATGTTACGAATAAATTTTATGAAAAAATGTGAAATGAAAATGTTTTAAATGCATTTGATATGTTATGTTATTCTTAGTTAAATAATGATTTATTATTAATTTCAAGACCGTTAATAACGATTTAATATGCAGAACGACTAGTTATTGGGCGAAATGACCGGCCCATGTACAGACACACTCTAGCAGATACCATCCATATACCCACAGCTGGGCACACTCACGCACTCACGAAAACGAATGCAAAGAACACAGCAAGAATATTTTTGACAAATGTATTACAACTGTAAGTCTCCACGTATTTTCTTGTATATACAGCAATATCATGTTAAACTTGGATTTGCAAAATCAGATAATTGGTATGAAGCAGAGAGATTTATCTTTTCTGATCAAATACAAAAGTTTCCGGCATTTTGTCAATACCTGAACATGTACTAAGGGAGAAGTTGTGTTATTGAGTCAAGTAAACGCTTTGCTATGTCTGTTTGTAGAAGCAATAGGAACATGAAATCGTTAGAGCCATCTGTAGTCAAGCTGCTCAATCACAAATTGTCGGTGTGTGTGTCTGTGTGATGTTGTAGGTATGCATAAAAATGGTCGAGGAGTAAGATTTTTTCTTTAGATTGTGTCATTTGTTCACATTTTTTTTAACCTTGTAACTGGAAATTAATTTGTAATTAGAGCTTTTTATATATAGTAACTGAGCACATTTCCCATGTGTAAATTGCCCACTGGGATTATAACAGTTGGTAATTCTTTAAACACAATAAGGACATGGAAATTGAAGACTTAATAATACTTTATATCTCTTACAAAGACACACAGAGAAAGAATTATGAAACAGAATAAGGAAAATTATTGGACTCTTCAACGACATCCAGGACACAGCTAAAAGATACTAATTCGGTACAAGCATATCAAGGTAAAAAGAGCTTGCAAAATGTAAATCTGTGAAGAAGACAGCAGAGAATTATAGGCAGAATTAAGAAGAGGCACCAAAAAGAAGAGTTGGATTAACAACATATAACAATGCAGAGACCTGACATTCAGAATACTTCAAAAATTATGAATAGACCGATAAAGGATGAGATTGTAGGGTTGTCTCCAAGGGAAAAATGGAACCAAGGAGATGACGATGGCACCTACAACACTCTCGATCAGCTTTCATTTGAAACAATGACACGAGACATTTTCACACCTAAAGTAAAAAAATAAAAAAAAATCTCTTTCCATACATTTCCACTTGTCTGTTCAGGACATGACCGATTCATTGAGTGAATCGTGGTGCCGGCAGTCTAGAAACGAAAGGTGAATCCAGCGCGGAAGCCGTCGGGTTAAATCCGCTGAAAGTTGGTTTCAGGTTGAACTGCGCGTTGCCACTCCTGCTTTGCCAGTTGACTCCACTCAGACCCACACTCCACCCGCCGCCCAGATTGGCGTTGAACTGTCGTTTTACGCGGTTGGCTCCGAGCTGGGAAGTACGGGATAGTAGAGCCATCTCTTTCACAGCTTTGTCTGTCACACACACAACCAGAAAGAAAATATATATTTTGGGAATAAATACATTACTGGAATAAATACATACGATGAAACTGTATAACGATAAAAAAAAACCACGATGAACATATGAAATTACAGATTTAAAAAAGAACATGCAACTGAATAAAACAGAAAAGAATAATTAAGCTTATTTTTGAGATGTTTTGTTTTTAAGATTTTGAAGAGACAAATATGAGCCTGAAAAATAGGAAAAGTAAGATTTTATTTTACATACTACTACTACTACAACAACAACAACAACAACAACAACAACAACAACAACAACAACAACAACAACAACAACAATGCAGCGCATAATCACGGTCACTAAGGAGCACGCTCTCACCGTTCGAAACAAATAAGAAACGTTACAGAGTACGAAGGACGGAAGGAGAAATAACTCTGCAGACAAGTAATAAAAGACAAACATATAAGATACATAAGGGAATCAGAGAACAAACAGAAAGGATATACACTTCACTACTCGTAACAGTTTTTGAAAAGAATAAATATGTATTGTACTGTACAGTTCATTTAGAAGTGCGATCAGAGTAGCATTGGTCATAAATCATGTTAAAGAATGATGTGTATATCTAATATACACGAGGTAAACCGATAGCTGCCTGTGCGCGGACTCAAAATCTAGAGATACTATAGTACAAAGGTTCGAACATAGATCATCAACCACGTGACCCACTACCCACCGGCCGTTGTGATGACGCTCATTGTGGTGTTGGTAGCGAAAAGGGTGGCTGCCACGTAGGGGCTAACATCAGACGACAGAGTCAGTTCACCTGCACCGAAAAATCAAAATCGTTTCGCTTTAAACAAATCGTCAGTTCAAGCACTGGATTATTCTTAAACGTTTGTTTGGGCTGGAAGTTCGTATTTTTTGCACAAGCCGAAAAATTTGTTAGTTCCTCGTTTTGATTCACACAAATATTGTGTAAACCTTGTTTTCAATGTAGAAAATATAATGTAAAATAAACGAAACACTCAACTGGCAACGATATAGAACACTTTCACTGTTCTCCCAAACTTTAATTACATTCGTTTAGAAGTCTGAAAGACTAAAGATTTTAAAGTTACCATTCCTTCTTTAACTCTGCCCTTCTCCCCCTGTTATTCCAAGGGTCCTCATCTTTTCAAAAATGTTTTTCGAAAAAAAGGTATTTCATTCTTAAAAATTAGATACCGGAATTTTAACTGGGCACCGTTTTCAATATGCACCTACCGTATGTTTGGCTAATTGTTACACGACTGTCAAATTATCGAGTGTTTAATGTAGTCACCTATTTGACTACCTGCGTGACGTAATGGAAGGCCCTTCTCACACTAGCCTACATCAGGGGTCTTCTACTTACCCTCGAACTGCTGGGCGATTTGACTCATCATAGCTAGACACAGGTCGAGACGGGCGCTGAGTATACCGAGAGAGTCTGAAATATACACAGAAAAATATGAAACAGCAGTTGTGATCATCACGGCAGGCTGTGGCTTAATTTCTAAGAAATAAAATCCTCGGAAGTTTCACTTCTAGAGAGTATTGACCTTTTTTTGCTTTTGTCAAAGAACTCAAAATAATTTTGAGATTTAAGCGTTTATTAGTGCTACGAATGGGGTCTTGAAAGTGCGATGAGTGCTTTTGCATTCGGTTTGGCCTTTAAAATGTTTCCAGTCAACACGAACCGTTGGAACAGCCTTATAAAAGGATTTCCGAGTTTCTGGGTCACTGATGACGTGTTACAGAAAGTTACCATAGTCTCCATTTAATATAATCTCCAAAGTATGTCACAGCCATTAAATATACAATTATCACAAGATGCCAAAACATGTGAAACTAATATGTGTTTTGTTTTCAAAGGGAGGTAGTAAGTTACACTCGCAGCGTGCACATTTCCTGTTGCGAGAGTTTAAAAATAATTTTCATCATTTACCGTCTAGCAATGCTGGATACAAGAAATGTTTTTAGATTGATCTGTTCAAAACGTACCGCTTGCCAGCAAGACCTGCAACACCTCGTGACTTCCGGTACCCGCTGCTGCCATCTTAATGATAGCTTGAGTGTTGCACTCTGAAACTGGAACAAATAAGCAGTTTGAAATGAAGTACAGGTAAAAGTAGAATGGATCTTGTACCCAAAAAACTGATCAGTCTGATGCTTAACTTTGCACCGTTTGTTTCAGATAAAAATAAAATTTGAATAAAATAATCGTGCACTCAAATCCACTGTGACAGTCCATTGTACATCTGCAACCCAAGGGGCTTATGTGTTACACTTACCTTGTCCTGGTAGCTGCGTGAGCAAGTCTAAGGCGAAGTTCTGCAGGTCTTGGATATTCTGATGCAGAAGATCAAGTGTTGTTCCTGGGAGAAAAAAAAAGGAGGTATGAACTACCAAGAACTAGAATCGTTAGAAATTTTTGGATTAGTGTATTTACACACTTATGCAAGGAAAAAACTGAAGCGGCAATAGAAAAAAATATATCTAATATAATACTTTGCATATTGAATAATAGGGTTATGTACGTAGAGGTGTGTATATGTAAATACACCCCCAAAAAACCCTTAAATTTTTATTTTCATTCTATGATTCAAAAGCTTGTAGGTTTGATTGAGTGTTGCCATTGGATATAAAACCAAGCAAACTAAGATCATGGCAGACACTCAATTGGGAATCTGCGGTGAAGGTTGTCCCCGAAGGTAACCTGCCCCTGGTAATTAAAAGGCCTAGACGATTGATAATGTCCTTTGTTTTAGTCGACACGAGAGTGAGAGAGTGTGTGAGAGAGGAGAAGGAGACCAAAATAAAACCTGTGTGAGACACTAAAAATCGTGATAATGACCAACTGACCTTCTTTTGCCCCCGTCACTAAACTTCGGATCATAGTGACCAGTGCCTTAGACTGCATTTTAACATCAACAGGTACCTGATAGTACAGAATCAAAGTCATAATATTTGATAAAGTTTCAGCTAGGCTGGACCTTACAGCTTAAAAAAAATTCAATGAATAAAGTTTACACATATGGAATAAGTCAAGAGATAATGTTATTGTCTTCTTCTCTTTTTCTTTCGTTGACTAATTCCTTTTCTTTTTTTTCGGTTTAACTGTCACCACTATCATGATCGTAAATCGTGAACGTTGTTCAGAGAAGAATAAAGAGGAAGATGAGAAGGAAGAGAAGAAGTGAAGCCGATGATGTGAAAGGCAAAGACTAGGGAGGAAAGTGAACACAGCTCAGCTACTTACCGGACCAGACGTCTGTGCCGAGACGACTGTAACGCCGACAACAGCGATGAGACAAAGAAAGGAGACTTTTTGGAACATGTTGTCTGAATGTTGTAAAGGTAGTATCTATATGTTTACCTGTGGAATAGAAAGGTTATTCCCACCATCTTTGAGTCGTTTGCTAATTATACTCAGACAACTATCAACGACAGTTTGTTAATATAATGAACCACTTGCTAAGGTGGGAGGGACAGCGTGGTGGTCGGTTCGATACCCGGTATACTTCCTCCGGTTGACCCTCTGTGGAGTGGGTGCCTGACTCTATTGAGAGTTGGGGAAGGTAGGGGAGCGAAGGCTTTTTTCGTTTTTTGTTATTTTTTTTAAATAAAAATTGCTTTTTCTAGTTCTTCTTTCCTTCTTTATTTTTATTTGTTTATTTATTTTTAAAATATAGATTATGTATATTATAATACTTATTTATGTTTTATGAATTCTATTTATGCTTTTAACTTTGTATTTATTACCTATTGTATAATATATATTCCTTTTCTTTTCTTCTTATTTTTTTTTTATCTAACTTTAACCCAGATCATTTCTAACAGAAAATAACCGAAACAAAGACAAATTTCTTACATGTAGACATCATGAGACTACTCTTGCAGGTCTGTGACAGTGTAAATATAAAAGCAATTGTCTAGTATTCGTATACAAATCATAACATTATCATTTCACAGATGCCAGTAGAAAATACAACCAAGAAATATGCTGGATGTGAAGGAGAGGGAAGAAAAGAAACAAATGTAAACTCACCCGTATAGACGTAGGAGCGAAGAAGGAAGCTGCTCACTGGTTGCCAGCTGACTGGAAGTTGACAGCAGCCTGAAAGTCTCCCTGAAACTATATACCTGTCTTCCAGGATGCACCGCCTCCCGGATGCACCATGGGAATGAGGCTGTAGGTCGACTTCTTCCGCGTCACAGGCAGATCCGCTTTGTCTCACCTTCTCTCCTTCTCTTCCAATCAGCACCTCGACCCTCGGGGCATATTTCACTGTCTCCCAGCGTTTCTCAAAATATCGCATATTTCTCCCCCTCACCCCTGTCGTGGCGCTTGTAGAACGAGGTCAAAAGTCGCGGAGGTCGACCTACATTAGGATGTCGCGGCTACAGTCTTAAGAGTCTTTATTTTTCTTAAGAGTATTTAAGTCTTTATTTTTCTGGAAGTGCAGGAATGTTTTGAGAAAGCAATTCTTCCACAACAATACTCATAACAGTCTCTTTCCGAGGCATTTTGATAACAGTATACAGACAAATACATTTTTGTGGTTGTTCTCTGTGGATTTCCTTTCAATAAAAATTGTAAACGAATAATTTGTCTGTTTGTGTGTGGTGGTGTGCGCGCCTTTGTTTGTTTGTTTGTTTGTTTTGAAGTGGGTTGTTATACTGCCGTAATAAATTTTTTTTGTGTGTTAACGGTTTAGGAAATAAAAATAACAAGCGAGAGGCTTTTTCCCTTACTTCTAGGCCAGTCATCCGTTTTGTGTTATTTTCTTGCAGAGAAGTAATCAATGAACGAGTGAAAGAAAGGTGGAAGCAAAAACGATAAATCAACACATGTAAAAGAAAATTTTGAAACAGTGTGTTTTTAGTGTTTGTTTGTTTTTATTTTTGCCTTCTTGTCATACGTTGTTCACATTCTGTCTCTCTCACACACAGCTTGTTGTGACAGTGTCACTTTTGAGTGGTATGGAACCTCTCAAACTCGATGACTGAGTCATCTTCTGACAAACAGGTCTGTAGGACATGGGGCATCAACCGGGAAGTTTTTCTAACCATCAGGACGTTAAAACATAAACACATGAATATTCAGGTTTTTAGGATATGGTTCTTAAGATGAGCTTTCTTTCTTGGAAAACTCAATAATAAATTTCTACTGATATATTTATATACTGTATACGTAAATAGAAAGAATAATTTTAAGAATCTTTTAAATAAACCTAAGAGTGGTAATACGTGCAAATATGTGTGTGTTGATATTTATGCGAACCAACACTGTATTCATATTCTCAAAAAAGTTTAATCATATTTCTATAGAATGAATTGTATAAAATAAAATATAAAAATGTCTTGTGGGGTAGCGATACCGCTGTGAAGTATCTGTCACCTTCCGGCTTGTGCGTTTCTGGGGAGACGGGAAAAAGTTAGTTGGGGGGATGGGAGGACGTGAACTGTTCCCCCAGTCAGAATCTGACACATTTTTTAATAAAACAAAGTTCACGCGCTAATCTTGACCTGCTCCACACAAAACATCCGGGGTGTTACGTCACGCGCCCCGAGGGCATAAATTCTCGCTGGGTCGCACACGTGACCAACACCGGGTCGGGGGATTGGGGGGTAGGGGTAGGGGTGGTATTCTGTCATTAAGCGACCTGCCACGCACTTGGCTGTCTGACCTGTCTTACCTCCTCTCTGAGGGTGATCGAGTATCATACACCCGGAGTCCGGGACCACTCGAAGAACACGGATACAACACAGACAATAGTCGTTTTCCAACAACAACAACAAAAGTTGTTCTTTAGCGTTGTCTTTCTGTCCTTCAAGGATGAATACAAACGCTGTATATGAATGTATAAGAGACATTTGAATTGTTATAAATTTTTCTTGGTAACTTTCAGCGTTTCTCCTGGAAAGAGATCGAGCGAGTACAGTGTACATCTTGATGTGCAGGAAGAGTAGAGTGGGGTAGATATGAAGACAGATAATAGCAGACAAAAACATCCATGTACACACATGGTTTCACGAGTGAGATCCACAGATATAGGGAGTTCAGTGTGGTGTGACTATTTCCAGTTATCTGTGTCGTCTGGGTGTAGTGGGGCGGTATAGAGGGGTATGTTAGTGAGTATAAAGTTGAATTAAGCAGAATTAGAAAAATGAAGATTTTTACTGGATGAAATGTTGTTGATATTCATGAGACCACCCATTAATTCACAAGCGCACATTAATTAAACAGTAGGGGAAAAAAAGGTAGGGGGAGGGTGACTGATAGATATATCACAAAAAACGAACTTTTAAAGACTTTTAAAAAATGGTCAGCATTATCTAAATAACGAACAGAGAAAGGCCGAGCAAGCAAATAAGCTATATCATGGGAACACAGCCCACTAAACACATGCCACATGCCCGAGATGAGATCTGAACCCAGGACAGCCAATCCTCGCTGTATTGGTGACAGGCGCCAACCGTTGCTCCACCGGACCACCTAATCAGGAACCGGGAAAAACAGTTTAATGGAAAACTCATAAATTTTACATGATTCCGTCCTGCTAGCAGCACACGGTGAACTTAAGAAGATTCAAACGTCTTCCACTGGGTAGGTGTCCTGCATGACGTCACAGAATTACCGTTTCTGGGGCATCTCCTGCACCAGCTGTTGATGCCCGCTTTTGAAAGGTAGCGGTGGATCCATTTCAAGTTTCATCTCACGGATATCGATATGCAATTGTTTTGATATACCCATCACAATATGGAAACAAAAGGGATCTGTACAAACACGCCCAGATATGTTTTTGATGATGACTGTCAGCTGATAATATAAATCCTTTAATACACCGGGGGAGCGATACAATGACAATAGAGCCACGAATCAAAACAGGTGAAAAACGCTGAAGGTATCGCATTACCGAGTGTTTTCTGAGGTGTAAGAGTTAATAAGATAAAGATAACATAGACCATAATACTTTATTCGCAAACAATGTTTAAACAGGACTTCACCTATCGGGTTGGAGATTTTCTGGCCACCGCTGAACGTTGTTTTTTTTTCTTTATCCTCTAATCTCTTTTCCCAATAAAAACCGATGTTACTCAAAATGTGTCGGGGACAGAAGGTTCTCCTGTTACACACAACTAATCCTGTGATTAAAACCATCATTGTATGAAAGACTATTTAAGCTCGTGCATCTCCACATCAGCAGTTGGAGGACGCCTCGCCTGTCAACGTGTATCAACTCCTCGGGTGGATTCACCTCCTGGTAAGTATGACCAGGGTCGGTTCTACCATCAGGCGAACTAAGCACTTGCCAAAGGTGCAGACACGGGAAGGGGCGCGAAAATGGTCCTCTGTTTTCCTTTAAAGATGAATAATGTTTGGGGAAAATATCCTTTCCATAGAATGGTATTACCAGGACACCTTTCCTCTGCTTGTAGGATGACTTCCCCACACGAGTTTCTCAGTACGTGTATTACAGGAAGACCCATCATTCGAGGGGTTTGCAGTGACCAGCTAACCAGCGGGGAAGTAGAGGGAGTAGGGGGCGGAGAAGGGATGGCGTTGGTGGATGGAGAAGGTGTTAGGCTGGGGGCTCAAATAGGGGCTGCTTTTTGTGTGATTAAAATGTTAGGAAAAATATCGTTTTCATAGAATGACTTTTACAGGACACCTTTTCTCTCCTTGTAGATTCATTTCACGAAACGAGTTTCTCAGTACACGTATTAGAGGAAAACCCCATCATTCCATTAATATGTGTCATCCAATTCCCCATCCCAAGTTCCTACCTGGATATCTGATGTTACAGGGTAGTGTTCTATGGGGTCCCGACCTACCTGCCTAAACGCGACACCAACCCACTGCTCTACCCCCACTTGTTATTTCATGACAAATTGTAATGTTTATTTATATTGAATTATTTTTATATCTAAGAGTGCATCTATTTGTATACAGTTTAAACACATAGCTTGCTGTTGTACTCTGTTGACAGAATATTTGAAATATGTTATTAAAAGATAATGCGTATTAAGACTTACATGTTTCTCTAGTTTTCAACAAACTCGAACTCGTGCACATCAGGCCGGATACCTGTCTATAATGTACTAGTGATTGGTCGTAGTTAGGCAACGGAATGGAGGAGAAATCGAGAGTGCAATCATCCCTAGAGCAGCGGCTCCATTACCACACCTCTGTCCATCTCGCGTACTCATTGCCCAATGTTCCCGACAGATTGGTAGCCTCTGCCCTGGATTGCATTGTATCCCTCTGAAAAATTAGTCCATTGTAAGTTGCTGTTTATCTGATTATAATGAGCAACAGAGAGTTGATATGATTCTAACTTTGATCTTTCTATCCCTCAGGTAAACATATCGACATTTCATATTACCTTCAAACCTTCATAAGACGCCATGCTACCGAGAGCTTGCCTCGTCTGTGTCATCGCTGTTGTCTGCGTTACAATCGCCACAGCACAGTCCTCTGATCCGGTAAGTGGCTGAGCTAAAGACATTTTAATTTATTTTTTAATAGAGTACAGCATCTTTTACTGCTTATGACATTTACATGGTTCATTATACTGAAATTGTTAAAAAAAAGTATTCATTACTTGTTCTTGTAAAATTCATAGTTTTAGAATAACATATGCAAATACAGTAATCAATAGCGTACTCAAATATTGGATCATGTGTGTGTGTGTGTGTGTTATTATTTCATTACTCCACAATTTGCTCAATTTGTGACGTAGAGCTGTTTCATGGTAACCATTCCTAGGGAAGTCATTAAATCGCGTCGTAAGAATATTCACCAAATAACCTCAACAATTATTTTTTCTCTCATTTCGTACTTTCAGGTAGAAATTCCTCCAGAAGATGATATCAAATCGCAGTCTAAAGCACTGATCTCTCAGGTCCGAGAATTAGTGACAAAAGCGAAAGAAGGTCAGATGATCATCGGTATTACAATCCTGCATTTTTGTATGTCTCCTTCTCACAGGAAGTGAAGGAAGCTTGGGCTAACAGCTGGATGCTACCAGACAGATGTGGAGGAAGTAGCCGTGGCATTTATTCTTAAAATTTTCAATAAAAAGGCAGATCACATGGCGACTATCCGCCTGTTTTTGGTTTAGTGTTTGGGAATCATTTGTGCCTGCTCACATCATGCTTCCAG
Organism: Pomacea canaliculata; assembly: GCF_003073045.1. NCBI lineage: Eukaryota > Metazoa > Mollusca > Gastropoda > Architaenioglossa > Ampullariidae > Pomacea > Pomacea canaliculata. Next base: position 8,989,180 of record NC_037591.1, read on the forward strand.
CCACTCAGTCACATCAACACCTACGTCCCAGACTTTTAAAATACTATATACTTTAGCCTTTGTCTTGCATATCTATGTAAATATACTGTGGTACACACTTTGGCAGGTTGCAACGGAAGCTGTACCTTTATAAGTGATATCTTTCTTCCTCCAGGAATATCACTGGATAGTCTTCGTCAGGATGTCCTGGACCTGAAGACCTTCACCTCAAGCCTGCTCCAGCAGGTGCCAAGTGAAAGTGAGCTTACATCAGGCCCTTGTTTTATCAGATATAGAATGGATCGTCATAGATGGTGAAGTCCTTGACAGTTTCATTCAAATTTCATTCACTTGTCTATGTCTGAGCTTAGGTATACATGTACAATTAGGTCAATTTTTGGGCAACAAAATCATTTTCCTCTCTCGTGAGCTTAGCTGTTTATTTGTGTTCCAGTTTCGGAGTGCGATATTCAAACCATCATCAAGATGGCAGCAGCGGCTACCAGAAGTCACGAGGTGTTGCAAGTCTTGCTGGCAAAAGGTACGTTTGTAGCTGTCTTCCAGCTGTGTAATTTGAAAAGCTTCTGTGTATATTGTATTACCTGGTTGCTGGAAGCAATATTGTGATAACAACATAGTCTGTCCGTAGCATATAGAGAAACAACATCCATAACGGTTAAAAAATCTGCTACCTACAGGTACCGGTTAAAATTCCTTATTCATTATCTATAAGTAGGAATTCCTAAAATGTTTTCTCATTATCAAAAAGGACCTTTTTGGGCGAAGCGGATTACTAAGTGGTTAGAGTACTGGCTTGCTGGTTCAGTTCCCGATTAGTGCAACAAATTTCCCCCTGATGACCCAGCTGGCGGGAATGGGTAGCTGACTCCTTTGAGGGTTGGGAGAAGTAAGGCAGCGAGGGAGAGGAGATGGGCATCACCTTCATGTAAAGCTGGACTTTTCACTGTATTTGTTTTCACTGACCATTTTGTTTAATAATTAAAATAAATTGATAATTGTTTACTCATATTTTCTCGATTCACGTCATTCGGTCAGAAGAAATTTTGGCTTACTGAAGCTTTATGGCTTTTATTCATATTTTTCCTGTTTCTCATGCTAATTGAAGGAATCACACTTCACCATTATGAAGAACTCACGCGCATTCTCATCATTTTTGCCCTGAAGAGCCACTGTGATGACAGGTTAACTGTTCTCCGTCTTCTCGGAAAATCAGACTCAACCTATAAAACATCATTGTTTGAAACCGAGTTTTGTAGTTATTATATTTTTTTAAGAATTTGTTTTAGCGCCTCAAAAGCCAGACACAGTAATAATCTCATTTCCTGTTGTTATATTTCAGATGCTGTGAGTTTGCTTGGTGCCCGTCTCGGCCTGTGTCTGGCGACGATGAGTGAAATCGCTCAGCAGTTCGAGGGTAGGTCGACGACTTGTGATTTGAACAGTTCCCCAACCCTACCATTCCTCATGACGGTCATGCAATAATTTACCAAACACAAACACACGCTAAGGGTTCAATCCCCATGAAATAGCTTTCTTTTACCATTTTTTTTCAGAGAAGGCTGTGCACTTTCAGGACCGAAAAATTATTTGTCATGTTAAGTGCTTCACCTCATCTCAAAACAATTTGTAATGAAACTGGACAGTTCCATAGAAATGTCAGGAGACTAGCGGTAGAGATAAAATCTAAAGATGGTGTGTGTTTATGGAGGGGTTGGATGTGAGATGTGACCCACAAGCCCGTGCATTGTGCTTTCATAAGCTGACATCTGGGGAATAAAGTTTACATAACGCTAGTCTCTGGAAGTAAGGAGAGTCGCAAGTGCACAATTTTGAACTTAAAATTAGCGGAATGCCATTTCTTGTCCTTCTCAAAAAAGTTCAAGAATCATCATGTTCTTAAATGATTATCAATTAGCTTAAAACAGGAAGCTATAATCTTTCGATGCAGGTGAACTGACGCTGTCGTCTGATGAGGGTCCCTATCTGACCGCCATCATTTTCACTATCGATCTCACCAGCAATGTCATCGATACCGCCGGTAGGTAGTGGGTCTCGTGATTGAGACTCAGTGCATCCTAGCATCCTTACCAAATCCATACACACGCAAAACGAATGTGTCACGGGCATGTTAGATATACTTAAAAAAAGTATTAACATAGGACTAACATTGCTAAGCTTTCAGTACCTAACGAATTGCAAAGTCATTTTCTTATACCATATATCTACACTGGACATTTCTTCTTTTCTTAATTTTTGATAACGGTATAAGTAAGAACCTCTTAAAAAAGTACAAATTAAAAATCTCATCATCAAGCAACTTGATCTTTTTTCTTAAATGTTCTAGAAATGTGTCTAGTCCAAGTCTACGCTAAGTCCATCTGAGCTGTGTATGTTGTGTCACATATTAGGGTTCTAGTTCAAATGGGAATTGTCATTCATGCTATAAGATTGTATTTATTTTGCCTCTGACTCTGTGGTTGTATATTTTTTCTCTGATTCTGTGGTTGTGTGGTAGACAAAGATGTGACGGCGATAGCTCTGCCACCCGACAGCTCGCTCCTCCAGGTCAATCGCGCGCGACGACAGGGCTTCGACCTCGGTGGCGGTTGGAGTGCGGGGCTGAATGGCATCTCCTGGCAAAGCCCGAGTGGCGGTACAGAGTTCAACGTAAAACCAACTTTCAACAACGGAATCATCCCAGACGGCTTTAAAGCCGGCTTAAGATTTAATTTTTAAATGAGCTGCAACACTTTTCCCTTCTGAGTAAAGGAAACCGATCATGTCCTAAACGTGTACATGTGTAAGATCGACCTACAGAAATTACACATCTCTTCTACCCGATTATTGTGTTCTTTACAGGTCCTTATGATCTTTCTTAGTTGTGATGAGGACTTTAAAGTTCTTTCTGTAGCATGCCGTCTCCATGACACCACAGCGTATACAGCATTACAGAAATGTTAAAAAAATAAAACATAATGAAAAATGTTATAATGTATACGTGTTTTTATATACATGTGTCTGTATTTGTCTAATTCATAAACAGATATATATATGTGTGTGTGTGTGTGGTTATCATTCATTCTCCTACTCCAACAAACCCACACAGTGAGCTTTCAGGGTGGGATGGAAGTAGTCTAAGGAAGGAAGGAATGTCGAGGCCAAGTTGGTCAGACTGTCTTACAAACATGTAGGACTGGTCATCCTGCGTGGGACTTGATCACATCGGTCAACACAGGCATGAGTAGTGAGCCTTTGTCAGCTGCTGTCTGTCCATGTCCTCCCTTGGCGACAGTTATTGCGCATGGGACGAATAAAACAAAAGATTTAAAACTTTTAATCATCTTTTGATCGACTTATAGTCAGAGATAAAAAATAACGCTCTAATTTCTCCCTCATCCCCTAATCCCTTCCCTCATCTCTCTCCCTCTCTCTCACACACACAAAAACACGCAGACACTTTTTCTCAATCTTTTTCTATATCTTTCTATATATTTTTTTTCTTTTTTTCTTTATTACTTTTGCGCATTTGTCTTTACACCCTCTCTCACACACACACAAACCCTTCCGTAACTCGACAGGATTTAACAGCGCTGTAAAAGAGGGACAGAGGGACACTCCACAGGCTCCGTGTTGACTGAGTAGGGCGGGATGAGGACAATGTGAACAACAAACAATATATATGCAGTACACATAAATGAGCTCAAGTATTAACAGTAAGTTAGACGAGGTCGAACAGTTTAAGAACGCAAACATTGCTTCTTTGTGATACTAAGCAAAGAAAATATATTCAGAGGCACGTGGAGGAAATAAAAATGAACACGCACACACACCCTGTGTATGACAATGTAGAAAAGCAAACAGTGACACTAAGCCTTGTAAGTTATAAAGAAGAGGATATATGAACGTCTGTAAAACACATTGGACACCACAATGCATAGATAGATAATTTGGCAACAGTCGGAGAGTGTCGTTTGTGTCGGTTGCATAAAGGTGTGATGTCGAAATTAAGGGGAGGTCTGTTCCCTCTCAAAGGGTTCATGGTCAGGTCACGCTCATCTTCCGACACATCCACTCCTTACTTTCCTCCAATGAAGGAGTTGACGGTTGATCGGTCCTTTTGTTTGAAAAAGGTGGGAGTTTTGCGATCGTGATGCCACACAGACAACCATGCACGCTCCGCATACAACAAACATCCTTTGAATTCAAACGCTACAGAGTGTGGGAGAGCTACCCTACTGCTACAATTTTATTCTGGGTCGCTGTGACTGGAATAATGCATATTTAAATATCTTCATGCTTCTTACAACAAGGTGAAAGGATAAAGGATGTTGAATTTTGAGAAAATTGCCTCATTAAAAAAGCACCTGAGACCATGTAACATATATTTAAAAATAAAATTAGAAGTAAAGCAAAACGAACAAATAAGTGAAAGGAGCTGTAGCCAGTCAAAAGTAAACAGAGGAGTAAACTATGGCACAGTCTGAGAAACTCGATTTACTGTGTAATCAAAGATGTTTGTGTACTTGTGTCAACCTCCATAAGTGACGGCCTGATTTTTATGTATTCAAAGGTCTTTGAGCCCCAGAGACTACGAAAGGCCACTTGTGGGACCTGGCTTTAGGGACGAAGTGGATTTTTGGGGCGACGCGGAAGAAGCTGAACTGCAGCCTCGTTCCTATCTCGCATCCGGGAGGCTGTGCTTCCTGAAAGACAGCTATAAAGTTTGGGGAGATGTTTGGCTGCAACAGACAGCTCTCCATCGTGGTAACAGCTCAGTCAGAAGAGTCGTTCCCTTCATCTTTCGTCTATTACAGGTGAGTTCAACTCTAGTTATCGGCAACTTCAACCGACTGCCACTGCTAAGTGCCTGATTATAATTAGCAAACAAGGCTCTGCATGATATTAACCTTGAATTTTCTATTTCACAGGGGGCAACAATTAAGACAACATGTTACCTAGGATCGTCTTCACCTGTGTGGTCGCTGTCGTCGGCGTCACAAGCATCGCGGCACAGACGTCTGGTCCGGTAAGTGGCTGAGCTGTGTTCAGTGTCTCATTAGTCTTCGTCTCTCGCATCATCGGTTTCCCCTGTATCATTTTCTCGTTATTTTTCTCCTCCTTTCCTTTTCATCGTCTTCTTCTCCAAACTGCTTGATTGTCGACGGTACGGGTAAAAGGTAAGAGTCGTCACCCGACCTTTTCAGGTCGTTAAAGAGCGAGGTGTTAGAGACCTCACTTTTCTCGGGGCCAGCTTTACATGGGGTCGGTGCCCATCTCCTTTCACTTGCTGCCTTGCCTTCCAGTACAATCGATGATGAAAAGATAATAAAGAAGAAAGAGGTCGGTAAGGAAGAGAGAAGAAGATAATTAAAGCATCACCATGAGTCTTGGTTAGGGTTAATATTTTGCATTTTTGTAATTACTAATGCACTTTCTCAACAATCAGTTTACTTATACAGCATTTTGTCAAACCTAATTGATCTAATAGGCTTTATTCTAAAAAATTATTCGGTCGCTTGAATTATATCTAAACGCACGCTGTAACCCCGCCAAATTTTATATATTCTGTACTTTCAGGTGAACGTCTCGTCGACTGTCGATGTTAAAGAGCAATCTCAAACACTGGTCACTATGGTTCGAGGATTAGTGACGGGGGCGAAGGAAGGTCAGTTGATCCTATTTCACTGTTTTGGTGTATAACGCAGTCGTCTCCATTTTCTTGATCTATCGACTAACACAAACAGAATCATCAGTTAGATGCACTTCCTAGTTCCTAAAGGCATGTCACCCTCGGAAACCCGTTTCACGGGTGATCCTGACTACGTGACTACAATTTTTTTTTTTTCGCTTACTTTTATATACAGTGGCTACATTCAGTCGAACCTACTAGCTTTTCAGTTATAAATGGAAAACAAAAATTCAAAGCAAGAGTTTTTAGTTTTGTTGCTTTTGTTGTTGGAAAATATCACACATGTACACATATATATATACTGCACACACACACACACACATGCCTTATTATCAGTTTTCACCAGGTAGAGTATTTTGTTTTATTTATTTTTTCTTATACTCGTGAGACTTTACCCTTGCAAAGCTGAGATACAGATATCGTAGACAGTTAACGACACGACTAATCTTTTCTTTCATTCTTTCTTCTTCCAGGGACACCCCTCGCTCGTCTTCGGCAGAATGTCCTTGACCTGCAGAACTATACCTCAGACCTGCTCGTGCAACTGCCAGGTAAAGGTGAGCATAACATATCTATCAGATATAGAACGGTCGCTCGTTGCGAATTTTACAATGGTCCATGACTGTTTCATTCAAATTTCTGTACTTTCTTCAGCCTTAAGACAGCAGTATAAATTAGTAATAAATTAATTAAATTAATTAATTAAATAAATTAATAAAATCATACAAATTAGTCAGTTTTTATTATAAGATTTTTTCCTTATTTTTCCAGTTTCAAGTTTGGTTATTTGTTCTAGTTTCAGAGTGCCACACTCAAGCCGTCATCAAGATGGCAGCAGCGGCTATCGGAAGTCACGAGGTGTTGAATGCCATGTTGGCCAACGGTACGTATATAATCACCAAAGATTTGAAACATGTACATATTGTTTTACCGGATGGCTGGGTTACAAACTGATCGTGCGTAACGAATTAAAATAAAAATTGTCAACTCCTTTGTTGAAAACGAAGCAAGTGAAAGGTTCCACTGAAATGATATGATGGTTTCCATTCAACGTTTGTACGTTTACTCATTTTAAGCTCATAATGGATGCCTTCTGGAATCGACACATTATGGGATAATATACATCCTGAAGTGACCATCAGTGACGCTGTTTATTTATCAGATTACCGGGAAGTCATGTGTGTACAGATTGTGCTCAGGTTCCCATGTTGCCATGTTAACCTCGTGGACCAATTTGCACTTTTTTCCCTAGTAAAAATTATTTTCAATCTCCCTTCGCAAATTACAGCAATAATTCTATTTCCCGTTGTTCTGTTTCAGAACCTTTGGGTATACTCAGCGCCCGTATCGACTTGTGTCTTGCTATGATGAGTCAAGTTGCTCAGCAGCTGGAAGGTTAGTCTGGTCACATATTTAGGTTTTACTGGCATCTTTTAACTTCCATATAATGAATCTGAGTGGTTAGGTTATAGTATATCAGCAACTTAAGTCCAACACACTCCAACAAAGGTAAGAACGGCCAACAAGTGCTTCCCTTCGGCAGGCGCAATTTGAAGTTTTAAAACTAGCCAATCACCTCTGAAAAACCTTTTCACGATTCTCCAGCAAGTCCACCCTGATGTGTTTCGAGCCCAAACTAAGAACTAAGTCTCGCCAAAACTAAGCCGAATGGCCAACTGGCCGACCCTATACACGCAATTTTAAATTTTAAGTAGTGGAATACTTTTCTTTAGTAGAAAAAATGAGTCAGGACAATTACAATTTTTAAATATTACGATCCCCTAAAAACCAGCTTAAAGAAAAAGGTCTTTATCTTTTAAAGCAGGTGAGCTGACTTTGTCTTTCAATGCAGGTGAACTGACGCTGTCATCTGATGTGAGTGCCCACCTGGCCGCCATCCTTTTCGCTACCAACACCACAATCAACGTAATCGAAACTGCCGGTAGGTACTGGTCACGGGGTTGAGACTGTGTTCCAACCTTTTATTAGCATTTTTGTACTAAACTAATATCAAAGCCAGAAGATGCGAGCTGATCGTTCATATTAGACTTAAATATAATGGTGAAGTGGAACAGGATCAAAATTCCTCGTTTCTAATTTCTAAAGTAAATGAAACTCGTGTCACATGTCCACATAAGTTGGCCTTTTTAGGGGTAAGGTTTTGTAGATAAGCCTATAAAGGAGAGGACAAATTAACTGTCTCATCGACAAACATTTTGACTCCTTTATTCTTCCTAAAGAAGTGCTAGTTTTCTTTCTGTTTTAGCTGCCTACTGTATCTGAACTGAGCATCAATTTTCATATGTTTTCGTAACTTAGCTTTGTATAAGTAATTTTGTATATGCTCCATCATGCAACTTTTCCATGTTTTCCCCAGTGCATTTTGCGAATGTTTGTTTTTGTGGCAGACAAAGCTTTAATGGAGATAATTTTGCCGCCTCATAATGACAGACTCCCAGCCCCTCGCGTGCGACGACAGCTCCCACCACTCGGAGGTCAAGGTTTCAGCTTTGGCAAGCTTTCGCTCCCTCCTTTCTATCCCTCATATCCCTTAAAAAGCAATTTACCTTTCACATTCAATCCCCTGAATTTCGGCAAGTTGCCAACCAACCAACCGTTCAAGACCTCGGTGAATCTAGGCAAAGGCTTTAGCTTGGGGTTTCCTGATGGTTTAATCTGGAAAAGCCCAAAAGGCAACACACTGATCAACCTAAAACCCACGTTCGATGGGCTGTTACCTAACGGTGTTGAACTTAAGCTCAACTTAAATTTATGAAAAAAATATTAAGCTACTGCGCAGCGATTCACTTTTAATAAAAGAAATTACTCGTGTCCTGAAGTATAAAGGTGTTAAATGTACAGAAATTGGTACTTTTCACTAACGGATAAACAGTAAATGTCATAAAGAAGACAGAAAAGTAAAATAGTTTCATCATCGTTGTTGTGGCGGGATTCCCTTTACGTTTTTTTCTGTTTCTTAGTTTTCTGCTAATTTTTGAGGGGTGCTGTTCGTCAGTACTGTCCACGATCACTTCTTTAACTGCCTTTTTCGTCTGCACCATTGTTCTGTTCTCTGCAGGATTGTCTTTTTGCATGTCATTATGATCTTGAGATGTGACAGTGTCATCTAATGTTGCATCTTTCCACGGTGGTCATCAGGTTTTCTAAAATGACAAAATACGAAGCATACATAGCTAAACTTTCTAATGTTCACCTGATAATTGATATCAGTGTATTGCTGCAAGTGAACCACTCATGTCCAATCTGTAAGTAGTCATTAAATCCGCTGTTTTTTGACCAACTGAATTTCCTTGAATTTTAACGTTTTTGAATCCAACTGTGTATGTTAGATCTTACTGCTTGTGATTTTTTGACTTGTATCTGAGATTTATAGTCAATCAGGACACTATTAAATAATTAAAATTCATATTTGTATTCGTACTTATGTGTGCGTGTGTTTAATTTGCTATGCTCACAAGAAAGACACACACATTCTCGGTCCGCGGTCAATCAAAACACATAGAAGTTGAATGAAAATCTATATCTTTAGGCATTAATTGTAACATTTCACATTTTTATATTCAGTAAACGAGTTATTAGTTTTAACAAATGTTATGCATAAACTGTATTGTAACCTGCCAACCAGAATAATAATATACACAAAGTTGTAACGCTCACAAATGTTAATTAACAACGTACCATTGCCACCAAGACCTGCAACACCTCGTGACCTCCGGTACCTCCTGCTGCCATCTTGATATGATCATAGACGTGGAGATATAAGTTCGGGATATAATGACTTGAGTGTAGTACTCTGATACTAGAAACATTAACAGCTTTAGCAGAAGAGAAGAAAAAGATTTCATAGGAATCATAGCCCCCCCCCCCCCCAAATCCTGATTCGTATACTTAAACTGGCATCCAAGTCTATGGAGGGAAGAACATAAATTTAAAATGGCTACAAACCACTATATGACTGATCATTCAGATTACTGATCATTACCCATAATTTGTCACCAAGAGGCTAGCCGGGTGGGAGTACGGAAAAGAAGGTAATAAAAAAAAAAAAAAAAAAAAAAAAGGTGTGTTGGGGACGGGATCTGATCTCACGGCTACCGACAACTTATAACTTCAAAGAAAGTCGTTTCCTTGTTGTCCTAACGATGGCGCCGTCAAATATACTCGGTTTAGAAAAAATCCCGAGACTAAGCTAAACATTTGTGTTTGTCTCACCTACTGGTTGCTAAAGAAAGGAAAGGGTGCTGTACTTTGAAACATTGTCTGACGGGAAAACAGTTCCAGTCTCGACCCTGGCAGTTCCCCTTCTTCTCAGATTTTATCTCATCGAATGTCTCGCTTCAACAAAGGCTTCATGACCAGCCGGCCAATTTCCGGTAAGTGGATTATGAAACTGCTATCTTAGGAAATAACGATGATGATACATTGAGTGGGCTAACTGTGAGTGGTTTACTGGCTCTAGGCTCCTAGAAGAGCTTTTTCTTGTCACTGGGCCAAGCGAACGTGGAACTGAGAGCTGCTATGAAGTAGTAACCACAAGGCTTTATATCAGTTTCATAAGGCTTGATGTAATTTATATCAGCTGCAGTTAATTCTTTTCCGAACTGAAAAGGACGAAATGAATGTCTCTGCCCTGTGACTTATATGTATGTCTCCTTTACAAACATTTCGGAACATCTGACTGCAAAGGTTCGACAGCCACAAACAAATCGCAAACGTCTCACTTTCGAAGAGGCGAACCATCTGTGATATCATTTGTTTTAAATCGGAGAGGGAATCAACACCACGATGCCCAAACAATAAGGAAAGTGGAGAAGAGAAGACAGAAGAAGAGGAAAGATACAGGGAGGAGTATACATGGAAAGTGTGGACAGCGCTGGTGTGATTAACTCCCCATGGGGCTTTGAGGAACCGTGAAAAATGGACAGAGCTGGTGGCGAGGTCACCGTTGGTCAACGAGCATGAAAGCTGGGGGTCACATGACAGTGATTTGTCACTGGCCACCTTACAAACTCAGCTTCATCTCCATGTTCCGGTGAGATGGTCGAGGAACTCGGGAAAATGTGCTTCTGGGGAAGAGATGGAGATGAGAAATGATGTTACAAAACCAGATGCGTAGGTAGAAAATAGTAGGTTGCCATGAGAACGCTGCGGTAGGTAGAAGTGGTATTCGAATATTAACGTCTCTGTGGTAGACCTGTAAGTCCAGATGTAACTGTGCTTTCAACATGATCATAGACTTACAAAATGGTGGAAGCAGCACACACACACAAACCACTTATCTTTTTAGTCTTCTTTGTCCTCCTAGTGCCGCAACCATACCACCCCAGCGGATCCGGTTCTGGGCCGAGGATCGATCTCCTCCTGGTCTGTCTCCGAACCCTGCGTTTCATCTGTGGGTTTAAGTCCAGAACTTGTCTGGTTAAACTCGGTGTCAAATTGCAATAAAATCAAATTGTCAACCGTACACTGCAGTCTATGCAAAAACTTATTAAATACATTTTTTACTAAAACAAGGATATCGGCCGGCAGCTCTTCCTTGCGATGTAAGTGTAGAAGCAGGACTGAAGTATCGTTGGAAGTCAGAGAAACATTGCAGTGTACTGCTGACGTCAAGCAATGTCTGTAAGACACAATAACAAACACGTTAATGTTTGTACAAAGCCAGGATCGTGTGTTTTCACGAGCAAACCGTCGATGTCGCAGTTGAAGATGTGAAATATTTTCACGGGTGAGTCCCGTGCTGTGTCCTGGTGACCGTTAGCACGGACACCTCGTGTCGCGTAGTCACTGGGTTAGTGGAACTTATTCTCTCCCTTGTCTTGCTTGTGTCTTGCCGTCCACACAAAGTCCCCGACATTATGGGATAGCAATTGTCATGAACTGTGGAGGACCGGCCATCTTGTCACTTATTTCTTGTTGGTGTTCTTTGTAGGGTACTGTTGACCGTTTTCGATGTCCTCCATTGACTGGGCAGGCAACTCTGACCACGCGTACAATGATGTCTGGAGGGGAGAGGATCGGGTAGGTTGTTGCCGTCTGTCACTCCGATCTTGTTCACTCCATTGAGTATGACGTGTGTGTTCCTGGCAGTTGGAGGTACCTAGGGGGACAGTAGCAGGGTGTTTGTGGTCCGTCGTGCACTAGTCATCTTCGTTAACAGCAGCCTCGTTGTCGATGACGTCACCGGTTCTGGGGCGTGTGCGTCTCGGTTCAGCGGATTTGTTCATTGTTGTAAACGGCGAACTTGACTTCTTCACGAACTTTAGACACGTTGTTTGCTAACGGCTGTATAGCCTGGTGGTGAAGAAGGAGGTCTGAAGACTGAAAGGTGGTGTGTTCAAATCTGACAGAGACAAATAAAAAAAGTGAGTGAGTGAGTGAGTGAGTGAGTGAGTGAGTGAGTGAGTGAGTGAGTGAGTGAGTGAGTGAGTGAGTGAGTGAGTGAGTGAGTGAGTGAGTGAGTGAGTGAGTGAGTGAGTGAGTGAGTGAGTGAGTGAGTGAGTTGAGTGAGTGAGTGAGTGAGTGAGTGAGTGAGTGAGTGAGTGAGTGAGTGAGTGAGTGAGTGAGTGAGTGAGTGAGTGAGTGAGTGAGTGAGTGAGTGAGTGAGTGAGTGAGTGAGTGAGTGAGTGAGTGAGTGAGTGAGTGAGTGAGTGAGTGAGTGAGTGAGTGAGTGAGTGAGTGAGTGAGTGAGTGAGTGAGTGAGTGAGTGAGTGAGTGAGTGAGTGAGTGAGTGAGTGAGTGAGTGAGTGAGTGAGTGAGTGAGTGAGTGAGTGAGTGAGTGAGTGAGTGAGTGAGTGAGTGAGTGAGTGAGTGAGTGAGTGAGTGAGTGAGTGAGTGAGTGAGTGAGTGAGTGAGTGAGTGAGTGAGTGAGTGAGTGAGTGAGTGAGTGAGTGAGTGAGTGAGTGAGTGAGTGAGTGAGTGAGTGAGTGAGTGAGTGAGTGAGTGAGTGAGTGAGTGAGTGAGTGAGTGAGTGAGTGAGTGAGTGAGTGAGTGAGTGAGTGAGTGAGTGAGTGAGTGAGTGAGTGAGTGAGTGAGTGAGTGAGTGAGTGAGTGAGTGAGTGAGTGAGTGAGTGAGTGAGTGAGTGAGTGAGTGAGTGAGTGAGTGAGTGAGTGAGTGAGTGAGTGAGTGAGTGAGTGAGTGAGTGAGTGAGTGAGTGAGTGAGTGAGTGAGTGAGTGAGTGAGTGAGTGAGTGAGTGAGTGAGTGAGTGAGTGAGTGAGTGAGTGAGTGAGTGAGTGAGTGAGTGAGTGAGTGAGTGAGTGAGTGAGTGAGTGAGTGAGTGAGTGAGTGAGTGAGTGAGTGAGTGAGTGAGTGAGTGAGTGAGTGAGTGAGTGAGTGAGTGAGTGAGTGAGTGAGTGAGTGAGTGAGTGAGTGAGTGAGTGAGTGAGTGAGTGAGTGAGTGAGTGAGTGAGTGAGTGAGTGAGTGAGTGAGTGAGTGAGTGAGTGAGTGAGTGAGTGAGTGAGTGAGTGAGTGAGTGAGTGAGTGAGTGAGTGAGTGAGTGAGTGAGTGAGTGAGTGAGTGAGTGAGTGAGTGAGTGAGTGAGTGAGTGAGTGAGTGAGTGAGTGAGTGAGTGAGTGAGTGAGTGAGTGAGTGAGTGAGTGAGTGAGTGAGTGAGTGAGTGAGTGAGTGAGTGAGTGAGTGAGTGAGTGAGTGAGTGAGTGAGTGAGTGAGTGAGTGAGTGAGTGAGTGAGTGAGTGAGTGAGTGAGTGAGTGAGTGAGTGAGTGAGTGAGTGAGTGAGTGAGTGAGTGAGTGAGTGAGTGAGTGAGTGAGTGAGTGAGTGAGTGAGTGAGTGAGTGAGTGAGTGAGTGAGTGAGTGAGTGAGTGAGTGAGTGAGTGAGTGAGTGAGTGAGTGAGTGAGTGAGTGAGTGAGTGAGTGAGTGAGTGAGTGAGTGAGTGAGTGAGTGAGTGAGTGAGTGAGTGAGTGAGTGAGTGAGTGAGTGAGTGAGTGAGTGAGTGAGTGAGTGAGTGAGTGAGTGAGTGAGTGAGTGAGTGAGTGAGTGAGTGAGTGAGTGAGTGAGTGAGTGAGTGAGTGAGTGAGTGAGTGAGTGAGTGAGTGAGTGAGTGAGTGAGTGAGTGAGTGAGTGAGTGAGTGAGTGAGTGAGTGAGTGAGTGAGTGAGTGAGTGAGTGAGTGAGTGAGTGAGTGAGTGAGTGAGTGAGTGAGTGAGTGAGTGAGTGAGTGAGTGAGTGAGTGAGTGAGTGAGTGAGTGAGTGAGTGAGTGAGTGAGTGAGTGAGTGAGTGAGTGAGTGAGTGAGTGAGTGAGTGAGTGAGTGAGTGAGTGAGTGAGTGAGTGAGTGAGTGAGTGAGTGAGTGAGTGAGTGAGTGAGTGAGTGAGTGAGTGAGTGAGTGAGTGAGTGAGTGAGTGAGTGAGTGAGTGAGTGAGTGAGTGAGTGAGTGAGTGAGTGAGTGAGTGAGTGAGTGAGTGAGTGAGTGAGTGAGTGAGTGAGTGAGTGAGTGAGTGAGTGAGTGAGTGAGTGAGTGAGTGAGTGAGTGAGTGAGTGAGTGAGTGAGTGAGTGAGTGAGTGAGTGAGTGAGTGAGTGAGTGAGTGAGTGAGTGAGTGAGTGAGTGAGTGAGTGAGTGAGTGAGTGAGTGAGTGAGTGAGTGAGTGAGTGAGTGAGTGAGTGAGTGAGTGAGTGAGTGAGTGAGTGAGTGAGTGAGTGAGTGAGTGAGTGAGTGAGTGAGTGAGTGAGTGAGTGAGTGAGTGAGTGAGTGAGTGAGTGAGTGAGTGAGTGAGTGAGTGAGTGAGTGAGTGAGTGAGTGAGTGAGTGAGTGAGTGAGTGAGTGAGTGAGTGAGTGAGTGAGTGAGTGAGTGAGTGAGTGAGTGAGTGAGTGAGTGAGTGAGTGAGTGAGTGAGTGAGTGAGTGAGTGAGTGAGTGAGTGAGTGAGTGAGTGAGTGAGTGAGTGAGTGAGTGAGTGAGTGAGTGAGTGAGTGAGTGAGTGAGTGAGTGAGTGAGTGAGTGAGTGAGTGAGTGAGTGAGTGAGTGAGTGAGTGAGTGAGTGAGTGAGTGAGTGAGTGAGTGAGTGAGTGAGTGAGTGAGTGAGTGAGTGAGTGAGTGAGTGAGTGAGTGAGTGAGTGAGTGAGTGAGTGAGTGAGTGAGTGAGTGAGTGAGTGAGTGAGTGAGTGAGTGAGTGAGTGAGTGAGTGAGTGAGTGAGTGAGTGAGTGAGTGAGTGAGTGAGTGAGTGAGTGAGTGAGTGAGTGAGTGAGTGAGTGAGTGAGTGAGTGAGTGAGTGAGTGAGTGAGTGAGTGAGTGAGTGAGTGAGTGAGTGAGTGAGTGAGTGAGTGAGTGAGTGAGTGAGTGAGTGAGTGAGTGAGTGAGTGAGTGAGTGAGTGAGTGAGTGAGTGAGTGAGTGAGTGAGTGAGTGAGTGAGTGAGTGAGTGAGTGAGTGAG
Organism: Pomacea canaliculata; assembly: GCF_003073045.1. Lineage (NCBI taxonomy): Eukaryota > Metazoa > Mollusca > Gastropoda > Architaenioglossa > Ampullariidae > Pomacea > Pomacea canaliculata. Next base: position 9,004,281 of record NC_037591.1, read on the forward strand.
TGTGAGTGAGTGAGTGAGTGAGTGAGTGAGTGAGTGAGTGAGTGAGTGAGTGAGTGAGTGAGTGAGTGAGTGAGTGAGTGAGTGAGTGAGTGAGTGAGTGAGTGAGTGAGTGAGTGAGTGAGTGAGTGAGTGAGTGAGTGAGTGAGTGAGTGAGTGAGTGAGTGAGTGAGTGAGTGAGTGAGTGAGTGAGTGAGTGAGTGAGTGAGTGAGTGAGTGAGTGAGTGAGTGAGTGAGTGAGTGAGTGAGTGAGTGAGTGAGTGAGTGAGTGAGTGAGTGAGTGAGTGAGTGAGTGAGTGAGTGAGTGAGTGAGTGAGTGAGTGAGTGAGTGAGTGAGTGAGTGAGTGAGTGAGTGAGTGAGTGAGTGAGTGAGTGAGTGAGTGAGTGAGTGAGTGAGTGAGTGAGTGAGTGAGTGAGTGAGTGAGTGAGTGAGTGAGTGAGTGAGTGAGTGAGTGAGTGAGTGAGTGAGTGAGTGAGTGAGTGAGTGAGTGAGTGAGTGAGTGAGTGAGTGAGTGAGTGAGTGAGTGAGTGAGTGAGTGAGTGAGTGAGTGAGTGAGTGAGTGAGTGAGTGAGTGAGTGAGTGAGTGAGTGAGTGAGTGAGTGAGTGAGTGAGTGAGTGAGTGAGTGAGTGAGTGAGTGAGTGAGTGAGTGAGTGAGTGAGTGAGTGAGTGAGTGAGTGAGTGAGTGAGTGAGTGAGTGGTGAGTGAGTGAGTGAGTGAGTGAGTGAGTGAGTGAGTGAGTGAGTGAGTGAGTGAGTGAGTGAGTGAGTGAGTGAGTGAGTGAGTGAGTGAGTGAGTGAGTGAGTGAGTGAGTGAGTGAGTGAGTGAGTGAGTGAGTGAGTGAGTGAGTGAGTGAGTGAGTGAGTGAGTGAGTGAGTGAGTGAGTGAGTGAGTGAGTGAGTGAGTGAGTGAGTGAGTGAGTGAGTGAGTGAGTGAGTGAGTGAGTGAGTGAGTGAGTGAGTGAGTGAGTGAGTGAGTGAGTGAGTGAGTGAGTGAGTGAGTGAGTGAGTGAGTGAGTGAGTGAGTGAGTGAGTGAGTGAGTGAGTGAGTGAGTGAGTGAGTGAGTGAGTGAGTGAGTGAGTGAGTGAGTGAGTGAGTGAGTGAGTGAGTGAGTGAGTGAGTGAGTGAGTGAGTGAGTGAGTGAGTGAGTGAGTGAGTGAGTGAGTGAGTGAGTGAGTGAGTGAGTGAGTGAGTGAGTGAGTGAGTGAGTGAGTGAGTGAGTGAGTGAGTGAGTGAGTGAGTGAGTGAGTGAGTGAGTGAGTGAGTGAGTGAGTGAGTGAGTGAGTGAGTGAGTGAGTGAGTGAGTGAGTGAGTGAGTGAGTGAGTGAGTGAGTGAGTGAGTGAGTGAGTGAGTGAGTGAGTGAGTGAGTGAGTGAGTGAGTGAGTGAGTGAGTGAGTGAGTGAGTGAGTGGAGTGAGTGAGTGAGTGAGTGAGTGAGTGAGTGAGTGAGTGAGTGAGTGAGTGAGTGAGTGAGTGAGTGAGTGAGTGAGTGAGTGAGTGAGTGAGTGAGTGAGTGAGTGAGTGAGTGAGTGAGTGAGTGAGTGAGTGAGTGAGTGAGTGAGTGAGTGAGTGAGTGAGTGAGTGAGTGAGTGAGTGAGTGAGTGAGTGAGTGAGTGAGTGAGTGAGTGAGTGAGTGAGTGAGTGAGTGAGTGAGTGAGTGAGTGAGTGAGTGAGTGAGTGAGTGAGTGAGTGAGTGAGTGAGTGAGTGAGTGAGTGAGTGAGTGAGTGAGTGAGTGAGTGAGTGAGTGAGTGAGTGAGTGAGTGAGTGAGTGAGTGAGTGAGTGAGTGAGTGAGTGAGTGAGTGAGTGAGTGAGTGAGTGAGTGAGTGAGTGAGTGAGTGAGTGAGTGAGTGAGTGAGTGAGTGAGTGAGTGAGTGAGTGAGTGAGTGAGTGAGTGAGTGAGTGAGTGAGTGAGTGAGTGAGTGAGTGAGTGAGTGAGTGAGTGAGTGAGTGAGTGAGTGAGTGAGTGAGTGAGTGAGTGAGTGAGTGAGTGAGTGAGTGAGTGAGTGAGTGAGTGAGTGAGTGAGTGAGTGAGTGAGTGAGTGAGTGAGTGAGTGAGTGAGTGAGTGAGTGAGTGAGTGAGTGAGTGAGTGAGTGAGTGAGTGAGTGAGTGAGTGAGTGAGTGAGTGAGTGAGTGAGTGAGTGAGTGAGTGAGTGAGTGAGTGAGTGAGTGAGTGAGTGAGTGAGTGAGTGAGTGAGTGAGTGAGTGAGTGAGTGAGTGAGTGAGTGAGTGAGTGAGTGAGTGAGTGAGTGAGTGAGTGAGTGAGTGAGTGAGTGAGTGAGTGAGTGAGTGAGTGAGTGAGTGAGTGAGTGAGTGAGTGAGTGAGTGAGTGAGTGAGTGAGTGAGTGAGTGAGTGAGTGAGTGAGTGAGTGAGTGAGTGAGTGAGTGAGTGAGTGAGTGAGTGAGTGAGTGAGTGAGTGAGTGAGTGAGTGAGTGAGTGAGTGAGTGAGTGAGTGAGTGAGTGAGTGAGTGAGTGAGTGAGTGAGTGAGTGAGTGAGTGAGTGAGTGAGTGAGTGAGTGAGTGAGTGAGTGAGTGAGTGAGTGAGTGAGTGAGTGAGTGAGTGAGTGAGTGAGTGAGTGAGTGAGTGAGTGAGTGAGTGAGTGAGTGAGTGAGTGAGTGAGTGAGTGAGTGAGTGAGTGAGTGAGTGAGTGAGTGAGTGAGTGAGTGAGTGAGTGAGTGAGTGAGTGAGTGAGTGAGTGAGTGAGTGAGTGAGTGAGTGAGTGAGTGAGTGAGTGAGTGAGTGAGTGAGTGAGTGAGTGAGTGAGTGAGTGAGTGAGTGAGTGAGTGAGTGAGTGAGTGAGTGAGTGAGTGAGTGAGTGAGTGAGTGAGTGAGTGAGTGAGTGAGTGAGTGAGTGAGTGAGTGAGTGAGTGAGTGAGTGAGTGAGTGAGTGAGTGAGTGAGTGAGTGAGTGAGTGAGTGAGTGAGTGAGTGAGTGAGTGAGTGAGTGAGTGAGTGAGTGAGTGAGTGAGTGAGTGAGTGAGTGAGTGAGTGAGTGAGTGAGTGAGTGAGTGAGTGAGTGAGTGAGTGAGTGAGTGAGTGAGTGAGTGAGTGAGTGAGTGAGTGAGTGAGTGAGTGAGTGAGTGAGTGAGTGTGAGTGAGTGAGTGAGTGAGTGAGTGAGTGAGTGAGTGAGTGAGTGAGTGAGTGAGTGAGTGAGTGAGTGAGTGAGTGAGTGAGTGAGTGAGTGAGTGAGTGAGTGAGTGAGTGAGTGAGTGAGTGAGTGAGTGAGTGAGTGAGTGAGTGAGTGAGTGAGTGAGTGAGTGAGTGAGTGAGTGAGTGAGTGAGTGAGTGAGTGAGTGAGTGAGTGAGTGAGTGAGTGAGTGAGTGAGTGAGTGAGTGAGTGAGTGAGTGAGTGAGTGAGTGAGTGAGTGAGTGAGTGAGTGAGTGAGTGAGTGAGTGAGTGAGTGAGTGAGTGAGTGAGTGAGTGAGTGAGTGAGTGAGTGAGTGAGTGAGTGAGTGAGTGAGTGAGTGAGTGAGTGAGTGAGTGAGTGAGTGAGTGAGTGAGTGAGTGAGTGAGTGAGTGAGTGAGTGAGTGAGTGAGTGAGTGAGTGAGTGATGTGAGTGAGTGAGTGAGTGAGTGAGTGAGTGAGTGAGTGAGTGAGTGAGTGAGTGAGTGAGTGAGTGAGTGAGTGAGTGAGTGAGTGAGTGAGTGAGTGAGTGAGTGAGTGAGTGAGTGAGTGAGTGAGTGAGTGAGTGAGTGAGTGAGTGAGTGAGTGAGTGAGTGAGTGAGTGAGTGAGTGAGTGAGTGAGTGAGTGAGTGAGTGAGTGAGTGAGTGAGTGAGTGAGTGAGTGAGTGAGTGAGTGAGTGAGTGAGTGAGTGAGTGAGTGAGTGAGTGAGTGAGTGAGTGAGTGAGTGAGTGAGTGAGTGAGTGAGTGAGTGAGTGAGTGAGTGAGTGAGTGAGTGAGTGAGTGAGTGAGTGAGTGAGTGGAGTGAGTGAGTGAGTGAGTGAGTGAGTGAGTGAGTGAGTGAGTGAGTGAGTGAGTGAGTGAGTGAGTGAGTGAGTGAGTGAGTGAGTGAGTGAGTGAGTGAGTGAGTGAGTGAGTGAGTGAGTGAGTGAGTGAGTGAGTGAGTGAGTGAGTGAGTGAGTGAGTGAGTGAGTGAGTGAGTGAGTGAGTGAGTGAGTGAGTGAGTGAGTGAGTGAGTGAGTGAGTGAGTGAGTGAGTGAGTGAGTGAGTGAGTGAGTGAGTGAGTGAGTGAGTGAGTGAGTGAGTGAGTGAGTGAGTGAGTGAGTGAGTGAGTGAGTGAGTGAGTGAGTGAGTGAGTGAGTGAGTGAGTGAGTGAGTGAGTGAGTGAGTGAGTGAGTGAGTGAGTGAGTGAGTGAGTGAGTGAGTGAGTGAGTGAGTGAGTGAGTGAGTGAGTGAGTGAGGAGTGAGTGAGTGAGTGAGTGAGTGAGTGAGTGAGTGAGTGAGTGAGTGAGTGAGTGAGTGAGTGAGTGAGTGAGTGAGTGAGTGAGTGAGTGAGTGAGTGAGTGAGTGAGTGAGTGAGTGAGTGAGTGAGTGAGTGAGTGAGTGAGTGAGTGAGTGAGTGAGTGAGTGAAGTCGTGAGTGAGTGAGTGAGTGAGTGAGTGAGTGAGTGAGTGAGTGAGTGAGTGAGTGAGTGAGTGAGTGAGTGAGTGAGTGAGTGAGTGAGTGAGTGAGTGAGTGAGTGAGTGAGTGAGTGAGTGAGTGAGTGAGTGAGTGAGTGAGGAGTGAGTGAGTGAGTGAGTGAGTGAGTGAGTGAGTGAGTGAGTGAGTGAGTGAGTGAGTGAGTGAGTGAGTGAGTGAGTGAGTGAGTGAGTGAGTGAGTGAGTGAGTGAGTGAGAGTGAGTGAGTGAGTGAGTGAGTGAGTGAGTGAGTGAGTGAGTGAGTGAGTGAGTGAGTGATGTGAGTGAGTGAGTGAGTGAGTGAGTGAGTGAGTGAGTGAGTGAGTGAGTGAGTGAGTGAGTGAGTGAGTGAGTGAGTGAGTGAGTGAGTGAGTGAGTGAGTGAGTGAGTGAGTGAGTGAGTGAGTGAGTGAGTGAGTGAGTGGTGAGTGAGTGAGTGAGTGAGTGAGTGAGTGAGTGAGTGAGTGAGTGAGTGAGTGAGTGAGTGAGTGAGTGAGTGAGTGAGTGAGTGAGTGAGTGAGTGAGTGAGTGAGTGAGTGAGTGAGTGAGTGAGTGAGTGAGTGAGTGAGTGAGTGAGTGAGTGAGTGAGTGAGTGAGTGAGTGAGTGAGTGAGTGAGTGAGTGAGTGAGTGAGTGAGTGAGTGAGTGAGTGAGTGAGTGAGTGAGTGAGTGAGTGAGTGAGTGAGTGAGTGAGTGAGTGAGTGAGTGAGTGAGTGAGTGAGTGAGTGAGTGAGTGAGTGAGTGAGTGAGTGAGTGAGTGAGTGAGTGAGTGAGTGAGTGATGAGTGAGTGAGTGAGTGAGTGAGTGAGTGAGTGAGTGAGTGAGGTGAGTGAGTGAGTGAGTGAGTGAGTGAGTGAGTGAGTGAGTGAGTGAGTGAGTGAGTGAGTGAGTGAGTGAGTGAGTGAAGTGAGTGAGTGAGTGAGTGAGTGAGTGAGTGAGTGAGTGAGTGAGTGAGTGAGGAGTGAGTGAGTGAGTGAGTGATGAGTGAGTGAGTGAGTGAGTGAGTGAGTGAGTGAGTGAGTGAGTGAGTGAGTGAGTGAGTGAGTGAGTGAGTGAGTGAGTGAGTGAGTGAGTGAGTGAGTGAGTGAGTGAGTGAGTGAGTGAGTGAGTGAGTGAGTGAGTGAGTGAGTGAGTGAGGTGAGTGAGTGAGAGTGAGTGAGTGAGTGAGTGAGTGAGTGAGTGAGTGAGTGAGTGAGTGAGTGAGTGAGTGAGTGAGTGAGTGAGTGAGTGAGTGAGTGAGTGAGTGATGTGAGTGAGTGAGTGAGTGAGTGAGTGAGTGAGTTGAGTGAGTGACGTGAGTGAGTGAGTGAGTGAGTGAGTGAGTGAGTGAGTGAGTGAGTGAGTGAGTGAGTGAGTGAGTGAGGTGAGGAGTGAGTGAGTGAGTGAGTGAGTGAGTGAGTGAGTGAGTGAGTGAGTGAGTGAGTGAGTGAGTGAGTGAGTGAGTGAGTGAGAGTGAGTGAGTGAGTGAGTGAGTGAGTGAGTGAGTGAGTGAGTGAGTGAGTGAGTGGTGAGTGAGTGAGTGAGTGAGTGAGTGAGTGAGTGAGTGAGTGAGTGAGTGAGTGGAGTGAGTGAGTGAGTGAGTGAGTGGAGTGAGTGAGTGAGTGACGTGAGTGAGTGAGTGAGTGAGTGAGTGGTGGTGAGTGATGTGAGTGAGTGAGTGAGTGAAGTGAGTGAGTGAGTGAGTGAGTGAGTGAGTGAGTGAGTGAGTGAGTGAGTGAGTGTAGTGAGTGAGTGAGTGAGTGAGTGAGTGAGTGAGTGAGTGAGTGAGTGAGTGAGAGGGTGAGTGAGTGAGTGAGTGAGTGAGTGAGTGAGTGAGTGAGGAAGTGAGTGAGTGAGTGAGTGAGTGAGTGATGTGAGTGAGTGAGTGAGTGAGTGAGTGAGTGAGTGAGTGAGTGAGTGAGTGAGTGAGTGAGTGAGTGAGTGAGTGAGTGAGTGAGTGAGGATGAGTGAGGAGTGAGTGAGTGAGTGAGTGAGTGAGTGAGTGAGTGAGTGAGTGAGTGACGTGTGAGTGAGTGAGTGAGGAGTGAGTGAGTGAGTGAGTGAGTGAGTGAGTGAGTGAGTGAGGTGAGTGAGTGAGTGAGTGAGTGAGTGAGTGAGTGAGTGAGTGAAGTGAAGTGAGTGAGGAGTGATAGTGAGTGAGTGAGTGAGTGAGTGAGTGAGTGAGTGAGTGAGTGAGTGATGAGTGAGTGAGTGAGTGAGTGATGTGAGTGAGTGAGTGAGTGAGTGAGTGAGTGAGTTGAGTGAGTGAGTGAGTGAGTAGAGTGAGTGAGTGAGTGAGTGAGTGAGTGACGTGAGTGAAGTGAGCGCAAGTGAGTGATGAGTGAAGTGAGCTGAGTGAGTGAGTGAGTGATTTCGTGACCGTGAGTGAGTGAGTGAGTGAGTGAGTGAGTGAGTGAGTGAGGCAGTGAGTGAGTGAGTGAGTGAGTGAGTGATGATGCACGTGAGAGTGAGTGCGAGTGAGTGAGTGGAGTGAGTGGAGAGTGATGTACGATGAGTGAGTGAGTGAGTGCAGTGAAGTGATGAGTGAGTGAGTGATCCGAGTGAGTGAGTGAGTGAGTGAGTGAAGATGAGTGAGTGAGAGTGAGTGACCCCCGTGTTTTGGAGTGAGTGAGTGAGTGTAGTGAGGTGAGTGAGTGAAGTGAGTGATGTGAGTGAGTGATCAACTAGTGAGTGAGTGACAGTAGAGTGAGTGAGTGAGTGAGTGAGTGAGTGAGTGAACGTGAGCTGAGTGAGTGAGTGAGTGAGAGTGAGTGAGTGAAGTGAGTGAGTGAGTGAGTGAGTGAGTGAGTGAGTGAGTGAGTTGAGTGACTGAGTGAGTGAGTTGAGTGAAGTGAGTTGACGTGAGTCAGATGACGTGAGTGAGGAGGTGAGTGAGGGACGTGAGTGAGTGAGTGAGTGAGTGAAAAGTGAGTGATGTGAGGGAGTGAGTGAGTGCAGTGAGTGAGTGAGTGAGTGAGTGAGTGAGTGAGTGATGTGAGTGACGTGAGTGAGTCTGACGTGAGTGAGTGATGTGAGTGAGTGAGTGAGTGAGTTGAGTGAGTGATCCTCCCGTGAGTGAGTGAGTGAGTGAGTTGAGTGGTGAGGTGAGTGAGTGAGTGAAAGTGAGTGAGTGAGTGAGTGAGTGGAGTGAGTGAGTGAGTGAGTGAGCTGAGTGAGTTAGAGTGAGTGAGTGAGTGGAGTGAGGAGGGAGGGAGTGACTGTGAGTGAGTGAGTGAGTGGAAGTGAGTGAGTGAGTGAGTGAGTGAGTGAGTGAGTGAGTGAGGTGAGTGAGGTGAGTGAGTGGAGTGAGTGAGGTGGTGAGTGAGTGAGTGAGTGAGTTGAGTGAGTGATGAGTGATGAGTGGAGTGAGTAGTGAGTGAAGTGAGTGGAGTGAAGTGGAAGTGAGTGAGTGAGTGAGTGAGTGAGTGAGTGAGTGAGTGAGTGAGTGAGTGAGTGGAGTGAGTGAGATGATGAGTGAGCTGTGAGTGAGTGATGTGAGTGAGTGATGGGAGTGAGGTGAGTGAGTGAGTGAGTGAGTGAGTGAGTGAGTGAGGTGAGTGAGGTTGAGTGAGTGAGTGAGTGAGTGAGTGAGTGAGTGAGTGATGAGTGAGTGATTTTGAGTGAGTGAGTGAGTGAGTTGAGTGAGTGAGTGAGGAGTGATGAGTGAGTGAGTGAGTGAGTGAGTGAGTGAGTGAGTGAGTGAGTGAGTGAGTTGTGAGTGAGTGAGTGAGAGTGAGTGAGTGAGTGAGTGAGTGAGAGTGAGTGAGTGAGTGAGAGGGATTGATGAGTGAGTGAAGTGAGTGAGTGAGTGAGAGTGTGAGTGAGTGAGTGAGTGAGTGAGTGAGTGAGTGAGTTGAGTGAGTGAGTGAGTGAGTGAGTGAGTGAGTGAGTTGAGTGAGTGAGTGAGGGATGAGTGAGTGAGTGAGTGAGTGAGTGAGTGAGTGATGAGTGAGTGAGTGAGGAGTGTGATCCGTGTAGTGAGTGAGTGAGTGAGTAGTGTAGTGAGTGAGTGAGTGAGTGAGTGAGTGAGTGAGTGAGTGAGTGAGTGAGTGCTGACGTGAGTGAGTGAGTGAAGTGACGTGAGTGAGTGAGTGAGTGAGTGAGTGACGTGAGTGAGTGAGTGAGTGAGTGAGTGAGTGAGTGAGTGAGTGAGTGAGTGAGTGAGTGAGTGAGTGAGTGAGTGAGTGAGTGAGTGAGTGAGTGAGTGAGTGAGTGAGTGAGTGATGTGAGTGAGTGAGTGAGTGAGTGACGTGAGTGAGTGAGTGAGTGAGTGAGTGAGTGATGGTGAGTGAGTGAGTGGAGTGAGTGAGTGAGTGAGTGAGTGAGTGAGTGGTGAGTGAGTGAGTGAGTGAGTGAGTGAGTGAGTGAGTGAGTGAGTGAGTGAGTGAGTGAGTGAGTGAGTGAGTGAGTGAGTGAGTGATGAGTGAGTGAGTGAGTGAGTGAGTGAGTGAGTGAGTGAGTGAGTGAGTGAGTGAGTGAGTGAGTGAGTGAGTGAGTGAGTGAGTGAGTGAGTGAGTGAGTGAGTGAGTGAGTGAGTGAGTGAGTGAGTGAGTGAGTGAGTGATGAGTGAGTGAGTGAGTGAGTGAGTGAGTGAGTGAGTGATGAGTGAGTGAGTGATGAGTGCGTGAGTGAGTGAGTGAGTGAGTGAGTGAGTGAGTGAGTGAGTGAGTGAGTGAGTGAGTGAGTGAGTGAGTGAGTGAGTGAGTGAGTGAGTGAGTGATGAGTGAGTGAGTGAGTGAGTGAGTGAGTGAGTGAGTGAGTGAGTGAGTGAGTGAGTGAGTGAGTGAGTGAGTGAGTGAGTGAGTGTGAGTGAGTGAGTGAGTGAGTGAGTGAGTGAGTGATGAGTGAGTGAGTGAGTGAGTGAGTGAGTGAGTGAGTGAGTGAGTGAGTGGTGAGTGAGTGAGTGAGTGATGAGTGAGTGAGTGAGTGAGTGAGTGAGTGAGTGAGTGAGTGAAGGAGTGAGTGAGTGAGTGAGTGACGTGAGTGAGTGAGTGAGTGAGTGAGTGAGTGAGTGAGTGAGTGAGTGAGTGAGGTGAGTGAGTGAGTGAGTGAGTGAGTGAGTGAGTGAGTGATGAGTGAGTGAGTGAGTGAGTGAGTGAGTGAGTGAGTGAGTGAGTGAGTGAGGTGAGTGAGTGATGAGTGAGTGAGTGAGTGAGTGAGTGAGTGAGTGAGTGAGTGAGTGAGTGAGTGAGTGAGTGAGTGATGAGTGAGTGAGTGAGAGTGAGTGAGTGAGTGAGTGAGTGAGTGAGTGAGTGAGTGAGTGAGTGAGTGAGTGAGTGAGTGAGTGAGTGAGTGAGTGAGGTGAGTGAGAGAGTGAGTGAGTGAGTGAGTGAGTGAGTGAGTGAGTGAGTGAGTGAGTGAGTGAGTGGTGAGACGTGAGTGAGTGAGTGAGTGAGTGAGTGAGTGAGTGATGAGTGAGTGAGTGAGAGTGAGTGAGTGAGTGAGTGAGTGATGTGAGTGAGTGGTGATGAGTGAGGTGGATGTGAGTGAGTGAGTGAATGTGAGTGAGTGAGTGAGTGAGTGAGTGAGTGATGTGAGTGAGTAGTGATGAGTGAGTGAGTGAGGAGTGAGTGACTGAGTGAGTGAGTGAGTGAGTGAGTGAGTGAGAGTGAGTGAGTGAGTGAGTGAGTGAGTGAGTGAGTGAGTGACGCCGCTGCCCACTTCACCCATGAGCTTAAACGCTACCAATGGGATATCGTGGGCCTCACGAAATCCGATGGACAGGTTTTGGAGAACCAACAACGGACGAAGCCCACAAGCTTTGATACAGTGGAGATTTGCTGAAGAAGTATAGACATTAAATACCCTCAACCCCCACAGCAATCAATCTATTAAATGAGATAACCAAAAGCAGTAGTTGTGTTAACTTTATTGCACATTGAAAAATATATCCCATTTGAAATAAGAAATTTTTGTTTTGTTTTCCTTCGCCGTTGAAGTCATTAGAAAAACAATGTCAGACAAGTTTTGGCTCCAGCCGTTTTTCACACAGTGCCACTTTTCCAGCAAAAACCGAGTCAGCAGAAATGGCTCTGCCAGAAGCACTTCATCACTTAAAAACACAGAAGACTGCCATCAACAGCCATAGTGCGACACACGTGAGCCAGGTCCGACATCCTGCACTTCTCCAGACATGCGCAGAGCTCACTTACGACATGTTCATCAGTGACGAAGCCTGCGATGATTCCCTGCACATAAATACAGTCAGCCTGTAGCGATCTCTACAAGTGTCTTCACGTCTGTCGCTATTTGAAATGTTTAACCACCCCTTCTCTTGTTAGACTGTGTTGTAGAGCTGGGTATGGCACTAGTTAAGCAAACATTATTATCATTATTGTTGTTGTTGTTGTACATACTTGTTTTATTCTTGAAGAGAGAGTTAGATGTGTAGAAAAAAGTTACCTTACGTATCCTACTGCCCTCTTTAATTTGTCAGCTGTCGTTGTCACCAGGTTAGGGTAAAGGTTAACCTCTACACAGAACCTAAATGCCGTCGTTGTTTTATTTGGAAGCTGCGACAATCATGCAATCAGAGGTCGATCGGAAAGTTCGAAAGATTTTTCTTTCTAACATTTCTAGAACTTGAGTGAATTGGGAGTGGTGGGAGCTGAAATGTATACTCTGTGTGTGTGTGAAATGATGTTTGAGCCCTACCAGAAAACTGGGACACTGATATGAATGAGCGCAAAATGGTGTCTTTTTCTTGGAGTAAACAAAAGCCATCATGTTTTTATCACCAAACATGTGCTTTGAAAGCACAGCCTATACAGGAAGGTGTTGGCTGACAGCAAAAAGTTCACCGAAGCAGTGAATGGTGTGCCAGAAAAAAATAAAGCATATTCTGAGCATTGTTTTGAGAGATGGGTTTAACGCACGAACCACATGGATTAAACTGGCGGTTAATATGCTGAGACGAACGGAACAAACTTGCAATATGCGATGAAAAAAAAAAACAACAACAACCGAGGTATCAATTTATAATTAAGATTTCGCGAACTTTCAGACATTTTGTACTAACCATATTCAGTTTTGTTGAAAGTGTTTGGACGAGGAGAATCTGATGACGATTGGCCCGGAAGTGTAATATCACGTGGGTTTCCACGTAACTGGCTGTAGTGACTGGGGGCCTCGAAAACGGACCGAACGTCGGCTCGCCCTGTGTTACGGTTGTTTTCTGATGTTGGTGGTGGAAGCTTAAGGTTGTCGTCGTTGAAGGAAAGTCGTTGGTAGAAGTGCGTGTGGGCGTCCATCAGCGCTTCGTCCAGTTCGGCATAGTCGCTGTCAGCATCGGTGGAGCTGTGGTCGTCGCACTTGCGTCTCGCGTCTTGCGAGACAATGGACGAGAGTCGCGAAAAGAGAGATTTACTGGAGCTCGTTGTTTTGTTCTTCGCTGTGCGGAGGATCGTTTGAAGCTGCGGGAACACCTGGAAGTTGTGATGACAGCAATAATGAGATCCGCCTTTTAAGCATGTAGTCATGTTTATTTCCTTCACTCCCTTGCCCGTCTTTTTCTTGCTCTCTCTGACTCTCTCACACGCACACACGCGCACTTAGAAAAGCTTTGCGACAACCCTAGGTAGATTAGGTATGGTGATATTAATCACCAACCTCCAAAAAAAAAATTATCCAAATATCTTAGTGAAACATTCGACATAGGAATGAAGTTTGACAGTCTTACTGTTGGTCTTGAAGGAGAGGATGGGGAGGTTGCAGTGTCACCTGGAAACAAATTGATAAACTTTACACGCGAGTACTTCATTAGGCGCTGCCTTTGTAAGGCGTTTCTCTAATTAAAATCATTTGTAGAACTGCATAACCCAGTTTAAACTTTTGATTTTTAGTGGAGGATCTGTGTTGATTTTATCAGATCATTTTCTAACTCACATCACCCTCTCATACTCATGTAAAATTGCATAAATCGTTTAGATTTTCGTCTTATTTAGAACACTGTGTTGAGGCGAGTTGTTTACAAATAAATATTTGTGTTGTAATCTGTAAAGTCCTGAGCCACTCGATAATGAAATGAACATGATTTTGGGCAGCCTCAGGCAAAATTTTGGTGTATGTTGAAAGAACGCGCCATTAGAAGTGTCTAGTGTAAGTGTGTTGTTTGAACCATCCGTGCCGTGACAGTACTTGCTGACACCTGCTCAGGTATTATCTAATCACGTGGTTACTTAGTGACATGCAGGGTTATCCAGTGACACTCCTCCTTACATACAAACTTACTTACTCACTGAACTTTCCGCGGGGACCTTGCGGCGGCGAGTGACAGTGGCAGCAACCGTCACCAGCTTACCACACGTCCTCTTCAAAGTCTTCCCGGAAGTGACCTGGCTCGGCTCACGTGACTGAGGTGACACGGGAGGATTGAACATGTTGGGGCCAAAGGGCATGCCACTAGAGGCTGGTCCAGGAGATGCTTTGTCTTTTTTCAAGGGAGCTGCATCAAAAGTAAGGTTGTCTGATATACATCTACACGAGTACTTTTATTTTTAAATCTTGGAACTGGAGAAAAACAATCTCATACACTAATTAATTAATCAGACCTGGAGCAATATAATCTCAAACACTAATTAACTAACCAGATTTGGAGATACTGAGCTCTGAAAATTATTCTCTTGACTACCTTTCAGGAAACTCCATTTTGTGTCAGAACTGAGGTGGGCGCTCAGATTTCAGTTTGACGAAGTGGAAGTATAAAGCTTGTATTTCATAGTTTCAGAATTTGACAACCTCAAAAAATCTATATTTAAGTAGCATAAGATACACAGGTCCAACAGATGGTTCAGAAATCAGGGCTTTAAAAAATCGGTAGAGCGTGCCACAAAGGAGACAATCAGGGTTGAAACAAGAACTGGACTCTGTTTTAGTTTATTCCTTGTTACTTCGAGCACAGGGCCGCGAACTGGCTCTGACAGCCTGATAACCTGGTCGCTGTACACGCCAACGAATGCAATTACCAAGACTACACAAGGCCTGTTTGTATATATATATTATATAAAAAGGAAGTACCCATAGAGATCATGAGCTCCTTTTCGCGACCAAACCAGTCGCAGTCAGAAAAGATGCCAGTCACGTAGCGGGAAAATGCTAGCCCTCCAGGGTCTGGGAACCTGGTGATTCTGAGACTGGCGATGTCCTCGTTGTCGAGGGACAGGATGAGGAGTGCACGATAAGTCTCAACCTCTTCAATGTCATCGGTCTCGTCCTTAATGCTTGTATCGTTCTGCAAAGAGTTTGGTTTGTTTAGAACTCCTCCTCCACTTGTTTCCTGTGTGTGATGCGTATTAGTATGTCTGTATAACAGAGAGAGAGAGAGGAGAGTGAAGATGTGCTCGTCTTGTTGAGAGAAAGGGACAAAGGATATTGCTCAGTGTTATCCATTTAATCTTGTACTGCTTTCAGGAAAGGAACGACGTCCTTTGGTGCATTACAAATGTAGTTGTTTATTGTTTGCATGTGTCTTTCAGGGTGTTTGTGTGTTTGTGTGTGTGTTTGTGTTTGTGTGCCTGACTGACTGTCATACCTTGTAGTAAGCAATCACGACGTTCTGGCTGTTGACAACCATTGCACTCTGGAGGGCCAGGACATCACCGAGCGACATGCAGGTAGCCTCATCAGGCCCGTAGAAGCCCTCCTCCAGGCGAATCAGCATGGGCAGACCACCCTGGAGAACCGCCTCTCGCAGTGTGCAGGATGACGTCCCTTGACTGCTTCCTGCGGCTGCCATCGCTTACAGCCTTTCTTTTGTTTTTGTCAGTCTCGAGCAAGCGGAAATCTAAACCCTACATTCAGTGAAGTAATTAAAAAAAACCTGGTAACATGGCTGCTGAATGTGGCAAGTGTTACTGTAGTAGGAGACTTGGCTAAACTCCAAACCCCATACAGAAAGTAAGCTTGCAAGAAAAACTATATTATTCCTCTTCTTATTTACGGACTCCAAGGTCGGCTAAATGCGGATGTCTAACAGAAGAATAAATAAAAAGAAAACATCACAGTGTGAGTTTTTAGACTATATATAGCACACCCGACGACTAAGAAGAAGAATGTTAATGAAAAATTTCCTTGGGAACGTCCGTTTTCTTTCATGGGACAAGAAAGAGGAAATTGCTGATTGGTTACAGAAATCTTTGGAGCTGCATGGTTGGGTCACAGTGTTTACCCATGTACAGTAGATCAGTCTGGGTACATTACTAATACCTGTCATGCTTTAATAAACCTTTTCGGCAATACGCCTATAAAGATTTACCTACCAGAAACTGTTATTGAAAGTTGGATGATAGCGATGTTTAGAAAATGGAGTGAACGGCGAGTAGGTATTACACCATCCTGGTCATCTGTCTGGGTGTTTGTTAGTACACCTGTCTAGATGGCTGTTAGTACTCCTGTCTAGATGGTTGTTAGTACACCTGTCTAGATGGTTGTTAGTACTCCTGTCTAGATGGTTGTTAGTACACCTGTCTAGATGGTTGTTAGTACTCCTGTCTAGATGGTTGTTAGTACACCTGTCTAGATGGTTGTTAGGACACCTGTCTAGATGGTTGTTAGGACACCTGTCTAGATGGTTGTTAGGACACCTGTCTAGATGGTTGTTAGGACACCTGTCTAGGTGTTTATGAGGACATCATTTTTCCAAGGAATGTCATCCTGTTCTGCCACTCTTCGAGCAGCACAGCAGGTGAATCAAACTCATTTATGATGCTTTGCGTCTTCAAAAGATCACATAGTAGTCACCTTTCGTCTCCCTGTTGCACAGCTTGCAACAACAACAATAAGAGAGAAAGAAAAAAAAACTGTCATGAAACGCGATTGAGAAGGATTGCTATCGCCAATGATGAAGTGCTTTGTACTTGTCAGTTATCGTCGAGAGAATGTTAGCAGTGTGTATCAGCTCATAAATTATGTTGTGTAATCCACGATTACTCGGAGATAGCTACTCAGATGTGTAGGTGTGAGCGGAGGTATCAAACGGAAGCACCACCCGTTATTTTCCCTTGATTCCTACATAACTCTACCTTTGACTAGTAAATCGTAAACACATATGCAGCTGCCGTATGTTTGCTTGACAGGCTTTGAGTCAAATTATCTCTCTTTCTTTCATATGTTAAAAATCCACTTACCCGCGAACATCTTTCCGTCCACAGCTTACTTTTCATTCAGTGACACGCTGGTGTTAGACATGTAAAGGAGTAAAGGCTTATATCTACATGAGACTTCTTTGTGAACTATTTATCGCAACTGGTAACATTTACTTACCTTCGTTTGGTCTTTCCTCGGGTTCTGCGCCCCTGTAGCTGCCAGGTTTGCAATGCAAATGCAGCAAGTCACAGCACGATGGCAATATAAAAGTTTATACAAGTCGTTAATATTTCACCATAGCAAACTTCAAGGAGCAAGGCTCTGACGACGGTGCCAAACGTTTGAAAATTATATTTGATGACTATTACATCTCACGAGAACAATACAGGAAAGTGAATAGTTATTTACTTATCTTAAAGTTACGTTGTCACCTTCCGCTGTGTCCATCCGAAGTAGGAGACGAACTCGTGTCTGACGCCCTACAACACCCCAATTTTTTTTATTATTTATTATCGGCAATCGGGTACAACGCACTTGCTCGACATAGGTCTTCGTTTCGCGAGGTAGACAATCGCACGCAGACGATATAAGGTCACGTGACGGAGAACGAGATTTCGTTGTAATTTTTCTTATCAAACATAACACCCTACATAACCTCCAACATTTTGCATATGATATGAACAGACACGAATATGAATGAGATTCAAAATTGTCAGACTCTTCATGAGATTATAAACAGTTTTTGTTCTTGCTTTGTGTGTTCCTCTGTGACTTTCACTCGTGCACATGACGTAGACGGGGTCAGAGTGCAAGCATTCACCAAGGCCATGAACATGGGGACTCTTTCTGCCTTCCTGGTTCCTGATAAAAACATCAAAATCTCAACCAAGAGAGTTTTATAAGTGGTTTGTAGAAGCATGGCTTTAATTTCAAAAGGCTTTCTTCAGGTGGGTCTTTTAATTGCAGTTTATCGTGGCGGGGCGGTGTCAAACCAGGTGTGTGCCCAGTGCTGATATCTCAAACACACGGGCGACAGGTATTTCAAGCTGTATATATATAGACATAAGCGCTATCAGTAATATAAGGAAGTAACGTTGTTTTTTACGTCTTTCCCTTTTCACCACGTTCAACTACGTCAGGAGGTATACGTGTATATCTAGGACTTCTATTGCCTTACCTTCTAGCGATCATCCTCCTTATCCTGTTGCTATAGTTGCTAATTATTTCTTCTTCTTTCCCTTTTTTGTTTTTCTGTTGTTTTTTTTTTCTTTCCTTCTTTCTTTCTCTTGCCATTTTTTTTTCTGGCTTTCATTACAATCGTTATCACTACCTCAGATATTTAAGTCTGAGTACATACACTACTAATACCTACAAAAGCTTTCAGCCTCTATATCCAGACTTGATCATTCCCCATGCTTTGCCTAGGCACGATAAGCCATTTACATCCTACAAAGTAGTTGAGCGCCTTCGGCATGCTTAATAAGGTAGTTGTAGTTATTTGTAAATATCTGCGGTAGAAGAAAGCTTTAAAGACCCAGTCGGGTGATCCACAGATTATGTTAGGCAAATACAATATAAAAATAAAAATAAGCATACTTTGTCAAGTTCAGAGCCTGAAATACAACCTTATATTTATTATATAATTTAAAAGTTTGTATTCCTCCTGAAATCAGCAAGTCCTGCAAATTCTCGCTTCTGAATAACGCGCCACGGAATATTATTCGCATCCAGTCCGCACTGTCTCACAATAAACATGTAAACAATGCCCAGCGGTCGGATTCCTTGCTAGATCCCAATTTATTGTTGTTATTATTATTATTATTATTATTACTTCTATTACAACTACTATTACTACCACTATTCTAATACATTGTTCTTCCGGGTACATTTCAAGGGTGGTGTCAGAACATTCTGACACCAGACATTTGCCGTCCTCAGATCGAGTGTCTCCCTGTCACCCCAAGAAATATTACAAATATTGTAAATCCACACGTGGGTCTAAAGTGGACTGGTGGTATTGGCAGTGTTGGGCACCTTGTTACCGTGCAAGCTTATCATCTTCTCAAGATTAATGGCCACGTAGCGACAAAAAAATTAGAAATGGATCTTGTAGTACAGGTGGGCGTATGACTAAGACATTCGTCAAAGAATAACAGGACCGACGGCAGCAATATTGAGGTTCAAGAGCAGGGATAGCAGGAGGATCAGCTTGGAAACGAAATTCAAGATGTGCAAGTCCCTGGTAAAGGATCAAACGTAGTACCCCGCTCCATAAAAAAAAAATTCCCAGAGTGAGGAATGTTAAGTCAACCTTTCTTTAACACAAAAAGAAAACGAAAATAAGGGGAAAAAAAATCCATCGACCAAGTCCAGGCCCCATTCAAAGCCGCGGGCCCGGATACACCAGACCACCCTTGTCCCCCATTCTCGTCAGGCCCGGGGTAAAATGAAGAAAGGGGTGGGGAACATCCCGGTCGCGAAGTCATTTGAACAGGCCCGCCAAGGCAAAGGTAGATTTAGGTAAATCTATCCTTTTTCATAGCAACTTAAATGTATATTAAGTGAATAATAATGACAATAGCGTAAATTTTGACGGAGAAACAAGGAACATCCATTACGGGATAGACAAGACACACACTGGAACATGAGGGGACAGACACGTATACTTGTCGCTGACTGCCCCAGACATGAATGGATGATTTGGGAGAATTATGAACTCATGAGACCTTCATCCCAAACTAAGTGTAGAGTGTAGACTAATTTCATTTTGATGTCGTCTGTCAATACGGGTAGCGTTCCTCGACCATGTCACCTCATACAATAAAGAAAAAAAAAGATAGTTGATATAGCTGCATACCTTAGTGTACAAAGGATGAGCAAATAAAAAAGCTTTAGCTAGTAAAAATTCTGTTGGGGTTATAAGTTTATTTTTTCATGTGCAAGCATATGTGTAGTAAACACGCTCATACCCTCCGATGCAATTCATTGGAGTCGCCGAAGAACTCCCTAATAATACCTTCGGTCCTCATTGGTGTGAACAGTCTATAGGAGCGAGCTACACACCCGATCCTTGCTGCTCAATGTGTTGAGCTAGAGACTGCTCACAGCAACGAGGAAGGGTGGAGTCAATAACATCCCACTCGCACCCCAAACATGATCTGTTCGAAACCTCCATTTGCGAGTGCAAAGATTCGGTTTGAGGTCCGGTGTCACGATCTGAAGCTTTGCACGAGGATTCGCTCATGTGTCAGTCTTTGTCAAGCTTGCAAGACGAGAATTTCATGTCGGCTCGAACATTTACATTACACTTTTGATGCCTTTCTACATACAGTCACTGTCATTCGGGACAAACAAATAACCACCAGTACATTCCAGTTGCCCATAGCCCCCAACACTACCCACCTCAACACCCTGAACTTGGGGTGGGCGGAGGAGGAAGGGGATAACGAAGTAAGGTGTCAGATTTTAAAGGAAACTGATGATGCCGGGTGCCATAGCTCGAGATTAAAACTTGTTCTGCACCAGGGACAGGGTGGACTCAAGTTTGAGTGATTACCTGTTCACCAGATCAGGAACTCTCCCCGGGTGCTAGTGGTTACCGGTAAGCTCGTGAAGTACAGCAGGGTGTATTTTAATCATGGCATAAGTGCCACACCGGTATGACAGTTCTAAACCTGTCATCACAAGAAAGAGGCCGACATTTTGTCTTCAGACTGTCCAACCTCACTCATGTCATCATGCCCTTTCCTCCCAACCCCCACCAGTAATGCGTTGTACACCTTACAATATTTTGCATCATGAATAATGCAATAAATTTCCAAAACATACTGTCGCAATGTATAGAGTACACGTAATATTAGACATGTTCAACAGTATCAAGATTTATAGTAGGGTAGAGAAGAAAGAGATGCAGGTGCAGAATTTGTGTGTAGAGCTGTGTGGCCGGTGCTTTCAGGTGAGCACCTGTCTCACGTCATCGTACAGGTAGACGGAGAAAGACACATTCTTGGATTGTTGTACGAGTGTAGTATTGTCGTAACATTTAACTAAGAAACTAATGAATGTGCGAATGCAGTTTTATTTCAACATTGGTAAAAAAAAACTTAGATGTTAGAACCAACATTCCATTACAATTTTCAGTTTTAAGTTTTAAAGTTTTAATTCCAGCTCAATATGGATGATTTCACAGTCTACACGAATCTGTAAATGTTGTTCAGTGTGATTTAGAGACACGTCACAACGACTTCAAGAAAAAAATTCTATAATAAACCTAAAAATCTGAAGATTTGTTGATTAGACAGCGGATTGAAACACTTATAATGTCAGGTGTGGTGTATCTGTCGTAATTAATTGCATCGATCAAAACAATTGTGATAGAAGATGTGACACTGATTTGAAGATATCTAATGATGGCGGTGAATGAAGAGATAAATTATTGCAATGAACGAGAAAAAAAAGAGACTGAGAGAGAGGAAATGATAGAATAATACATGATGATAGCATGAAACTGAAGTGATAATTAGTAATAGTGATGATTGAAATTGGGAGAGAGGTGTAAACAAAATAAGAGTATGATGATTTGATATGAGATTGCATTGTTCAAATAGTTCTTATTATATTCCCGATGCCCTGTATAACATTGTGAAATGAATAACAAATTCGAAGTTTTGAAATGTCCATGAGATCTAGAAATGAGGATAACAGATACAGAGTTCGTGTAGAATACTTAACTCTGCGTCTTGATTCAAGATATTGCAGTCACCTCAAAAATTATTTCAACGAAGTTTATTTTGTGCCAACCGCACTTGCATCGGTTGCTTTGTCGTTCTTTCATTACCACTGTTATCGAAGAACTGAAGCAACATAAACAAATGTGTGAAAAAGGTCCTCATGAAATGAAGGACAAGAAAAAGGACGAAGAACTGTGCACTTGTTTCCTCCGCTAGCGTCTCCTTATAAATGTGGAGCTCACCAGGAGGATCTCTGAACACCATTTTGTAGCCATCTTATTTTGACGTTATTTTGTTTTGACATCACCTTATTTTGACGTCATCTTATTTTGTCATAATCTTATTTTGACGTCACATAACCTTTTGCACCTTCTGTCATTTGTAAAGCGCTTTAAGAAGTTCACAGGCCAGGATAAGGCGCTATACAAGCGACCACCACATATTGTTGTTATGATGATGATGATGATGATGATGATGATGATGATGACGACGACGATGACGACAACGACGACGACGACGATGATGATATTTTCAGCAACTTCCGGAGCAGAGGTCACCAAACGATATCCTGGCATGCACTTTCACAGTGAACCTTCATATGTGTTCCACACATACACATATTTTCTTTTTTCTTCCCCTGTCCTCCCTCTCTTCCACCTTTTCCCTATTTCTCTTTCTCATGCTCTGCTGCCCAACCTCACTAGTCACGTGTCTCAAATCATCACAACAAAGCGTCATCGAAGTATGCGATTCCAGGAACAGTAAGTCATCCAAGATTTGGCCTCCAGCCAAGCTTGATCCGACGAAGCTTGTCCAGCTCAAAGAGGGAGAGAGAGAAAGGATCATTGGACAGGCTGGAGTCGGACAGGGAGCTCAGGTAGTTACCGTCCAGGCGTTGGTCTTGACACACTTCCGCCAGCCTCGTCATTCCGCATTTGTCCAGAACTGAGCACAACTGTCTGATGGTCATTTCAGTCATGTCCCGCTTGATCTCCGGGAGCCCCTGTTCTGGTTTCGAACTGACATCTGCAAACAATATGTAGTTAGGTAGTGAGTATGCATTTAAAAACAGTCAACTGTGAACAATCATGTCACGACCTCTGTCTTTACGTGATGGTGCTTGTAAGAGTGTTTTTCAGAAGGAAAATAATATCATCAGAAAAAAGCATTGTTTGTCTTTGTGTCTGCGCATGTCTGTAGGCAGTCGTAGGAAGCAAAAGAATAAACAAAACACACCTGGATGCGGCGGAATGATTGGTTGTTTATTTTGATCGGGGTGGGAGATGGGTATGACGCTGGGCTGAACACGGCCAACGGGCTTGGAGCCTGGGTGGGCCCGTGACTGTGCCGGTGACCGGGGTGGCTGGAGAGGTGTTGGACTAGTGGGACTGCGAGCTTTCGCTTGCTTCCTCCGATCCTTGTCCATCTCAACGACGTCAACGTCGGTGTACTCGGGGGACGGGGTGACGCGCGCAGGTGATGCCACCCGCTGGTGCGGAAGATAACATGGGACAAGGTAGTCCTTCTGGCTTCTCGTCGTCCTCGTCCTGGGCTGCAACAAGCAATGATACCGAGAAATGTTCGAGTAACTTAAAAGCTTAGGATTTAATAAAATGAAGCATGATGCTGACAAATATTTGAGAAGCCTGATGGGTTAGGTACCCTAAACCAATTTAAATGTGCCAAAATTTCGAGCCACCAACGATAGACTAAAACAGCCTAATGATGGCAAATGGTCGAGCAAGTAGAGAACTTAGGAAGCCCACCTCCCACCCCACCCCTACCCCTACACATCTCCACCGATTGCTCTTCTTTCTTTCTAGTGCAAACTTTAAGAGATCTTCTATGACAGCGGAGGGGTCATGTGATTTATTGCAAGATTTCTTGTCAGCTCACTTGCTCGTGCACTCACTCACCTTGATAGGAGGTGCATTGGTCGACAAGGGCACAACTGCAAACAGCAAAGCAAAAGTATTTTAAGAATTAAAGGACTTAAGGCACATTGTTTTATTTCAAATCTTTGCCTCAGATGCTATCGATAGTTTATGATCTTGTCATGCATGGAAAATTCGTACCTGGTTTTTTGGAAAATATTTACACCTCGCTTCTCGAGAAGTGACTTCATAGTTATATTTGTTATATAATTATATTTGTGCCATAGAGCTAGGTTTGTGTCATTGGTTTGAGTTCTCCTATTGGCTACGGTTTTACGCTCTGAGTTGGACTAGTCGGAGAAGGTAAGAAGGAGAAAGCTGAAGGAGCTAAGGGAACGGCAACTGAACCTGAAATTCTAAACTTAGACAAGACACAAATGACTGTCAAGTAATCTCTAACCCGATGTCACATCTGTTCGTGGTGATCTCCCAAGAATTGGTTGAGAGTTAGCGAAGTCCTCGTCAGAAATCTCGTAGATGCTCTCGGTTAAATGCATCGAGTTTCCTCCCCGTGGAAGAACTCGGGGTGGCAAGACGGGTGGTGGGAGGGTCTGCATCGGCTCGCGGCACGATGGACGACGTGGAGGTGGAGGAGGAGGCGTCTTCTTCCTTTCTTTTGGACTATCTGTAGGAAGAACAACGTAGTAGGCTCCTAAATAAATCCTCTTTAAGGTGGCTTACCTTTGCCGCGTGGCTAGAACCCTGAGGCGTGCTGGTTCGATACCAGTGGGACTCAGTAAGCTTCCCCCAGTCTACTCAGGTCTTTAGCACTTGTTACATAATCTGTATCAAATGTTTACGTGATCTTTTTTTGGCGCAAGGTGAGCTCAGACCTTATTTATATATCTCTATCTATATATATATATGTGTATCAAAAAAAGAGTGGGGCTAGCGAGATAATAATTAATAATCCCAAACAAATGTCACAAAAACTATCAGAAAAGGCTGTAAAAAAAGTGATGTGGGTGTGAGATTAGCTTCATTATTTCAATATATTTGCACCTGGATGGGGCGCAGGTGACTGAATGACTTCCTCCTGAGTTGATCTCCTTCTGAGGACCTCGTTGACGTCTGTGTACACGCTGATGTCGTCGCAACAATTCGACTTTTCTGTCGACAGAAAGCGCATGCACTAAAATAACAAAATAACCTAACAACCACCACAAACAAAGAATGACAGAATCGTACATGAATCGTCAGACATTTTTCCTGATGTTAAAAAATAACGATAAGAGAGAAACGAAAACGTAAAAGACGGTTGGACGAGGACCGATGTATATAACACGGTGGTTCATCTATTGATGCTTCACTGACGTGTCTAGGATGTTGGTTCACCCACTGACGTGTCTAGGATGCTGGTTCACCCTCTCATGTGTTTAGAATGCTGGTTCACTCACTCATGTGTCGAGCATCTTGATTCACTCACCTGGTATTTACATTCCTCATTCTCATGAAACTAATACACGGGTGGAGAAGATCGCGGTCAAGGCATAGGACCTTTTATTCTATTCTCTGAAAAATGAAATAAAACACGAGCAACAGAGAAGAAACTGATCAACAAGGAAAAAATGTGAGCAGTGAGCACCAAGATGCAGGGATGCGTAGCGCGTGCATGAGAAAACAAAACAAGAAACCACCAGGATGGGCGGAAGTTAGATGCACAACACATGTTAATTCATCGCAGAACCTGAAGATCTGAGTCAGGGGTGGGCAAAGTTTTCTTTTTGCGAGCAGGTCTTAATATTCTAAGGTATGCTGGTAAAATATCAAAGTCCCAGGTGACTACACAGCACACCTGGTGATAGTGAATTTAAAAAAAAAAATGAAAACAAGTGCACGTCACATTTTGGCAGACGGAACGGTCCTAAGAGGTCCTCGGGCAGCAGTTTGCCCACCCCTGGTCCTAGAGAAGAATGAACAAGAGAAACAAGTGACAGTCAGCCTCACAAGCCATCAGCTGCACCAGCTGCACACCCACGTGACACCCACCCAAGGCTTGCTTGAGGTCGTCCTCTCGGTCAATCCAGCTCCACTCCCGGAACCGGCTGTTGACGTAGCGACGGTAGAGGTCACGGTCGGGGTCGTACAGCTGACAGACCTCGAGTCTAGAGATGCACTTGTTGTGCAATGGCAGCACGATCAGCTTCCGGTAGTCCTCGCTGGTGTTGTCAGGATTCCAGTCGTCGATGTCGTTGTCTTCCTGTAGAGCAGACATACTCATTACTTTCTCTTCAAATTTCACCAAGGCGCATCACCACACTTACATACTTTTCCCTCCCCTGAACGAGGTAGATGCTTTGACCACCTACCATGTAATAAGTAAGAACCACTTTCTTACGGCTGGCGGTCACACAGCTCTGCAAGGCCATGATGTCCCCGCTGGACAAGGACAAGGATTCCCGAGGACCACGATAACCTTCCTCCAGACGAACCAGCGTCGGCAGACAACCGCTGGAAACCACTTTTCCTAAAGTTAACGTTCCTGACCATCGCCTTTCGACCGCCATGATGTTGTTCCTGCTGAAGGCAAAGCAATCTATTAAAATTTCAGCAGGGTTTTCCGCTGTTTACAGTTCCAACAAGCTACTGGAGAAATGGGGTGGTGACATGAAAATGTATTTACGAAGAGCAAAATTTGGGAAACCATTTAAAAATCCACAAATATTTTCTAGTCATTGTTAACAAATGGATGTAGGAATAATAACATCGATCCTTGCCCCGATGGTCACCCTATTCAACTGAAGTATAATATTGCTAGAACCAAGACGAATGGCGAATAACCGCTGGTCCATTCATGGCACAAGACCAGGACTTGTAGGAGCCTCCAGACACGCGTCCTGCCATCAGATTTTGAGAACAGCAGCAACCAGAGACCTTAGACTGTTATCAGGCTCATGAAGTGCTTCCTTTACACATTTAGACCGGATAAACCTCTCGAAAGATCGCAGTCCTTGATAATTTGCTTCCCTGTCATGTGACTGCTGTGGTTGCTAATAGTCATCACCTCGCCTGCCATGCTAGACCACAGGAGGGACAATTAGAAGCAACTGGCAAAACGATGAAGGTCCTTGTGTCACTATTTGACTTGTGCCAGTGCGAGAGAGTTGATAAGTACAGGTAAACCGGCTCTTTGCTAGATGAATTGATAATATTTTTGCAGGACAAGTGTTTGCACAATAAACTGACCTTCCTGGTGGTTGGCACCCACGTTTGCCGTTCTAGAGATCAAGGTAAACAATGAAGAGAGTTCAATGACTTAGTCGCCGTAGAGACGGTGAACATGAGTGTTCCAACCCTTTCCTCCCACCTGCCTCCACCTTCCTTGATAAATTAAGTACAACAATCTATCGAACATGTGTGCGTGTGAGAGAGAGAGACTCGAGTAAACGAGCGTCTGCTCCTCAGTCGAGCTGACTGACCACGTGACCCCACCCTGCTCTAGACATTTAAAAGAAATCTCTTCTGTTGTTGTTTCAAGATCACGTTTGCAGTTTGTAAAACATTCTCCCGCACTTTTGTGTGGATTTCAGGGTATTCAGTTCACATCTCATCTCGGAGGTACACAAATCTTTCTCTGTCAGTGATTCTTATTCTCAAGACTGACTTTCCTCTCCAGTCATCACTCCTCTTCCCTTTCCCCCAAAATCGCTCTTAGGTGAAACAAATTTTCCTGTCAGAAAAAACTCCTTCAACAAGGACAAGAATTAATAAGATGGTGAGTACTCTGGTTTATAAACAAAAACAATTGTTTGTGTGTGTGTGTAGGCGGAGACTGAAACAGAATGACCTTTGACATCCCATCAGAGGACACACCAAGAGTTTCGACTTCGAGTGTTCAACAGAGCGAATAAATAATCTTATATAAAGCTTCCCGGTGAACTTGTGTGAAAGGAGTCCACTATACACAGAATATAAATAATTAAATATAAATAAACACCACGACAAGCGCCACCTACTCTATAAATAAACGCGGAAAGAAGAGAAACGCGACGAGAGGAGAATTCAAACATTTCCGAAAACAAGTTTCTTTTTAGAATTTATGTCTGGTAACATTTATTTCTCTGGAATGATCTCACTTGGTGAATCTATTAACTCTTAAATAAAGATTAAACATTTAAAGATTGTGAACTCAATAATTATTTGATCTTCATAAAGTCATCGATAATTCATCATTAATTAGGTAGAAGACACTGTCCCCGACAAAACTATTTTTTAAAGTTATTTTATCGATGAAACAACTGTACTTTCTCTTTTAAGCTTACAAGGGCTACCTGTTTTCGTGTTTTATATCCACACACAAAAATGCCATTAATAATACACCGAGCAGACACTTTTATGTGTCAACAAGCAGACACGAGCTTTCATTCAACAGAGAAGCACAAGCACACCTGTGTGTCACACTCACCTTTGTCTCCAACGTCCAACCACCGGAGAGACAACCGTCAGCTATCTTGGGAATACCAGCATTGTACAGCTTTAGCTGATAGTACTATACAGCTTGTTTGAACGGGTACACGGGTGTGCGCCCCATGCCACTGTACAGAAGGAAATGTTTACAACACCGGATCTCAAGATTCAAACACTTGTTGGCTTCTTCCTGTCGCGCATGAGCAGGGTGCAGCCCTACACACAGTCCTCAGCCTTGCACGATCTGTTCAAGGACAGAACAGAAAAGTTTAGTCGTTTATAGTCGCACCAGGTCCTTCATATCTTATTTCCCATTTCATCGAAGGCATGCGCGGGGCACTGTGGGTAGTCGAGAAGTTTCTGGGGATCCCGTCACACGCGGAAGTTTATTGTCGTCAACTGAAGTCGTGGCGTAGGAACAGCGGACACACACATGTTTACTTCAGAGAAAAAAAAAAAAAAAAAAAAAAAACAACCAACAGATTCATGGGATAAACCCACTGGCAATGAGATGATTTGCACAAGTCGAACAGAGGTTGAATCTCGCTCTCTGGAGATAAAGATAAAGAGTTTTTCCTCCTACCCGATGTGAACCATGTGACACCCTCATGAAAAACAAAAACTACAACTTTGGTTTATGTCCAGTTTGCGATTAAGTGTTTATCGTCCACTGATTTGGTATCATTTTATATGCCGACTGCCTGTATTGTAGGCATGACCCTTGCTGACCTCACGATGACGAGATAAGGTTAAAGGGGAGATAAATTTAGCTCCCGTGAGCAAGTTGTCGGAGAGTAAATAAACTTCCTGGTCTGAGTGAAGGGTGGAGCTTGTTCCAACCTCGTATTCCTGTCATTAACTCTCAGAGGGAGGAGGGGGACACTTGGTGATGAAGGGGAGACCACAACGTGCGGCTGTCATGGCGACCGTCAGGAAGAGCGGGTCACGTGTGATGGGTCAACGACAGGAAATGTGATTTATAAACCTTACCTGGCGCTGGGGAAAATAACATTTAGCTTGTGGTGTGGGAGAGACGGATGAGGAGCAGTTTGTAAGACCTTGAAGATACTGGGTGGACGCTGTGAGACCCTCATCTTGAAAGACATCTTGGTGTCTGATTGGATGCTGAGAGGCTCGTGCGTGCGTGCATGTATGAGAGAGAGAAACAGAAAGAATAAGTGAGTTGGTGGGTTATTGAATAAGTGTATAGCACGAGATCAAAAGCAAATTATCTTTTATAAAAAGAAAAAAGAATGTATGAAACTCACTGAAAAGAAAACCGTGCTCACGATTGGTTACGAGGCCTCCCCCCCCCAAAAAAAAAAAAAAAGAGAGGGGAAAAAAATTAAGGTAACTCAGTGCGAGTTCATCAAACACATTGACTCAGGCAAACAGTTTATTTGCACACAGGTGTTTAATATTCTATCTCTGTAAAACGCTTTAAACGACAAAAAGTCATTTGATCCAACACGTGTATATATGCATACATGCACGCTCGCACACACACACACGCATGCACTCTCGTATGCACTTAATACTATATTTTCAACAAGTTCGACCAGGAAGAGCATAAAAAAATAATGAATGAATTAAAAAATAAAAACAGGAAAAATGAGGAGAGTAGCCGAGAGACAGGATGCCTGGGAGTGGTCAATCAGGTCAATCACCTTTCTTCTGACATCGTACTGCCTCGTCATCAGCTTTTTGCTAGTATATTATAGTATTTAATAAAATATTATAAATTATATATTTGTTATATGAACTATACATATTTCATACTGTTGTTGTTGTTGTTGATGATGATGATGATGATGAAGACAAGACCTAATTGCTTTCCAAGAAAAAAACAACACAGAACTGTCTCTTGTCACTCAAAGTGTAAAGCCGAGGTGAGTGGTTCATCGCCCAACGTTAGGCCGCCATCCCTCTTTGATCTGCTTGAGCTTCAGGAGGTCAAAGGAGCTCAAGCAGAACGGTTCGTTTGTCAGCGTCTTGTCAGGAGTGGAGTCCAGGAAACTTCCGTCCAGAATGTTCTTCTCGCACACCTCGGCCAGGCGGCCCATGCCGCACTTCTTCAGACATGCGCACAGCTCCTTGACAGACATGTTGCTTATGTTTTCTGCTGTTTTCGTACCGGAAGTCGTGCCTGAAACAGTGTTTAATATTTAAGACATTTTAATTTAGAGTTCCTAATACGACTCACGTGTTTTAAATATTTATATATATATATTTCACAACCGGACAAACATACCGTATTCAGGCGGCTTGTTGGGAGACGAATGACCTTTGACATCTGGACGCTGTGCTTGAAGTAATCTCTCCTCTGATTTTCTGGATGATTCCGGAACTGTCTGCTGAGGAAGAACCCACATAGTGGGCTTGTCGTCAGACGCCTCGCGCCCAGCTTTCTTGTCACGTGTCCTCGATTCCTGGTCCACGCCACCTTCTGGCCCCAGTCTTGGGTCACCCAACAGAGTTTCGTCGATTTCCTCGTACTCGTCATTCCCAGACTCGTCTTGGTCGTCCTTAGCCTCCTGGTCTTCGTCGCCTGCTTTCGGTTGTTCATCTGGCGAGTCTGTCTTACAGTCGATGTTGTGGTAGAAGGACGATTGTTGCTTCTGTCGCTCGAACTTCTTCGTCTTCTTCTTCCCCTTGTCCCCTGTCTTTGAGCTTATCCCCGTCCTTGTGATTGTCTGCGTCGTCTACCTGGCTTTGTCCTTTGCTGAATTTCATGAACTTTTTGACCTTTTGAAACATAGTAAATCTTGAGATGAGTAAAGTGTACGACTTTATAACAAACTCCAAGTACTTCAAACACTATCTTGTGACTGAGTGAAGCTTATTTACACAAACATAAGTTTAAGTGTCTTTTTAAATGCCTTCAAAGCGAAATGTCTATACTAAACAGAGACAAGCACAAACACAACAGACCTATCATATGTTAAAACCTTTAAAAAAAAATTCTGATTATCATGGGGACATGATAGCACTCACAAGGAACACAACTAAACGGGTTTTTTTTTCCAATAAAAATGTTTACCTTCTTGAATTTTTTTTTCAGAAGCCCAGGCGTTTGCCCCGATCCTTCATCTGTGAAGAGAAATCATTGATTAGTATAACGACGATAGAACAACAATTACAGTGATACCTCGGTTCTCGAACGCCTTGACTTTCGACCAAATCGGTATTCGACCAGGAAATTCGAGAAAATTTTGTCTTGGAATTCGAACAAATATTTGGAACTCGAACATCCGAACGTCCGAGATGAGCCGAGTTGAGCCGAATGGCGTTCATTTCGGCCCAGCGCGCCTTGCTTGCGTCATCAGTGACAATAACCATCCCTCTTCCCTCCTCCCTCCACATTCATTCCCTCCTGCCATAAAGTTTGGTACAGGTACAGTAAATGAAACACAATTTACTGTACTGTACATTTTTGTTTTTATTTTTTTTTTGTTTTGTTTTAATAAATACACTTTTATTTCTTATTTCTTGTTGAGACTCGATCATGTTTTTCTACATATTATATACAAATTAGGCCAGTAAATAGGCATTTTCTGGGGCTTGGAACGAATTAATCCAGTTTCCATTATTTCCTATGGGTTTCATTGCTTCGGTTCTCGAACAATTTGGTTCTCGACCGTCCTCCCGGAACGAATTATGTTCGAGAACCGAGGTATCACTGTATTATAAAACGATAGAACAGCAATATTTGTACCACGATTGTGTGGATTAAGCTTTTGTAAGATCATTGCTGATGGTTGCGGCCTCGTTTCAAGTCACGTGATTGAATTTGCAGTGTTTCCAACAGCCAGGTCTTATATTAAATGCTGATGATTGATGAACCAATGTCTTAAAATATATAAAAAAAAGTTCTAGAAGGATTTTATAAGCACAACGATATCTTTAATGGGAATAATGATGATGATGACGACGACGACGAGGGCTTACTTTGTGCATACGTGGACTCCCCGGGTACGGCGATATCAGCAAACGTAAAGCCCTGGGACCACCAACCCTCGTCTTGCACTGTGCTTTGGCCGGAGGCGCCTGGCGATGCACTGGGTGGGCCACCCTGGTCACACGATGCTGAGGTGAGACTCCTCTCTTCTGTATGTACCCTGGGTGGAGGGGGATGCTCCGACAGCTTGTGACATCTGGGAGGCAAGGGCGGCGGGGGGCCAGGTTGAGGGGACATCTCTCTGTTTGGATCAGGTCTCGTGTTGAGGTCTGCAGACATTCGCCTACTGTGTGTAAGTTCGCTCCTAACCCTAACCCAGACATTTGTACCTACAGAAATTTTCATTTTCGATGTGTATTTTTATTCATGTTAAATGTGTTCGTTTGTATGTTTTTGTTAATGTAGACTGGGACAGTAAGGTTAAAAATATAACTATTTCCTGCCTGTCCCTTAATTTTACCGTAAAGCATTCAAAAATTAAACTAACCAAAAAAAATTAAAACAAACAGAAATAAACAAAAATAAAAAAAAATTAAAAACGAGAAAAGTAACAATTAAAAAATATAAAGTTTAAAAATAACAAAAATTAAAATAAAACCATGTTCGTACTGCAAACCCTACACCATCAGTTAGCAACATTACCCTTACCTTGACCCTTACCTTCTGGAGGCGTATTTTTTAGTGACCTCGGAGGTCGTGGCGGAGGGTCTGTGTCAACTGATCCTCTGGGCTTCAGGGGTGGTGGTCTGCGCTTTTTGTTGCGATTCTTGTCGCGCCCTCTGGTCTTCGTGTCCGACATCATCTGCATGCCTGGATTGAGAACTCCTCTTTGGCTTTGGAAGGGTCTTCGGAGGTTTAGCTGGCCTGCTGCTTTCCTCCTTCAGCTTCGTTTCTTCGTCTATGTTCCGGTAGTCTTCAAGTGCTTCTTCCAGGTTCAGATATTCATGGATATCGTCCAAGTCCTCTTCTTCGCCTGTAGTTGGTCATACAAAGCATCCAATCAGAAGCAAGGACATTCTTCACGTGGTGCACAACACTTTGTACAATCACAACATTCTGTATACAATGGCTTACAAATCGGATTTCATTTCCAGTGTTAAATGTAGTTTTGTTTGTTAGTTATGATTTAGATTATGATGGAAGCTTGCTACTAACCCAGAACCACCAGCAGCTCGCTTTCTCTGCCCACCCAGTTGCAGTCGGAGAAGCGCGTGCTGACGTACTGCTCGTACACTTCGCCTGACGGGTCAATGAATATGCTAATGCTGAGGTTAGCGACATCGATGTTGTCGATTGGCAGGATGATGAGAGCCCGGTACATCTCCGTGTTACCTTTAGTCGGCGTCCAGTCCTTGATGCTGGTGTCGTTCTGTAACACGATGTCAACTGTGCATCCATGACAACGAACATTTTGTTTTAATTATTTATTTATTGTCCCGTCACGCTTGAAACAGTCAGCTAGGTCACACTTGAGACAATGAGGTCTCTCGAAACAGAGGGGTCAGGCTAAAGTAGTTAGATTTTGACTGAACAGAGGGGTCACGACTGAAAAGGTCAGAGGGGTCACGACTGAAACAGAGAGGTCACGTACGAAGCAGAGAAAAATAACACAATGGCAATACGTCTTCTGGTAAAAGTAGACAAAACATCTATATATATATACCACGGACCTTCATGTACTGGATAAGTGTCTCTCATTCGTTGCCTCTTTGTCTTATCAATCGTAACAAACCTCACAAAGGAGGGCTTTCACTTCCGCTTCTGATTTCAAAATGGCGGATCTTCCTATCTCCGAAAAATGTAGTGACAATCGGTGCTGACATTTATTAATGTTCAAAGACAAATGTAAGTTTGTCATTGTCTACTGCATGAGTGACCGTTGTCTTGTACAATGGGGAGAGTCGAATCTTGAATCGGGACTGGGTGGCGGGGAAGGGTCACTGATGGGATGTAATTCTCATTCAACCTTCATTTGCCAGTTAACTTTTCTGAATCAACTTAGATATAAGTAATGATCATGCAGCAAACCATAGACGGAAAAATTTATGTCCAAAGACCCCTTTGCACACGAGATAATCAGCATATTGTCGTGGATGTGAGTGTTATCCTTGTTAAGATGTGTTAAGATAAATACTTTCCTTCCTATCGCATGTCTTCATGAAGACCTCGTAACAATCCCTCGTTTGTCGCCGAGAAGGCTTTGCTGTTGTTAGGCTTGTTTAATTTGCTGTTAGGTTGCTCTGTCCCTCTCTATCTAAAGGTTCTATTCAAGACAGCTGGCGACGAGGAAGTAGAGATTAACATTGGATGATATGCTGCATGCTGGTAGTTACATTATCATGTACACGAATGTCATCAGTCCAGTGAAGCCAGGACAGATACCATCGAGTGAGACATCGTACACACGGACCATGAAAATGACAAACGGACTATAGATATACACCATACAGTGACCACACAAGGAAAGGAAACCTGACATATCCTACAGTGATAAATCACGAATTAAATGAAGGAAAATAAAAATTCTGTACATGAGAAATCATCACGAAGCAAGTAAAGGAGACTGACATACCATGTAGTGAGCGAGAATCAACGGCTTATCCTTAACGGCCACTGAACCCTGCAGGGCCATGATGTCACCGCTGGAGAAGGACAGCCTCTCCTCTCTACCCCGGGTACCTTCCTCCAGGCGAATGAGACACGGAAACAACCTGTCTTCCACAAGCTTCCGGAGGGTGAGTGCTCGGACCAGTGGCCTTCGTCCATCTTCAGTAGATGCTGTTTACTAAACATAAGATTGTTTCGGTCAGTAAAAGAAGAGAATGAAAATTATAGAACCCTGCACACATAGAGATGAAAGATATATATATATATAAAACACACGAAAAGGATAAGAAAGTTACATGTTCAGGTCTGACGAGAGGTGGGGGGCAGGAAGGGCTGATATGGCGACTGTGGAAGGGGCTCAGCAATGGTTCTAGAGAGGACAACTAATGTTTGTGTGGAAGAATAGGGGGTGAGGAAGGTGATAAATCACCCAACTCCAATGTCTGAGCAATAGGTTCGGAGACTTCGCAGGTAGACGGTCACCCTGCCCTTGCCTTCTTGGTCCGAAAGGGACCGGGAGGACGGAGTGTCAACAGCTCGTAAATATTCTCCCTTTCTTTATTAACCAGGATGTTGAATTTTTCCCTCCACTATTTTGCTTGGACCTCAGGAACAGCTAAAGACACTAATGTCAACTCTTTACTTACTTCGCAGTGGAGTAGGAAGATGTTTGGCTTTGGTGGGGCAAACTCCATGCCAACAATGAACCCCTCGCACATTATTGAAAATGATTAGTCGGGTGCTTGAGTCTTGTCTAAACTCTAAGCCACTTCCGCTAGCAGATCCGTCCTACTTTCATATTTTATTTATTCGACTCTCAATTATGCTGAAATGCCAATTAAACCCCTCTTTGACACATTCTGTCACCACTTAACAATGTTCCTGTTTAGACAATCAATTAAAGCCATTTGTTTTTTTTTCTCTCTCCCCGCCTCCTCTCAAAACATGGCCACAACATCCTGTTTACACAAAGTTTCAGTTGTAGTGAATTGAGTATTAGAGGAAATGAAGGTTTGGTTTTCGAAGGGTCAAGGGTTCTAATTAGGTGTTCTCAATCAAAAATGTTTTCTATTATTTCCGACATACCACTCTACCTCAACAAAGCTTCGTTTATCTGTTTTCTTTCATTTGAAATTACATACCTCTTACTCCAAGAACAAAAGATTTATTTATATGATTGGTCCCAGTGGATGTTACTTGTCTCTGTAAGCCAAACCTGTCGCACATCCTACACGTGCGGACATCTTATCGGACATCTTAGACTTACAACCTCGTCGTGAGTACTGAGTACCTGTCGGAGAAGATTCCCTCGATTCAGGGCACATGAAGAAATTTTGTGGAAATAATGGAGATAATTGACAACTAATTTAGACTGTCATTTCACGAAGATTTTCGTGTCAATGATTGCATGCTATGGATTTTACAAAATGTTTTAATTTATAAAGAAATATGACAGTAACTCAGACTCTTACTTAGGTTTGTTACTCATTATTTAGTTATTGACATTCTTTCAGCTACTACTATGTAAGGTTCCGTTTGTTTGTTTGTTTGTTTGTTTGTGTTTGTTTGTCTGTCTGTTTGTTTGTTTGTTTGTTTGTTTGTTTGTTTGTTTGTTTGTTTGCGCTCACAGCGGTCTGAGGACAAAACATTTGCCGGCCTGTCAGACTGACATCCTTGACATTTATTTCACAAATTTCTCAAGAAGCCTGAAATCTCACTCGTGCTTGATAACTGACCAAACGAGAAAGGTTTGATGCTGACAACGATGACAACGATGACACTATCACTGTAACAAACATCACTAATCTCAGGGTTTGTCTGATAACCTGTGTGTCATGCTGCACAAAGTGGCAAAGAACAAAAACTAAGCATCGCTGATGAATTTGTTGTTATCTACACATTATAGGGCTTGAACCCGATAAACTCTCACAAGATGTCCGGTTTGCTGTCTGCCGGAAGTACTTGATGTGAATGACTTAAAAAGTCGTGTAGGTACAAACATGTCTCCTACCCAACCCAATTCCACCATTCAACCCGGGGATTACCAGTGGAAGTTGCAGCTGTCTAATGCTATGTTCTTACTGGAAAGTATTTATAGTGTACTTAGGCAGCTGATATTCGTGGAAAAATAGACATATACTGTATATATATATACTGTGTGTATATATATATCAATGGGCCTTTTCCGAGATTTCGGGAAACGAATCATTCGTCGGTCAAAAGTGAAGTGCAGAAGGAGAGGATGTGCTGAGGCAGACGGCAGTGATAGAAGGTCTGTGGTGTACATGACTGCTCCTGCAGGAAATGAAGCAGGCTGCTGAAAAGAGAGAGAGAAACAAGGCGAGGAAAGAGAGAAAGAGAGAAATAAAAGGGAGTTAAAGAAGGAGAGGAAGAAGTAAATGACTCGAACAGTTCCTTTAGTCACAAACTTGTGTTACTGGACTGCTGGCAGAGGATTTTTTCCAGTTAATTACTAAAACGAGGCAGGCGTGTACAAAGCTTCCGGTTTAGTCACATTTATTTATTTAGGCTCGCCGAGACTAACTTCGCAAGAGGCTAAGTGTTGGTCTCGGCAGACAGACAGCAGTCCACCTACACACGTCTGTATTTAGTGAAGAACCATCAAGAGGAGAGAGAAAAAGGAAGAGTGTGAGAGAGGGAGGGAGACTTGGAGGGGAAGTGGGGAGAGTGAAGGGCTGCTTCTGTAGTATGGTCTTTATAGACCTTTTACTAGGAAGATTACTACTCTCCTCAGCTGCTTTGTTCCTGTCAGGTGTTGTCTAACAATGAACCTTCTGTTGGTGGGTTCACTAATGACAACTACGGGAAGTAGAAATTTGTAATGAGTGGATCCTTCTGTCTGTCTGTCTCCCTCTTATCTGTACACCCTTCAGTCTGCCTCTCACCCGCTCACTTGCATATATATATCAATACATTTATATTTCATATATTATACATATTTATATACATACAAACTTACACAGTTCCCTCCTAGTTTCATTATCACACTCGCATCCTCTTTACAAGTCTACCAACACACACTCTCTCAAAATGTGTGTATATATATATTTTAACTGCTTGTCCAACAGAAAAATGAGGTACTGCGATTTTAACCGAAATTTAATAAAATAAACAACGAAACTAATATTACTGTAGGCGAATGATACACATGGTAAACAACATTGAGTTGATACTGTATACCTGTATACTTCTAGTCACAAATCATCATCAGACTTCTAAATATACAGACCACAAACATGTCGGGAAAACCGCAGAATGAAAAATAAACTTCACGCAGACAACGAGAGAACAGAAACTCCACGCATGACCGATCAAGCGAGGACTTGTTCTATATTCCATAGATATACATTGTACACACGTGACTTATACATTGTACACACGTGACTTATACATTGTACAGACATGTATACACACGTGACATATACACATACATATTGTCGGTGTCCCTCAAGCTGAGACTGTTTACCGAAGTTCACGCTTGAGAAAAGCTCTACAAATTATTTACTTGCCTGCAGGGGTGGACTCAAGGCCGGCCAGCTATGCTCCCAGAAGCGGGTGGGAAAGCGTGTCAGCGTCGAGGATCCCACAGTAAACCTTATTTCTGGATCCCACCCGCGCGGAAGGGACCTAGTGAGTCCATGCTACGTGACCCCATTGGCGGCACACTGGCTTCTCTCCAATGTTTCAGGAGGTCATGCTGTCAAATCACAGTGGTTTGGCCCGAGTGAGCCACAGCGACATCGTCAACAGAACCCATGGCTCGGTGTGTGCGTGCAGTCGTTGTCGCTTTGTGCCAAACACACGAGAGCGGGCTGAGCCACGTGTCGCTGGCGGACTGGGCCCAGCACCACGACTGGTCGCTAGGCGCTATCTAGTGGTTGCTAGGCGCTATCTGGTGGTTGCTAGGCGCTATCTGGTGGTTAGCGCAGAGATAACTGGTGGTTAGCGCAGAGATAACTTGTGGTTAGCGCAGACATGCCAGCTATAATGTTTCATCTGTGTTAACTTTTCAGGTTCAGGACAGCGGCAGGGTTAACTAGCACCATCACCGTGCACACTACCCGCTTCGATACTAACGTTGTAACCTACTACAGCTGACCCAGCTGACGAACCGCTTAAAGACCTACCCAATTTATTTAAATCTACCTGTTTTTTACATAAGTAAGCCCTTATTAAATTTACATTATATACATATATTAGTGTCACAGGGAAACGCAGGGCTATACTAAAAGTTTTTAATAAATTTTATTTTGAAAAAAATATTCCTGATGGAAATGTAGTAGTAGTAATAACAATAACAACAACAATAATAATATAAAAATGCACTATTTGTCAAGCGCATATTCACATTCCCAAGGAATGTGCTCTTAACGCTTAAGAACAAGAAGGAAACATATGACGTACAGGAAAACAAACAATAACATACAAACTGTAAAAAAAAATAATTAAACAGCACAAATGATAAATAAAAACAAATACAGAAAACATAAAGAGAAATCAAATAACAAGATTGAGAATAACATGATATTGAAGAGGAAGATGAGCAGGGACGGGTGTGAGGAAGGACTAGACTGGTGGGAAAGAATGCTATAAGGTGTTTGCTGCATTTGTTTAGCTACAAAACACAATGTTTACTTTCAAAGATTAGCTGCAGCACACCTGAAATTATCACGATAAGTATGGTCTTTCAAATTCAGCTTCTTGAGCTCCAGTATTATAACTGTGATCGGCGGCACAATATGTTGTCAGCAAGGTGACAGCACGGTAAATGATAAAGAATCTCTGCAACAGTGTTCCCGAAAATATTTTTCTGTTTTGTTTTTAATTTGTGAAATTCTTTCTTTTTCTTAATGCTATTTACACCAACAGTTGTTAGCAACGATTAACCGTATCAGCAATGTGTCATACAAAAGTGCAAATTGGTTCCTATGGTAACTTTTAAAACTTGTGACAGTACCTATGTAAGTAAACAGATAAACACGGTACGTGTAATGGTCCCCAGCAGCTTTAAAAATCTGGCAACATCAGCGATGCTTTCGATGCAATATCATCGCTGGATGAAGTCGTTTTTCGTCGTCTGCTGCTTATTGTGTTTAGGCTCATCATAAAGCATACTGAGACAGCCTGGGCCTCACCTATGCTGACGTCCCAAGCGGAATTTTCTAGCAAATATTTCTCGACTAAGCCTCCAACTTAGGCCTAGGACGGTTCGTGCACACGACCCCACTGAGATAAGCCCTTGGCACGACCAACGCATGCGTAGAAGTAGGTGCTGCACCACAACCCGGAAGGAAATTACACTGTGCAGTTGGGACCAAGGGTTTATATTTATTTTATATGAGCTCGCGAGGGCGTGACAGTCAGAGAGGCTTTACTGTCAGCGCCACCAGACTTACCAGATATAACCAGTCAACTGTTATTTGAATTATATCTATAATCGATATACAATATGTAGTATGCCCTAGTATAGGGTGTGTACTTCAGGTGACAGGAAGGCAGATAAAGGTTTGGAGTATTATTCGGTTATCTCGCTGGCTGACTGATTATTATCATGAAAATCAGACGACATATTTCTTTGCGCACGCACACTGTGACTGGAGTCACGTGTCCAGATATCCCTGCACATGGAAGAAGAAAAAGTCCGCGAAAAGTGTCACGTGATAATCAGTCCTGCTTCCTCATTTTTGGGATTTTGAAGAGCTTCCTTCTGACACTTGTGAGAGTAGCCTGTATAAACAGACTGCCTGCTGACCTGTTTGGCTGTTCGGTTGCCTGGAGCAACGTTTGATCTTTC
This sequence comes from Pomacea canaliculata, assembly GCF_003073045.1. Lineage (NCBI taxonomy): Eukaryota > Metazoa > Mollusca > Gastropoda > Architaenioglossa > Ampullariidae > Pomacea > Pomacea canaliculata. Next base: position 9,043,369 of record NC_037591.1, read on the forward strand.
ATGTACCCTTTCTACCTGACAGGTGCACAGACAGACTCTATTATTAGGCTATCCACTCCCATGGCAAAGGTGAAGAAGACTGATCGTTCCTTGCAGACCTGCTCACCATTGTTCAACAGAAGCTTAATGGCGAGCCTCCTTGGCTGCTTCTATCCATGTACCCCGATGACCACCCGCCGGTAGACTATCATACCTGGGGGTCAGCAAGAACCAGACAATGAATGGTAAATGCTGATGATGAGTCACGAGATTACTTTTTTTTTTTTTTTGCAATCCCCTATTTTTTTGCAGTCCAGTTTCCTCCAAACAGCTTTTCGACGGATGGTGCTCCGATGTCTCATCGCTTTCCAGTCTTCGATACAGAGGGACCTGTGACAAAGACATCAGTCAAAGGTCAAGAAAAACATACCTGTTGATTGATCAGTTAGCTAAGTGGTCGATAGGAATTAATTGATTAGTTTATTGATATCTGTCCAATAGCCATCCCAACAGCAGAGAGTGGTAGAAGCAGCTGAACCCGAACCATTTACAACGGGATAAGGTTCACACCGGAAGTGGGAATCATTCAACACATACCATTCATTCAGCCACAAGAGCACACATACACTACATATCAAAGGTAATACCCGAATACATCAATTACGATTGCCAAATGTACATACACTACATATCAGAGAAATAATTCATTCACCTCTAGGAGGCTCCATCATCGAATGCGTCTGAGCAGGAAGTGACGAACGAAGCGTCTTGGGCAGCCATTGGCTGAAGACTTGCCCAACAGACACGGCCCGGCCTTTCCTGTCCTCCTGGTTGTAGGTTGGAGGCAGAGTGTCTCTCTGATGCAACCGTTTAACCCTTTCTGACTCGTCGGACATCTTTGCCTCGTCGATTTCCACGTAGATCGCGTCGTTATTGTCGTCCTCGTCGTTGTCGTTAGCAGCGACATCATCAGTCTTGCGTTCAATGAATGAGGTCGGCTTGGGTTGGTCATCTTTGCTGGAGAAAGTCCTCAAGGTGCGAGACACTTTAGCAGGTAATTTCTTTAATTTCTTTAGCCTCGCAGCTTGCTCTGTTATTACCTTCGTCAGTTTTCGCATTTGAAATCCGGATTTCTGAAACAGAATATTTGTAAATAATTAAAATAATTAGAATACTCTAAAAATAGTAATTGACACGAAAATACCGCGATACTCCAAAACCTAACAGACAAATGAGTGAAAACACTGAACTACTTCAAATTATAATCATTAAATAATCAGTTAAAAGTCGTGTGATAGTCATTGAAGCACGTGAAAGTTAACCTACCTTTGTTTCCCTGCAAGGAAGTCTGATAACGGAACCTGCACATAAAAACACACGTGACTTTGAATAACGAGCGTCGCTGGACGAGTGAAGGGTTATGTCACAGCGCGTGCAGTCATCTGCACCATTACACAAACCCCAGCAGAGCAACAAGGAGTTCGAACAACAAGGAGATAACAATTCTAACAAGTGCCATTATTATTATGTCAAATGTACCTCACGAGTGGGAGAGCAACAGTAGGTGAACCAGAACCATGTCAGCAAATTCAAAGCCTTTTCAAAGTCGCTCACCATTTCCCTGTTCGCTGCTGCAAAACTCTTCGTCGTCGCCGTACACGGCTGCCAGAGTGAAGCCCAGGCAGGTGTCGACAGGTACATCGTCTTCAAATTCGTAGATGGCGCTGGTGTTGTCATGGTTGCCACAGTTACTGCAGCGTCCTCGGACTGCGTGGGAGGAGACTGGCGGAGTGGAAGTGTTTGGTTTGTACCTGCATCCAAAGCGGCACAGATAAAAGATTCAGAAATATGTCGCAGCAGCTGTTTAAAATATGACAACAGGCACCTCACCTGGAATCTCAGCATCAATATGATTGTGTTTACCTAGAATCTCAGGTAGGTGGTTCTGTACTTATCTGAAGAACGTTTCACCACAGTCAACACTCACCTACGAGAGATCTGGATGCTAGAGGTGTGTGTGGAGGGTTACCGCTGTGGTCTACCCTGGCATCCACGGCCACGTGAGACCTCGCGACCCTGGGTACCCTCGGTACCCTCGGTACTGCAGCAGACGACATCTCTGAAAACGTTTGGTGTCCAGCTCCGGACTGCCTTTCGCAAGGACCTGAAGACGTCACAGCATCCTTTGCCAGCGCAGCAGACGACAGTTTCCCGGTACTCGCTGATGACGTGGGTGGCGCTCCTGCCGCAACAGGTGACGTCAACGGAATCCTGGCCGGCGCCGCAGGTGATGTCACAGTATTCCTGGTAGTTGGGGACTGAGGCTGACGGCTGCTTGTTTCCGTTAGGGACGTCACCGAGTCCGTTTGGTTCAACGCGTTCACTGGTTTGCTACCCCTGTTGACCCTAGGGGGCGCGACTGGCTTCTCCATGCTGGTGTCCACCACCACTTCGACCCACCGGTCTGCTCTGCCTCCTGCACTTCTCGCTGTCAGACTTGCAGCATCTGAAACTGAAAGGTAATGTTGATGTCAACGAGTCGTCACGCTTCACTGAAGCCAGGGATTCGTCTGCGATGTTTTTTTTTTTTTACATTCGTCCCAACGTTTTTCCTTTGCTGTGCTGAGAAAAAACAAGGCTGAGCATCTAAGACTGAGGTTGAATGTACTGTGCTAACAACGCTTCTACAATAATTGTTTTAGTAGTTAGTGCAGACGTATTTTCCACTGCAATTTAAAAAAACCGGAAGAGGTCACACAAACAATCGGGTGAAGGTCACATGCATGTATAATTCTCTGAACAGGAGGATGCAGCGTGCCACCTCTTGCGTAACCTGAATTTCTGCATCGGACAATGAGTTTTCATTGAGGGGAAGGCCCAGAGCTGAGTAGACTTTGTGGGAAGTGACTCACGCACTTGACTTCGCTTTCCTGAGTTCTTTCCCGGGCTGCGGCTCTTCGCTGTAAGTACAATCTGATTTTATGAAACGAGTGACACACACACACTATAAGATGAGGAATGCTGAGTGGTTATAACACTGTGTGGTCCAGCTTACACACCAGCCGGTTCAAGATCCACGTGGGGCAACGGACGTCTCCTAGTGTAGCCAACAGTTGATTGGGTATGTTGACTCCATGGACGATAGAGGAAGGTCTCTCTCCCCAAAGAACGAAAGATTTGGGAACTATCTGAATTATTGTTATTGTTGTTATTATTATTATTATTATTATTATTATTATTATTATTATTATTATTGTTGTTGTTGTTGTTATTATTATTATTATATTTATTATTTATTATTATTATTATTATTATTATTATTTATATTATTATTATTATTATTATTATTATTATTGCAAACTCGATTATTCATTTTCAAGGAGAGTCTTGGGTAAAGACTTGAGAAACGTACCCTTTTCCCGGAGCACTTCCTCCTCCCTTCCGACCCAATCGCACCCGTTAAACCTGGTGTTGATGAAACTGCCGTACGAGTCCTGGCAGATGGAGACCTCAAGGGAAGCCAACTGAGGGTTAACCAAGGGAAGTAAGATCAGGGCGCGGTAAACGTCTTTCTCTGAGGTATCGAAAGCTCCTCCGTTATAGATTTTTCTTTCACTCTGAAAAAAAGAAAAAGTCCTTACCACTGTGCTATAACAGTGTAGGAGGATCAGCAAGCTGTCGCTGTCCCTTGACTGGAAGAATTTGCTAAGTAAATACTAACATCCACGTTCCTTGTTCCCCAAGAACCAACATTCCGTTTGACGAGAAAGCGCAGGAACATTGTAACGAACGAACGAACGAACGAACGAACGAACGAACGAACGAACGAACGAACAAACGAACGAACGAACGAACGAACAAACGAACGAACGAACGAACGAACGAACGAACGAACACAGACATCGTGACACTGATTTATTCATCAACAAATGACCAATGGGACTCACCGTGTAATGAGCGAGGACGGTTCCCTGGCCGTTGTCGGCGCCGCTGCAGGCCACCAGAGCAATGACGTCACCGCTGGACAAGGACAGCGACTCGATGTCACCACGAATTCCTTCCTCCAATCGCACGAGAGCAGGAAGGCAGTTCCTAGAGACAAGTTCCTTGAGAGAAACTGTCTCTGACACACACGAGGCGCCGTCTAGCGCCATGTTCATGCACTGAAAAAAGAAATTCCTCCTTTGAGATGGAAGCAATCACAGAAACCTCATTCTTCCAAATGTCGGTTATCGTTGTCGTCATAGAAACATACTTTTGCAAGACTGTGGAAATCAGTTGAAGACAGTAAAGTTTTTAAGGAACTGAGGAACTGTGAGGCTTCAGCTTACAAATACAAATAAACCTATCTTTTAAAATCGTTTTCAGGAAATTGTTTTGTCTGCCAGCTGTAACACGAGAACATCACTTTACATTAACAAACAAAAATAAAAACAATTTCTCCAGCAATAATTAAACATTTGTATGCATCCACTTAAAATTGGAAAACAGTCTAGCATCTGTTCCCGAACATAGATAATTATGATATCACTGCATGGGCATCTGCATGTGTGTGTTCTTCATAAGTCTGTTGTCCATCTGGACACAACCAGAATAAATGTTTGCAGACCACGTGTGGTTGTAGTTGTACTAACTCTAAACCTTTAATTTCTGTGACTCCCTTCAATGCCAAATTCCTGTCGGAGTGAGTGCCAGTCGTCAGTTTGTTGATCAGGAGTTTGTCACTAATTGTCACTAATCTATGCCCTTCTGTTTATTTTATTAAATTTGATAACATCAGGTTTGGTCAAATATAACAGCTTCCGGTTTCTATACTTTCGATAGTAATATCCGTTTTATTGATGTGTTTGCTTTTTTCTGTAGACTAATGGCACTTGAATCGAGAGATCAATCAGTGTCAATGGATGATTGCCTACAAAGTGGAACAAGAGGCCTGGTACAATATTTCCTTGACAGTGTCACGCACACACGATAGTGTAATCACTGTTCAGCCATCAAGCCATCAAGCCATCAAGCCATCAAGCCATCAAGCCATCAAGCCATCAAGCCCATGTCTCAAGAGTGAAACAAAATCATCGTCTTGCACTGAAAACACTAAGTAGTAACCACAGGCAAGAGAGAAGCACGAAAAATATATCTCGTCGTCTGTTATCGTTCATTTGTTGACATTGTTGTCTTTAAACAGTATTGACATGATAGTATTTCTGTTAAGTTGTCACATGTTTTAAGCAAGTCTTCAAGAAAATGGGTATTTTAATTGCTAAAAGTAAACCACGCCTGCTGAAATTGTCTTAAAATTTGATCAAGCACTTAACAATAGAGGGATGGCCGGTCATGTTTGACTATTTCTTCCGTTTTTTTACCGGTTAAAATCTTTGATAAAAATCAGAGTTAATAAAAAATATGCTTGTCTTTATCTAAAATTGTATTCTACTCAAAGAATGACTTTAAAAAAATGTTTTAGGTTGATATGGAACACATTACTTGCCTCTGTAACATTAAGCAAAAGACACTGTTGATGACGACCATCGTCTGCTGCCAATGTTTACCTCCCCGCTGGTCACAAACATTTTCCTTTGCTATGTTTAGAAAATGTACTAGAGACAAGTCTGGGCATCGAACCGTAGCTGAATGTAGTTTACTAACAATCTTTTCGACAGTTTATTTCGTGGTAAGCACAGACTTTGTTCAAATTCTTCACACATATATCAAATAATCCACATCAACACAAACAAAATGTCGGCACTACAAAGTAGGGTGGAGGTCACATGCATGCATAATTCTGCGAAATCGTCTTTGGTACCGAGTGCAGTTTGTAGCATCACGTGATCCAGAATCGTAACCTCACATGTTGAGGAATGAGCTTGCATTAATTAGCGCACACAGTTGCTATAATTAGCAACCCAAACTCAAAATTTATGAGATTCGCAAAACATTAGTTTCCCCACTAACTGTTATGATTTCATGCGTGCTATGCCTTTATCGCGAATTTATTATTAGTAAAATATTATATTTTTAAATACATATCTTGATTATTGCACATCTTTGAAGAAAGACCGTTGCTGTGACGGACACGCGAAACGAAGCACGCATAACAACACATTCCCCAAACGGGAACCGATCCCAGCACTTACGGACTGGCAATGGTTTGAACACCTACTAGTCTTACGTGTTAGTCATATCTTAAAAACTCTTACTAAAAACTCTAATTGCATGTTGCAACCTATATTTTACATCAGCACACTATTCACACTATAGAATCTAGTTTACCAACATCTCATTAAGTTTTCACCTACCTGTTAAATGTCAACACATCCCTGATTCCCCGCTGACAGGCGCAAGAAAACACTTTCCCCAGTATGGCGGCCTTAACCTTGTGATGTATCCACCAACACTTCCTGCTCCAAACGGTTACAAGTAAGAAACTTTGTTTGACAGTTTACTGATAAGACTCTCGTGAAAAAATACTGTGTGTGAAAGAGAAAGATAAGTTGCTAAGTCAGGTCGCGCGTGTTTAGCAACAGACATGTCCACCAAAAACTGTGAGTGCGACCGTCGCTAAAGGAATTAAATTAGTTGAGGAATAAAAAAAACACCAACTCGATCACAAGTGTTTTTAAAGCCAGGTCAATAATTTGTATCAATCATGTGAGTGAGGGTTCTCAGTAAGCGAAAACATTCGCGGCTTTAACACGCTCGTCGATGACGGTCGTCGTCGTCGTGGTTGTCATCGCCATTAATAACGACTTTCTTTGAGTTCATGACATGGTCGCTACTCGCATGAGACTTAGACACCGTTGTCAGCAATTCCTTTCCCTCAACACAACCACGCCACTCCACTCTCAGGGGCAAAGGTCAGAGTGGACCTGGTAAATCATGATAAGGGAAACTAGGTTCACACTTTTTTACCTGTCAAGAGTATATTTCTCGACACTTTGAAGATGACTAACAAGTTTACTTTTCACTAATCTTTACCAATTCAACATACTTTTCTTTTTGTGATTATTATGATGATTATTGTTGTTGTTATCGAGCGCTTCATCACAACCACAACAACTAGCGCTCTCTAAACTAATCAACAATAATAATGAAATGACATTGAAACCAGTGGCTAGCAATAACACTGCAGACACTAAACACATTTAGACACAGTCAGGTGATAGAATACAAGGTAATGAAAGTTGGAGTGTGAGATTAAGTGTAAAAAAAATGTACAACAAATAAAAACCATGTACAGCTGAAGTGTGATAATACATATTGAGTACAAAAGATGAAGCATAACAGTTTTAATCGCAGTACTTTTTTAGTGAATGTGATTTTAGTGAGCGTCTGAAAATAACCTTTGAATCAGAACAGCGAATGTGGTATGGAAGTAAGGTCGGCCATGTTTTCCTGGGGAAAAGTGTTTGTGGTCCATGTTCTCGTCTGTGGTGCTGTTGGAGTGTGGCACAGTATCTAACACGAATCATTTGTACTAAACACACTGCCACCATACATCAGGACAAAATACATCGTTCCCTATTACCACAAACAGTTTGAAAGGTCGCCCTTGTTCAAAGGTCTGCAACTCTTACAGTGTATCACACCGAGAGCCGCTACGAGTAACTTCCCTTTCCCATTAAGACGAGATATGATTCGAAAATTAAAAATCTGACAGCGCTATTTATATATACATGTACATATATCATTTGGTTCGCCCTTGATTGAAACTTCAAAAATGTTGTTTTGACACATGTCAGGTGATCAATTGCCATGGAAAATGTTAGAAGATATATATTGTTTGAAAATAAGTAGAAATAAATATACCTTAGTTATTTTCACGATTTTTTTTCTTTGTAAAACAGTATGTTTATATTAAAGAAAAAATATTTAAAACGTTGTAACTACTAAACTACTAACTGTTTCAAATTAAGCTAGCTTTAAAATGGTAGCTATTATATGTCAATAAAATGCTATAAGATTTTGAAGTGAACAAACCGAAAGTCTTCCTGTCACAAAACAACACATGGCCACAGGATTTTTAGTTATTGTGCGGCGAATTGATGGAATTCTCTCCCTTTCCATATCCGCCACCTACCCACTATTGAATCCTTTACACGTGCACTGAAAACACACTTCTCCTGTAAACATGACTCCTCACAACCTTTCCCATAATGCTAGTCCTTTGTCACACCCTTTTGTAATATCATGTCACTCTCAGCTCTTGTTCTCGTTGTTTGGTTCCTCTTTGTGTTTTCTGTATTTGATTTTATTCTTCGTTTAGTACGGTTGTTTATTCTTTTATAGTTCATATGTTATTTGTTTGTTTTCCTGTCCCTCGTATGCTGTCCATGTTTCGTTCTTGTTCTTAAGTGCTAAGATCATGCTCCTTAGGAGTGTGAGTATGTGCTTAACAAATTTTGTATTGTTGTTGTTGTTGTTGTTGTTGTTGTTGTTGTTGTTGTTGTTACATTCAGAAGCCAAATGTTGTTGTTGTTATTATTTTAAGAAGCCAAATAGATTGTGCGACACCAGAAAGCTTTCTCCGTGTGTTCGTGTGGCCAAGGATGGTGGTAGTAAGTTCTGAATGGCTGTATATACGCAGTTTACACACTGTCCGTATTTACCGGCTCTCAGTCTTGTCTAGAAAAGATCGAGAACCCGAGTGTGGAAATTTCCATTGACCCTGAATGTACTTTTGTTGGAATGGCGAGTGAATGCTCATTCTGCGAATAAAGGACGTGACCCAGTTTTTCAAAAGACTGTTGCTATGTCCCAAACATTCGATGTTTTCGCCAGACACACGCACACATTCACAGAGAGAGAGAGAGAAACTGTGTATTAATAAATAATCGGATCATTGGAAATCGTGAAGATTCGATTCTAAAATCAAACATTAATTATGCAAAGCTCGCTGGGTATTCTTGAGACAGTTGGTCTGTATGATAGTATCTCATTTGTTTTCTCTTTTTCTGTGTGTGCGGTGGGGGAGGGGGAGGAATGATATAAAATTAAAAACTTGTGCACGAGAAAGAGAGAGGGGGATTTGGAGAGAGAAAATAGGGGAATGGAGATGAATGGAAAGTGTTGCAATTCTCTAACATTCATTTCACTTCTGTCACGCCTCTGTGTGTGTACGATGGCCTCGTAGGTCAGGACGATTCTGCTCCGGAATAATCAGAATGAAAGTACGCTTTTGCTTCTAGACCAGACCTGGGCAAAGGCCGGCCCGCGGTCCGGATCCGGCCCGCCTCCTGTCTCTGACCGGCCCGCTGGCCCGCCCGCCAGTACATATACTATATATACAGTATTGGGTAAAACTGAGTTAACTATATTAGTCCGGCCCTCTAAAACCATCCCAATTTCTCATGCGGCCCCTTGGGAAAATTAATTGCCCTCCCCTGTTCTAGACCATGATGACCGTGTGTATAATAAGAACTTTTATCCACCTGCTAAAGTTGTCTCGCGTGCTCAAACCCTCCCACACACACACACACACACACCACCACACTACCACCACCACCACCACCACCACTACCAACACCACTACCACCACCACCACCACTACCACCACCACACTCACTGGCAAGCTCACACCAAATACATTCAAAGGTCAGTCAGTACAGCAGTACAGTATAGAGATGTAGTAGAAAAAATACACCACCACCTCTACTCCTCACAAACGTGATCTTATTTCTTCCCCTCTCTCACTCCCCCTACACACTAACTGATCAACCACAAGTCGCAAGGAGCAATACCTATCAACACAAATCACTAGAGAGACCAAACATAAACAGGTGATCACAGGGTAAATGAACCAAGTGACACTCAGCCTGAGTCCTTCTGCTGTGTAGTCTCACCCTCTCCTCCACACTCGCCCCTGGGAGTCTTTCAGCAAAAGGTTCGCCACTAAAACCTTGTCATTAGGATCGTTGTGACCAGAAAACAAATGAATTTATAATTTGTTCGTTATTATTTTCTTTGGTCGTTCGTTGGTCCGTTTAGTTAATAATTTTGTTCTCTTTTAAATATTTTATTCGTTCGTTTGGAACGAATTCATGTTTTACTCATTTGTTCAATGATTCTGTACCCGGGGTCCCCGGAGCCTCACCTGGTGCCTGGTGGACCGTTCCCAGTTATAGTTCGTTTGTTTGTTTATTTATTATTCATGTCCGGTAGTAAAACCCACAGTTCTGTCCCCAAGCTCTGCTGGTAAAGGACGAATGATGATGTGGTTGTGTGCGTCTTCAGACATTCCAGTCGAGGTCGCCGAGGATGTGAGGGTCTTTAACATTGTTCTAGATGAAAGCATTGAAACCACTGGTCTGAGAAGAAGACCTGATGGCCTCATCCTCACATTTGATTTCCCAAGCGTCTTGATTCGTGTGAAAATAACCCTCTCGTCTCCATTTTTCTGACATGAGAAGTTAAAGGCTAAGTCACAGGATTTCCCAACCAAGTCTTGCTTAATGAAAATGTTTTCAATCGTCCTCCTACTCCCCTGTTTCTGTCTGTTTACTGTCTGACAAAAGGCATAAAGAGTTTTCGCCTCTCTGTAGTTTCTAAGGGGTCCTCAACTCTGCCTTTATATTATTTCTCTTCAAAAGTTTGCCTTTGCTACTTGATCGAGTTTGTCCTAATGTTCCCTTCCACTGAGAATACGCAGACTTAGAGGATCTTGTTCATAGTGACTACATGTTTGACTTTGTATATATATAATGAGACACCTAGAACCACACTTCCCCCGAAAATAAGACCTCACCCGACATTAAGCCCTAGAACGATTTTCAGGGTGCTTGGCACATGATCCATTCCCCAAATATAATCCCTAAAGATCATCAGCCAGACGGACGGACTGAATTATAAAGTAATGATGTTAATGTCTAAACAAATAATATTACTACACTAACTGTAACATAACTTATCGTCGACAGTGATTCAGCGGGAAATGGAGTCGCAAGAAATCCATGGTTTTTGAAGAATTATGACGAGACAATGCTAGTCTATCCTCAACCCTCTCCCCACCACCTTTTTTTTTTTTTTCTTGTCTATCGGCTACTTACCTATTCATCTTCCTCTGCAGATTCACAAAACTCTCAGTTCTGGCTGCCTGGCCGTGAGGTAACCATAGTTACTGGTTGGGCTTAAAACATCGATGTCCCCCTCCTTCCCCTCACACACCCACACCTCTTAGTGGAGGGCTTCACTCATAAGCTCAGAGACTTGCGTGCGTAGTAGCCATCAAGCTAAAGGACAAAATACAACAATAAACCCAGTCCAGCTGCTTATGATCCAAGACGACCTTTCAACCCGACCTAATGACGTGTCCCTTATTATCTCCCTTCGCCGTGGTCGTCAAGGCCGACAATCGATTTCGAAACGTGACCCGGCGTCTTTCGATGCCAAGCGATGATGACTGATGTAGAGAGAAGATGAGAGAAAGAAAAGAAGAATCACAGGCTGTAGACGCAAAACACAAATGCTGGTTTAAAAAATCACCATAACAACAAAGTTGTAAGAATAATACGCTCATGTCGCCGAATAACACAAAGACAGACTGCTTCGTTTTCAATGGTTGCTCGACTCTAGTGTACTGTTGGACGGGTAGACCGGGTAAACGGGTGGCTCGCTCCTTCCAGTCAATAGCACAACGAAGCGCATGCGCTGTAAACGTGAGTGAGAGAGAGAAAGACAGAGAGACAGACGGTCGTCTGCTGGCCGAGGTCCTGGTTGCAGTGTGGCCAACACTCAGTCCTCCACTTTCATGTCAGCCTCTCGCCATCCCCACAGCTCAGTATCTTTGGTGTCCATGGAAACTAGACGGCAACGAAGTGAGTTTTATCTTATCATTTTACAAAATTAAATAACTGGGAGCTAGTTATGCTGTCCTAATTTTTAATTATTGTAATATTCCTGAAAGGGTAAAAGAAAAGAAAATAAAGGTGAGTTAACTGTGAGAAGCTTTGTTAGAGGAGAAACAAGGTGAGTTTACAACATGTTTATTGATATTTGATATTGATATTTTCTTGTTGCCCAGCATAGAGTTAGACTGCCATGTGGTGTGTCTTAGTCACTCTAGCAACTTAGTAGCAAGACATTCGGGGTCAGCACACGTGTCACCTGTACTCCAGGTTTTTCTGTGTCAACTGAAGTACACTTCAGTTCGTCTTTCTCGCCTCATTCAGGTGTGGTCTGTAAACAAAACAATCAATTTCGATCTTAGCATGTTGACTTTGTTTCTGGTGATCCGGTTGCTTTGTTCTGCAGGGTCACCTTAACCGAGAGGAAGAATAAAAATGCAAATAAGGACTAGTACGTGATAGCTACAATGAATTTCTTTGAATTACTGTGAATTACTATAAATTGTCAGATATTTTAATGGCTGTTTGACTGTGGAAATTTAACCGAGTGTAGTCTTGTGATTTGTACTTGCTAATAATTCCAATAATGGTCCATATTAGTAATTTTTGTCAATAATAAATATATTTCACGCGAACATGTTTCACAGCAATAAATCCGCTCAGACTGTCAAAAACCAAACCTATGAGTGATGATATGTTTGTTATTATTTGGTGACAGTCCTCTCCCCTCCCCCATTTGTTATCGCTTCATATGAGGACTGCCCTTGTGTCAAAACATCTTTCTTTACATCCTCCAATGTTTTGATGACTTGTCTTACTTTTTTTCTCTATTTCTTAACTCTTCTCTATTTTATGTTTACAAGTTTTGACAATATGGTTGTGATATGGTTGAACAATGGGTTATAATATCTGCAGCGCTTGCTATGTTACATAAAAACATCATACAGAGGAGTACACAAACACAACATACAAAATACTGTTTGTACACATCATACTGTACAAACAAAAGACAGGACACTCCCTAAATAGTTAACACACAATCATCACATAATTCTATACATAACTCCAAGCTCGTAACCATGCGATGATTATCTAGTCAGAGATGTCATGATTTCCACACAAAAAAGAAAAATTCTTGGCGTCTGGTCTCATTTTGAATTGGGCACAACATGCATCTACATCGTCATCATTTTGGTCATCATCTTCATCGGGGTCTTCACCGTCGTCGTTTTCAAACGCCCGAGCGGTTCGTGCAACAACAGCTCGAGCCTCGTGGAACTATCGACACACATCAAACGACTCTCATTCCCTTTGTTTGATGTCGCTCCTGTACAAACATTTCAGCCACGTGGAGCATTGTGTTCTCACACGTGACATCACCCAGGACACTTCATGGTCCTCCCCCTTCTAGCCAGTCTAATTTTATTTCCACTACCCCCTCCACTCAATTAAACTTTGCCCCTGCATCACTCATGCACGTCTATGGACCTTCATAAAGTCCGTGCTTCTGAGAAACAATGTATGTCTTCATTATGAGGTCCATGCCTCTAACAGACTTACAGAAACAATATATTCCCAATCTTTGGTCTTCATACCTTAGTTTTGGCGGTTGAAATAGAGGGTGGTCAACGAACGGGCTACTTTTCAGTGCTCCACCCTGGAAAATGCAAACTCTTGTTTCTTCTTCTTTTTATTTTTTATATATTTTTGTTTTTGTTGTCGTCGTCGTCGTCGTCGTTTACCTTGACTTTATTTCTTTATAAAAAAACAAACAATATATATATTTCTTATATAAACAAACAAACTCTCATTTTTGGTCCATCTGGAAAGGTAATCAAGAGTAAGATGTCTAAACATTAACACTGGCGAGCGCTACGTGTTCTCAGTTTGAAAAAAATATTTTAATGAACGAAGCATCACAGAAAAGGAAAATCTTGAATTAAAAAGAAATTGGGTGCAATCAAATGACTATCAAAACTATTTCTCTACGAATTGTTATTTTTTCTTGCTTTTTATATCAGTTTGTCAGTCTTCGTTCCCGAAACGCATGTAGAAGGGTGAGGTGGCTTTCCTGTGCAATCTCTCCACAACGATTGCGAAATCGCGACCAGCTATTTTCCCAGGAATGTTTACACTTGACGATTTGATTTTGTGATAATAAGACAAAGAAAGCTATTATGCCTTCCATTGGTCGAGCTTTCTCCGCACGTGCGCAAACAGTCTGCTGCCGAGTTCTCCTAGTGACGACAGCCTTGTGTCAACGCCCTCGGAACATGACTCAAAGGATTTTCCAAAGGTAACCTACGCAGAGAAACGGCTTGTCAGGTCACGCACTTTTCTTTTTCAAAAGGTGACAATAGAGTTCAATATCAAGGCTATCATTTAGCAGATCGGGTCATACCATAACCTCTACTGGCTGTTTCCCTGGAGAGCAGAGGAGTGTACTGCGCTGACGCAGCAAAACTTCACTATTCCAGCATACCTGTTCACTTCGGGTTGTGATTTAAACTACCTGTAGAATATTTTTTTTTTATTTTTTTTTTTTTTTTGCAGAAGAAAGTCGGCAGAAGCACTTTGTCAACGAGACATGTTTAAGTTTACAAATCCGTGGATGGACTGTCCTTACCTGTCATCTGCTAGTGTTTCAATTTGTTTAAATTATACCTCGATATTTCCATCCTACCTATAAAAAAAATACAGTATGGTCCGATATAAAGAAAACGAAACGTCAAAGAAAATATGACTGTATTCAGAAAATCTTTTTAAAAGTTATCACCCCTTCCACAAGTATCGCAAATGGCATTATGTCCCCTTCGCTTCATATTTTGATTCTCGCTGTCCTCGAGCTTATTAAGAAGATCCACAACTTTTAATGTCTTACTGGTTTTTCTCTTGAATCCTTCCTCTTTTTGTCTAAAAGGTTTGTTGCTGTTCGTGATTCTTGTCGTGGGGTCGCTCCTGCTCCTCGTCTACACTCACACCCCCTTTGTGACGTCATTTGACGCGCCAGTCGTCGTGGAAGGGAGGCAAAGGGCACGACCTGTTCTAACCAATGGGAGCCAGCCTTACATCTGCGCCACGATCAAAGGCAGGATCGGCAACGCCCTCTTCTATTATGCCGCCATGTTGGGCCTGAGTCACACCAACAACATGACCTTAGTCCTGCGTGACGTCAGCGTCCTGCGTCACGTCTTGCAGCGACCTCCGAAGGAAGACGAGAAGTTCGAGGAACTGTGTCAGCACGCGACACGTGTCACAGAGACCACGTGTCAGTCTTTCGATGAAGGTCTCACGCACCTCGCACGCAACGACGTCTACGTCATCGCAGCAGGATCGTGCCTCATTTCCTGGAAGTACTTTGAACCAATCAAAAGAGACCTTCCTGAGCTGCTGGCTTTCAAGGATTCTATCGTCAGCGAGGCCAGGAGGATCGTGGGGGACCTGCGGCGTCGGTGGAACACGACGTTGGTGGGCATGCACGTGCGACGCGACGATCACACAGGTGACAGCACTGCTTCTGTTTACTCATAGCTTACTGATTGTGCTACCTGCCATGAAGCAGGATTCTTGTTTATCTGTATGTAATAGGATTTGTAAATTTAAAGTAAAGATACAACACCAGGTTTTCACAGCAGTTTCGTTGGTTGACGCTAACAGCAGACTCAGCGTAAAGAAAAAAAAATAGAATAAAACCTACGGAATGAAGGAGTGCGTGAAAGAAGGAGATATTTATATATACTTATCTATATATAGATATCTACACTTTGTTAACTGTTGGGGTCTTTTGTGACAGGATTCATGGCGTACTGGAAAGGCCACAAGCCCGTCACCCCGGACTACCTGCACCGCGCTATGACGTACTTCCGGGTGCTTCTGGGCTCCGTGCACTTCGTTGTGGCGAGTGACGAACGCGAGTGGTGTCGTCAGCGCCTCACCCAGGGGGTTGATGACGTCACTATCCTGACGCCTCGGTCAGCCGAGATGGACATGGCAGTGCTGTCCTTGACAGATCACATGATCATTTCTGTGGGCACGTTCGGGTGGTGGGCGGGGTACCTCAACCCCGGGGTGAAAACCTACATGCAAGACTTTGTGGTGCCTGGGTCCGAGTTCTCGGGAGTTTTTAAGAGCGTCAGCGCCAGGGACTACTTTTACCCGGGGTGGATTCCATTGTAGAATCAGCTGCAATCTTCGCGAACATCAAGATTGTCTGAAGACTGAAAGTGGCTTGTCTTGTTGTCAAACAGTTGTGACATAATGACGAGGTAGTTGAATGCTGCATGATTGCTTAACAGCAGTTTTTTAAATCTTTGATTTGCAAAAGTGATTACGGAAAATATTTATTTCATTATTTAAGAAACATTGCGAAGCCCCGCAAACAAATAATGTAGCAGACGTCTGGTGGAGAACACCTGTAATTCCCGCTGTCCGCAAAGTTTCTTCATCTCCAAGTCTTGACACAGATGCGGAGGCCAAAAGACGGGTCGATTGTGGAGGAAGAAGAGGACTTTATTCTAGACAGGCTGAACCACTCACTTCGGCACCAGCTGCTAAGCTATGAGACTACCTCAGCCACTAGACAGCCCTCATCTCTTATCTTTTACTGAACGTGTCAGAGACTATCTTGTGTGGCCTGAGAAATGGAGTATTTATTTTGGATTCATATTGATTACCAAGGCAGCAATTTTTTTAAAAAAGAAAAAAGACCCACAAACAGAAAGAAGGAAAATTGACGCAGATATATTTATACATCAACGATGTGCTACCAACAGGAGGAACTTATTGCATTGAAATATCCAATAACAGATCCGGTAACGGTCGGCATTTGTTGATGAGGATATCTGAATACATTATTTTAAAGAAATAGATATGTTTTATAGCAGTAACGGCTTATTCATCCGAAATTCTAGAAAGTCTTGTGTTGGTGAGCGTGTGAGAGTGCGGATGAGGATGTTTATCGGCCTAGTTGCTGTCACTGTTGCCTAGCAACGCTAACAAACTAGTTTACCCATGCCGCCGACTATTCTGTTATCCAAGACGAGATGAAATTTGCTTTCCTTAAGTAGTTGTCGGCGGACATCACATCCAGTCATCCAGTTCTTGCCACATACATGGAAAGCTGCTTCACAGTCACATGACTTGCCAAAGACGTAATCGCTAAAAATAGCACAAAACAAAATAACATCAGTGTTGTATATATTTGAGATGCCAAGGTTATATACGAAACATATTTTACTTTCCTCTTGATCACCCGTTCATCGTCGCTTTGGTTAAGAAATCATGGATATATTGCACTGAAGTGATTCCAAGTATTTTTTAATAAATTCATAAGTTGTATACAGCAAAGTCAATAGACCAATAGGCATAACTGATAAAATAAGTTATCAGGAAAAAAATACAAGAAAAAAGGATGCTGCTACAAAAATGTACTTCCTTGAGTGACAGCAACATTAGAAACACTTGGTGATGATGTTGCTATGAAGAAATAGTTCTCTGTATTCATGCAACAGTCGCGCGCTGCTTACTCTCGTCAAGACTGTAAAGGTTATCGCGCCCTGACCTTTCAGAATGCCAACTAAATCAATTTTGTCATATGAAAAATTCAATAGTAGGATAATCAAGGAACTCCACAGTAACATTCTGTAAAATAAATATCTTTCAATGTGAAAGGAGATTCTGATGCCGAAGGAGCATCCTCGTTGGAACTAGCGGCACGCATCGTCTGCGCGAGTTTTCCCGTCCACAACAGTCGCAACATTTAGCTTGTTGAAGTTGGAAAATTCACAAGAAGTTGAGCACCTAAAACTGAAAATGAGAGAGATGATGTAGTGAAGGTGACGGAAACCGGGAGGGACCAGAGAAAACCCCTGACAGCAAGTCCTTTGAACAGGTGTCATATATAATAAAAAAAATCAAACTGAGCCGAGACCTGAACCCACTGTCTTTTCGTTCTCACTGCAGTGCTGTGCTGTGGCCTTTGTTCCAAGTGAGTGGTTTACTGTACTAGGCCTTCGTGTGAAACAATGCCAGCTCTATTCACTGGGTTGAGGCATGTAGAATCAGAGAGAGAGAGATCCGTCATTCGCAGCAACTGGGCGACGTCAACAACCGACATTGTCAACACGCAAGTCTTAGTCTCTGTTTCTCCACCACCACCACCATCACCACGACGACCACCAACACCACGACCTGTGCCAGTCACTGAGACCTCGCCGCGTCTATTGATCGTCAAGACTGTGTATCTACTAAAATAACTCTCACTACCCGGGCTGCACCCGACAGCACTGGAATTGGGGGGGGGGGAGTTAGAAAATTTACAATCGACATTCCGTAAACAAAACAACAACAATGAGGATAGGCAACTCCTCTGCAGTCCCGTGTAGGTTATTGCAGGAAACTCAAGATGTATGATGATGTGATTGTGTGTGAGAGAGATAATCAAGACACCGTTAACGTTTTCTTACCGTTCGATTTCTTGACTGAACTTATTCTTTGTTTTCCCTTGCATTAAATGCATTTCAATTTTATGACATGATGTCTTGCAGGGCACTTGCAGAAGCGCTTGTCAATAATAATAATAATTATGATAACAACATAATGCGCACTATAATGACTGTGCACTTTTTAGCCGGCTCCCCGCCCTGGAGGACAAGCTCAGTGTGCTTTACAGAAAGTTGATTCATAATCCAAACAGATGGAAGGCATCCACAAATCTGATAAATATTATGTGGTTGTGTGCTGCACAAATATCCGACTGTTCTCAATAAAAAAAAAATAAAAATAAAAATAAAAAAAGAAAATCAGGAGGTACACCTGCCAATCGGAATACAAATGTCGATCGACGTGAAGGATAAAACATACATGAAGAAGGAAAAACGGCGTCAGCCACAGTAAACAAATTAAAATGCAGACCACTCTCATCTCTGAGTACAGGTAGATTACATATAAATATTTTTATTCTCTTCGTGCCATCCACAAGGAATCAGGAATAAACAACGGGCCAGAACCTGTCGCGAATTCCTTTGGTCAGACGATGAGTTGAACACAGGTGATGACCTATACCTGTGGTGCTCAATGTAGCTGGGAAGATGTGAGAGTAGGCTGATGAGTGAGTGCACAGAGGTCAAGGATGGCGTGCATGTGTGCAATGTGTACAATGTTTGTGCGTGCGTCTGTGTGCAAGTGCGTTTCCGTGAACTCTGAGAGTGTGTGAATGTGTGTAAATGTGTGTGGCGATCAATGATTTGCTCACTCTGCCTATTAACATGATCCTTTCAGAAAGCTGTGTCTTCCAATTTTTATTTTTTTGATTATAAGGAGTGGGTCATCTTCCTACAATTAGTTTATTTATTTTTCACGATATGTCTACATGCTTTCGCATACATTTTCTTTTCTCTTTTTCTCTCTCTCTCTTTCCTTTCGTCTTTTATTTCTATGCTTTGTCACCAATGCTGTATCCATCACAACACTAGCGTTTTGATGTCACAGTATTCTAGTCGCAGTATAAAATAAATAATCTGGCCACCACCGCCAACTTAAACGTGTTGCTGGGAAAAACTGCTAAAGCGAGGTAACTCCTGGATCCTTGGCGCATCTATTGCGATCGTAAGCTCCCTTTCCAATAGCGACGCTGATAGCCTAGTGGCATGCGGTTCGATACCTGTGCTGTACAGGCTCACTTCTTCCAGTGGGACCAGCTGTCGGTAATGGGAGCCTGATTCATTAGAAAGCTGGGAATAATAATATAATGATAATAACAAATTATTATTATCATTATTATTATTCATGCCTTTAAACATTCCGGATCACACAAATGTTCAGCAAATGTCAATGCACTTTATTTTGAAACAGTGACAGGATGACATTATAAATCTTGAATGAACATAGCCTAACGACCGTAACGATGCCAGCAGTCTTCATGTCTGTCAAAACAGACTTCCATGATATGGAGAAAGACTTCGGTAAGGCCTGCACTGCATGCACTGGAGCACCGAAAGCTTGTTTTCGTTACTGAGTCGGGTTTTTCGCTTTCGTTTTCCCATTTGACTTCCTTTTCAAAGTTGAGACAGTGTGCCGTCAGGAAATGGAGGGATGTGAGTGCATCTGTTTTGGGAGCCACACGCACGCACGTGCATTTTTCAGAGAGACTGACGTCTAAAGTTCTGGAACTTTCTGTCTCACACGCTTATTTCCCAGATAACGACTTTCCTGTGCCTGTGATCTTCACTCCATCCTACTGCGTCGTGGTTGCCCTCGGTGTATGAAACCTGTCTTTCCAGGTTTGGAAACATTACTAATAAGGACAAGGCAGGTAAGAGTTCGATTCCTAACTGTAACCCTAACCCTGTCTTACCACATTTTTCATGTTTCCTCTCTCTCTCCCTCCTCTCTGTCTATCCTGTTCCATCGTTGCCCAAGTCATCTGCGCACTTCAATGAGCGTAAATCTTCCGAGGGGAGTGCTAGTCTTCTTCAATGAGCGTAAATGTTGGCGTGCGAGTGGAATCTTGTATAATGAATGTAACTGCACACCGCTATCTGAACGCTTGACGGGGGCATGGGGTCGATGGGGTCGATGGGGGAGTGTGAGGTAGTCAAGGCACCGGCGCTGCGCATGTGCGTACGTGCATGAATGCTTGCGTGCGTGCGTGTTCGTTGGTGATTTTCCACAAGTTTAGCTCCACTACCTTGCATGAGTTCAGAGTCTGTTGTGCGTCTGTGAGGCTACATTTATTATTGTTGTTGTTATTATTATTTAAAGTAATAGTACTGGAAGGTGTAGTTCTTAAGCTTAGGGAAAAAAAGTTCAAACTCATCGAAGTGTGTCCTGTAAAAGAGAGAGTAGCTAGAATGTTTGACTATTTGTCTGCTCTGGTGTTTTCTTTTCATAAAATTATTGCAAAAGACATTAGGTTGCTGATCAAGTGGAGCGATGTTAGGGGGGAGGGAGGGTCTTTGCTTTTGCCAGTCAGTCCACCCACCCCTTGAAACAAATCTTTCTTTGAGGAATAATGTTACAGCTTCACATTGGTATGTTGAAAACTGCCAGAATCATGCGCTTCAGAACCTTCCTGCATTTCAAGAAGACAAACATTTTTTCTCCACTGATGTTCAGTGCGGCGATGTTTCATTTTTGCACCAGCTAGTCAGAAGTCACGAGGATGGGGAGCGGTGGGTGACATGACAAGACATAGGTGGTCTCTGTATGGCAAGTTCTCAGCTGCGGGTAGCCGGGTGTGAACACCATCAATTTCAATCTTGATATCCGAGATATCAGCCCTGAAGGCAAGAAAAGCAACACGTGACAAATCTCCTGATGTGATGAATCATGTTTTATAGGTCCTGGGTTTCCCTAGTCGGGGTCAAAGGAGACTGATAGTAACCTGACAGATTCTCATGGAGAACATCTTCGTGCATGATCACCTCTCACGGGACTACAATTTTCTAACTCCGTTTAGATGGTAAACTAAAACAAATCAGCAATGCAAAATCTCACAAACACAAACACTCACAAGTCACATAAAACTTTCAATCATCACAAAATGACAATGTTTCTGTGAATGATCTGCATAAACTGCATACACATTAGCAACAAAAACACTGTTGTATAGAAAGTAGTGCACTAATGGTTGCGTTGGTGTTGGTAGTCCATACTTCTCCCCACCTTCCCTCTATCTAACATTTCTTTGGTCTAGAGACAACGGCTCAATACCTGTAGTAAAAATTTGCAATACAATTTGCCTTAATACAAAACTTTACCCACGAAATGAACTTTAAAAGGCCGACATAGTTTCGAGATGTTGACCAGCCGGATGAAACAAGACTGACTGGGGACATGTTGCATACAACCCGAAGATATTTCTCTTTTCAAGTCTGTGAAACAAGGAGAAGAAAACGAAGAACAAGAACAGCAAGAAGAATAAATAGTTCCACAACACACAGACCATGTGTACACACATCAAACACCTGGGTGGCAGCCAGCGATGCTTTCTGACAGTCACGTGCAGAAATGACTTGAGTATAGAAACTGGTGGCAGAAGTACCCGTCTAACGTGAAAACCACTCGCGCAACCGCTATCCTGTCAGTAATAAATTTCTTCTGTCTTAAAAAAAAAAAAGAAGGAGCTGGCAGAGGAAGCGGGAGGAGTGAGATTCGGGTGAACAGGGCAGTGGGTAATCTGCACGTGCTCACTGACAAGGGAGACTACGGCGTTCCGTGACGTCAGTCGGGTGGACGTGGGTGGCGGGTGTTGGGGGAAGGCAACTGGCTTTGATGGCAAAATACAGACAACTCTTTGCTCTATACTTTCTACGACATGATGTTCTATTTGACATCTGACTAGTTGAACCACTTCCCCACCCTGATCTGTTAGACACTCCAGGATGAAATAAGTGTTTGTCTGTATGTGTGCGTGTTTGTGTGTGTGTGTGTGTGTGAAGGTCGAAACGCTGCTGAACGTGACCATAAAAATACGAAACATGATTCTCTCTCACGATTTATGTAATGAAAGCACTTCATTTCTTAAAGATCACAGATCAAGTGCACTTTAATGACCTTTTTTTTTAAAAAATAGGAGGAGAATCTTGCACTGAGGCTTCTGTGTTTTCCCTTCACTGCACGCTCACCATAAACACAATCTTATTAGACACTGTGGCATCTTCTAAACAAATTTCGCACTTACATCAAACTACTGTGTCAGTGCCGACATCAATTACTGGCGGTAGACGATGCCAGTCAGTCAGTCAGCAACCAGCGGCAGTAATCGTGTGAAGAACGTGAATGGACGAGTTACCGCCCTTGTTTGACGAGCTCGACAGACGGAAACCGCAACCGATCCTCGCGTGACGTCACAGGAAAATTATTTTCTGTTCCCGGGAGGAATCCAGTCGTGCCAGGCAGAGCTCCTCCATTCTGTTCTTTTTCTACGAGTCTTGCGCCTCGGTCACGCAGTTAACTTTCTTTATGATCGTGACGAAAGTCCCAAACCAAAAGTCATGTGCACGTGCTGAGCATTTGCTCCAAGGTTTGAAACTAATCGTCTGTCGGATAAATGAAAACGAAATTGCAAAGATACCTCCAGGCTAATGCAAAGACAAGGCACCTCCACGCTAATGTAAAGAGAGAGAGAGAAGAATACGAATAACATCGACAAAAACTGAGACTCTCATAGTTCTGTCAGAAATCAGATTCTTAATGACTTTGCTATGATTATTATTGGCATTTTGTCTATCTTTATTGAGTTTGAAATGAAGCAGGACTGTAGCCACTGAAGCATGCAAGGAGCAATGGTGACCGGAAGTGGAAAATCACGGGCATGTGGGGACAACCCAGCAGAAGTTCTAAAGGGAATGGAAGCTGGTGATAACCTAGCACTTCCCGCACAGAAACCAGCAATTTCCTGGCAAGTAATGGAGGATATTACCGGCCATTACCTGTGTTTCTGGAATAGGCCACCTTGACCTCTCCACGGGTCAGTGAGTCCGCATGGCTGCCGTCCCTTCACCCGGGCAGACAGCACTGGGGTGGACGCTAGTTAACGGGTGGCTAACATGGAGGAATCGGCTGAAAAAGGAAAATAGAGTTGCTGAAAGAGGGACAATACAAGTGAATAAATTTTCTTAAATTAATGAGAAAATTTAAATACATTCCTGCGGCGCACAAAATATCATGGAAGCAGCGCTTGACGAGAAGTTAACAAAGGTGAGCACACAGAGATAATGAAATTCATCCCTCCCTCATCTTGATTACAACAACGGACATGTTCTGGAATCCGAGGTACATCACTATGTCTTAATTGTTGAAGGAAATTTATGGCAGGCTTAACCTAAATTTTACTAAGTGAGCTCTAGTCTAAAGGCAGGGAATAAATTTGTTAAGTATTTCTTAAAGCCCACATCTTCTCTTAAATGTACCTCAAGTAACAAGGAAGCAGTCTCGAATATTCTATGTTGTTTCGATTTGTGTTATTCCTGTTCATCTGACAAGCGAAATATTATACTCATGAAAGATTTAGAAGCTGGAATTAGATATTTCCTCTTCCATTGCATGCTTTATTCCATGGGACAAGTTCGGAAAGCAGTTTGAGTTCTTTAAATGAATCCAAGAATTCGTGTTTAGGTTTATTTATATTTGCGGTGTTGGCGAAACATTGGATGAAGAAAGTTGGAAAAAAATAGAGAAACAACAGTCATTAGACCGGGAATAAAAACAATGGAACTGTTGTGACAAAACAAAGTGCAGCTGTGGCTGTCACATTATTCAGGATGTGCCCAAAGCCAGGTTTTAATGTCCTGGACCTGCAGGCTGTTAAAGGACAACCCATGAAATAAATGCCAAAGCTGTTAACAGAACAAAAAAGTTTTGTCATTACTTTCTCATAAAACTGAGAGAGTTCGGTTCGTGGTTCTCCTTTTACACTCTTGTTTGTTTTGGAGAAAAGCCGCATTGAATGAGCTCAGGTTTAGCTTCTAATGACACTGAAGACCACAGGCAATGCGAGAGCCTCCAACAGATGATGAAGTGGTATACAATCAGTGATCATACTTATCACCTTTCGGGGCCTAACACCTTTTCAAAACTTATTGAGAATTTAGTCGAGCGCTGCGATGTTTAACTACCTCGCAGTAAAAACACTTTATTTACTAGTACCTTACTAAATCCTCTCGTTTGAAAATAAATTTGCACTCGAGTTGACCTTTAACTAACAGCTGTGAGACTGCAGTACACGAGCACTCACCAGTTTCAGACATCTGTTGTTTTTATTTATTTTACTGGGGCAGGCCGCCGAAAGTGGGAGCGGAACAAGATGTTAAGGGGAAATAATTTTTCCATCATGGTGGCGAGAACAGTTTCATCCTTTCATCTTGTTAATGGACAAACTGACATCGTTATCAAAGCTCTCTCTCTATCTTTATCTCTGAGGTTTCTAAAATCATTCAAACGGTAAGCCCAGTGGAAGTCCAAACGTTCCTTCTCGTCTAGACCTGAGACATTGGACCTTCTTCTTCCCATCCCCAAACATCTCTCCTCTTCTTCATTTTAAAAACAAAATGTTTCGAAAGACCAAAGAGTAAAGGTGACAGTTCTTAGCGTCAGGCTGTATCTCTGAGTGATCTTTTCATTTCCGAGCTCATCCCAGTCCAGCCCAGAAAACTGTCATCACATTAATCGCTGTAACACTCAGTGATTAACAATGAGATGACAATTAACTCAGGCTGATGAGGAATTATTTACTAGTCTTTGCAAAATAGCAGATAGACACGGAACAGTAATTACTCTCAGGTTATTATTTAACCCAACATTAATAAGATCTCATAGAAATTGGTCTTCATTCTTCGTCCTCCAAAATAATTCCACCTCTCACAAAAGTAAGCTCTCATGTATCATAAGCCTTTTAATTATTAACTTTTAATTAATTAAACCATTTTTGAAAGTAGTGCTAGGTTTTATGCATGAAGAGACAGTGACAGATGAAAAAAGAGTTTTCGTTTAGAACTCATCCGATCAACCTCTTTACACCAATAATGGTGATGAAGTCAACATCTTGTTTTACACCTCCTGTGGTCGCATCCTTGATTCCACTTGTCCACCCGGTAGATGACAACAGATATTTGAACCGTCGGACCAATCGTTTCCCCCGTTCCTCGCTGACATCAGTGTTAAAGCTGTTATTTGTTTATTGATGCTGAATCCGGGAGTTACATCTTGCATGAACTAACACCTCCACCCCAGGGACAGGAGAATCAAATCTCTTACAGGTGTTGTGCCACTCACCTGGCGAGGTCTGACAACATATCCATGTCCACACCACCCAGCTCCACTATCTAAATCAGAAACTCACTGAAACTCACTGAAACAACTCGAAACCTCATGGCTACTTTCATTAAGTCATTTGTGAGCAATATTCGGATTGACTGAGTCAATAAAGTCACGTGACTTCCCCAGACAGTCCACATATCTATTAATTTTTTTTTTTAATCCGACATATGACATCAAGGCGTGGTCGGCATGGAGTCCACTGCATGGAATCGTCTATTCAAAAAAGTTTTTCTTCGAAGAAAAGTTGTGATGGATGGACGCACAACTCGCCATTTCCTGCAGCGGCCCAGAATCTCAGCTCGACAGAAATAAGTTCACCATCATGAGTGGAGGTCAAGGAGCCGGAAGGAGAGAACTTGTTTCACCAGCCTTAGACACAATGAACCATTTTCATTCACGGCTTCGTGTTTTCACAACCTATACACGTTTCTCAACACCATACATGTCCTAGAGGCAGTCAACTGACCCCTGGTGTATTCACAGCCTCCATCGTTTGCTCACACTACGATTGTTCTCAGAGATGTACAAAGTATGTACATTAGTTAGGACATGGTTACAGCCATCCTCATCCTCACACTGGCAGTCTGACATTTCCTGTACCTTGTCTCACGAGTTTTGCTGTGACATAAAGTGTTGAGTGCCGGTGACTGGTCACCAAGCTGACATCAGGCTCTGTACCTCGGATGCTTCTTAACAGGTTCGTTACAACAATTTTATTACAATTATTAAACCCTCTTTTTCTAAGTTCGAGGCATCAGGATGATAGGACTCCGGTATAAACATTGCTCTACATCTCTCTCTCTCCATCCCTACCCACTTAGCCTTTACTAACTCTCCACTCGTGTTTATTTGTAAAAACAATTAATACAAGTTTTGTATTAAGTTATATGGATTTCATTAAATTCATGGAAGACTGCCGTCTGGCGACTAACCATAAACCTCCAGACCAAGATCCAGAAAAGCTTTCTTGGTCAAAGGTACAACAATCCGTTGAACTCCTGTTTGACCACCCTCTTCCCCATCCCCACCCGTAGTTGCAGCAGCCACTACGTCATCAGCGCGATTGACATCCACTGTCCGCGTGGTGGGCGGGGCTATCAGTGATTGACAGCGGCCTACCCGCTCACCCGGTAGATTTAAGGTCGCTGAAACAAGATTCGGTTGGTAGTCGCTACTAGGATTTCATTTTGAGAGCAGAAAACAAAGAAACATCCGGCAGAGTGACAAGAAGCCAGTTGACAGAATCCAGATACAAAAGACTTTTTTTAAACCAAGGACCGACTGGTCTCACCCGCAAAAAAGTTTTGTGAACAGTGGAGGGTCGAGGGACGGTGGAGATTTGAGGAAAATTATCCTAATTTAATTATTTATCCCAGGTGTCCTTTGCAAGAGTAGGCCGATGACAAGAGCGAGAAATATAGAAGAAACTGGATTGTTTGGCTTAACACGGAAACAAACTGAAACGTAATCAAAACATTTGTTTTTGTTGTTTTTTGCGTGCGTTGTTTTTTTTTTTTTTTTTTTTTTTTTTTTTGTTAACATTAAATCGAAATGGAAAAAGAGAAGAGCATAGTTCAGTTCAGTGACTGATTAAAAAGGAGGTACAAAGGTCGCTGCCTTTTGACGATCAGTACAAGCTTGAGTTGAGGGTTCAAACCTTACCCGCTCCTTTTAGAAACGAAAATCTTACGACATCCACTTCATGAACTCAAGTCGACGACACGTCCTCCTTCTTCTTCGACCACGACTCAAAGCCGTGAGTATGACATCATCTGTCATCTGCTCAGTAATTCATGTCTGCCTCACCTCGCCTTCAACCTTCACTAAGATTTTTTTCTGTCAAAACAAATATATAGCTTCTCATGCAAAGTGGTAGACAGCATTTCATCCCTGACAGGGGAAGAAGGGAGACCTGCTGTTACGTCACCCATGACCTCATTGGCTGCGGCTGCGCGAAGTAACGGTCCGCCCGCGCACGCGCGCTGCTATAAATGCGTTGCGCGCGCGTCCGTCGTGCAGTTGTAAGTGTGGCGCCGTGTACACGTGACGTGTGTGATGTGTGTGATGGCAGCACGGAAGTGCATACCATGCCATGCAGCTCAGTGTGAAGGTGGAGGTTCCCACAGCCCGCATCCACGCCTGTAAAATATTTGTGCCGGTGAGCCACTCTGTTTAGCCGGGGATCTCTTGGCGCGCCCTCAAAGCATCTCACCCCGCCCCCAGCTTCTCAGCTTCAATGAAGGATGATGTTGATGATGATGATGTGTGTGTGAACCCGACAAGTGCAGGCGACCGGATATTTCTGCTTGATTTTCGCGTTCAGATTTAGCCCGCGGTGCCACACCCTCGGTGGGTGAAGTGAGTGGTGCGACAGTGCAAACGTGTCGTGGTCCGGAACTGAGTCGTGAGTCGTGTGAAAGCAGAGTTGACAGGGCGAGACACGCGACTGGACATGTTTCAGTAAGTCTTTTTTTATATATATAAATGTCTCATAACTGGCTTCAGGTCTATCCTTATTGTAAACACTTCTCTCTCGTTATCCTCCTCATCTGCGCGCCAATGTGAACCGTGAACCGTGTCAGGGATCGTGAACTGTTTTTAATTCAGTCGCCATGTCCCCGGTGTGTCTCGATTTTCTCGAGGGCTAGGAAGGTTTATTTTTCTCTCTTTTCGTTTATTAGTTTTTTTATGTTTTTATTTCGATATTGGCAACTACAGCTTAATATGACGATTGTGCGTCTGTGAATGAGCGACAGGATGTCCGTGTTTGTTTTCAATCTGTGTGGATGCCCGGCACCTGCAACAACAAAACAACAATAATAATGTAGTATTAACATGCACGTGTTGCACAGCGTGTGAAGAGGTCTTAACACACAGTGTGTGTGTGTGTGCAAGCTAGTAAGTGTGTGTGTGTGCTAGCAGATGCACAGTTGCTGCTGTCGGCGGCCATGGAGAAGGATGTCGCGTGTCGTTGCTTGTCTTCCTGTGAGAGGACAACTGCTGCGTGCGTCGTGTGTCGACCTTTGGCGAGGGTCACGGGACAAGTCGGTTAACCAACGTGCACTTCAATGTTTGTACTCTGAACTTACTAGTCAGTACATTCTGAGACCCGTTGTCTGTGAGATCGCCGCCGCTTGAGCCTCAGTGCTTGCATCTATCGTCATGCCATTCATCTCTCTCCTCTCTCGATTATAATGGTTTTACAATTATTATTATTATTGTACACCATATGTAATATCTAATTATACACCACATATACTAGATTGTACACAATATATAATACAATATTGCACACCATGTATACTATATTGTACACCATATACAATACCATATTGTACACCATATATAATACCATATTGTACACCATATGTAATAAAATATTATACATCATACATTTATGATGGATTTGTGATGCTGCTGTAGCTCAAAGCAAAAAGCTTTTCAGCCAGAGCTTATGTGTGGTTGTATACATTATTTGGTCATGTTTATGTATGGAAATCGAATCTGTGTGGGTGGCGCGCGCCTGTGTGTGAGAGAGAGATCGTGTGTGTGAGATTGTCTGACTGTCCTTTGGGGGAGCTATCTCATCGTGTCTGAAGCTGATCGTGCGTTTTTGTGAACTCTTTGCCCTACTCCTGATGTTCCAAATGTCCGCGAGTTAATGGCGTAGAACAACAACTTGATCCCCAGTTCTTTCAGACTCGGAGATGCGGGGATTCCCAGCCATGCGTAACGTATCGTCAGAAACTGATTGCGTCATCCTCTCGTCTAACCCTCGAGGAATGTCGAAGGCGAGGATTTAATCTCAACTAAAACTGATAGGAGCGGCTGTGGGGTGTCGGGGGCAGGGCCCACTGAGGCGCCATGTTGAAAGACGTTTGCAACCTCGTGTCTCGTTAGCCCTCGGGGGGAGCCTCCACACCCTCCCGCAACCCCGGAGGTCGTCTGGGTCCTACAGATGGAGCTTCTTTGTCCGTCCTGGCGTTGTCGGCAATGAAAGTCGACATAAGTCATAAAAACGAGTTTTATGGAAGTTTTGGACAATGCCAAGCCGTGACTTTATTTTTCGTCCTGAACTTAACCTTTGTAAGACATGTTTTGGATTGGTGATGTTGGCAACGTGGCATAAACAAAACACATCTACATACAAACATTCACGTGACTTCTCTGCAATGCATGCAGTTAAAGTGACAAGGATCACATCAAACTTTACCGAGCTGCATTTAACATTGGTTTCTTTTGTTGCTTGTTTAAAACCTTGTCTGCTTGCAAGTAATCTAGTGCTCCGTGACCTCAGTTCATCATCATGCAGAACTGACCTGAGAGCGATTTCTCGCATTATGACAACTTGTTTCGTCTGACTACCTCAAAAATATTAAAATATTGTTACAGCTTTTCCTTCTTCTCTTCCCATAGATGTTTAACTGACCGCAAGCTCATTGGCTGCGAGGACCGTCAGCAGCTGGATGCCTTGTTGGACCTGCGGAATCCGAGAGGATGAACTGCAAATCCTCTGAAGGAGGTAACCTCAGTCTGTCACCCAGCAACTGGACAACGGAGGTAATCGTGGAGTTCACTGGACGGACGGTGCTGTCCATACTGACTGTGGTGGTCAACACGCTGGTGTTGGTGGCCATCTGGACCACCCCGTCCTTGCGCTGCCCCGCCCACCTGGTCATCGGCAGCCTCGCCGTCACGACCTGCTGGTGGGCTTCATGGCCGGCCCCATGGGCCTCTTTCTGGAACTGGGACTTTTCATTTGCCCAGAGCTGTGTCGCCTGGGATACGCCTTCATGCTGACCCTGTGCGTCGTCTCCATCAACCACCTGCTCTTCGTCAGCGTCGACAGGTAAGGTCAACTTCGGGCCTGAGGTTATTGAGATAAGTTACTGAGAGAAAAGAAAACATGTCTGTGGTATATCGGAGTGTTTTGTGTTTGATGATGATGACGACGACGACGATAACACTAGCGCCCTTAGCTCCTAAGTAACTTTAGGGGGGAGCTAAAAGCAAAATCTTATCACACCCACAAGAAACGTTTTCTGCATACATAATAAACATCTTTCATTAATCTATAAAATCATTATTGTAGAAAACGTTGTTGATGGTTCAAAACAAATTCAGATACAAAAGGGTGGTTGAAATTTATTTGTAAGCACTTGCAACTGAACATCATTCATCCCTTCTGTCATGGACAAGATAACTGACTTCCTTCATCCGTTTGTGTGATGTTTGAACAACGGCCATTTTGACTACATCACATCCTACAGAAAAAAACCAATTTGAACTTTCCCGTGAGACACTAGACTTCGTGCATGCGCAAACTAAAACACGCCTGGAAACAAAGTGAAATGCTCGGATTTGCTGGATCATCACGTGACCAGGTTCAGTAGTCGATCCTTTATTCAGATTTTGCTCTCTACTACTCCATTGTCCCTGATTGTTGCATAATCATGTCCACTTATGATTGCATACTTGGCCATGGTGATGTCCCGCAAAACAGAAGGTCAACGGGTCAGGCTTGTATGAACCTCTCTGTCTCCATGTGAGCGACTTCCTGTTGAAGAGAGGGACAGTCAATCCACTGGCCGGGTGTGGCAATGGAATAACTGACCTTTAAAAGATTACAATGTAGACTAGACTGCCAGCTTAGAATAAAGAAATGTTTTAACATTTCATCCGTATTTTCTTAATGGTATTTTTTTTTTTCTTGAGCCCGAGCACGTGCAGGACTCCCAATCCAGTTTTCCTCCAAACATCCGCATTTCGCTCTATCTCTTACACACCCACACTCACAACCGTCAGACATGCTTGCTCTCTTGTCCCACCCATCTCTCCCTCCAAACCTCACACACACACGGTAGATGCGAAAAGTCTTTTATTCCTCAAATTAACAAGTCAAGAAGCGACAGTTTATTCCACAGATAGCAGACTGTGATGTGTGATTGTTATTATCAGATTATAAACAATGAACGCAACATAAACATTTGTAGCGGGGACAGAATCCGGTAAACGGTGTCTGTGATGGGTGTTGATACAGGACAGGGGTGGGGAACCTTTAAAATAATTAAAAAATTATCTGCCTAAACATTAGCCTGTTCTATTTTATCAAGCTGTAGTTTCAGAATTAGTTTACACATCCAGATAAACTCGCACGTGCACAAATAAACTCGAGAACCCAAACGAAGTTTTTATGTCAACAATCATTGTTTTTATTGCAGGTTTTTACTGATCGCCACACCCCTGAGGTATATAACCCTGGTGACCCAGAAGCGCGCTTTTGTCTTCATCGGCGTGTGCTGGGGCTACTCCATGGCCGTGTCCTTCATCTTCATGTTCGCCATGGAGCCTAAACCTGACCTGGACCCTGACGAGCGTTTCCCCATGTGTCGTGCGGAGAAGCTCTTCCCCTTGTGGTTCATCACCTACCTCACCATCCTGCACTTTCTGCTGCCCTTCATCATCATGGTCGTCCTCTACACCGCCATCTTCGTCATGGCGCGGCGCCAGCAGCAAGCCATCAAGTCCTCCTTCCGCCTCAACGGCGTCAACGCCGAGGGCATGAGCGTGGGTCACCGTGCCAAGCTTCGTGCCGCCAGACTCCTGGCCTTGCCCTGCGGGTACTTCCACTTGTCCTGGGGTCCCTGGTTCATCACCATCTTGTGGGCGGTTGCTAACGGGAACATCGTGGATCCGCACTACGTAGAACGGTTAGTACAAGCCTTGGCCATCTTGAACTCCTTCGGCAACCCCGGTCTTGTACGCCGTCAGTCAGCCGTTACTCGGGCGCGCCATGCTGGCCAAACTGTGTGGTTTGTGCAAAAAGGCTTCCTCTTCGGCAGGAAGAGGAACAAGTGCATCTTGGAGACCGCCGCCCTCGTGTGCAGGCAACCGACATTAACGACCTCAACCGTTTGAACTTGGGCATGCGCCCAGCTCTCCATCGCATCGATGTCAGATCATAACATGCAAAGGTCAAAGGATGAGGCAATCAGACAAACAAAATCCGATTATAAATCCGGATGAAGCCCGGTACAAAGTGCATGGATCCCTGTCCTGTCATGAGAGCGCATCTCCAAAGACAAAGAGCGATGCTGTGATCCATCACAGACCCTTGTGAAGTTTGTCGCAGTACAGCATCACACGTAAAGGAAAGTCCCTAGGGATCTATCGTAAAAAATATTACATTTATGATCGCTCAGTGGTCGAGGTTACCTTGCCCGGTGTCTGATTTCGACTACATTATACTGACTGTGATGACTGATCCACCCGTGTGGACACTACGTGGTGAGAACGGTAGAGATTAATACAGGGTGTTGTGTTAGCCTCGCTTTCATAATCATGAACCTTATCGTTGCCTCTGGGGGACAATTTAGTTCCAGTGAGCAGTGTGTATGGTTTGTCACCTGGCGAGGCCTGGAGACCAGCAGGTAATAATTAACTGTGGTGTCAGACTGTCATAGTATTTTCAGGTTCAGAAAAATGAAAAAAGGACATAACTGTTCATGTAACAGAGAGAGAGTGTATGCGTGCTGGTGGTTTATTAAATGTTAATAGTAAGTGGACAATTTATCGTCAGAATGATAATTACACATTATCCCTTCCTGTCTTTCCAGTCGTTATCACACATTATCCCTTTCCTGCTGACTTGATTTCAGATTATTCTTTATGACATACATGATTTCTAGATGTCGACTGTCAGGGTGTGACGACCAAAGTATGTTACACATTTCACTGCATTGTGAATTGATGAACTCTTCAGGACCTGGGTTCCAGTAATTACAGCACTGTGAGAGTGAAAGAGAGAAGGAGGAGTTGGAAAGCCAGGTGATGATTTGTTCCTGACATGAGAAAATGAGGGAAAAAATGTGTCTGCTATCGTTCACTGGTGCACGTGCCACCTCTCAGCTGGAGTCCCTCCCGGACTAACAAGGTCCCCCACAAATGAAAACCCTGATAACCGGCAGCGGCAGTGGAGGCAAATGTCGTCGCCATAGAAACACAAAAACTGGGGTCGTTCGCACGACAAGTCTTGAGGCACTAGCCAGGGGTTGAAACCAAACCTTTCATCTCAGTTTCTGAATATTCTCTGGAGTTAACCAGCTCCTAGCAGCGACCCGTGCTGATGGCCGCGAGTTCTTTTCTGCCAGAAACCCTGACTGTGGCGTCATAGGGAGGCATTCATGCGAAGACCGACTAAATTGCAAGATATTCAATCTTAACTGGAGGCCACATGGCCAGCTGCACAAGAGCAGCTGCACACACACACACACACACGCACATAACTGCAAAGAAAGATTATGAAATAGCTTCCGATAAACAGAGACAACTTGTCTAAACAGGAAAAGAGAATGACGAAGAGCGTGCAAGCGAGGACGACTTTCCGGCATCAACATCACAACATCATCAACATCACAACATCATGTCCCGGTCTTTGCTGTCATGTCCAAATTATTCGTCCTTCTTCGCGTCCAACTTTCCTGCCATCAGCTCATTTTCGTGTGGACCTCTGTGCTTGAAGTCTGGCGTGAAGAAAGGGAGCAGGTTCCATATTTATCTTATCTCAAGCTGCATTGGAGAAGACATGATGATCAATCTCGTCAGAAACCCTTTGCGCCTGCCATCTTCAGTAACTGGTGTCGGTGTCTCAGGAAATTCCTTGCTCAAGGCTGTTTGTATATTTTGCTGATAAATTGAATTCCTAAGTCGCAGACATAAATCCTGTGAAGTGAAGATTTGCATGAAAGTTGAGAGCGAGTGCAGCTTTGTGTATGTCCGAAATAATCCTTCGTAAGATGACACAGTGTCCAGCCTCCATCATTTGATTATTACAGACTGTGTATACACAATTCCTCTTTGTTCGTCCACTTCATCCCAAGTGATATCCGAGTCTTTGTGAAGACTTTGTCATCATGAATTCCTTTATGGGCACACTGATCTCCAAGCTTGACCACCTTGACCCTTGACTCCATAATGGAAATGATAATTATTGAATACAGAGCCGGTACGGATGGACTGACGGTGTGAGTGAAGTAGTCCATCCACATGTCTACACTCATGGTCTCTCAGTTCCGTCTAATTAAGGTCAAAATACGTGTTAGTCGGGTCATCAGGATATTCAATGTTACAAACAGATGTTCTGCGATTGTTCTAGAGAGGACGTGCGTTCACCAATTGCGTTGCGTCTAGTAATTTCAATGAGACTCGCATCCTATGAGAACTTTCAGGAAGTTTAACTGATTTTTTCAACAGTTCTTATGACATTCTTTTGCAGTTGCTGATGCTTTTTTTGAAACATTTGGTGTTTTGAATAGCTTTAATGATGTTCTGAAACTGATGATATTTTAATGTTGTTGTGTGATTATATTTGTAACCACACGATCTTCTTCCTAGAAAAGAAGTGAAAGAGTGAAGAGAAAAGAGTGAAAGAAAGAAGGAAAACATTTTGAAGTATGTTATTGTCGCACTGCCCATCCTATGACCAAGATTAGGATTTCCGCCTCAACACAGATTACATTATCTACTAGGTTGTCCTAGTGTCAACAGATAACACTGAAGGTGAGCACGTGCGTGTGAGAAAGAGATGTAACACCCTGATGCCTAATACTCTCAAAACACGCGAACCGTGGTCAATAATAGCAAAAATAAACAACAATTGTTTACCCATGTACTAGTTTACAACTTTCCAGATGTCGTGCTGCTTGGTCTTCATGTCACCGAACCTCGATTTACGACTCGCAGATGACTGACAGACCGAGGGGAATGTCCTCCCACTTGGTACGACTAACACCTCCCTCCCACACTCTTCCAGAAATCGTTCGAAAAAAACGTGAGATCACGATTTATTGATACTTTACTCCATCCTCCAAACTTCCCATGGTTATCATTATTAGAATTTTTTTAATTTATTTTACTGAAGGCTAGCGTGTGTGACTATGTCCTCGAGAACAGAGCTGACCTTTGTTTGTGGACAAAACTCGGTTTATCTGCTGTAAGGGACTGATGTTAAATGACAAATATTTATTTAGGAAGGTAATAGAATAAGCAAAGTTGTGCTATTGTACATCTTCCCGTCGATCAAGGAAATGAAACTGAAAAACCTTAATTATAAAACAAGTGGACTAAAGAGAGAACATGAGAATACATACAAAGATCATACTCTTAGCAAAACCCAGTGGTTTCAGCAAGGATGTGAACCGGGAAGACCCAGCTTTTGGACCAAACATTCGTCTTTTTTTAACCAATAAAAATTATTGATTTCATTGTAATAAAGTTAATTGTTGTGTCTCAGTATCACCTCGTCAGGTCTTTTATCTTTAAACCTCACCTCAGTTTGCGAAGTAGGAGTCTTGGGAATCAGTCAACCGGCCAAGACAGACAAAAAAAGGCATCCAAACAAATGAAATAAAGTTAAAACGGATGCCCTCATGTCTACTTTCCTGTTACAATCTGTGAAAGACAAAGTGAGTTGTTTTGTTTGTTTGCTCATGATGTAACATCGTGAGTAGAGAGTGTGGAGGGCAAGTTATCATCAGTCAAACTGATTTCCTTTGTGAGAAGAACAAACTGTCAGATCGTCCATTTTCAACCGGAGGTGCAGTAAACTGCAAAGACAGATAGAGACCGAAACCTAATTTCCTTGCACTTGTCTCTATGCTAATTAAATCTCATTAAGTGGTTCAGTTAATAGGAATCTACAGTCACTTCAACGCTTGAATGAATATTTTTTAAGTTGGCTGAAAGTTTTCAGTACATGTGATATTTGGAAGTACTTCTACATTAAAGTCTACTATGTTCTAAAATTGTGTTGTCATGGTGACGGTGAATGTGATGTTTGATTGAGCAATGTTTCCTGAATATCACAAACAATAATGCACCACACAGTTTTTACAATTATTGCTCCCTTTTTATTGCTTTTTCCTAAATTTCTCTTTATTTTTTTATTTGAATATTTCAGCCTCATTCTTTAAGTATTTTCTTTAAACTCTTACGTTATATATTTATCTATTTCAGTCTTACTTTTTTTCGAACATTTTCTTCTCCTTTCCTTTTCCAGGTAACTTGCGACCTTCATTAATTTCACCTAGGGTTTTTTTTATGTCTTTCTTTGACGTGCAGCCATTACTTTCTTCATTCTGCTTGCTTGCATTTCCTTGACATCCAACGGACATCTAGAAATAAATTACCTCCACTGCTGTCTTAGCTAATTAGTCTACCAGTTCCTCCCTTCTTTTAGGGGAAAGTTCACATCCATGAATACCACTGATTCATTCCATTCACCGACTGCTACCATCCTGTACTCGGCATATCCTTATTTAACCGAAAGATCTTTTTCATGAAACTATAAACTGATGGCGGATCTCGCATGAAAGTAATTGATATCTGGCAAAACGAGAGATTAAATTTACTAAAGTTTGCAATAAGAAAGAAATTTCCAAATAAAATGGAAATAATCCGATAGCTGAGGCCTTAGAACTTAATATTTACAGATGTCAAAAGACAAGAACGCCATTGATGTCCTGTAAAAGACGGATGACTACAGATTTCAGTCAGACTGTCAATGGCCGAGTGATCAGCTGTAAATAAGAGAGAATAAGCATTTTGTTTCATCACCTGACATCGCACAAAGATCGTCTTTATCACGGCCTCCAGTCACCTGACACACAGACGCACCAACACAGACTTATGTTGTAGTGAGTTGTGGTTGGTCGTGTGTTGTTTGGTGTACGAATGGTGTCTCCTGTCTGACATCTTGTGTCTGACGTCGCGTGTCTGACGTCGCGTGTCTGGCGTCATGCGTGCGTCATTTGTTCCACGTCATTTGAAGAAGAAAATGGCGTCATATGTAAGAAAGTTGCTCTAAAAATGTCCAAGTGAGCTGGGAAAACGACTGTCTTCTCCGCCATCTTGTTGATAACTCTCTCAGTGACATTCCTCTGAACTTGTGTCTCTTCTACCCGATTCACCTACACATCTCTTCATCGTCATCGTCATCGTCATCGTCATCTGCGGGGACTCGGCGAGCGTTGTGTGTGATGCATCGAGCGTATGCAAGTAAGTGTATGTTCGTTCTATTACAATATATGTATATACCTGTGTATATAATGATTATCATTTCTCTCCCTTCACACACAGAGGCACTTTTTGTTCTTTATATCTGCGTTCGACCTCTGTTGTGCACCCGAAACCTTTTTTTTTCCAGTGATATCACAAAACTAACAAACTTCAGCGAAAGTCGCTCCAATCACACTCTCCACCCCCAGGGTTTGAAGAAAAGGTCCACTCCACTACAGGCGCTTTGCCCTGAGGGTAGAGCGTCCAGCAACATGTCCTCCGGAGTCTGCTCTGAGTTTGCACACTGACACCGAGCTGAGCCTTCATTGTCCATCTTATCGTCAGCATTCATACCACAGCGCCTGTCTGAAGGTGGCAGATAAGAGGCTCAGGTAACTAGGCCTTAGGACCTTCCCTAATGTTTAACAAAACTGTGTTTGCTTTGTTTACATGTAGACTGAAGGTCATAGAGGAACATTGTAATAAACCATGTCAAGGAATCTCTCGTTCTGCTCTTGAATGCTTGGCTCCAGACGTTGGTGGAGTCTGGAGAGAAAAAAAACCCAGTGATTTGTTACACGTCAGATCAGAATCAAGAGAACAGAGTGGAAGACGAAGGGTTTCCCAGACAACGACATAATTAATAAGATAAGAGTTTCTCTCTGTGTCGTCCCCAAGACCCTCTTTTTTTCTGCAGCTTCTGACATCGAGGAGGGATGGTAATTGAAGGAAACTTTCACAATGGCTCTGGTAACTCACTCACTGAGTTGTCTTCCCTGCAAGAAAGGTCGAAGGTTCAGACCTCGTCTCTGGGCACACGAACTTTCTCTCTGGGAGTAACACCTGTCCTCATGGCTGGTTGTTAAGGATGGAGTGGATGTGTTTATGTGCATCCCTGCTTATCTCCCACTTCATCGCGACCTTTCCTCTCCTCTTGGAACCTCTCCCACAGATTACCACTAACCGGAAGTAGTTTTTACCGTACATAAGCAACCGAACGATCGACTAACCAACCAACTGGTACTAACAAACTAACCAGCCATCGGCCAGCCTGTGCCAACCACACCACCCAGCTTGCACTAACCACCATGAACTTTAGCAGCCTGTTAGAGACTTTACTGACAGCTGACAGAGTCAAGCGGATGTAGCAGCTAAAACATACAATCCAAGGTCACCTCTTCAAACATCTGCACGTACGACGACAGTTAGTAGGTCCTTGATTGACCTCAGCTTGGAAATTCCCGTTATCCGTCACGTACACACTCTGTAACGCACGCACGCACTCAGCACCATCTCCCCCCAAGCTCACTCACCCACTCACACGACTTTCATTCGATGAAAACAGATGGAGGTGTCTGACATTTACGATCTTTTAATGACCAGTTGGGAGTAACCTTGCGCATGTGTGATAGTATATGTGTGTGCGTGCGTGTGCTTGCGAGTGACGCGAGCGTCCGTCCGTCACGCGCATGCGCATACCAGCTGTCAGCTGCTGCGTGTCGGACAAGATGCTCTTAAGGAGAGGATGAGATAAGTGAGGAGCTTATACCCTCCCCTTCCGGCGCTATCTGTCAACATTTGCAGTATTCACATCCTCGCCACAGTCACTTGACTCCGCAGTTTCCTTTGTTGCCTTTGTGCTCTCGACACTGAACACAATGGCGGTCTGTTCGCGCCAGCCGGAGAGGACGAGATTAAGGAAGCAAAAATGCCGTCTATGTACGGCCAAGTAGTCTCTTCCACTCTGTCGACGACTTCCTATCGTTTGCAGATAACTGCAGTATGTAAACTTGCCTCTTTTCAACGAGAGGAAATAAAAGTTGCTCCCTCCCCGTGACGAGATCCTTGCCGGTGTCGTCTACTCAGTCATCACCGCGCTGGCAATGAACGGACCGAGCAACGCGTGCTCTGTTTGGCTGCTGTTTATATAACAGATGGTCTGATTGGATGCACTCAGCTAAATACATGAAATAATACACACATAAATACATCATGTAGATACATTAATGCCTAGTTAAATACATTATCAATTATTTACCCTGACCTTCATGTGTCAAGAGAAAAGCTTTCTGTAAGTCGAAGGATCAAGAATTACTTATTGTAATTCTCTCTTATCCAACTGTCGTCTCAACAAACTCCAAAAGCTCCAAACCTCTGCAGCATGATTTGTACTCCAAAGTAGATAATGCAAAACGTCTTCCTCGTCTAGTCCTCTAGCTTCCTGTCCAGGTTGGTATAAACCGGCTAAACCTTTCTTCTGGTTCTTTGCTCCTTGCGTCTCTGAACTTTGAACTGTCCAAGTAGACCTCTATGTACTTCTAAAGACACATATCCACTTTCCGCTCCCAGACTCAGGACCAAAACCTTCAGTATGTTCAGTAAACACATGTTTGCCCATTCAGCATCAGTTTGTTGGAATATCCTCCCTTGTGTGCTGCGTCATCACCAGACAATAGACTCTTTCACACGTGACCTCCAAGCACACTTCTTTCAGGAAGCACCTGACGTGTAGGTCACGTTTCCCTCTGACTATTGTTCTGTGTCCTTGCTTGTTTTAACCTTTTTATTTCGTGTATTGTACAATGTGTACTGTTTATATTATGTACTTGCTCAAAGCAGGACACATAATTAATGTTGTAGTAGAGAGATAAATAGTTTATCGTTGTTATTCTTATTAAAGATTAAAGTGCACAGAAGAACAGATGCAAAAGTGATGTTTGAGTGTAATGGCTTCATTTAGATTAATCAGCTGACAAGCTGGACGTTGAAGACTAGTAAATACACACTTCGTGAGTGTTTTTTTTTTTTTTAATGAACATCTTTGCACCTACTTTTAATTGAGCCATTTATAATACGTTTTATCTTTCGTTTGGATGTAGATCAGACGTCTACTCTCATCCTTCTCCTCCCCATTACTCGTTTTGTTTGATCATTCAAAGCTTGCATTGATTCATCTGGTGTAGCTATAAACGTTATCGTCAGGGGAGAGAAGTTGCCGTCTGCATTTAAACGCATGCGAAATCAAAAGAGTGCCGCGCCCTTTAATTACACGTTGCTAACGAGACTAAACGCCGAGCAATATTGGACCCTACATCCTCTTTACTGCTTGACCTTTCCCCTCTAACGTCATAAAAGTGAGACCAAGTTAGTGTTATCCATCTTGGGATTTGTCTCCCTTTAGAGAGTTATCGTCTTTCGTGCCAGAATGTTTTACAGACACATTGCTCCTGAACTGCTCCATTGACCATTGGCTTTCCTACTTTCTTTCCATACATAAATGCGTTCATAAAGTTCATACTGTCAATACTGACATTTCTACCGACGCAAGAAAGAAAAAATTATCATTTCTGCAACTCGTCCTTGTTTACCGACTACAGACCCTCGTGTTTGCTGCTCTGGGTGCAAGAAATAAAATCTGTCGCGGTACTTGACTCCACGGGAAAAGCTATTGAGATGACAAATAACTCTCGATGACTGACATCAAGAAGTTATGTTTTAATGCAGACCGGAAGTAGAATAAATGTTTCCGCTGCGCAGACTCCGCAACAATCTTCTCGTCAAGGCCCTTCAAAGCTCTCCATTACGGCAAAATCACTGAAATTCTGGACGTTAGTAAAAGGTCGGTGTCCATCTGTTTCTACCGTCCATTTCATCAACAGATGGCGGATGCCAAGAGGTCTGTTGATGCGTTAACGGTAGGTTTGCTGCCGACACAAAGAGAACTTGAATATCTTCTTCAAACTCGTCTCAGAGATTGTAAGATTGGAGACTGATTACCTGAGGTTCAATACCCAGGCCTTGGTGTTGACCTGGAGGTGGATCCAAAGGCTGGCGACTGTCGATGGAATCAGAATCACTCTGATTGGCCGACTGTGCATTTCAAATGGACGTGAAATCATGTTTTATATTTGGGCGGTACCCGCTGCTGATTATCTTAGATGACTGATGCAGTGTGCATGATTTTCGTTTTCTGACTGATATTTATGGCTGTTGTTTTTGTTGGCTGATGTATCTCGTTTGTTTGTGAATTGTGCTGTGCTCTGTATTTAAATATGTTTTACGTACAATGCATTAAGTATTAAGCGAGTAATGATCACAGTTGTGTAGTACCACAAGTGTTTAGTAGATTTGTTGCTATGCTGCACTTAACGCATCACAACAGCACAGGCACTTCAACTCTACACAACCAAGTCTTTTCTCACAATCTGTGCTGGAGATGAAACTCAAAAACTCCACCTAAACGGGTTTTTTAAAGATTCTGAGATATTATGTTCCCTGCATTTTCTTGCCAGTCTTCCATTCGGTTTGTGCCAGAGATAACTGTATCTCAATTAACCTCGGTTTTAAATGTCTACGTCTGCTTGTTTCTTTTTCCCCCGAGGTCTACAGCAAGAAACAAATCTTATCAAGCGCAAACGTTTTTCTGGCGATGCTGAAGTCAAGACTTTCTTAGAGAATATTTTATGGATGTTTTGAGGTCACAGGTAGAAGGGATTTCTCAAGTCAAACAAGAGACGCAGACCGTTGCTGAAGACAGATATACAGTCATGTTTATCTAACAATGACAGATATGCAGCCAGGCAAACAAACATATCGAGAATGGGTAGATGGGAAGACAGAATGGTAGAAACAGAAAAAAGGAGACATTGTCAAGATGATGAGGTCAACCTTGACGTATTTTCATTCCTCTCCTGCCAACTTTGTGGCTGATGTCGGCGCACTCTCCCCTATGTGATTGAATGGCAGGCTGGCTGGCTGGCTGTCTGTCTGGCTGGCTGGATGTAGCTGAGGAGTGGCTGCTGTAAACCCATCAGCAAGATGTTGGTGGCACAGGAGGGTAGCTTATCACTAGCAACATCGTCAGAAGCGCACACGACTCATCGTCGAGCAAAAAGTCCCGTTACACAGAGATGTCGGGAAGAAACAACAAAAACAACTGTTGGCTTGCCTGCCTGCATAGCTAGGCTACATTACTCATGCGCTTGTCTTTCTTCCGGACTCACACAATCTTTTGTTACACTCAGACACATCGTCATTTCCTTCCTCATCGCCGTGCCTCGAGCGCGGGTTATGATGACCTTTCTGATACGGGTGGAATGCACCTCGTGACCTGCTTAACGAGTTTACATCCTGTGGCACTCTCTGCATGATGTGAAGGTTGTCAAGGAGTTCGTGCTTTCCAGAGACTGTAATTATTTTGTGGAACGATTCCTGTGGTAATCGCGAGAACCTGGGTTATTCTTCCTCTCATTTTCGCTCCTACCTTTCTTTCTTTTTCTTCTTCTTTTTCTCTTCAATCT
This sequence comes from Pomacea canaliculata, assembly GCF_003073045.1. Classification (NCBI taxonomy): domain Eukaryota; kingdom Metazoa; phylum Mollusca; class Gastropoda; order Architaenioglossa; family Ampullariidae; genus Pomacea; species Pomacea canaliculata. The sequence goes on from NC_037591.1 coordinate 9,086,360, forward strand.
ATCGAAGTTATAGCTTTCTTTCTTTGCTTTTTTAAAGAAAAAGAAATTATATTTATAGTTCATTACTACAACTCTATTTTCCCTGGCCAAACAAAACTCAAAGGAGGAAAATGTAATGGTCAAAATTTGTTCGGATGTTGTTTTTTAGGGGATTGGAGGGGACAGGGGGAATATAAATTATAGCATCATACAAGTTCAGTAGGCAAATGGTATGACTATCAAACTATAAAAAAATTTAAATTCCTCATTTTTTTACATTATAGTGTCAATGAAGTGTGGTTGGTCTTAAGTCTAGGGCCGTGGTGCACTGGATGATCCTTCTCTCTCTCACACACACACAGAGCTAGATTTGCATGGCTCCATGTGCACGTGACTATCTTTATGTTCTTGTGCCTTGTGAGCGAATGTAAATATGCCTGGAACCTTTTTTTTTTCCTCTTCCATCTGACAACACTCCCAGTTGCTTTGTCCGCAAGCTCAGGCAGTCGGCGACAAGTACATTTCCTTTAATTTGCACATTTTTCACTCCGGCTCCGGAAGCCATGCCGGGAACTGATAGAGTTCGCCATCCGCCCCTTGTCTTATGATCATCAGCCAACGACGCAAAGAGCGAGGAGAGAACCGACGTTCGCCTTGGACCCGGTGTTTGATGTTTGCTTGGCTACACACTGGCTACACACTGGGGGATGAGTGGCAAACACCTGTCACTTGAGGGTTGGGAAGGTGAACGTGTGCTACAAAACCAGAAGGCAAGCGACAAGGTGGGTTGGTGCCTGTGGAGGAGGATAAACATTAGATTGAACAGGGACAAGAGAAGAGGGATGCAGAGTTCATTCATGCTGACGGCAGACATTTTTTTTTTCGAAGTAGGGGATCGTCTAGTTTTGAGAAGGCTGCAGATGACAACTACTCTTTGTTATATTAAGAATGTGTCAACAAAGACAATAAAAAAACCAGCGTGTTGAGCAGCTAGAAATGCAAAGGGGAGTATTCTATATTTTTTTAAAAGTAAAAGGTAAATTAATTTTCAGAAATTGTAAGGGAATCTTTACGCCATCTGTCCCACACATGCAAACATTGTTAATAAGGTCGAAGTGTAGCAGAGCAGCCCGAGCGTTCAAACAGTCTCACACGAGAACTAGCTGTCCAGCTTTTTTAATTTCCATTCGAGATTCTACAAATATTTAGAAAGCACCTAGTTAGTATGGCCCATACGGACTGCTCACAACCACTTGGAAGTGAGTGAGCAAACAGTTTGTCCCGACATCCGACATCCTTCAACGTGATGAGCTACCCGACAGCGTCACGTTACCCTCTGGCAATCCTACCCGTGGTCACGTGACAGCGGCAGACAGGCTTTGGTTGCCATGGAGATGCATCGTGCTAGACAGAATTACCACCCTGCTGTCTCCTGGCGTTGATGATGTTTGCTCCTAGCTCCCAGCCTCGTTCTCGTCACGAGCAACGGACCTACATCACGTACATGGCACGGGCCATGACGTCGACACGTTGAAATAAAAACTTCTCGATTGTTCGTTTGATGAATCTTCACGTGTTTCCGCATTCATAAGTTGAATGAAGGTAGAAGTATTTTCCAATAAACATTTTGAGCCGCCTTTTTCAAGAATCTGCACTTGGTTGACTATGAAGCAGAAAGGTAAGCTGCTTCAACGTGATTGGCTACCGATAGTCACGTGTGTGGGGAGGGCACGTGTACATGCGCGCCTACCTGTGGCGATGGAACTGGTATTAGAATAATAAAGAGTGAAGAGTATTCAAGAGACTCTTGGTACAATAAGAAAAGTTTACTTTGACGGGGTTAATTATCAGGATGCTTATGAAGTTTCACCAGCTGATACGTCACGTGACTTCCATTGACTTTGTTAAGCTCTCTTCTGCATGCAGTCTCATCGCGTGTTGGATCCATTTCCGCCAAAATAGTACAAAATGTGCAGTCTGGCGAAAAAAAACCACTCAAATAAAATGAAAAGAAAATGTTGGAGACTCCCCGAAGCGTCACGTGAGAGAAAGAGAGCATCCCCATACAAAAAGAAGAATGTTTGAAATGTCACCTCCGGTTTGAGTACGACACTGCACGTGAGATCACTTGTTGAAAGGTTAGACCAGGGGCGTTGTCATCTATGAGGGTTGTGTTTGCACGTCATCTCTTGTCACATGAATGCTGTGAGTTCTCGTGTTCACGCCGTTCACCTGCCATCCACATGCTCAAGAAATGAGACTCGATAAACACGTGAATATACAGTTGACACCTCCTGCCTGGGTCACCAGGTGTGTGCATGAATGGGAAAGTTCGTTTTCTCTCCCTCTTTCTCTCTCTCTGCAATATTCCGACTCACCCGGTATCCTTCGTAAATCTTTTTCTCTTTAAAGCGAGGGTTAGATGTTTTTTTAGGCTATTATCCTCATAAACAAAGGATTATCATTGTTGTTTCGCACTTTCTCTGTGCATGTGAGTGTGTGAATACTCAACGTCAGCTGACGACTGACTAGCATTTACCTTGAGTGACTGATGTGAGAATTTCTCTCCCTACCCACGGGTCCTCACGTCCTAACTACTCGTTCCTTGTCCAAGCACCCTTCATGGTGTCTGCTATCGAAAACATTTATTTCGACATCGATTCTGCGTCAGACTCGTGAGGCGATTGCACCTGCAATAACCGCCATAAACACCACACCTTCACTGCGACACAACTTGAACCCCGACAGGTGAGGGAACATAATTTACAATATTGTAATACTCATAATCTAGGGCGACAAAGGTTGGTGAGGTTTGTGTTAGTAACAGCTTCGTGAGGGCATGGTAGGTGGGGTGGTGATGAAGATACCTGTTGTCTTAGTCTTCGCTTAGTTTACTGCAACTGTTTTATATCCGGGTACTTTGACGGGTCAGCTGCTATGACTAGGGTGGGGACGATGGTGAGACGACAACGAAAATTCGAGGTCAATGAAGGCACTGACATTATCTCTCATCAACTTTTTATTTGACTTCTGCCACTGTAGTACTTAACACCTGCTATACTATTTGAAATAACACCTGCCATTATATACTCCACGAAGAAAGTGTAACCCTCGTAGTTGTGGGTTTTGTGGGTTCCGTGTGTCTACCCCACATCCTCTCACTCCACACCTGTGGTGTGACGTAGTCAGATCCTTGAGCCACTCCTCTTGCCTGTGGTTCTTTTTTTCGTGTTTCTTTTCTTCGTGAGTCTCAGACAAACTTTGTCAGTTCTGGAGGAAGCTTTGGTTGCGCAGGGATGGGGTGGGAGAGGTCAAGGTTGGAGCGATTACTCGTAATCTAAACAAATGGAGAATTTTCTTGGAGAATAGATATTTCAAAAAATTCCTTGACAGCAAAAACATGGTCTGAGACTTCAGCTACCAGCTTTTAACTGATAAGAAAAATTTTTTTACTTCCATGAGAAACCAGTTTTAAGGTACCTGTATCACGTGACCTCGAAGCCAGATAAAAGATGGAAGGAAACTGTGTTCTTGCTTTCTCGCTTGCTACAGCCTAGATTTTTTCCCCACTCATGTTTAAAAAAATGTAAGCAAACATCCACACGAACTCATTCTATGTCACACACACACACAATTATCTATTCTCTGACTAACGCTCACAGACGGACACTACATCCGCATCCGCACTGAGTTTTTGTCTCGTCAGCTTTTATCAAACTCCTGTTCTAACCTACATCTCCCTTGTATCCACATACTTTTAGTCTCGGCAGATGCTCAGACAGGATGTCACACTTCTGACCTTAACCAAAGTTCCGTCTTTGAATGGTCTCTAGGAAACAAATGATGGCCTGTAGAAACGTCTGCTGTCCAAACATTTTTTTCTCTCTAATTCTTGTCTGCTGTTTTACAATTACCACCTCATGTGGGTTGAAGAAGTGTGGTCTGTCGTGCAAAGTCCAACTTTTTCTCGAGTTCTGACTGTAAATTGTGGAAACAGCGGCGCTTGTGTTGTATGGTAATTGCGGTTGCAACCGAAATGTCTCAAAAACCAAAGAGGACAACATGGTCTGAATCGCCACAAATGTACCAAGACGGCCTCAAGGAACTAGAGACCAAGAGAGAACCAGATGGACAAAATGCGTTGTAATAATTGGCTAAAGTTCAGTGCAAGAACCTATTTTCTATTGTTCAAAATCTAGGTGAGCAGCACACTTCCGTTCTCAAGATACACGTCTACAAACATCCACATGCACAGAAACACAGAAAGATCCACATTACAGAACTTTATTGTACATGGCTACATTTACATTGTGAAGGCATCGGCCATTGCAGACCATTGCAATGTGTACAAATGTGACATCACAATGTGTACAAAAGTAACATCACAATGTGTACAAATGTGACATCACAATGTGTACAAAAGTCTTTTTGTGAACGGTGATGTAATATCTTGAGCATTGAAGCGGTTATTTGGAAAAACTGTTTTCTCCCACTGAACTTTACCCAGTCATTAAAAATATGCACCTCACTAGACCTTTAAAGACTTTACAGACATCATACTCAAAAGACTCCCTTCATATCACTTATTATTGCCCTGAACTCACGAAGAAAGGAGAAAGACGATCACCAGCGGTAGTGAGCTTGCGACGTACTTGCTGCTTTCAGATGCCAATCGCAAACTTTTGAAATAAGACAATAAATATCAGAAAATTGCAGAATACATTTATTCTTCCTCTGCCAACTGCAGTCTGTGAAACTCGGATCGCCTGACTGACTCTGTAAGGATGAAAGTTGAGAGGCAGAGTTATGGTCGTGCTTATCGCCCTTTGAATAAGCATGCTATGGGATGCTGCCACCACGTGACATCCATGGGACTCTATCGACCACGTGTTACTGCCTCACAAAAATTATTGCTGTTATATTTTTTTATCTTTGTGGGCCGTTCTGACCACTGGAAAGGTTTACTTCACGGAAATTAAAGAAGTAAAACACAAATAATGCTAGATTACTGAGTACACAAGGAACGGTTAATATTCCCAGAAACGAAAAATAAGCATTTCTGGGCAGCAGACGAGCAGTAATTTATTTCTTGGATATATAAAAAATATTTTAAGCATGAAAAGTTGTGCGTAGTTTTCTGATGTTAAGAAGCAGACTTTTTACGGGTAGGAAAGAATTCTAACACCCGGATGTAACTGTGTTCAAAAAGAATAGTTTACTGATGGCCAGACACTAAGATATATTCCCGAGTAGAATGATTTTCTAAAATATATTCTCTGATAAGGTGTCCTGTCTCAGCAGCAATTATCTCAAGAATGAAATGCAATATTGTAAAAGCTATTGATCCCGATACAGTTCTTGTAAAGACTCGATGATATGAATGACAGGTAGTCGGGAAAATTTTTGCGTAATGACCAAAAAGCTGTCGAGTTGTTCCGAACCGTTCATGTTCTTTTGATGTCTTCAGTTTCATTCAAGATCAGTCAACTGAATGTGTCTCACACCTGCACGTGCACCTGGCGTCTCACCTGTCGTTAGCCACTCCCTGCGTAGTGATTGGTTCCTTCCGTTCAGGGGCAAACGGTTTCTTTTCGTGCAAAATAATTAAATGCATGTTTGGCCAATCTTCTCTTCAACATGTCCAATCGCCGACAAGTCGCCCACCAGTCCCAGTTGTGATAATAATGTCCTCGACAAGCCCTTCCTGATAATTTTTCTCTCGATTTTTTTATGTTTGCCTTGGGATAGTCTTTGTTTTGTTTGGTTGGTTTTGTTTTACTGCATCTTTCTGAGACTTGCTTTCATGGCAGCGACGCTGGAAGCTGCACGTATTCTGGTTTCCTTTTTTGTGGGGCTTGGGTTTGGTTCCTTTTACTTTGATGCACGTGCGGCACTTTCTTGTAAGTTTGCCCAACATGTAGCAACGCCAGACTCCTGAAAATACAGATACCGGTGATGGCTTTCTGGTGCACGTTTGCTCACCTGTGAATGACTTTGGTGGTTAGATTTGTTTGTTTGTTGTTTTGTGTTTTGTTGTTGTGGTTTTTTTTGTGTTTTTTTGGTATGGAGGGATGAGTAGGACTGCATCCATATGCATTACACTCGAGACTGTGCCTCTCCTGAAGCCAAGTTATTTGTGTATTTTTATATATATATAACTTGAGGATGATTTCAATCACACGTTTCTCCTGATTATTCCAGAGCTCTGCCCTCAGCTATACACTTGAAGAAGCGTCTAAAGCCGAGCGCGGATGTTTTTTTAACTACCTGAGGTGATTACTGTCAGGTATGATCAGTTCTAAAGAGGTTTTTAGCTGTTCTGTCGGCTATACTTTTACTTTCTTTTATTTCGTTTTTTTCCTCTTTATCTCTCGGTGTGTTCCTTATACTGAGAAATTCCAGTTTCTGAACATTATAGTAATTCACTTCTGTAGAAAGAAGCGCCTGGACTTTCAGCTTTTAAAATATTTTGCTTTTAGAAGTTTCACCCATGATGTAGTCTTACTTGCTGACACGGCCTCAAACACCAATTACCATTTCTTACATTTCAAAGAAATATCAGTGAGTGTCTTTGAATAACGTATTTCAATATGTGCAGGTGAGTGAGCTCTCTTGATAATGTAGTGCGTGCGCTCCTTGATATTATAAATTGTCTTAGTTCCACTTTTTAAAAAGAAATTTCGGCGAATTTCTTGTGATATTGTATCTTAGTAATCACTCAGTGATACTGCATTTTAACGAGTTCCTTATAAGACTGTAATTCAGTGAGTTCCTTGTAATATTGTATGTCAATGAGGTCTTGTTAAGACGGTATTTTTTGAATCCTGCATCCGTCACACGCCAGCCACTAGACACACTGCACGTGAGCACACACACACTGCACGTGAGCACACACACACACACTGCACGTGAGCACGCATCCTACACGAGCCGACATGCACGTACGCACCACGCACCATTAATACTTGGTTACATAAACCTACGCACGAAAAACCTTCATATAGTTCTACAACTTACAACTTGTTATGATTTTGATTATTTCATACCGGGATAATATTTTTAAATTCTTGAACTATCGCCTACAAATTTGCTTCAAGGTTTAACACGTAACCATGTCAACACAAAACGAGTCTCTTAGGAGACGAAAAAAAAAATTACCGAGGAATTCAAATTATAAACTTTGGCTACAAAGTGATTAAAAGCAGACTTACATAAATTGAACAGACTGTCAGAATGTTCCTCAGGGATCAGGAAAGTCCGTCAAGGAATCGTTGGATTTGACGAAACAGGAGAGAGACATATTGTAAATTTGACCTCAAAATAATTTTAAAATTTAATTTCAACTGTAACAATCTTTTTTTTTTTTTTTTGAACATTCGGATGGAAGAGAAACTGTCAATCAGACGTGTATTTGTCAAAAAAAGTTCAAAGTAAAACAAGTATAAAGAGGTTGAATTAGAAAAGTATTGCTATTAAAAAAATAGTACATGTATTATAAGTAGGAAACCAAGTAGTAAGAAAGGAAGTATAAGTTGTAGAAGTACATAAGGGTTTTCCGTGCGTGTATGTATGGTGTGTAGTGGATGTGACAGTCTCTTTGACACAAACATGTCTGGGACATCCAATGAGCAAAGATGATACATATTTTGTGGATATGAAAAGTTCACCTCCAATGAATGAGCTAAATGCACGTGCATGTATGGTATGCAAAATGCACGACATGCCAATAGAAAATGGAGCGTTTTCGCCCCCAGCAGACTCTGGCGACTCCCCCGTGACTTTGATATTTGCAGAACTTCCAGAAATTATTTAAATTCTACCAATGAGGGTGTTCCGTTTTTGCCGAAAAAAGAACTGTTTCATTTGATGATCATTATTCAAGTCAAATAGCTATGAAATGTATTCTGATGAAAGGTCATCCTTTCCAGAAATATCTTGCGACTCCGTTTGCAGGTGTTGACACAGTGATAAGGACACATGCGTCCCCACGCCGGGCAATCCCATGACGCCACGCGCGCGTCAACAGACGTGTCAGGTGACTGGTGGTCGCCAGCACTCGGCGCACTTTGCTATAGTCGGTCTCATATCCTAACGGGATCGATGGCAGGGTCCGAGTGTGCAGATGACTATGAGACTGTAGCCCTCCACTCAGGAGAATTTCGGAGGGTCTCACATCCCATCACTATGCTATCCGCGATTTGGGGAAAAGCGAAAACGGATAGGCGAATATTTGAAGAAGATAAGGTAACACAAAATAATAAAAAAAATAGGACAGACATACGCCAATCAAAATAACCCAAAATTAAAAAGATAAAATCGTCATTCTAGTGTAGATGTCGAACACAAATAAAAACATTTACTTTAGACATTAGCTTCAAGTTGTTTTCCCTCTTAAAAAGAAAACATATCGTCTTTTATTTGCCAGCCCTTCAATATTGTTTTTGGTGTGGTTGTAGATAAAAAATACTTCCGTAGCACACATCAGGGATTTAAAACATTATGTTTCAGCCGATTGCAAGTTAGCCGTTGCTTGAATTATTCCCTATTCTGTACACGTTGTTTTTGTTCGCTCAGTTTACTTGTAGATTTGACTGGACTGTTTTCGATTCCTTCCATTGCAGTTTTTTAATTCCTCCTATCCGAATGACCTCCGAGCCACTTCTCTACTGCAATGTTCATCGTGAATCCAGTCCATGGACACATAGTCAAATCCACTTCATTGGCCGCGGCATTGGGGAACAGATGTCTCTGGGGAAAGCAGAAAATAAAACGGAAACGGTTACCCCCCAAAAGGCACCAAGCGAACAAAACAATGTGTACAAAATAGGGATATGATACCGATTGTATTAATGCGGACCAGAAGTTGGTGTGTAAAGGGCAAAGAACGTCTCTGTTGGAAGGACCTCGTGTTCCAGGCAACAGCATGCTGATGGCGCCCAGCGTCTAACATCCTCCGTCCTTGCATCAGTCCTCGACTGGTGTTCGCTCACTTGCTGGCCATGGATCCCCCTGGTTTATATGATTATCTTCTGTTTACATGGGGGAATATGTTGATGTGGTGTCAGTCCTGTTTCCGCTGCTAGAAGTGTAGTTGAGTTTTAGGCTTGGTCGTGGTTGCCGTGCAGACTGAGATATCGCACATCATCAGACAGGGACTGAGATGATAGATAAAAGGACTTTATAGAGATCGGGAATCACCTATTACAGAGACTGAGATCAGGTTTTACGAGAATGTGGAGACAGAGATCAAGCACCAAGTACGTAATTGAAGCGTTTTAAAGCAAATAAGTGAGGACTTTGAATGATGTTTACATCCCTCCCGAGTCCCATGCCTTAGCTAGACACCGACAACATCAACACAATCGTCCTCAGACTCTCGCTTTTTCTCGAAGCTTTCATCCTTTTCACGAGAGGGATGAAAGTTCTGTGCAAGTGGATTCTGGATTCGGAAGATGAATCAAACTCGGACCAGTGCGAATTGAAGACCCACAGAGCTTTCTTACTTACCAATATAATTAGTGAGAGTTGTCTTCTTATTTACATCTTTGATTACCTTCTTCAGTGGATTACTATCGGGTATTGTTTTTGTATTCAAGGGACGTACCTGTGTTAAGTAGAAATAATTTGTGAAGTCTGAAGAGACATTACCAGTGTGTTAACAACCTACCTGATTATGACGGATTTCTTTAAAGAGTAGAAAATGATGGTTTGGGACTCAGAACAAAATATTGGGAAGCCCAGAGGTAGATCTTTGTCTTTGGTTGTTCGAAAGAGCACGTGTGGACTTGGTGTGCGTGACACCACCAGACACCCGAGCTGTCAGAAGCATCGTCCCTCCCCACCCGGAGCAGTAAAAATATTTTGTTAGGAAATTAGTGTCGGGGGAAATCACACAAAAAGGTTTCAGAACTACAACGTCGAAACTTTCAATATATACAATATAATTTTCATATAACCTCCCACCACCATTTGAGGGATTGAGAGATCAGGTATTCGGAGCGCACAGAGATGGAGAGATTGGCCATTAGAGATAGAGATCAGGCGTTACAGGAGGACAGAGATTGTGAGATCAGACATCAAGTGCGAACTGAGAACGGGTATCACGGGGTATCACGGGTGACGGAGTCTTTTCAAGCATGAGTGAGTGGGTGTCTGTGTGTGCGTGGAGGTGCATTTTTGATGTCTACCCTAAATCAAAGTTGTTGTATGCTCGTACTTTTGACCCCGGCTGATACTGTTATTACATAGTAATTCATAACATTGATAGCAAGGTGTGAAATCAACACTGACTTTGCTTACAACGATGACGTAGCATCAGACTTTCGATTTTCTGAAGCTTTTGTGTGAATTATTGATGAGACTGGAACCCTGATGGATTTCAGATGCAGGCCATCAAACAACACACTGCCTTTGATCGGGACTTGAGCACGATTAGCTTTGCGAGAAGACATGCTGGATCAAGTTCCCAAAGGTTTTTTTTTTTGAATGAAATCTCACTGAAGCGAGAAACACACGAGACTTCAAAAACGAGGCCGTCAGACGTCACTCGGGGGACTACTTTTAATATTCCTACATTTGTGTAGAAAATATTGGACTATTTTGGTCTACATATATATTTATATTCAAACTTGATTCGATTGCAAAACATTGAATGTGCTGACTATTCTTTGTGTTTAGATATTCCATGGAATTCCATGAGAAGAGTCGCTGATGTTTCGCCGATTAGAAATGCGATGCTGAGCACAGGAACGGAAGGAATTTTGTAGATATGATGAGAGAGGCGGCTTTACTCGATCTCTGTATGAATAATTGAATAATGGATCTGAGTAAGTAGATATTTACTCGTACAAAGGGCTTCCCTTGTAAGTCATGCATCAAGTGGGTTTGAACACTTGTGTAAATCTGTGCACTTTTCTCTTCTTTGCACGTGTGTTTGTCAATCTGTTCACGGATGTGTTTCTTATGTTTGCAAGTTTGTTTATGTGCTTGTACGCGCGGATGTGTGTGGCCAACTTCACAAACCTGTATGCATGTTGTATGTTGAGACAAATGCGGGAGGGAAAGAGAAAGTTACTGTTAATTTACCCACTGAGAACAAAATGTTGATGTGGCCACCAGCGACTGACCAACGAGTTGTCGGCGACAGATAACGACAACGAAAAATCATTCAAGGGGAAAGAAGCGCGTTCAGGCGTTGTGTTCCAGCATTGCTCTGCCCTTTGCCTGCATTTTTCTGCAAATGGATCGTAAACTTGCCAGGAAATCAGTTCTTGTGGCATGTCCAGAGATTTGAAGGGCTATCTGGATCGCATACGTGTGAATAATTTCTTCTAGGATATCTTGTTTATCCGCCTTTGCATTCATGATTCATCTTTATTCGGGTTTTTCCAGCGGATTTATCAATAGGACTTGCTGAGGGAAGTATGCCTCCAGCCTCATGCCTCAGACATGGACCAGTTCTGGCATATTGTTTGGTAATGACACCGTCAGAGCTGCTTTCTTTTTAAAGGATTCACGAATTCATACTTAATAATTAACATGAGTTTTACTATTAAGAAATTGCAATAAACATTTCTGATGAAACCTCTTACTTTCACCAATAAGAAATTACAGTTTTAATTTTAAGAGAATTAAATAATTATTTAGTCACATGCTATCTATGATTTTGCAACGTTTGAGTAATTAGCTGCTACATGTCACGTTCTTGTATCTGTGACAAATGAATGTATAAACAATTTCTCTTTTCTCCACACCACGGGGCATCTCGTGCTCGATATTACGTCACTTCCGGTTGACCTTACTGTGACCTGTACAAGCAGTCACGAGAGCTGAACTTGAATCACCATCCTGCGTCGTGTCATAAAGTTCCTGACTTTTCTCTTTGGGTGGTCTCTGTTCTTGAAAATGTCTGTGGATTGTGTCGGCCATGTGATTTTGTGTCAAAAATCAGCTTCAGACGTTGTCCGTCGGCCATTTGCACTGAGTTCAGAGGGTGAGACAGCAGAGATTTCGTGCAATTACACTTCTGGAGTACTTAATGTACTTTTGAATGAAAGCTTTCTGCTAATTGGCTTGTTAATAGGCTTAGCTCAATCTCTGCTAATCACCCGTGTCCCATCTTAGATGGGACAGATGCATGTTGATGAGGCTGAGAGAAGTAAAATGTGTGAGTGCATACAGACCGATCAGACAGACAGACCGATGGTTACAAGATAAACATTCTTTTCAAAGCCGAAAAACTGTAAAAACCACTCTTTTTATTCGTGTTCTCGAAGATCTCAAACTCAAGAAAAGGACAATACTGACTGGCTTAACAATAAACAATGATCCCAGTCACTCTCAAGAGTGCAAGACACTTGTCAAAAGTACACATGCTCATCGACACACACAAATACTGTTTATTTACGAGCTCAACAAACGAGCCTACGAACAAAAATTAAACATCGTTTTGACCATCTACATCTACCTCTTGACGAATCTCTGTGCAAGGTGCGATGTGATACAAAAATAGGGATTACCTGTTAGTCAAAATATCAAACGGTTTTCAGAGAGTTCTCTGTACACAGACCTGGCTCCCTTGACTCCAGAATATATATTTTATTCACCACAGCCGATGTTAATTATTAGATGCATATGAAAAACAGAGAGCCATGTACCACGGACCTTAGATATTGTTTCCTACAAAGTGAGACAAGCCGTGCTTTGGATGACACCTGTCTATACAAGTCAAGTCTGGTCTCAAGATGTGAACACAAAAACTAAATGGTCGGGTCAGAGAGAAAAACAGAAACAAAGAAAGTAGAGGGGAAGTGAATCAGGTGACTTTCTCACCAGCAGGCTACAGACCTCCTCCCCTTCCTTGTCACAAAGGGAAAACAAAGGATGGACACCAAAGTCACATCTATAGATGCTTTTTTTTTTTGGTTCCTTCAAGTGAAATTAGTCATGACCAAAAAAACCTATCTAAAACAAAAACAGCCCTGGGTACACATTTGTGTTAGCATTGTAAGCAAACCACAGAAGTCTTGTGCTTTATTCGCGTACACACCGGACAAAAACAAACTTGAAGGGCGAGGTAAGCTACTAGTGTATGAAAGCACATGTGTCTATATACATATATACTGCAATCCCTTTGATGTGGGAAAAGAACAGTCTACCTTTTTTATGTAACCTTTCAGTTACCGTAGTTAGGTGGACGGAAAGAAACTTCAGAAGAAGTCAGAGAAACTCAAAAACCACAAAAAATGAAAATTGAAAATACATCGGTGGTTCTGTTGCTCTGATGTTCCACTTGCGGACCGTTTATAAGGACATCGGTGACAAAAACGACGATTATGACAGTGATGTTGATGATGATGTTGACGACGATGATGATCATGACAAATATTCTGAAAGAACATGGTTTTTTAATAAATAGAACGAGGATTCATTGTTAAACAGTGTCCTTGCCAGACTTTCTTATTACCCATGAAAAATTTACATAAAGATAATCATTAGATTTTTAAAATAAATACTGAAAGGGTATTGAAAACTCTTATTGAAGAAATCAAACTTATTTTTTATAAGATCAGTAAGAAATTTTCTTTCTCTTCCTGTTGCTCTCTCTCTCTCTCTCGCTCGCTCGTTCTCTCCTCTCTCCCTGTATTTGTTGTGAGGTGTGTGGTGGGGGAGAGGTTGATAAACATGTCCTAAATAGTAAAAAAAATCTGAACAATTTCTAGAAAAGGCACATCACAACTTTTGTCAGTTCATGAGTGCTGCTAATATCCTTCATATGTCATATAACGACGACATTAATATTTTTATCATGAAAACATTTCATTCCCTCAAAATAAAATACACTTTTGTCAACAGCACACTAACAGTATGCTAGCATCATGCCAACATCAAGCCCGCATCAAACATTATTCATGTCATTTCCTCCACAACCCAACCTTCAATTTAAAAAAATAAATTTAATTAAATATGTATTTCATAAATCTGTTTTAGAAAATATTTTCATTCACAATATATTTACAACTCCATGTTAGTGTTCTACCAACCATGTCATAATGCTGCAGAGGTCGTAGTTAATGCTGTTGGCACGAAGGCACAATCGGTTTCAAAAAGAAAAATATTTTATATCTACAAGGGAGGATTATGATTTTCTCCCCTTCTTTGCTAAGCTTTGAACTCAGTGGTCTAACCATTTTCTAACAAAAATGTTTTTTTAATTAGAATTTGATGGTATCTCTTAATTAAACAGTAAAGTAATTAGAGATAGCCAGTCATTACTGTCTGACTTTTAATTACAGTCAAATTAACTGTGGAATGTCTTAGCTGTGCTAATGCCACTGCAATGAGTACAAAATATCACAACTGTCATGAGTGAAATACAGCTTCACACTTGTGATGTGTCCTTCCTCTCAGAAAGTGATATGACGCTGGTCCCTCATTGTCCATCATTCGTCCCTTGACTGGTACCAGTCGTTGGGGTTGGGTGGAGGAGCACTTGGATAGAGTGGCAGATGACAAGACCCACCACTCAGACCTGTTTTGTGTTTACTGACCAGGTCCCGACTTTGACCAGTTCTTCCTTTGGCCATCTCGGCGTCGACCATTCTCGAATGTACCTTGAAGGACAGTCTTCAACAGGATGTCATGCCACATGACTAAACCAGACCATTTTACTTCGTTTTATTGTTGCAAGTAGAGTTCCTGGTGTCCCATGAGCGCGGCAACCATGCTTCCTACGAAATCGTTGGTTTTATGTTCTCTGTCCGAGATCGGAAGCAGCCTCAAGCACTTGTTCTGGAACTCCTGAAATTTTTTCTTCACTTTTCACACCAGTAAAGCATCTATCTTAGAGAGAAAAAAAACCTCCAGGGACACAATTTGCGTTAGTGTCGTACTTCAGGCAGCAGAAGTCTTGTGCTTTATTGGCGTGCACAGCGAAGAAAAACAAACTTGGACTGGCAAGATAAGCAACTCGTGCACGAAAGATCATGTACCATACACCTGCAATCCCTTTGATGTAGAAAATAAAACCGTTGACCTTTCGGTATGTAACCTGTCAGGTCACGTATTTCATCTTGTCTAAGATCCGGCGAGCGCAAGGGTAGCTGACCGCAGATGGACAAAAACAAACTCCTGAGGATGTCAGAGAAAATGTCAGAACCACCAAAAGTGAAAAGCGAAATACATCGGTGGTTCTGTTACTCTGATGGTCCACGTACGGACCGTTTATAAATTACGGCAATGACAAAGACAACGATCATGACAACGCGTTGAAAATGGCATTGACGACGACAATGATGATGATGCTAACATGATCATGATTCTAAAATAGCATGTGCATGCCAGGCGATCTCCTCGATTTAAAACAGAAAAAAATATGGACTTGTGTCTAGTCTTCAGAGGCCTTTACTGCACGTCGTTGTCTGTTCCTGAGTTTCTCGTCTGTCATCTCATTAGTTAAAATTCTTGCGCAGTTCCGTCCGCGGTGTTCTCGGCGGGGTCCTCGCCCTCGAAGGCGGCGTTCTCCTTCGCCAGTTTTTTGCGCATGCGCACTTGCTCGGCGTGCTGACGCCGCTTCTCCATCTTCTGCTTCATCTCGCTGATGCGGCGCTCGCGGTTGTCGCTGACCTGGTCCATCTTCTGCACGATGTGGTCCTCCTTGCACCGCTGGTACTGCTCGAACGTCTCCAGCGCCGCCAGCGTGTCCGTGTGGTCCAAGTCTCGCAACTTCTCCAGCCGCTCCTCCTCCCGCTTCTGTACACAAGACATACAGGGAGGAGTGAGTGAGGGGAAATGAGAAGTGAGGGAGGAGTTTGACTGATAGTGCTGTCATGGAAAGTTTCTGGTGTGTAGTGTTTATGAAGAAATTAATTTACATGAATCCATTCCTTGGGGAGGGGGATTAAGTGACCACTCAGATGATTTTTCATCTCAGTCATCTGTAACAGGTACCTGTGTGTGAGCTCGAGTGTTCAATGGATGTTGGTCATCTAGAGTATCTGAAATACTATCTGTACTATCTGTTGTTTGGCCTGGCTTTGAAGACTATTTGTGCTCGTAGAAATGGGATAAAGCATCACCCGAGTGCTCAGTGTTATTCTGAAAATCTACGAAAGTCCTAGTTCGGTAACAGTTCCTCCAGTGGAACGCTCCCCACTGACATAATCCAGCTGGCAAAGCTAGAATGAAAAATATTTCCAAAGGGACAGAAAACATTTAACTGACTAGGGAGATGAGAGTCGAATCTGGTTAACAATAAAATGTATTAGAATGGAGTGCATTAAGGGAGATTACCTGCATTGCTTCGTTTTAACGTTCTATTGGATTAAGTCCCCCTTCCTGGTATATACATAATGGAAAGGCCATTGAGAGATCTTTGTCTTTTGATGTGTGGTTTTGGTATTGTATGTGTATTTTATTAGAAAATAACAGAACAACATACTCATTTGAACGAAACACACGGGTTGGTTGATTTATTTAGTAGGAAAGTGCTTCCACCTTGCGGCGATTTCGCACTATGGGGGAGGGGAGAGATAGGGAGGAAACCGGAGTACCCGGAGAAAACCCCTAACATCCGGCCCTACGAACATTTGTCACATACAGTGTCCCCAAGATGAAATCTGAACCCTGAACCTCTCACTGCAGATGATACTCGAGTTTTTAACCACTGCACTACCGGGCGACCCAACACACACGCACGCACATACACATAAATACGAGTGGCTGCCTTTATAAGTTCCGGGTGGGTGTGGAGTGTGGAAGCGGGGGAAAGGGGAGTAGAGTGAAAAAGTAGTTGTCAGCTATAGAATGCCTATTCCTACCTTTTTTTCTATTCACTCCACCATGTGTTTTGTGGCGGAGGTTTCAACAATGCAGTCTTTCTGTTTGTTTGCTTGCTCATACTGAGGTAGAATTTGCGGATCCTACCCTATACAGGGGCCCATGTTGCCTCCCTTTTCACACCTGCAGTGTTGTTATCAACGGTTGATTTCGCCAGTGCGCAATGACCTCAGCAAACACACTTAACCTTTGTCTCACCTTTCGCCTTCGCTCGGCACGCTCCAGCTTGGCGTTGATCTCCTCCTCCGTCAGCACCTTCTTGCTTTTCTTCTCCAGCTTCTCCAGTCGGAGGGGGAGCCGAGGCCGCTCATCTCCCGTTGCTTCCACGATCTCGAAGCACACCCCTCCGGATGCCTCCGCCTTGTGTTTGGAGATGAGCCCCTCTTCACGAAGTGACCGAAGGATATTTGCTTCCTCCACACGCACTTTGTCTTTTGCGCTCAGTCGTGTCGGGCATGACACACCGGTGATCCCAAGGTCTGTGAACACATGTAATCTGTTTTACTGGCATTAGCCTTCTGTAAATGCACATACCTGCAAATCTGTCTGTATATATTTTTAAAACAGGTAAAGAGTTGGGGAGTGAGGTATTATTGTCCTTTCTTAGGACGAGCTTATCTGTAAGAGAGGTTAATTACCATTTCCTCCCGCTCACTGC
The DNA here is from genome assembly GCF_003073045.1 of Pomacea canaliculata. Lineage (NCBI taxonomy): Eukaryota > Metazoa > Mollusca > Gastropoda > Architaenioglossa > Ampullariidae > Pomacea > Pomacea canaliculata. The sequence continues at coordinate 9,103,833 of NC_037591.1, forward strand.
TTTAACCATCAGCACAACAAACCGACAGCTCGCTCATTTCACTTTAATTGATTTAAAAAACTTTGGTCACATATTTATCTAGTTAATATCCATTTTGATGTTGTTGTTTATACTTTTCTGTGGGAATGTAGCCATTTAATAAACAAAATCATTCAAGCAGTCAATTCACCTGCAAGGTAAACACATCTTCAGAAGGTGTAAACACCTGTAAACTTACCAAGATCATCGCGCGCCACAAAGTCGTTCTCCACCTGTCTGATCTTGTCCTCCTCCGAAAATTCTGTGATGACGTGGCTGTACTCCTCGCCGAGACCAGAATCCTCCGACTTCTTGGAGGTCGCCGAGTTCCCCCGCTCGCTGGCCAGGGACCTGTCGTCCTCCAGCGAATCACATGACCCCATCCCGTCTTGGCGCCGTTTGCCAGACTTGCCTCGCTGACCTTTGCCGTCCTTTTCCCTCTGACCTTTGCCGGACCGCCTTGCTTTGATGTCAGCCGCTTGCTGGTCAAGCTCTGCCGTGTGTTCCCTGATTTTCACTGGAGATCCCAAGGGTTGAACCCTCACGGTTTTCGAATTATCGCAGCCCATGGTGGAGGGTCCTGGAAGGTTACCGCGACACTCGCGAACTAAATATTCTGTTGTCCGACAACAGTCGTCAGAAATGTCGGCTTCTTTGTAAAGAGAAAACGGTTTTGGAGAAGGTGTGTGGGTCCAACTGTGATGTCGGTGTACTCCGATGGTGACTGGCACAGGTGTAGCACAGGTGAGTTCGTTTGTCTCATTCAGTGGCACCTGACGGTTTGTGTGTGCGTGCACGCGTGCGAGCCTTTGTAGTCAGGGGTTGCTAGGGACGCCGGTGCGGCGTTTACCGACACGACAGCAGAGGGGAGGTCAATGGCGTTGCAGGTGTGAAGGCGGGGGCAGATTACTCGGGTGAGCGGAGCGGGTTATCTGCCGCTACCAGGCTGTGGGTACGGGTATGCGCGTCATGCTGTCTGCACGGGTAGAAAAAATGTGAAGCTGCGCGTGAGGTCGCGTGTGAGGGTGTGCGCGTGCTCTTTGTGTCTGTCTGCGTGTGTGTGTGTGTATACACTCGCACATGTAGTAGGCAGAGCACACATCCACCCCATCATCATGCACGCCAATCGTTCACACCACCGACAAAAAAAATAATAATAACCAGCAGAAACATTTCTGTCGTTAAATCAATGTCACAGCTTGTTCGGTGCGGACGTTAATGACATCGATAAAGTGTGATTAACCCCGTGACCCTGTTGACCTTAGGCTTACACAGCAGACTGCAGCAACACTTATCATTATCCCACCTCAGCAGCAACAACACACGAGTGGATCAGACGTAGAGTAAACAAACAGCGGCAAGGCAGTGAGTAAAGGTAGAAGACGAAGAAAAATCACAATGACAAAGAAACATCAACGACGACGACGACAAAAGCTGAACAAAAAACGAAGAGGGAGACCCTGAAAAGAAGATTACAAAGTACAATGACCACAACAAGAAGTATTATTCCGAACACAACAATAAGTCAGTGAGGAGACCACTTAACATGTTAGTAAACAAGACAAAACACAGGACCAGGCAGGCACCCACTCTTCCACCCGATGAGCTGCACAGAACTACTTTCACAGATCAGACATATCCACTGGGACATTAGTGGTGGGGAGGATCCATCATGTCTGTATGCTGGGTTCTAGAAGTCAATAATGATCATTCCCGTAACTGCAGGGTAGTCTGTTATCTATTCGTTAAGTTTTTATGGTGTCAAAACTTAGTTTTTTTCTCGCGATGAAAATATTTGTGGATTTGTTTCGGTCTTTATTGCGCGTGCTCACGTGGATGCATGCGGTCTAGATAACCGTGGGGACTCAGATGCTGTTCAACTTTGCATGTCGCGAGAATGCTGAGGTGGTTGGTGTGTTTGTGAAGCAGACACTCGAGATACACTGAGCCTACCCTCCTGTTCATTTTCAGTTTCTCTAGTCCTTCTGTCTTCGCACTACTGTTGTAGTTACCGCTGCTGGCTCAATGTCGCCAATGGTAGTATGGCTTATCAACCAGGTTAATGTACATGCCATTAATGCTCAGAATGCCAACTTCAACGTTGAGCAGTGCCAAATCCACCCGAGTGTCAAGTGGGGTCAAAGGTTTCTGGGTGATTGGATTAGCAGTCAACCGGAAGTAGTTCATCGTGTCTAGCTTACGGAAGGGGGACGGAATCAAACCCTCTTCTTCCACTGTACTTTGTCCTCCGAAAACCCGGAGGTTAGTTGTAGGGGCGTGTGGGGAGAGAAAAAAACAGTCGTTTCTTTTTATTTGAGCTCAGCCTATTTATGCGCGTCGTCGTCGTAATGATTTAGTAAAATATTTCCTCTTTGATCTCTTTGTCCCTTACCTAACTTTACACGTTGACAAACACACATCGCCACACTATGCCTTCTTTATAATATTGTTATTTATCTGCGGTTTTTTTTTTCAATAAGGAAGAATTTGAAATTAAGTGGAATAGGGGTGGGGGAATCACAAAATTTTCAATCATTATCTGCATGCACCTGAATAGTCCCCATGAAGTCATGTGGACCATCGCAACTTCGTCCGTTGCTCTAATGACAGCTGCTGCCCACTCCTAGTGGCATTTTCTTTTCTTTGACTATTTAGTTTATGTTACAGGAATTGTTTACAAAATGAAACTTTTAGCAATTTCCTATTTTTCTTACTTTTTTCTTCTTTTTTTTTTTCTCTCAGGAAAACATTTATCACGCAAGTATACACAACTAGCTTGAGTCTGAAACAAATAAAAATTAATGTAAATAGAAATCCTCTCAAACGTAATGTTTATTAGCGAAATTTAAGCTGTCATCCCTTCTTGTTTCAGAAACGCCATAGTGACAGCATGCAGTCTGTGACATCCAGACATGGTGTACTAGCTAATTCCATAGTGACGGCCTGCAGTCTGTGACATCATGCATGGTGAGCTCACCGATTCCATGGTGACAGCATGTGGTGTCTGACGTCAGTGTATTCTGACACCATGGAGGCAGTGGTTGCTAGTGTCTCTGTGCTGCTTTCCTTCTGGCGTGTCTAACGGCTTCGATTTTCTTCGGACGCAGGAAGACGGGCAGTGAAATAAATAATTCCTCCACTGTTCATTCAAAGTCGGTGAGAAAACAGTGGGTCAGGCGGCCAAGCTTTCACATTTCTGTGACCAGCCACAGTGTAGCTCAGATGCGCTCACTTGTTTGTTGTGTGTGATTATTTTGATAGTGGGTGGGTGAGTTTGGCTGGTTGGTTGGGGTTTTTTTTCAGAACATTTTTCTTCTTCTGCATACCACGACTATTTTACAGCAATATAACTTATTGAGAGTCATTGTGAGACAGGAGAAGCAGAGATACCGACTGGTGAGATGCTGCTTAGGTTTGTTACATCACAGTGTTTGAAGCAGTTACTTCTTGGTCTCGGTAACCAAACGTTGCACAAACTCAAACTCCTCGTAACAGTGGGTTTGTCATGGCTATCAAATTAAACACAGAAACGTATCAGGATAAACCAAGTTCTGTGACCGCCCACACATTTTATTTGGACATGTGGAGGATGTACTTGACAAACCTTAAACCATAACATAGAATAAACCAGCCAATGTCTAGAGTTTAGGGAAATGCATCAGACAGATCCTTCTTCCGCAACATTGTGCATCACCACTGCAGTCACAGCACAATCCTATCACTGACCTGTGTCATGTGCTCATTATATCTTTGTTCGCAACCTCAGCTGACCTCTCGTGCGCAGTTTTGCAGCTAGTGCATTACTTATATCTAGCTTACCCAGCCTCTATATATAGAGAGAGCATCACTCAGCTAAAATCACTCTAAACCGGTAAGTGACAATTAAAACTATATAATCGGAATGGAGTTAGTTACAGAGAATCCGGAAAATTCCGAAGAAAATTGTATGTCTGTATTTTAGTGTTAGTGGTTTAACCTGTTGAGTGTCCGACTAATCTAGCTTCTCAAAACATCTTATTCTATTTACTACACATCCACATTTCAGCAGACCTTGAGTTCACTTTGCTGACTCATAAGGTTAATTTCTTAGTGTTGGATGATGACTCACTAGTGTACTGGATGAAGACACAAGTTTTATTCAGACTGTAAAATTTAATTATCTCGGTCATTCAACGAGGACGAGACTCAAACACAACCCCTAAGGAGGTATGTAAATTATAAAGTTTTGTTTATTTACGCATTTTTGAATGCTTGCAAGTATTAGTCTAGTAAGGCTGTTAGCTTTTAAGTAATTATTACAACTGACTGTTGAGTAATAGTATTCTGACGAAGTACCGGTGTCAGATATTTTACAGCTTACAGACAACAGATAAATATAATGTAGTAGTCAACTGTCTTCTTAAATATTTCTCTTGGTGTCTGGGGAGCAGGGAAAAGGGGAGAAAGTAAATAAAAGGGGTGATTAGGGGAATGGCTTCGAGTAGATGTGATGGAGGGATCCCTAACTGCTTCGAGATGCCGCAGGATTTGGTTATTGTTGTTGGTGCCCTCGTTCAGTTGTTATTGGTCTAGGTCTGATAGGTCCGCCGTGTAGTTGTTGCTGTTGGGTATGTAGCTGTTAAGTGAGGGGAGACGTGCTTCCACCTGAGGGCGATGTTTTACTGAAGGGGTAATTGGGGACTTAGGGTAAGGGGTGGGGGTAGAAGGATCTGACAGGTAGGTTTTGTATAGGTTTGTTAGTTTCGTCGGAATGTGCTTCCGCTTGGAGGCGGTTTCACGCTACGATGGAGTGGGTGGGGGAGAGAGAAAGGATGGAACTGGTATGGGAGAGGTTGGAAATAAAGGTACCCAGAGGAAACTCCGACGGCTACCCCTGTACGAATAGGCTGCTTGCTTGCTTTGGAGGGAAAGTTCGTCTGCCAAGAAGTGATTTCGCTCTACTCTACTGGTCGCTCCAGACTGTTTTTGTTGTTGGACTTAATAGCAAAGTACTCCTATCTTCAGATGATTTCGCAATATGGGGGAAGAGGGAGGGGGAAACCGGAGTACCCTGAGAAAACCCCCGCCTCCCAGGCCTGCTATCAGGTGTCACATACAGATCGAGTGTCCCGAGACGAGATCTGAATCCAAGGCCTCTCACTGCACTGGTGACTACACAGCCAGTCTCACCTGATATCACTACTCAGTCTCGGGACACCATGGACGTATAAAGCTCGTGGGGACACTACGTCTCGCGTCGTTGACGTCACTGCAAGAGCTGAAACTCTCAGCGACCGTCGTCTGCTGCGAATCTTCATGCCCTCGTTAGTCACAACATCTTCCTTTGCCCTAGCAGGAAATTTCACGACAAACAAGGTAGAATGTAGTTTACTAACAATGTTTCAACAACTGTTTAAAGTAATTAAACACATATGTTGTTCACTCAACACATCACGACGAGTCCTCATCAAACACCGAAAGAGGTCGACAAACCCACTGGGGTCGAAGGTCACATGCACTCATAGGCGGTAACTCTTGGCGAAAATATGGAGTTGTAGTTCTTGGTTCTTAGGGTCGGAGTTCATGTTAGACGTGTTAGTGCTTATTAGTAAATTACTCCAAACATGGAAACTCTATTATTAAAGTATTTCTTTCTAAAGTTAGGTTGCTACATGCAATGTAAACATTCGCAGCTTTATGCGTTGAAGTATTTTGTTCACCAGTGACAAAATTTATCCAAGTTCCATTAAACTGTAAATGTCTGTAATTCGTGTCTCCGATTTTCTGTAATTCGTGTCTGTAATTCTCCGATCTCTCACTGTATGACTCCGTTGGGGAATACCATTGCTTACCTGACATCTGGTGATACAACTGTCAGTTACGTTGTCGTTATGCACTTTTTCATCTCTTATCTTTGTGGCCGATTAAAAAAAAGTAAAGGTCGTCCTCAAGTCCTTTTTCTAAGTCGTCAGGTGAGTGCAAGGAATGTATATTTGTTGAAATACTAGTATACTTACATGAGATTCATACTGATAAACATTAGTTCAGTATCTTTTAAATCTTGTAAATGTCATTCATTATTGAATGTAAGTAAACACTACAAGCTATATTGGTCAAGTCCCAGTACACCAGTACTTGATGCAGGTTATCTTTTGAAGCAGACTGCTTCATTCTGCACATGTATAGTGATAATCAAGTCTCATGTAAAAGCTAATAATAGTAATGTTAGAAAGATACAAGTATTTTTATTAAGATGTTGTCTGTTCTCACATGGTCATAAGATTTTTGACAAATTTATGTATGTACATCAGGGTTTCTGCTAAGGCTAAATTCTTTGGGGTCCCAGGGACCCCTTCAGATTTTTAAGGGGTCCCTGTTCTTAGCTCAAATTTGAATGGGACCCCATTGACGAAAATTGAAGGGGTCCTCTGAACTTTTTTTTGCGTAAGCAGAAGCCCTGGTACATCATGTTAATAAATTATATATTATAGCTCAGATCTTAACTGAGCTTACTAAAAATACCGTTTATTTTTATTTCATCACTACAGAAAAAAACAAAAAGTTTGACTTCAATAGATGTCTTTCAAAAGTACTACTGAGTGCTAAAATTTAAGTTTTTACTCCAGAGCAGATATATAGATGGCAGCATCAAATCAGCAGCCAATCACAGAACAAAGCAATCCGCTGTCCTCTTATATTGACATAGCAGGACCACTAGGTAAGCACATTTTCAGTACTGAAAAATGCTGATTAACTAGGAAAGGTAAATACAGAAACACACAAACTCTCCTTGGCTTTTTGCCTACATCTGTACTTCTTGCTGTCTGCAATTTCATGTGTTTAACAAAATCCAATAATGTATAAGTATGATCTAATTCGCTAAATACAATACAGTTCATGTCTAATTTTTACAAAATACTACCTCCTACCTCAAATAACAAGGGCATCCGACAGCAATAGTAGCATCATACATTCTTTTATATAAATACTGCATTAAGAACACATTTTACCATTTTATGTTTGCTAGATCATAATTAGTAATAAAGTTACGTTCTTATTTTATAATGCAATAAATAGTGTGTGTTTTTCAGACATAATTTCAACATTAGAATCATGTGACAAAGAAATTTTTGATGGATGGCAGGATTTTCCAGTAAGTGACTATTTAATTCTTTATTTCTTACTGAATGACACAGTTTTTAGTAATAATAAATGCAAAATTTGTAAAGCACATACTCACATTCCTTAGGAGCATGCTCTTAGTGCTTAAGAACAAGAATGAAACATGGACAGCATACGAGGGACAGGAAAACAAATAGCAAACGAACTATAAAAAAATAAACAACCGCACTAAACGAAGAATAAAAATCAAATACAGAAAACACAACGAGGAACCAAAGAACAAGAGCAAGAATAGCTAGAACTAACTTCAATGCATGCATAACTAACAAAAAATGTCTATAAGTTCAGCCACAAATATCGTGTTTGATATCTGTTAGACAGCATTATCTTTTGTAGTTATCATCCAGTCTGTTTTGTCCTCTTGTTTTCAGGGTCTATTTGATGAAAGAATTCAGACAAATCTTTGTAAGATTGTCAAGACTGCTGCAAATATTTTAAAGGTAAACACAGTTCATATACAGATTTTAAAAAAGGAATATCAAGGATTGATCATCATAGTAAACCTTAGTGATGATGCAAAATTACACAAATATACATATTCAAACACCTACAACTCCCATAAGTGTTTCTATAACACTTCTGCAAACCGATTTGTATTTTTCTGCAAAAAAACAAGTTTCTTTAGCATATAGACATTCAGCATCATTTTTCATACCTTGGCTTGAGACATCAAAACTAAAAGCCCTTAAACATCTCAAAAAAACTTCTTACTGTGCAGGACCCTGAAAAATCAGCCATTATAATCAGTGGATGTGGGACTTCTGGGCGTCTTGGCTTCGTAACAATTGTAAGTCAACAAAGCAGTTTATATTTTCCATGTGCTTACCCTTCATCATACATTTATAACATAAAATCATTTTATGTGTAATTTAATATCTACACATTCATTTAAAAAAATCAGTACATGTATACCAATACTAAGAGAAATATTTTTTTAAAAATAATTTTACACATTTTGGTCTGATGGGTTGAGCATTCTTCAGTTGGTAAATGGGTGCTGGTACTAAAATAATGATGGCACTATTTTTGTGCATATCTGAGGTATTATTAATAGTGGGTGCAAGATAGTTCCTCTGTTATCTAAGATAATTGAGTGGATACCGTTCATCTCTTATATCCATTGCACTTTATTTGTAAAGTTCACCTCACATACATGAATCTTGCAGACTTTTTCCAAAAAGGTGTCAGAATTGTATCATTTTCTTAAAATGTATTGCAATGGGTTGATCAGATTTTAGTTCCTAACTTAGTTTAAAAAATGTCTTGTAACATGAAATAATCTTGTGGCTGTCATTGGAGCCCTGTGATTGAGTCTTGTTTATTCCAGCGTACATTTAATGCTTTGCTTCGAGAGCGAGGGATGCCAGAATGCTACCAGTACATCATGGCGGGTGGAGACAAGTATGTTTTCATCTGGACAAAGCATTTTGCTATCTTGCAAAGCATTTGTCTTATTTGTGTTTCTTGCTTTCTTGCAGGGAACTGCAAAAGTAATTATGGTCTAGTGGTTTTTAGCCTACAGCATGTTATTGATGTATGTTAAGTAACACACATTTTATGTCTGGAAAGTTGTATTTGAAGCTGCTGTAATACTCCGTGCTCCTGCATTTGTACGGTGAATTATGAAAATTGTTTTATGGCATTTGTGCAATTCCTGAAGAATCATAATTTGTGAGGATTATTGTTTAAGTCCTAATTTTAGACTTAAATGACATTAGACTGTAAGTGTTTAGAAAATGTAAAAGAGTATCATGGATGCAATTTTTGCCATAGGATTATGTCCACAAGCTGAAAATACATTTTTATTGACAACAGCATTATATTTGCAGAGGACTTCTTTTGTCACAAGAATCTTTTGAAGATGATCCTTTTCTAGGAATAAAGCTTTAGAAAAGGTAAAGAAAAAATTGTTTGCTTTCCTAGTAATTTTATTTTAATTACTCAAAGGAAAATATAATCTTATGTGATACCTGTTCTTACAAAAGAAATTATTTGTATCTTATTTCTATTCTGGCAGTTATTATTGTAGGTGTAATATTCATAAGATACAGGCTGTTAACTTAAACTTTTTTATCTGCTAAAATTACCTGAAAAACTTGCTACCAAAAATAATCTCGTATCATCACCAACCTTCCATAGAATGGCAAATCATATAGCATCTTTCTTCAAGGTGAAATTTTAAATAGTCTGGCATTAAATGTAGTAATATACAATCATATCACTCCACAACTGAATTAGTGGCCAAATAATTAAATCTACTTTTACTTTCTGTCAGTTCTCCAGATGATGAATTACAGTAAAATCTGATCCTATTATAAAAGCTCTGAATGTGGTTATTGCTAATATTTATTTGTTTACATTATGGCATATTATCGATAGTTATCTAGGATGGACAAAAGAAATACATTTTCCAGTAAATTACATTAAAAATTCATGTTCTCTAAACCCCAACTGCAGTCTGCTTCTTCTCACCTGCTGCTGTCAAATGCCTTTTGTGAATAAATGCCTTCGTTTATGAAAAATATGCATATTTTTTACATCAATTTTTTATGAATAATTAAACAGATAAAACTAACAGCAAAATGCTGTAAAAATCTCTTACCTATTTGAAGTTGAATCTGAATCCTAAGCTCACAAGATGAAGACTGCAGGTCTGAAAGCAGTCTACCATTTTACTGATTGTTGTTGTTTTGTTTTTTTTTAAGGCTGCTGTGGGAAAATTGCATGTTCTTTTTATTGGTATTACTTGTGGAATGTCAGCATCTTTTGTTGCTGGACAACTAGACTACTGCCTGCAAAATTTGGACCGTTTTACACCTGTCCTTATAGGATTTAATCCTTCTTACCTAGCCAGGTAAAGATTCCCCTTGTGCATTTATTTTCGCTGATAGTCTTTTATTTTAAACCAAATGTCTGTTTTATGATTAAAATGAAATAGATGGATCATGAACATTCCAGAGCATACCAGAATTTAAAATAGAGTTGTCAGCAGAACAATAAAGCTAGCATCATTTAGTGTCCTACCACAGAAAAGATAATAAGGTAGTGCAAAATATTTACAAATCTTTCATTGACAGGAACTTACCAATTCAAAATTGGAACAAAACATTCCTTCAAGGTAAGCTCTATCTATTGTGTGTATTTTTCTCACGTTTACAGTGAAATTTTCTTTAGTATTTTCGTTTTATTAAATTTTGTTCTCTTGTTAAAGGAAGTTTTTCTTTCTGTCATAATAGTTATAAAGCACTTTGTTTCATTAATTTTTGTTTTTCACCTTTCTTTTTTACTTTTTCAGTTGAGGGTTTTTACCTTGTGATAAAATTTATTTTCTATTTTTAATTACATAATTTTTCAGTTTGAACTTGTGAGTCAAAGATTGCCAACATTTGAGAGATTTGTAATGTTGATCAAAATTTGAGAGATTTGTCATGTTGATCTCTCCATTAGTTGTCCAGGAGCTGGAGCTGGCTGAGTCGAGGGACCAGGGCTTCCTGCTTAATCCTGTCATAGGGGTGTGTGTCTGACCATGTTTATCATTTATCTACATTCTGAAAACTTTTGTTGCCAGTTACGCTAATTTGAGTCTTTGAAATTTGAACTTTTTTACCTCCCTATGCATACTCTAACCTGCTCATGTGTGTCATATGCTTTAGATATTCCTATTAGTAACTAAAGATGAAACTGACCTTGCAGCCTGAACCAATAGCTGGTTCCAGTCGAATGAAGGGTGGCACAGCCACGAAGCTGCTGCTAGAAGCAATTTTCGTTCCTGCCCATTCCATCGCTTTTCAAGACAAGCTTCAAGTAAGGTGAGTTCCTTGCTGACTTCCATGATTACATTTAGACTTGAAGGATCCTATGCTCAAACTCATTATTTAACCCCAAGATTGTCTAATCTGTGTTTAATACTTTATAGATGTATAAATGCACACCTACCTCAGATTTTATGCTCAAGAATCAGGACTTAACATAGTGTGAGATATTAGTCTTTGAAAAGGTCATTTGAACAATATAGCCAGATAATTTTATGAATAAATTATTTTTAAATGATTATAAATTGTATTTTGTTGTAAGTAAATATTCTAGTTGCAGGAAAGTCTTGTTCTGCAAGATAAATGCATTTATCTTCCAGCTCCAGGGAATATCTGGAATTATATAGACAGGTATGGAAGGCTGTGTACCAGCAAAAATCAGCAATTGCTGATCTTCTCAAGCTGGCTGGCATGAGGTGAGATGTATGTTAGTCTATGAAGACACGCATTCACTCGTTACCTAATATGCACTGATGAATGCGCACACGTTTGTGTTTACACAAACATGCATGCGAACATAAATGTTTATTTATAAATTACAAGATAATGCTGCTTATAGAATGATAGTCATTGAGCGCAGACTGATGGGATGGACTTGGGGGTGGTGGGGAGAGATAGTTGAGGGTCTGTCATCTGAGTGATTCAGGAGACGAAATAGCTGACCAGAGTTAGTTACCATGAAGTTAGATTTTAAAATTTCTCCCACATAGGTAGTTTAGGAACTGAAACTAATCCTTGATTTAAACTTTCTGTAGTTCACTTTGTTATTGTGTTTTTATTCAAACATATACTTTTAATGAATCACTTTTATTCTACTGACTATCATAACCTGTTATTGCAAGTATATATATATATGCTTGTCATTTTGTTCAGTCTGCAGGCTGGAGGGAGTCTGTATTATCTGGGTTACACTTCTCATGGTATCATGGGACTGATTGATGCATCAGAGTGCCATCCCACCTTTGGTGCCTGTCAGTGCTAGTAATTTTTCCTTTTCAAGATATTTCAGAATAAAGTGACTGTTAGAGTTGTGTTAGAGCATCTGTGGTGTATTTCATATAATTTCTCTAAACCAAACAGTTACACAAAGTGTTTACCCACTTTGATCTAATGTGAATGTATTGTAAGCTTTTACATTGAACTAATGCACATAGTTATATCAGAATTTGTTATCTGCAGCTTTCGATGATGTCAGAGGGTTTCTTGAGGGAGGTTACTCAACATTAAGCAACACTGAAGGAGATCTGTCAGACCTGGTGAATGAGACAATGTTTATAAACAAGTTTTATTTTTACTGGAAGTCTTTTTTTAATTTATCATAAGAAGGAGGAGGAAGACAGAGAAAGAAAGTGCCTAGAAATAAAATTACTATTATTAACAGTTATTAAGTGGCTTAAACAAATACACATTTCCAATTTCTGGGCTATATTACAGTGTGACTCATTATATATGTGCACATAAGAAACTGTGACAGGCTGCGAGTTGACTGCAGCTCTTCAGTTTGGTCTCAACTTTAACAAAGATGTAAACGAAAGGAGGATTACACAAGTCATGCTTATGATACAGGAGAACTGATTAATTATCAATAGGTTACTTTGGGGAGTTTCTCAGTTCATTTACCTAAGTTTAATTTGAAAATATATTAGCCTTTAGCATACAGTTATGTATGTGTTTTTTTTTCATGGAAAAGCAATTGCTTTCTTGCAGGGAAAGTATTATAGGATTTCGACAGAAGATTTTCTGCAGTTTGTTCTACCATCTGTAAGCGAGAAAGACTTGGTTGTCTTCATATGTAAGGGTCTGTACATTGTTCTAGGGAGGATACATTTTACTGAAAAGGGTGCATTGTTTTGAGAAGACTTAACTTTAAGAATACTACATCATTGTGATCACAAACCACTTTTCTGTCATCCATCCCCAGTCCCAGTATAAATCAAAGATGTCTTTTTTGGGCATTCAGATGTTTGCCATCATTTCCTAAAATTTTCACTTATTTAAGCATCTACATTCATTTTTCTTGTTGATTATTTTCATCTCTCACATTCATTTCCAGCATTTCATAAAGTAATTGTGTCATTTCTCTCCCCAGAAATACCTGGCCTTATAAACAGGAAACTTTACGAAGCTACATGCAAGAAATCCTGCATCATTGTTTCCACAGGCAAAGTAATTAATAGTGTTAAATCATTTGCATACTTCTTGTTAACTTTGTGTAACGAAGAATAAATGTGAAATATGATTAATAATTAGAAAAGTAAGATTTTGTTTTTCATAGGATACCTAAATCATGAATTTTATGCTAGGCAACAGTCACAATTTTCACACAAATTTCGATAGGTCTTCAGTAAAGCTAAATATATATTGCTTTTTTAATGTAAGCGTCTGGAGATAAGTCTCTATTTAACCAGAATGTATCCTGATATGAAGAAGTTCCTTAAATATCTTTCAGTAACGCCATCGGCATCTTGATATATTGCTTTTTTTTTAATATAATAAAGTTATATTGTGTTATCTCCAGGGTCCAGCAGTCACAGAGGAGAGTGAAGTGTTTGCTGCTACTGTTCACATTGACCTTTCCTCTCTCAGCAACTTACCAGTCCTTGTGGCTGATGGCATCTGGGCACAGGTGGGTGTCATGTGCAGTGAGCTGGCTGTGAAGTGGACTCTGAATGCCATAAGTACAGGAGCTCACATCATGAAGGGAAAGGTCTGCAGCAACATCATGATTGATCTGAAGGTCAGGTACGTGTTGTCTGAACTAGAAATGTTTGCATAGACCTCGTGTCACATCTCATTATTTTGCAAAATGCTTGTGTTCATAAAATCTTTAAATTATTTTTATGAAACCTTGTACTGAAAGGGAGATAACATCTCACATCATTTACGAGTACGGAGTCCTTTGTCGGCATGTGACGTGAGAAGCATTAACGCATACCCGATTTTGGTTTGTATTTCAGCAACGTAAAGCTGTTTCATCGTGCTGTGAGCATCATTCAGGTAAATCTTTCTCAGATGTTTTATCTGTCACTTAAATTTGCGTTCACCACACATGCACAGTGACAAATTGTTTACTTTCCCATCACAGTGCAAATGATTTAAGCAGCTCTTCACGTAATAATTTACTTTTGCAAATAATCACTAATTTTTCAAGTTCATTACTTTTTTAGATGTTTTTTTTAGGCGAATATTACATGCAGTTACTTAATTTAGACTTTTCTCACATTTTCTGCTCCCCCAACATTTCTCCCATTTGCAAAGGGGAGTTAATGGAGGGCTCTTGTCACAGAATACCTTTTTGTGCAGCGTTTCTCTCAATTACCAGTGGAAGTGTGTCGTGAATACCTGCTGCGGTCACTGTATAACACTGATGACCTGACTGAAGAGATTCAAACAGCATCTGTCGCACAGCATATTCAAATTGGTGCCCGACAAGACAGGGTAATCTTGCTTTGTAGTTGGCTATCTTGTCATGAAAGAGGGGATGGAACATGGTTATAGGGGATAGTTAAGTATCTTTTTTATACACAAGACTATAAAAGAAAGGATACAGACATTTTTAATTTGTAGAAGGATCAGGACATCTTGTAGAGATTGATAGATTTTAGTGAGATTTCTATGCAGTGCAAATACTGCTTAACTAGTCGCTGTCACTATGCAACCACAGCTGCTGAAGCATGCTTAAGCACAAGTATCGTTTAGTCAGAAGTATATTTGGAGAACTTAGATATGTTTTCCTGAAACGTCCTAGTGATATTGACCAGGGGCAGATTGAGTTGTTGAATAGTTTTCCACAGTTACATCTCTTCAATCTGTTCTCTATGAGGTTGTAGGAAGTTCAGTGGCGCAACAGTCACTAATATGAGGATTGGCAGGCCTGGGTTCAGATCTTATCTCGGGCATTCTTGTTCCTTCTCTTACATGTGGCATCTGTTTACTGCTTTGATGTGATATAGCCTTAGTTCAGCATAAAACACTAATTCCTCCAACACACACACCAAAGAGGTTGTAGTGATTTGAGACTACCCACAATCTTTGTGAAAATGGCCTGTAAGCAGGAGCACACAGTGCAGCAATACTTGTCTGCTCATGAGACATTTGGAGGTTGTTTCCCCTGATAGCTTTCGTTTATTAGATAATGCCAAGAATCTTTGCCCTTACCTAAATTGGATTTTAAGTGTTGTTATGAAAGGACTAGCTAGTTTTTGTGTCAACACTAGTTAGAATGGAGGAAAAAATTGCTCCAACAAAACCTAACCCTCACAGTTTGTATGTAGAATTACATGTGAAAAGCTATGCATAATTTAGGTATAACACATTTTTACACAAAGAATGAAATCAAAAGGATGAATTTTAAGATATTTCTTGAATTTCTTTTTATTCTAAGGGCTTATGCAGATAATTTGCTTTCACATAACATTATTGGTGTGTATAGGTGGTCCCAACAGCACTCCTGGCAGCAGTATCTGGATGCAGCATAGCAGCAGCAAAGATGGCACTACAAGACCAGCCAATTGTGCGACAGGCCGTGCTGACATCCCTTCAGCACCATTCTCAAGCACAAGTTAAAATAGGATAGACATAGTGAGCAGTGGGAGAGAGTGAAGGCCAGTCCCTGGTGCTTGTTTGTGATAAAATGTTTTCCAACATCCGTACATAAACATCTGTAAGAAGAGGAGAAACTGGTCATCAAATAGCTTATTGTTGGTATGGTTGCCTGATGACATGGCTGCTTTGAGGTCATTGTATGAAGTTCAGTAATCAAGGAGAAGACTACTGCTTGTTCATAAGAATGGTTATTGCCACTGATGTTGCTAGTTTGAGTTGGTGAAGTGTATTGCAGACACTTCATAAGCAAGGCAGGACAGTCTTCTGTCCAATATATTTTTAGTTCATTTGAAAACAATTTTTTTTTTCATGTTGCGTTCCTGCAAATAGTGATTTTATAACAGTCTAGCTCTCCCTTTAGTGCAATATCATCATAGGCAAAAGTGACCTTTTGGTCAGAACAAATGAAAGGTTTGCTGAAATCCGCAAGGTCTAAGAGACAACGGACAAGACTATGTATACATATTACGGCCAAAGCCCAAAATCGGCCAAAGTGGAAAGTGATCAAGGTCCAATCTTTTCTTGATTTTGTGATTTGGCCGGCCAGTTTGCAAAATGGCACGGGGCGATCAAACAAGTTTGGAATTGGGGAGTCATGAGGAGATTCTGGTTAGTCTTTATGATTTTACACTTTAATTATTGTATTCAATATTGATGATAGTTCATCACTTCTTACAAGATGAACTTTTGACATTTCAACTTACACAACAGTGTTGTTATTTCTACATCTGCAGTGACTTGCGCACTTAGTAGTGCAATTGCATCAAGTGTAACCTTGGCCACCGGTCAGTGATTAGGAAGATGATCTGCCTACTGGACAGTAGGCCATTTTGGCTACACCTCTCGGCCAAAGTGCAATATGGCCAGCCCATTCAGGAACTGACTGAACTTTGGCCGTGGCATATATATATTTTTCAAACTCTGCTAAAGGTCTCATACATTTCTTATCTCAAAACAAAATGTTGTATGAACCATACTGCAAATCAAGTAGATGAATTAAGGTGGAGGATAATTGATCTTTAATTTCTTTTATTGAGTAGAGGAATTTGGTGAAAAAGATCTAACCACACTGCATTATTCTAGCATTTGCTGTTTTGAAATAAGAACTAACATAATATTCAAGCATTAGATGACATGCAGAAAAGCAGAAGGAATATAAGCAGGTTTCATACAGATCTTAGTCCAATTTTCTAACTAAACTTCACCCATCTCATGTTGGATTGGGATCATGTAAGTGTTAATGATAGATTTTTAATCATATCAAAAGACTAGAACTAAAGAGTTTACAAACATTTGTGTGCTGAGTTTTTAGTCAGCTTGCAGGATCAGAGAGGTGTTGTCTGTAAAAGGTGGTGCATAAACAATATGAGTAAAAGAAAAAGTGGAGTAGGAGTCACCAGTGTATTCTTGAAGACATGGAAAATGAAATTGTATTACAATATAATGAAGATTGTCATTAGTATACAACTGCAAACAAGGTATCAAATAGTCCTTATTCACAAACTCAAATAAAACCTTTCACAACAGAATTGTCTAACATCACTAAAACAACCAACAATCAGACTGTTGCAAGAGTTTAATCAAGATAGACACAAAATTGTAGTTGGGGATGAAGATATCAAAAACTGGGAAACAAAGATGTGCTAGTATTACATTAACAAAAGAACCCTCAAGAGAATGATCTGCTCATTAAAACTGACACTATGGCTGAGCCCATTTTCAGCACTCTAGGATGTTGAAGGTTTAAAAGATAATAATATACTTGTCTCTTGCTGTCACATTTAGTTTGACTCCTGTACAGACTTCATAAAAAGTTACTTGCCACTGATGGTCATTGCCTGCAAGAACAAATATATCTACAAGTCTTGGGTTCTTTTTTACCAAGGTTTTTTTTTAAGCTACTCCATTTAAACTCCAACCTCCATCAAAGCTTTTAAATGAAAATCATGTTGATTTCTATGTGCTTTAACCCCACCATCAAAGTGGGCTCAGAACTTAACAACATAAATAAATTTGATCACCACAATGTATTTTTCAGTTAGGATTTTAAACCATCAGATTTCGTAGAAGAATTCATCAAGAAATTAGTTAGCTGCCGTGTGCATATCAGTATTAATCTTATGATCCATTTCTTGCAACATGTTTCAAATTATCTCGTTTATCTTTTCTTAAAAGTTTGTAAATGAAGGTTAAACAAATTTATAATAATAATGGTGTGAGCTTTTATAGTGCATTATCCCAACTGAAGCCATGTTCTCTGCACATTACGAACACAAAAACACGACAAAAATCCTGTGGCTCTGTAAAGTTAACGGGAATGCCAGGTCATTAAATTTAAAATAGCATTAGTTTGAATTTGAAATCCGTACAGATCCATCAAATAATACAAAATGAGAACTGCACAAAAATATGTGCATGTGTGATTTGCAAGCATTTTGATATCAATTTGAGCTTAAAATAGTAATCTGCAACTTGGCTTACTTGTTGCATTGAAAAACAAGCTCTAGCTTTAGATGAAATTACATGTATCTAAAAAGCATTTTAAAATCTGCACATTTGGTATGGCAACATATACAAATATATTATTTATACAGTCTTGTACAATATATACAAATATGTGCACTCAAACTATAGTTTGGAAGTAGTATTCACTGTGCAAATATGTGAATGGTTATTTCTTCAATAATTTCCTATATGTACTAAGTGTAACGGGAGAAAATATGCAAATATATTTCAATAATCATGAAGAGTAACCTTTAACGGCGTTACGATTTAACAATAACAACAACAGGCCCCACATTGTGGAAAACGCATTTTGGATACCATGCATGAATTAAAATATTTTTCTGTTAACTTAAAATCTAGCTGCATTTTAAGATGCATCTAGATACCAAAACCCTACTGTCTATCACAGGACAAACCATGATGGACAGCTCTTAGCTGCTTTGTTTCATCTTTTATGTTATGATACAAGTCTTGTAAAATGGAATGTATTTTGATTCAAGTTAATCCAATAACATTTTTCAATTCTTCCTGTAAACAAAAAAAGAAAATTGCTGACAAAATACCAATGGGTGAACTGTTTAAAAGGAAAAAAAAGCTGTGTGCAGCCCTAGCTGGTGTTTTCAACTTTATTTTCTTTTTTAAACAGTAATGCACCTCTAGTGCATGCTCTTTAGACAAATATCATTTTTTCTGATACTTCTTTAGAGCCACAGCATCTCTCCTGAATAAAGATGGACTATTCAGCATGTTTCCAATGCCTGAAGATATCAATACTTCTACAACCATAGCTTCAAAGCTTACACCAGCCTATTCATTCTAGCATGCCTGTCTGCACTCCTGACATTTACACTCTTTTATCATTTCAGTCTTCATTCACCCAGAAGCTCCTCCCACATACCTGCAGGTCTTATAATGTGCATATTTGTAGAAAATCAATTTGACTGGACACGATGCTTAGCTAATACTGATGAATCTTTTGCATAGTAAGTAGACACACAGCATGTTCAGTTAAATTATGCAGTGTGAAATAAAACAGAAGCAGGAAATTAACTGGAGCCACTAAGAAAAAAAAAGAACAAAGCAACAAATCAGCATATCCTTCAAATTGCATGTCCATACTGATAGGCACATTTGTTGTCAAAAGAATTGAGGTGTCCCATGCTAAAAAAACAAATATTGAAACCATCATTGAGCTTTTAATTTATATACACAATTATCCACATTCAGTTTCATTAACAGACTATTTAACACAAGACAACCAATGACTCCTGATTATTTGATCATTTGTTAGACTTCTTATTCATTGAGCAGGCAAAAAAAAAATGTAACATAGCTATTGAATTAAATAGTAAGAGAAGGGGAAACGAAAGTGTAGGAAATACAAGCACATAAAATAGTCCAGCTAATAATTCACAGCCAAGTGACGTTTCAAAAAGGACAACAATAATTTTTATTTACATTTTGAAAAGACTGGGTGCACGATTAGCCCTTTTACTGACACGTATAACCATCTTACCCACACTTCGTTTCTGCATGGTTTTTTTTCTCACAGTGTGGTTTTTCTTTGCAAAAAATACCAAAAGGTTGCCATGCCGGTAAAAGGTGGCATGATCTCTGTTTGACAAATGCAAAATCAGATTCCAAGCAAACTATCTCAAAGACAAACTATTGTTACCTGAAAATAAAAGGGTCTTGTGCTACCCAACTCATGATCTATGTGGATGTGCACCTGAACAGAGGACATACTGCTTTGTCCTGCAAGTCACACTGCTATGTTAACTTGGTGAGGAACGTCACAGTGCTATATTAACTTTGCTGCAAGATGCACTGCTAGAACAGCTTTTTACGCTACAAACCTACACTCTGCAGAAAACAAAAACCAGTCCTCACAAAATGTTCTTTGCACATGCCCCATACAAAGAGTACCTGGTAGAAGGTGCCTAATCACATAAATACTTGTTTCCACCAGGACCTCTCAGTCCAGTCCATAATATCTGCTGCATTACGGATCTGAACAAAAGTGTCACATCTCTTATTTCTTTGAATCCTTGTGCTACTTAAGTAGACATATTTATCTATATATAAAGACAGTAGACGATGAACCGAAGGCAATGCTTAGTTGCTGAATGGTGGTGTGAAACGTTTAGAACACCTAGTCACCATTAATCTGACTCTTTGTAGTTGGGTTCAGTGGCTATATAATAATCATCAAAGAAGCCAAACAGGTACTCAAACGTGGGACGCTTCTCTGGAACTTTGTCCCAGCACTGAAGCATGACATCATAGACAGGGTCAGGGGTGTAAGTAGATTTGGCCATGCGGTACCCACGTTCCACTTGTTCTAGCACCTCTCTGTTCTGCATGCCTGTAAATAAATAAATAGAAACCACTAGTAACTTTATGAATCTTACAGCATAACAGAAATCTCTGTCATCTCCTGTTACATGTTGACAAACAACTCAAACAGCATGAAAACAAAAAAGAACCGGTCAAAATAATCTTACAGTCTCAGACTCTTCTCACCCAGTTTTCCTTTTAAGCCTTTACCCACACATCACTTTTTCATCTACTCGACTGAGTAGCAATACTCTCCCACAGAAATATCTTCATCATCATCATGCATGAAAGTATATGCAATCACACATGCAAAATGTATGTTTTGTTGCCTAAAACAGAACAGGGCTTAGCTGGCTGCATTCTCACTTATGTGGATATCTATGACATCCTGTTGAGAAAACTGTTTTTTAATATTAGGTGTACAAGAATTTACATAAGATTGATAACAGGGACTGACCTGGGTAGGGAATCTGTCCTTTGGTCATAATCTCTTGAAGCAAAATCCCATACGACCAGATGTCAGACTTTATCGTGAATCTGCCATACAATGCTGCTTCCGGTGCTGTCCACTTAATAGGGAATTTTGCACCTGTCATCATAATATAGCATAGTCGTGTCATGTTCATAAGTCAAAGCAAACATATGCTACCCCCAAATCAGGTATACCGAGTATGGTAGCATAGTATGGATGAGCTAAACATGCCACAGTACCATGGACACAGCTGACATGACAGTTTTCTGGCTACAAGATAGGAAAACTCACCTGAATGAGGATTGTACTCCCCATCCTCAATAACCTTGGCCAAGCCAAAATCAGCCACCTTGACGATGTTGTTATCCCCGACCAAAATGTTGCGAGCTGCTAAGTCACGGTGAATGAAGCTCATCCTCTCCAGGTACGACATGCCACTAGCCACCTGCACATTTATCATCATCATCCCTTTAATTAACAATAAGAAGTTGAGATGATTTTTTTTGTGTGTGATGGTTTATGACTCATTTCCTCTAAGCTCAAGGCAAAGCTAAATGGTCCCATACCTCCTAGCCACAGAGACAGTGTCTAAGGTACAGCTGTAGTAAAAACAAGAAGGACAGCACACTTTCTATATGGGATCTATAAAACAGCTGAAGAAATCTCTGGGAAAAAGACTTTAGCTGGAGAAGGAAGAGGAACTGTTGACCTGGTCTAATCAAGCCCACTGACTACTAAGCTATGGTAACTTCCACAATCATCTATTACAGAGCAGGAAAACATGAGTGACAAATGACCGGCACTTCCACAAAGTTATGTACCTGGGCAGCCATGTCAATGAGACTAGGCATCTTGAGATTCCTGCCTTCGCCTTCACGCAGGTACTCCAGCAGGCTGCCCTTGCTCATGAGTTCTGTGACAATGTAGATTGGCTCCTCCTTCGTGCACACAGCATACAGTCGCACCAGTTTGTCATGCTGGCACTTTTTCATAATGGCTGCCTCTGCCAGGAAATTAGCAGGGGTCATGGTCTCCGGTTTGAGTGTCTTGATGGCCACGTCTGTCTTGCCCATGTATTTACCTGTAACATTAGGCTACATGAAAAGAACGCAGCAAACATCTGTGAGAAATACACAAAATTCAACAGTAAACTGGCACAACTTGTCTGGTTTGGCCATGTGACCTAGAACAGTATTCAAAGATCATCCTTCAGGGTATCGAGGAGGAAGGCTGATGAAGAGAAAATAAACAGGATGGAAAACATGAAAGAATGGATTGACCAAGCAGTACTTGTTTACTGCCACTCAAAACATAACTTTGTGGCAATCAGTTCAGTTGCTGGTTCTATCCAGCACCTCCCTCCCAAAACTGTTTACCAGAATGAACTTCTCAGCTTACAATAATATACTATCATTAGTCTTACCTTTCCACACCTCTCCAAACTGCCCAGCACCAAGCCTCTTCTCAAATGTAAGGGTGTTACGATCAATTTCCCATGCATCCTTTGTTTCTCGAGACAGCTCTTCCATGACAGGTTTGGGCTTTGGGCATGGACATGTCAGATGCTGACACAAACCATCAGCTTGGACTGGAAATGACACGAAGATCTTATCATAATAAAGAAGCTGATTTCTGTCTATCAAAATGAAACTCCAAGAGTAGTACAATGTGCAAGCAATGCATGTAATAAGAACCCCAAGAAAGTAAAAGAAAAATGAAGATCATACAAATACAAAGCATGAAGGATTGAGTGGGAGGAAGAATGAGGAGAAAAATCCACCAAATGACCAGCCATAAGAGAAATTAGTGGAATAAAAGTGTTTTCAAGTAATATAAATAATGTTATTTCAACTGAAATGACCAATGCATCAAATAAAAAATACACATATGTACCAAATGAATATTTCATAATATGTTGTACACGATATATACTACGTCCTAGAAAAATACAGGACAGAAAAAATTTTTAAAGCTACTACAGAAACTAGTTTATAATTCAGGTAAAACCAGTGACATAGCTGTCATAGAAGCATGAATTGCAAATGTTTTAGTAAGATAATCCAGCAAAAGCAGTGGCATCTGATTTGCTATTTATTTTACATTTCTACCTTTGTAGTGGTCCACAAGCTCCAAAATGGAGTTGAATGTTCGGCGGGCAGCAATGTAGCAGCCACCATCATCTTTGTTGCGGATCCTGTAGTGCTTGACACAGTCGCCTTTCTGCTCATCATAGTCACGTACAGATAGCACATAGCTTCCTGGAAAGTGAAGAACATTTTAATTAATAGACATTCCCTTTATAGTGAGGAATATATAAAGATTTATACGTTAACACACAGCTAGGGAAAGTGAAATATGTCAGAAATTACACAACACTCCATTGATGAGGAATGCCTCAGGATTAGACAGATACCATCCTTCCAGGAAGTTTACTGCTGATCAAAATGTTAAGACACTGACAGTGAAGATACATTACAATAAAACTTCCATTAAGCCCCAAGAAAGTCTTCTTCTTCTTGGTCCTATTCTCCCCAGTGGAGCTTAGGGCTGCAACCACACCCCGCCATCGGACCCAGTTCTGGGCGTCCCTTTCCAGTTGGGAAGCCCTTCCGAAGAGGGATCTTCCCATCCAGACTCTCGTTAAGCAGTTAAAGTGTTTGCAGTTTCTGTAGCATTTTATTTTTTTTAACAGGGTGGGGTTGCTAGCCTCATGCCCAACCCTCCTACTTCATCCAGGCTTGGGAGCGGCAGGTTAACCTAGTGGTTTCCAGGCAGAGTTCCCCTAAAAAGTATTGGCCATTAACATAGTACATATGTTTGTAATTGAGATTTTTTTTAAAGTTCTCTATAAAATGTCAATCTCACTAAAATCACAGACACTTCTTTAATCTTCCCATCACAATTTTCCTCTTAAACTGTAATGTAAAATGTAGGGTGTACGTCAACAATATTTCATTACCTGGTGTAGTTTCACTTTCTCTGATAAGGAAGTAACCCAATGCAGATTCAGTACTTCTTAGAGCCCTTTCTGCCTCTTTCCTTGTTACCTTTCCAAAAAACCAACTGAAACAAAATATAGTTCAGGTGACAGTTACAAGTTAGTTTGCTTAAATGTTTTACTGATAGTGACTACAACTTTTTTGCCAGATTGTTCCACTGAAAAGCACATGTAGCACTTTGCATTTCTTTGAAGATTTATTTACATGTGTAGGAACAATCTATCATATAATTTAGGAGATTTCATTTTAAGTGACCACAATAGTTACAGAATTCTATGATAACTGGGTTAACAATTTTGAACATAATAAAATAAAATGCTGATGACTGCAACAGGATATTTACATAAAGGAAGACAACCTGAACCAGGTAACACAAATGACATTAACGCTGACCCCTCCTACATCAACAGGCAAAGGCCAAAGATCTCACATCGACTTTAACCTACAGACTTGATGAGCTACCATTCATTACAAAGAATGATTCTGGCAGTGTATTAAGCAAGAATCATTGAGTGAATATGGGAAAATATTTTTCTAATCCTCTTCAGTGATAAAGAAAACATTTAAATGTTATGATGCACTGTGATTTTTTTTTCCCCCAGTGAAATTGGTAAACGAATCTCTAAGAATCAGTCAAGACAAGAAAATAGTTTTAATGTAACATGCAAATGCTATTTTACCCAAGATGCAACGTCTTTTAGCACAAAAACAAAAAGAAAACAGAAAGAATTATTTTTGCAGCACTCAATGTGTACTATCCATATGCAGCATGTTTTCAATGTGCCAATTTTTTTTTAATTTTGTCATTGTGACTGTCTCAATAGCAGTTATTTGTTTAAGTTTTCAGTTAAGATTTTTACAAAATTGCAAATTACAATGCATTATGCTCTTGGCTGCCTTTTATTAGAGTGCAGGTTGCCTAGCTGCACTTTAATTTCAATTATTTAATTTTTGCATTTAAGAGAGGAAAATTTTCTGATTTTCTTAATACTCAATCCTCTTAGTATTTTAGTGCTAATGTGCATGGTTAATATGGCACTGATCTGTAAATGCTGCCCATGAATGTGTAAAAACTCCTTGCAGAAGAGCGCGAGCAGCCCGGGGCCAAACTTCTTCCTTGTTAAACAATTCGTTGCATCAAATAGGTCATTCCCTTTTGTAGGTCGTTTTGGAGTGAAGTGTTAGAGACCTCACTTTTCTCAGGGCCAGCTTTATGTGAGGATGGTGCCCATCTCCCCTCCTTTGCTGCCTTACCTTCCCCAACCCTATATGGAGTCAGGTACCCATTCTCAACAGCTGGGTCAACTGGGGGAAGTTTGCTGCATCACAAAGATATCTAACTCGGGCGCCTCTTGATTCAGATACCAGTGCTCTAATCATTCAGGTATCCACTTCCCTCAGTACAACACCCCCCCACACACACATATATATAAAAACATGCATAGCATGCACATATTTAATACAGTCATCTACTTACTCCATAGACTCAATGGTATTCTCCAAAGCAACATAGTTGTGGGGGACATAGCCTTCCTGACCATTAGCATGGCGAGCTAACCACCAGGTCCCATCGTTATCATTAACTAGCTCCATCAGATCCCCTTGGCGAAAGCTCAGGTCATCGTTCATCCTTGACTCATAATCATACAGCGCCCGTAGCATACGTTGACCAGTGCCTGCACTCCAAACAGGCAGCAGAAGTTTAAAGACTCACTTCAATGCACAGTTTTATTTCAAACAAACAAATAAGTTGATTTTATTACAATATACTTTATCATAACATAGTTTATTATTATTTATTGCAAAATTGTGTCTGTAAAATTTTCGACCATAATACTGATTCTAACAGATTTGTCAATATTCAGCAATAGCATCTGTTGAAAAAAAATCTGAACACTGCTCACTTCTCTCATGGTGTGACTCAGTTATCATCACTCAGGAAGTTGGGGGGGATATCTCTGACCACCCCATTATCACTTATCTTTGACCAAGTCACTGCCACCCCAACCCTCGCCTCCACTATTTTCAGCTGCTAATCTCTTAAAACTTTGTAAAGGTCTAGAAGTAAGACATCAATTCAAATAATTTATTTAGTAAAGGTTTAATGACTGCACAAAATAAACACTTCAAAATCAAAATAAAATGCAGGAAACTAAAAAATAAGCATGAACAGAACACAGTAAACTTAGTATATTTTACAGCTAAGTTCATTTTCGTAAGTTTTAAAAGTACTCACAAAGATTTGCTGGTAGGCTATGGGGCTCATCGCTTGCAGGGCTGGGGAAATTACTCAAGTTTGTGGGATCTTTTTGGTAATCATTCTTGCGCCGAACTTTGTTCCCTGAATTTTCTTCATTTTTGCTAGCATCATTGAGATCAGTGAGGTCTTTGCCCCCAGTGCTTGGTTTGGAAGTCAAGCATCCCATTGTTTCAATCTGTTGTTCACATTAAAATGCACTTCTCACGAACATTGCAGGTAAGCCCCTTTAGATGTAATACTGTCTACACTTTGTTGCAGTGATGCCGATGAAGTGAAAGGAGCCAATACATCCTTCTGTTCAAAAACACACAAAACCGCTAAGCATTAAAAGTGAAAGTAACATTGCAAGTATGAGTGAAAGTATGAGTGCATTATGTTATATTGTCTCAAATATATTAATACATACGCACACACACACATATGAAACTTAAGAGCATACCTGAACATTTCCACATCCAGAAACATAATATTTTAGCACAAAAGTTGTAGTGAGCACCACATACTGAGCAAGTTTTATTCAAAATAACACTAAAACTGCATTATAAATGGATCATGTAAAACTGGAATACACAATATTTTATAGTGAGTGAGCAAATGTGTTTGTTCCAGACAGGAAACAAAACAGATATGCACAAATGTCTTTCACATTAGATCTAGATGTGAACATATATTACCTATCATACCCTCTTTTCACTGGCTGCAAGTCGTAGACTGTATAACCTATAAACTTTCCACTTTGACTTACTCTGCCGTTTCTGGCACTGGTCCTTGGTACCTCTCCGAACTCACTCCCATCTATACACACAACCTCTTCACTCATCTGACACCAGGCTTCTTCAAGTCCCACTAAGACAGAGATGTATGGACAGAGGTCTTTTTCCTACAAAGCCCCATCAACTTGGGACGGATTACTCGTCAGCCCTCATCACTCTGATTGTCTTGCCTCCTTTAAGTCTAAACTTAAGACACATCCTTCTAAACTACTTCACAGCAACCCTGTCCTATGAGCGTGCATAACGTGTCTGTATTTACTTTGTTTATGAGTAGTGTCTGTTGCAGAAGTGAGTGTGTCTGTTATATGCCAATATGAGTCTATGGTTGTTAATGATTTAGTCTATGTATGATTTATGTAAAGCACTATCAGCAAATCTTTGAAAAGGCACTATATGAATGCTCATTATTATCATTATTATTATAATAATATGTGTGTCCAGGTAGTGAATCAAGTGTGCAAACAGTGATGTCTGTTGGCCCACATCTGCTTCCCGGTTGAACTTCGATGCTACAGTGGCCTTTGGCAAACTGGCAAGACAAACCAGCCTTCTCTGGTGAAGTCATCCTAAACAAGGTCTCTCATCTCATCAACATTAGGTGAAGTCAGCCCAAACAAAGTCTCTCATCTAATTAGCATTAGCTTTGTCTAGAGCACGCCACCAATGTGATAAGCGCATTACTGCCAGATTATCAGAAGTACGTAAGAGCTCTAAGTAATTTCTAGAATTAATTTATATAGCTGTGATAGTCATTGTAATAAATGGAACGAGAACAAGAATGAGATAATGACAAAGAAAGTGAGTGTGTGCACGCGTGCATATGTGTTAATTGTGACGTGAATGATTAGCTACATGCAATCTACACTAATCCCTTCATATAATATATGAATGCCCAAGATCATTGGCATTTAATTACTAGGATTTTCAAGACCAAATGCATGACTGCAAACAGAGGCCCAGCAGACCTTCCAGTCATATGGGAAGAGGTCAAACCAGCTGTAAGCAGTCTGAAAAGAGGGAAATCCCCTGGCACTGACATGTTCCAGCAGAGTTGATAAAGCATGGCAGGGAAAAAATGGTGAAGGCCCTTACTGTACTGTTGAAAAGTCTAGGAGAACAAACAACGGTCAAAGAATAGATGAAATCACTCAACACACCCCTTCCCCAAAAAAAAAAATCTACAGCAAGCAGTGCCAAAACTATAGGACCATCAGCCTGCTGATTCACTCCAGCAAAGTCAGGTTGAAGGTGATTCAAAACCACCTCAGCCTTATGGCTGAAGAGCTGTCAGAAGAGCAAGCTGGCTTCAGAGCAGGCAAGAGCACAGCTGAACAGATTGTCAATAGTTGCATCCTGACAGAGAACATGGAAAAGAGATTGATAGTAATGTCATCGATTTCAGATGGTTTTTGATCAAGTCTGGGATGAGGAGCTTAGGCACATGATGAAATTCTACATTGACAAGGGTCTTGTTCAAACCATCGAAGCACTGAACAAGGGCTGGATGAGCTCAGTATTTGACTAGGTGGGAGATATCCTTCCAACAGTGGGTGTTTATCAAGGCTACCCTCTGTCCCATTGCTGTTTAAAATATTCCTGTAAGACATGGGAGTCTATTTAACCAAAATTCTCTCTTGGTAACAATGAGGACCTTACGAACAGACTGACAAACAGTCCAAATGCATAAAGGATGGACAGATAAGAGCAAAATCAAGGTTAACACCACCATGAGGGAGCGAAGCTGAAGGAGGTACACAGTATGTGGGCACTACATTTTCCAAAGATGGCAGCTGCACATCACTTACAAGGACTGCAACTCCAATGATTTCTCTGAAGCACAGTCACCACCCTTGTGGGGGCACAGGAAAACCTACTCATCACAGTGAAATGGCGCAAGTTAGTTTGGTTCAACCATGCCATCCGGCACAAAAACCTCTGACAACAGGTACCACTGAACCATCCCCACAGGTGGGCCAGCTAAATGGGAGGTCGGCAAGTACCAGTTTAGGATGGAGGAGGAGGAGGATGTACCAGCAGATAAATGTCCAGAGAAAAACAGTGATCTAAGCTGTAGACCACTTCCCTACAATTTTATTTTCTTCACACTTTTTATCTAACCTCCTAATCCAAAATGTGTTCTTTGTCAAACATGTTATGCATTCCCAAAGTTGCATCCTTTCACTGAAATTTGTTCCATCTCATCAAAAGCTGTATCTGTTTGCTAAAATTTGCTGTATGCTATTGAAAGTTGGATCCTCCTGGTGAAATTTGTGTTTTTGCGATCCCTCTGGTGTTTGTTCTTTTATGTGACATCTACAAGACATGCTCTGAAGTTTGCTCTCACCTAAAACAAAAAATATTTTGTGATGCATTCAAATTTCAAACCCTTTAGTCATTAACACCAGGTTTGTTGCGGTTCTCAAGAAATAAAATATATCCTACATATCGCATGCTCCTTTCTCCTAAATTATATTTTGCTCTGTCTTACTGGTTTTTCTGGCATTTTCTCATCACTGGGACAAAAATTTTAAGAAATTTAATATAACTTTGAAAATCTGTAAGTTATCTCAGTGAGACATTTTATTTTTTTTAGTATTGTGTGAACAATGAAACTTGAGGACTGAGATCCTTATCAAGATAAGGAAACGAAGTGTACTAAGAGAGGGAATACTTCCTTCCGCTGTTTGTGTGTGTTTGTAAAGCTGTCATAAGGAACCAAGTGTACCATCTGTCAAGTGTAGGAGTGAGAAAAGTAATTAAGCTGAAACTGCCATCATGGTCAAATGAAGTTGACACTGCCATCACGGTCAACTGTCTGACACCAAGCCAACTTCATGATGCCAAATTGTCAAGTGGAAAGAAAGACTTAATAAGCCAAACTAAAATTCCAGAAACGACTCATCTTAAATTTCCTTTGATTAAAAAATGTTAGTCCTTTGATGATGAGGTTAGGAAACAAAATGTGAGGAAAATCTTTTTTTAATGTTATAAATAAAAGAAATGCAATGCATCTATTTTGCTTGGTGAAGCAGTGATAATGTTTGACATCTTCCCACCTATATTTAGTTTTCAAATCACTGATATGTAAAGCTATCTTTAAATGTGGATTGACTGAGTGATCAATCAGTAATCAATCATTTGATTGTTTTTAATGACATATCATCAAAGGAGGCTATATTTCAATGAGAATTAACTGGTAAAGGTGTTTGGGTATAGTAGAATGCCATGAAGGCTGCAAAGGCTCACTAGCAGCTCACCAATGAGGGTCACTATTACCTTTATTTTAAATTATTCATAATTAAACTGTTCACAGTTACTTTTTAATGCCGCCAGCTCATCACAAAGAGTCCAAGGTAAAACTGTTCAAATTCCTTTTCAAGTCTCTGATGTCCTCTATGTAACACATTAAGCCAAAGTGCAATAACAAGCACTTCGTGTACATGCTGTCAAAATTTATCCAACAGGGGAGTGAGTGAAGGCAGTAAAAATAAACAAGTCTTGATGTACTAAAATGTGTTATAACTTACATATGCTTGTTATCATGTATGTGCACATTGTGCACCCACCACCTACTTTCTGAACAACAGCTAGGATGCTCAGAGCCCTTACCAGGAAATCACGTCACTAAGTGTGTCTGCTAATACATTTTTAGGTCATATTACTTATGCACTTCCATCATCAGCAGCACTAGTGCTCCAACACAGGCATAAGTGGCAGGACTCTGTCACCAAAACGAGGAAGTTCTTAAGAGCTGGCCCCCATGGCAACGACTCTATTCACTATTGAAAACTGGAAATTTGTGCCTCAAGCTTAACCAGCAATTGAGACTGTATTTGTCATGGCAAAGCAGCCAATCCTGTAAACAGATGCAACATGTATGGAAAAAAAAAACCAATATGCCAAAATGAGATCTGAACCTAGGACATCCTGTTCTTAATTTCTCGCAAGAACAACAACCATTGCATCACCATGACAGTAGAGTCTATACTCAAGCATCTAGAACATGCTGTTCTTTGCCAATCAGAAACACAGTGCCAAAGCCAGTTTTCTCTTGGCAGAGAGGCACAGGCACCATGTCTCCAGAAAGTGCTAACAGGAACAGCTGTCTCACATTAGTTACATTTCACACAAAGCTTAGGGAACATAAGACTATTCATCTAGTAAGTACTTTTTCTTGACACAACCAAGAGTTTTAAGTGAACAGTTTCTTGTATTTGCCACTCCTTGTTTCTTTTATTTCAACTCATCAAACTCCAATAATGTCTTACACTAAAAATGTGTATAAATGCATATGAAAAATCAATCTTGTCTTAATGATCATGAGTGTTTAAACTGATAAAGCAAAGATCAAACTAAAATATGTCAACAAATTTCACAGTAGACTGAAATCAGTGCTATCATTAACATGTCTTTAGTCCCTATACTGACAGTTTCCCAAAATTTGTGGAGTATTCAGATGTTGAAAACGTAAAAAGATGGAGGTTTCATCACCTAATGAATAGAACTGTAAATGGCTCACCATGTCCTGGCAATTAAATGACAGTCTCACCCTTTCCCTCCACTGCACATTACCCTACGTGATAATCCCATACCCACCACTACCTGTTATACTTCAGGGAATTTTCCACTTGTTGGCCCAACCAAGCCTGGAACCTGTGATCCTCTTCTCCAAAGAAGTGTACCAACTAGAAGGCCCCCTCCATGCACACACACAAACAGTGGAAATATGTGTCTTATGTTTTGATGTTTTGAAATGCCAAACTGTTTAAGCAAAGTAAGCTAAGTAACACTGTCTTCACATGATTATGATGATCTAGGATGAACTGAGTCTGTGTGCAATAGAATCCATTGTTAATGTGGAAAATCCCCAAAATAATCCTTCATAAACAACTCTTCTTCCCGAAGGTGGCCAACTGCTGCTCTTTTCACAAGTATTAGGCATCATGCCTTCAGCAATCGACTTAGCTCCTTCACTGTTTATCTTCCGCTACCTGCCTGTTGACCCAGTGCAGGAATGCCGTCCTGGACCCGTGGTCAGTCCAGCTAAAGATGTTTTGTGTTCTCTCTCTCTAAAACACACACACGCTTTCCACAGATCCGAGCAAACCTAGACAGTCAGAATTTCCTACAAGATATTTAATAGATCAGTGAAAATGAAACTGCACCATAATGGTAAATGTTTGAGAAAGATCAAGTGTATGTGTGTGTGTGTGCATGTGAGTGTGTGTGTGTGTGTGCATGCATGTGAGTGTGTGTGTGTGAATAAAACCAATCCATGCATGTCTCTCGTTGGGATTGTTGACTTGCATAACAGCAAGCACCCAGAGTAATTCTCACTATGCCAGTTTATACAATCACTCTTGCTGGGAACAGGGAGGTCGAGATACATGACAAAGGAAGAGGAGAGTGAAAATATGAGCTCAAACAAATCCCTCATATTCACGCAGAACTGGTGGAAGGAAGTCCTCTTGTTGCCTAACCCACCATTACCAGGGATCTGTTTGAATTAGTTCTCCTGTAACCTCATTTAACTTCCTGCTTTATCTTCTCTAAATTACTGGCCATCAAAGCTCCCTTCCTTTAAAACTAGTTATCTTTTGTGATGGAATATACAAAGCACATGACCCTTTCATCCATTTTCGGGTTTTTCCCTCTTTTGCAGCACTTACCCTCTCCCTCTAAAAGGCATTATGCTGAGTAATACAATAGCATGGCAATCATCTTTCATCTTTAAATGCAATTCGTTTCACTCATTTTTTTTTTAAAAAGCAGAAAAATTACCATGACCAAGTAATTCTCACAATAGGACCCCAGCCATAGTCTACCACACTTACTCATCCATACATTATTCAGTGGGCATATTGTGAAATTATCCAGTACTAGATGGGAGTGAGCCTACATTGTAGGCTTTGGCATGGATTCAGCTTACCCCAAGTCTGATTGCTTAATCAAATAAAGCAAAGCAGTCATCAAATAAAAACCCTGGCTAATTTTTTTTTAGCTCATATGATTTGGAAAGCTAGAACAGATGCGTATATGAGAATACTTCAATATTATATTATCTAAAGTGTTGTATATAAAATGGAGGAGGTGTGGTAGGGGAGGGGAGACAGGAAGCAAAGAATTTGAACCGTAACCAGCAGGAGATGAGTAATTATTTTCAATCATTCAAGCACAAGACAAACTGAGACATAGATTATATACAGAAACATGGTAAAATAATAGACTTTCTCAGCAAATTTAAAGCAAAATCATATCCATTAACAAAGTGTGAGTCTTATGTCTGTTTTATTAAGTGAATGAGCATGTGTACATTTCTATGTATGTATATGCTATAAGGCTGGTGTGTATATGTGTGAACAGAATGAAATCATTTTATTTGATTCAACCTATTAAATACACTTACTTAAAATAAAATACAATAAAAATATGTTTACTTGAGATGAACATTTTATATTTCTTCCTTGTTCATGTCATACTGCAGTGGGATACAATTATCACGCTGATTAAATTACAAAAAGTTAATGGGAATGAAGGAAATTCAAACTGACAAGATGGGCCAACATGGTTTCATATTATTCAAGGAAAGAAAATACAATGATGGCTAAACATTATACAGCTTAAGACTCCTTCCCTGCAACATCCATCATAACCAACCATGATCAACTATAACAGTTTCAGTACTTACGGTGCAGCCATGCCCATGATATTTATCATTATGATATATGTAATGTGAGCAACACAGCTATAAAGCTTTTATCACAATTAAGCCTGTAGAAAATCCACATCACTGACATTTACCAGAATTTAATTTTACAAGAACAACAAAACTCACAGAGACGCGCGCGAGAGAAAGTGAAAGCACGCGCGCACTCATGCACATCCTGTGAGTACGCACGGACGTGTTCCAGGAGAAATAAAATAAGAATAAACAAATAAGTCCCCTCTGTCCACACAGCTGACATATAAAATCATATAATAATCTTTGTGCGGATGTTCTGTTAACAGTTTGAATTTCCACACAGGCCATCTCTCTTCTATCGGGCATCTTCTGCGCACGTAGGACGAACAAGGAAGTTTGGGGAATCTGTGAACTCAGCAACAGACTGGGGTGTGCGAGTGAGCCGGCTTGTTTAGAAAGTTTTGTAAACTAATGTTGATACACTTGTATGACAACACGCGCTCAACAGTAAATAAACAAGATAATGACAACATACCTGTTGTGATTTATCCCTGACGAGAAGCTTGTCACTGCTGAATGAACGCAAAGCTTGGTGGTGTTGGTGCGGACGACAGAGAGGTAAGGAGAGAAGGAAGTATATTAGCGAGGTCCGTGGTGATCGAGGTCCGTGCGTGCGTGTGTGGGGACGACACGCGCCAAGTGAGCCAACGCTGGGTCTAAAACATGGACTGGCCTGAGGATCGGACTGGGTCGCATGCACAGCCAGCCCTCGATCGCAGGCACAAAAAGGCGGATTTGCTTCGTGATCTCTCCTATCAGATGTGAGCTCGATCTGTCGTGCTCACTTCATGTCAGGGCAGTTTTAGGCACAGGCAAGGTCCAACAATGATGACATGGGGACAGGATAATTGGAGATGCACGCATGAAACGTGCGCGCGCGTTCACACACACATAAAAGAACATGTACAAATGTTTTGCTCATGTGCTCACAACAGATTTCAAAGTTCCTGGCTAATATAATGCCATATTATTCGTTCCATTTTTATCTAACAACATTAAACTATCACCCAACATGTCAGTATTTATCTTACATGTATCAGAAGCATGGCATGATTTTTTTCATTCAAATACTAATTGCTTTGCTGTTGGAATAAATAACTCGATGACTAACTCTGTAGCTAACTGTCAAGTCAATTAACAGAACTGTTTGTAGAGGTGGTTCTCGGATACTGTAAATCCATTAAAATTTGTCACTCAATCTGCTACTTGAAAGAAAATAAAAACCGTCTCTAGTTGGAGACGGAAGCGAATTGCATGCCTTACAAAAAGAGGCATTTAGATATGTCAAGTGCAGCTTAGTGGACATCACAAATTTATTATCTGTTAAACTATCATTTTACAACTCATCATCTTCCCTTTGCTAATAATTGATGTCACTCGTCCGTGTCAGGGGGCCTCATCTGACGCGGGATGATGGCGGAAGTCCAGGACTGGTCCTGTGACACCAACGGCTAACTGACAATATGACAAATCTTTATTTACGAGGGTAACAGAATAAGTTATACTTTTTTACCATCTAGCCCTCGATCTAAGGAAACATGAGTCCGATTTATTCCTAACGACTGAAGTAATCCCATCCCAGACCCTTTGCCCAGTGAAGGGAATGTCACACAAGCCGAAAAGCGCGGTTTTCTTCGAATGCAAGAAAAGGAAGAGGAAGTATGATCTGTCAGACATAATTATGTCTGCATGTAGGATGAGCTTCTGCCCGGCAGTGCAAGGCAGACGACGCCTCGAAGTGGGACTGAGATGGACTGCGATCGTGCACCGGAAGTACAATTCACAGAGCTGACTCATGCATGTCGGGGCCATCAGCCGTTGAACTCCCGAAACCAGACAGAAAATCCTGTCTGACGGAGTGTGGGACGAGAATTAGTCACTTTTCAAGTGTTGCGGGCAGTCTAGGACAGGGACTTCAACAATCCCCACTTCCCAAAACAAATAACTTCTTGAACTTTAATTTTTGCGGTTCATACAACACTCAGTTATCTGCCTTTCTGAACCCTCGTGTAGCGCCATCTGAACCAGGACATTCAATTCCTGGCCATGGGAAAGTGAAGGCAGGATATCATTCTTGCGGATATGTTCATCTGAAAACATGTGATGCGCATGACAGTTATTATTTTGTCCTCTGTGTATTGTATATTCAGCTCTTCTCTGCTGTTTGTGTTCAGTTGTCTTCAGTAGCTTGCTGTGACAGGTTATAATTGTATGATTGTCTTTTTGATGTGTGTGAGCATGTTTTTTATGAAAAATATTTCATTTATATGGTTTGCATTTTTTTCCGTAATTTTTATAGTCCGTATCTTCTCCGTGTGTGTGTGTGCGCGTGCGTGCATGTGGAATTTTCTAGTTCCTCCCTTCTGTTTGTCCCCAAAGACTTTTCAAGCACATAATAATAGTAGAAACAAACCAATTAAGCAAGCAAGATTTTCGAAAATAAAACAATTTTATTTACATGGTGTATTTCCAAATGATGACAATCAATTTCACCAACTTAGTCTGCGTATTACAGTGTATTTATGTGCTATACAAACATCAAAACATTCCAACCTTAACGCTCAGACAGAATATTATCTACAAACCTCACTGTACAAACATCAAAACATTCCAGGGCCACTGTACGATTTCGACAATATATCATGTCCAAAAATAGTAGCAAAATATCTGACAACATTGAATATAGAATTTGCAGGATGTCCAAGTCGTGGAAGTCCATCAATATTTGGACTGTGTGCGAACAGTTGATGTCCGACAGATTTTCATAATTTAGATGGAAGTGTCGCACCGTACATGTTCAAAAATAACGGTGCTCGTATCATTATTGGTGAGTGGGAGGGGGATAAGGGGGGGAAGGAACTCCATCATAGTCCTCTCCACTGACTCCTGGTATCGAGCATCGTTAGTTACAGGTGTCTCAAGAACTCAGCCCCCCACTTCCCAATCCTCCTCCTTTCAAATACCTGCACCACCTCGTTCTTTGTGGTCCTCTTCCCATCTCCTTCGCAGCCCTCGAACCAGACTCGGTTCATGTGGTTCGCGCTCCTTGTCGTCTCTGGTCCACTTACACACTGCCCCTCTACATTCATCCGAACTCCGTTCTACTGTCAAAAACTGTTGAAACATTATCTTTTTTTCTCTCTTCCTGTAGCCGTGGCCTGCCTGTACCTGGTAGAGGTCCCTTGTGTACACATTCTTGTGTTTATTGTTTACGTGTTATATGTGTTAGGGTGCGCGTGTGTATGTGCATTGTTGCTTATATGTGTGCGCCTCTGTTATTGCAAGAGTTGATGCCTTAGAAATTCTGTAACTATTATTATTATTAGCCTAATTTTGGGAAATACCTTTTGAAAAAGCACCTCTTTTCATTATTAAAACCAATTGTTCGTTAAAGTATATGTTAAAACATACAAAAATATACATGTACAAAACAGCGGAGTGTTAACATTCCTGTTTGCTTTTTTTATCATTTGTTTCCTGGAGACACAGTTATCAAAAAATTAAATGTTAATACGGGGTCCTCACGAGCAGGCCAAGTTTTTTAGGCTTCTGTCAACGATATGCAAGTATTTCAAAGCGCCCAAGTCTGACCTTACTGGCAACTCTAACGATTTGTTTACACCTCGCCACAACCTTTACCCTCGGCGTCTGTCACACGCGACGACTGATACTAAATATAGAATTGGGGAAGCTCCCTGACGTCACAGGTGAGTAAGGATCGTCGCAGCGTCCGACACTCGTCGCGACAGTCGCGTTCCTCGAGATCCACGGGTGAGTCCAACGACGGATGAATGAAAAGGAGGGAAGGAAGTGGGCAAAGCTGGAAGTGATGTTTGTTAGATGCGGTTGGAATCATCGTAGGACTCCTCTGTGCTGACGATGTAGTCGACGAAGATGCTGTGGAGGTATTCAAAGGTGGGACGTTCGTCCGGCACGGCTTTCCAGCAGCTGCTCATGATGTTGTAAAAGTCCTCCGAACAAACGATCTTGCCCGTCACCGGTCTCTCCATGCGGTAGCCCTCGCGAATCTTCGTCAAGGTCTCCATCCCTGACATGCCTGGGAGGATGGACAGAAAGAATTAGATGACCGCAACCGTTTGGAACAATTAACCTATTAATATTAATAGACTGTTGGCAACGAAGCAAAGAGAAGACTGAGATGGGCAAGGATTTTATCTCTGAACAGTTTCCATGGCAACACAGTGACACTGAAAAGGTGCTTGAATCGGCCGAGGTCATCTCTCTGTGCCAACGAATCTTCTCGGCCTGTCGTCTGCTTCATTTCCCGAACAACGAAGGAAGATTATACACTGCTGGAAATTAAAGATAATGTTCTACTTGGAGAATGTGGACTAAAGTTTATAAGTCAATGTGTATATTTGATGAACGAAAGAATCCAGGACTAACAGATACTTATGTTTAATGTAATGACGATGACGACGATGACGATGATGATGATGATGATTAATTTGGTGGCAAAAGATAAGTTGTGGTCCTGGGTAACTCCTCAAAATACTCACCCGGGTAGGGCACCCGGCCTAGTGTGACCATCTCGTACAGCAAGACACCAAAGGACCAGACATCAGACTTGGTGGTGAACATGCGCTGTGAGGCAGCTTCCGGTGCGGTCCACTTCAGAGGGAACTTGGAATCTTGAAATCAAAATGCAACATTTTCTTTATTTTTTGTGAGAAGCTGGGGACAAACCAGTGATATTCTATGATAATTATTATTTTGTCACTTTGTCTGGGAGGAATGGACGGACTGGGACAATGAAAGTGGAAGGGTTAATAGAAGGTGATGAAATAAAAGAAAAAGTCTTATAATCAGGATATACCTGGTACTGTGAAGATATTAGGTCTATTAAACATTTAATTATGAATATTTTATCATCATGGCTACCTCAGAAATATTTTGTTACATATCCTGTCATAAACATATCTTTATCTCTTTGAGTTAACCGATATGATTAATGTCATTTTTGTTCGCTCAAACACTTAATAAATCATTTTACTGTTATTATTTATTCAAAAAAAAAAAATAGTTCACACCGCTCATTACTGCAAAACCATTTCCTGTTTGACAGAAATTTCATTGATCGTGTTGTTTAGCGAGAAAATATTTTTCCACAATGGCTGAGTAGACGGGGCAAAAAATTGCCCAAGCAGTGAAAGTGAAAGAACATTTTTATGGAATATCTCAAATGTTAATCTTTAATCACATATTAGACAATGTCAAAACACTTCAGCTTCAATGTTGAAATTGCTTTGCAAGACTGCAATTTTATAAGCTTAAATACAATTTTATTGTGCTGGCTTGTGCCGGTTAGCAGAAAATATCGGTTAACTTGGTTAATATTTCAAAAATTTAATTACGTCTGGGAAAAAAATTTTAAATGATTTAACTTAGGTCGAAATTGAATGACATCTTCTCTACAGTCATTAAATTTTTAACATCCTATTTTATTCGACTCAATCAGGGAGCAGAGATCAAATGACGGTTAATTAAATAAAGATGGCTTTGCTATTCTGACAGCGACAAGAAACCGTTGATGGAGCATGCTTTGCACATCCGGGTTCCCGTGCATGAAGGCGTAGGCGTCGGACAGTGGAGAACTGCCCACTTCCATCCCGGATGTTTGTGCAGAAACTCGCTTCTGTCATTTGTTGGTGTCTGACACAAGGCTACAAAGCCCGTGATGTCACTGGGCACTTGAGCAGAGACTAACGGATACAGTTTCTGTTTGTGCGGCGAGCACTCGACTAACAACTGTCACCTGGGTGGGGGAATAATCTGACAACTCGTCCACCCCTATTTATCTTCACACACATTAGGACTTCTTCTTAGTCGGGTGTTTAAAAAATGCGCCTTGTATTGTTCGTTTGAGGATGTCGATGTTTGCAGGCCCTGGCCGGGTACTCCGGTTACAATGCGTGTTGTACTGTGTGTGTGGGTGAAGTTGAAGGGGTGGGTGTTGGGGTATGTTTAGGAATAGGATGTGTTTATGATAGCTTAATCTATTTTAACCCAAGGACAGATGTTGAGGTTTTATAGGAAGGAGATTTCTCAAGTGTGGTAGATATGGTAACCTGACTCTTTTCTCTCGATACGGGTACCTCGCTGGTCTCTTTGATATAATATTCATCCCACCCTTACTTTGACAGTTGTTCCCTTTTCAAGTACTTGCTAGCCTACTCACGACTGTATAGTACCTATAGACTTAAATGCTGATAATATCATTTATATAGATAATATGATTATGAAATGATAATATTATCAACTTGAGACTCACGGCTAGGGTTCATTTCTCA
The DNA here is from genome assembly GCF_003073045.1 of Pomacea canaliculata. Taxonomy (NCBI): domain Eukaryota; kingdom Metazoa; phylum Mollusca; class Gastropoda; order Architaenioglossa; family Ampullariidae; genus Pomacea; species Pomacea canaliculata. The sequence goes on from NC_037591.1 coordinate 9,143,828, forward strand.
AAACTGCAAAACTTTTTTTTTTTGCTTTGTTCACCTGCCGATGGCAGCCACTGCAGTGACGCACAATGGGCGGTGAGATAAAGAAATCTATGTGGGTTGACACTACTTCCTGGTTCCCAACATTCTTCACACTTTGGTAAACATATTTTACTGCATGATGGTATGGTATCATGCCTATGGGTAGGTGCGTACGTGTAGGTAAGTCTGGATAGGTGAAATCCGAGAAGCCAAGAGGAAACTAACTCAAGTGAGCATGTGAAGACAGACGGAACAGACACCAATACGGATGTGCACCCTGTACGCCATCTTTTCTCTACCTCTCTCATGTCTAACCCCTCGGCGCCCACATGTCGACGACTATGACCTGTGACCCTGCCTGCTGCCGAGGAACATACTGTGACCTCCGCGGGACCAACATCCTGATGGTCCAACAGATCACTATCGTTCGATATATGGTCATACCATGGTGGTCATACTGAGGGATTTATGAAAGCCTTCTCACAGTTCCTTGGAGCAATGTTAATACTAAATACTGCACACAGCAATGACGATGGGGAGGGAGGGGAATTTACGGTAGCCTGTTGCCTGTTGACTTAACAACAGCATCACATTAAAATTTGATGACAACTTTCTCTGACTAATTATCAAACGAGGCATTTTCAAGAACAGCGTTTAGGGGAGGGTAAAGGAAGTTTTTTCATAATTTTTTTTAACGAGTAGCGTTTTGCAACACGTCTGAAAGTCTGAAAGTAAAATATGACTTCCTAGATAATTCCTTGGCTTCCCGGTAATGGGGTTAAGTTGGACTGGATTTGAGTTTCGATCGAAATAGGTAATCGCTATATATATATTCTAACATTTGTGCCATCGAGTAGCACTCACAGCTAAATACACAGGTTGTAATCCGTTTTATTAGCAGACGATGTTACAAGCCTCTACATGTCCTTTCCTTGGCACTCAGCAAGAGCCTCGGCTCAGTACACAGGTGTAAACATTGTAAAGGCTGTGTAAGTGTCAAGTCTGTCTAAATAAACACACCCTGTCAAAATAACTTAGTTTGGAGTATCCATTTTTATACGATGTGCCGCGCGGAGGTGTGGTAATAAATCTCTGTCTTTGTGTGGCGAGGAACATACTGTGAACTTCATTACCGGCATTACCATTATAAGAAAAATACTGTGTAACACTCTGGTAATGCCGGAGACCTCACGTGGATAGTTTTCACGTTGAATCTGTCTCTTGGCATGTATTTTGTTGATGTTGGTTTTGTTGTTCGTGTTATTGTCATTTGCTTGTGTGTGACATAACAAATCAGGGTGGAGTTAGAAAAAAAATATTGAGCAGGAAAAGGACACTGCAGCTGGTGCCTAAGCCAGGGGACGTAATCATTCACACTTCCGTTTATCGAAAACTGCGTTGTACATGAACGGATGAACTGTAAGGTACAGGAGATCATGTGACCACAATTCCACTTACTGTCTGGTGCTGAGAAGGTTTCGCCGTTGCCATCCGTCTCCAGCACGCGCGCCAGCCCGAAGTCCGCGACCTTAACCTCGTGACCTTCTCCCACCAGAATGTTGGCCGCTCGCAGGTCGCGGTGCACGAAATTCTTCCGCTCCAGGTAGGACATGGCGTCTGATATCTGCACAGAAAGGGCTGTATTATCATTCTAATTGTGTTAGTAAATATTTATTAATAAACAAACAAACAAACGTCCGTGCATACTCTACCTCATGTCTACACTCGGACCGTGAACCTCTCAGTACCGGATGTTAATTATCACAGAGACCTCATACCTGAGAGTATCAAAGGTATAACACACCACAAACCTCTTAACCAGCAAACAGAGAGTGTATAATATATATATAGCAAGTGGGTTCACACATATATGAAAATCCAGGTAAGGTTTTGCTGTCTGTCAAAACTGTGAAGCACAAACTCCAGCTGTTTGATGAATCAAGGGCGACAACAACCTGAGGTCATCGCCGTGCGAGGCCAAAGCTGTGGGTCAAGACTGGCCATCATATTGTATCATGCTTATTAACATGTGGTCCCAGCTTGCAACCTTGCTGTAGCCCACTCAGCTAAAGATTTCTATGTATATTCCACTATCGATATAGTTTTTCATCTCATTTCTGTGCAGAGTGATGCTTGTAGGACTGTTCAATGGAAAGTGAAGGGGAGGTTATTCATCCTGATTTAACAAAATACTTTGGTGTATAAAAGGTCAGCACAGTTATTAAGCAAATACAGACTGGAGAGTCTTCAGCAAAGCGGTGGTAACTGATTTTCCTTGCATTGAAATCACCTGTGCTGCTATGTCTACCATCATTACAAAAAAACTCACCTGCAGTTCCAGGTTCTCCCTCAGAACAAAGGATTTTACCTGAGTTATCGATTCTTTGATGGGGAGTAAAGGAACTCACCTGAGCTGCCATGTCGACGATAACAGCAAAGGTGACTGCGGCCCCCGCATCGTTGCGCAGATAGTCCAGAAGCGAACCGTGCACCATCAGCTCCGTGATGATCCAGATGGGCTCCTCCGTCGTGCAGACGGCCAGCAGCTGCACCAGGTTGTCGTGCAGCTGGCTGTGCATCAGCTTGGCCTCCCGCAAGAATGCCTCTGACGTCATCGTGCCCGGCTTGAGGGTCTTGATGGCCACGTCGATGACGCCATGCAGTCTACCTGCACACCAAGTAAACAAAGGTCACCACACACTATGACCTCACACGGGCTTTACTGAGGCTTTACGAGGGTTTCTTTCCTAACGTTTGTCACTAGTTCCATAGGGCTTATAAGAGTTCTAATTTCTTTGGCAGTTAACAGAATTTCGTATTTGCACAGTGTTTTAAGGCGAACTTATTTTTGGTTTTATTCCATTTACAGTTTTGTCAACCTGTTCAAGAAATTTATTAACAAAATTCATATTTTGTTTGAGATTTAAGCTGGATCCTTCTGGCAATTTTTAATTTCTTAGGCTGTTAGATCGTTGGATTTATTCTGACAGTTAATAGTTTGGCAGCCGCAGCGGGTTTATTCTGACAATTCATTCATTCATTCTGACAATTCAGCTTTTGAGGCAATTTTATTTTGACGATGTATACTTTGCTTAATTGCTGACATACTTCGTTCATCTCTTAAGGAGTGTTAATTCTGACAATTTGTGCTTTATCTGTTGAAGATGGTTTATTCTGACAAATGTGGTATCCTCAGATTCTGATGTTCGAATTTTTATTGTTCACGGCTAATTTTAAAATTGTCACAATAGCTTATGGTCAGTCCTCTGCTTCTAGGGTTTCTTGCTTCGTGAATTTATTTTCAAAAGTCTCTTGATGTACAACTTTTCAAATCATTCTTCTTTATATCATCCTGGTTCTGCTTGAAGTGACACTGTGACACTTTATAGTTATTTTTTATTTGTTTAGGTGCGCTGAGAGCCAACCTAGAAGTTTTTTAATTTATTTAATCAGTTTTATTTATAATTACCTTGAAAGACATCTCCAAAGCATCCAGCGCCCAGCTTGCTCCCCAGTTTGACGAACTCCCTGGCGACCTCCAGCTCCCGGAACAGAACTTTGGGCCGCTCACGAGGACACGGGTGGATGAGCCTCGTGCACAGTCCTGTACGACCGCTGGGGCAATCTGTGACAGGTAAACACTCATACAGTATCTACCATGGGAGGGAGAGAGAGACAAACAAAACAACTAATGACAATATCAACGTTTTATTTACGAGGATGACATGATAATGAATACGTGATTTTTTTTTAATCAGAGACTGTTAATCGAAACGCATAACAAAAAATGATAAGAAATTACTGAAATAATTTTAAAAGGAAATGATTATTTACTTTAATTTACAGAAAGGATATGTAGGCGTCATGAAGTAACTACAAAAAGCCATATGATGTTTATTCATTATACGAAGTTAACATTGATTTGAGGGGCATGGTGTGATAGTAATGAATAGGAGACCTTAGAAAACGATATATGATGAAGTCAACATTATCACAAAATAGTTTAAACCGTCAAAACTAATTTAAATATGAAAAACAATTACTGTAATGAGACTATTTTTTTTAGCCATACTAGACAGCAAGTAAGGGCTATGTCATGGCAAGGCAGCCAGCGCTGTAAACAGATGCCACATTCAGAGAAAAAAAACAGCGTGCCCGAGACGAGAGCTGAACCCCAACACCCAACCTTCATCCGTACTGGTGACATGCGTTAACCGTTGCGCCACCGGACCGCCCCTGGTGGTGACTAGAAGTCATTAGTCAGTGATCATAGTTTGGAAATAAATATTTAAATCTACTCGAGAGAAGTAAAGGAGGGAAACTGAGAGAGAATACTCAGCTCACTCAAGTGAGGCTCGACAGGAGACTAGGAGAAATCAATGTGCATTACGCAAGCGCACCACTGGAAAGAAAATATGCACAATGATTTTGCACGACATAGACTATTGTTGCAGCCATGAACACATTTTTATGTTGACCTTTGTCTCGTGACACATAACCGACGATGTGCCAACCGTCAGGGCCAATACGTTCGGAGAGATCCGTAAGGAAAAGTGTGGAAATGAGTTATGGGATTGTAAACATAAAAACCCAGACACCAAATATTCTATGCTCTTTCGAAAACAATTCAATCAGTCCTGTTTCCGTTTTATTTCAGAATGTATTTCCTTCACTTGAAAATGTCTTCAACTACACTCACGCACACCTATCGGAGCTTACCAACCTCTCCAACGCTCAATAACTACCAGATGCCTTTAAAAATAAATTGATGCAGTGACGCGGAAGTAAGTAACATAAGCTCTGAGCGACATAAAAATATTTCCTGGTGTGAATTTCAAGTCAACGAGACCCACTTTGGGCGCACTGATCGGAACCTAAAAGTATTCTTCTCACAAAAACAAGACTGGACAATCTCCATTTTATCTATGGTGGGACTTCGTTGAGTTCCCCCTCATCCCAACCACTTGTAAATCCTATCTTATAAAAATAACAAGGAGATGATATTGTTTTTTAATATTTTCTATGCTTTTTCATGTGTGTTGAAGGCCACATGAGAAGCACACTTTCGGTGACCGTGGTGCTCACCTCTGTAATACTTGATGAGGTCCACGACAGTCCGGAAAGACTGACGGGCGCTGATGCAGTATCCTCCCTGTGTCAGTGTCCTGATCTTATAATGTTTGATGCTCAGGCCTGTCGGTGCCCCGTAGTTCATGAGGACGGACAGACGAGGGAGGTGTGGTCTGAAAGAAGAGAGGAAAAGTAGAAGAAATTCCCTCTGTAACCTGAAACTCGTGGTGGTGGTGTCAGACCCACCCAGAAGACACCAGTGTTTTTCTGCAGTCTTTCTTTCCTCTTCTGTTTTAATAATGAAGATATGCTAGTAGTCGTTGTAGTGGAATCAACTATAGAGAAGTAGCATGGTAGGAGAAATAATACAAAGGTAACACACTAGTTCTAATGAGTGTAGCAGTTGTTTTCCTCCCAAAATTTTGAGAAAAAATCTCACCACTCGATTTTCGAACAAGGAAAGTTCCTTCTCCATTTCCAGGCATGGCTAACAGTCGGTCTGCTTTCTTGCGGTCGCACTCAAACCACCAGCTGTATGGCAACAGGCAAAGTGGGAAACAACAGTTTAGCATTTCTTACAGCTCCAGCCTGCATATTCTAAAACAACTCGACAACACATGGACTAAACTTTCTCCTCCTCCTCCCCAACCCACTAGGACATCCGCCCACCTCATGGATACAGGTATTAGGATTAATGTTTGATTTTTAAATGTGTATTTTCAAATAAAAACAACATACAGTTAGTCCCCTACTTACAAATTTCGTTCGAGTCACGAACATTGGTACATACAAAACACATACAAAACTATCTCCTCACTTCATTTTCTATTTTGTAATGCATCACTTGATTGCAACACACAGCAGAACGACTAAAGTGCCACAAACACAAACAGCCTGACAGTAATCATCACCTCTACAAGTGTTGGAGAAATGTTATTAGTGGGGTGGGATAAGTCTCGTTCTAGATAATAGATAATAGTTTGTACTTACTCTTGAGATTCCAGAGATTATCATCCTGGCAAACATAATTACAAGGGATATAGCCTTTCTTTCCAGTTCGTTGGTTCACTGCTATCCACCAATCACCTTCTTGACTGGGGAAATAAACAGAGGAATAAGTGTTTTTATGTAGCATATAGACGGCTGGTATCTTGTCTTAGTTTAAATAATTAATTATGACATAAATATTGTTCTCTTTCTTCTGTTTTTTTCTTCTTCTCTTCCTTTATTTCACTTTTTAAATTCATTATTTAAATCGTCTTAAATTCTTTAATTTCTAACAGTCCATTTTAATCCACCAATCAGAAAACAACCAACTTGTACATCTGCAGCCTTGATGATGGGAACAAAAGAAGAAAATTTTGTTTGACTGACTGTTGGTGAGCTCATGTTTCAGAGCTGATACAAAAATAACATGCTTCGAGGAGATCGCCATAAAATGACAGAAAGGTGGCAGAGGAGAGGAGTTTACTGATTCAAACTCACTTGTTACTCTCCAGTTTCAAACGGTCTCCTTTCTTGAAGCTTAAGTCATCGTTGTTGATTCCATCGAAGTCGTACATAGCCAGCACAGTCTTTGCCTCTTCTAAACAACAACAATAACAATAATAATAATAACTGTTGATTCCATCGAAGTCGTACATAGCCAGCACAGTCTTTGCTCTTGTACAACAACAACAACAATAATAATTGTTGATTCCATCAAAGTCGTACATAGCCAGCACAGTCTTGTCCTCTTCTAAACAACAACCATCATTGCTAGTTATTATTGCTAGTATTGTTTATTTATTTACCTTTGGGCGCTTTAGGTGGTGGTGGCGGCGGCAGCGGACGCTTTGACCCATCACCTCGAGGGTCTGTCTTCCCGGGGCTGATGCCGGCGGTGAGCAGTTCAGGTGAGGGCCCGTTGATCAGATCTTTCTTGGACGGAAGTCGTTTGGAGTTATCCTTCCGATCCTCGCTGGGCTTGGCTTGTCTCGCCCCCATGGTGGCTCCCCAGGGGACACGAGTGCGTTAGGTGCGCGTGGACAGTGGACACTCGCGGTGAGGGTCACCCAGCCCTCTGCCTGCCACGTGACATGATGGGAAACATCAGCCATCTTCGCACAGTTTAATCGAGCAGTAGCCGGGGTTAAAGGACTAGCAGGGTTACATTTTTTTTTTTTTTAGCTTAGTGGTTGGGTAAATTTCCCTATAAGATATTATTTTCCCTAATGTCGGTGAAAACACTCCTTCTGTCCTCCAGGTTATGTCTACAAACTTCACTATGCACAGAAGAAAACACAAATGTGAGGTCTCGTGTGTACTTAACATATGGCTCTAGCTCTAGCGCTCTTATTGACTAAAGCCTTCACAACATAAACGCATCCATGTACAATCTTGTATATTATTTTTTTTTATCTCATTCTGTTTATTTCATTTACTCGTTCATTCTTTGACTAGTACTAGTTTACAAACGGTCATGTTGGTCGTCGGACCTGCCCAAACTCCGATGGAAATGGAGGTGCGATTGTCATGAATGGTTTCTCGTAAAATGTTTTTCCAAGAAAATATTAAACAATACAGGCGATAAGGAAAATTCACAGTTAGTTGAAATGTCTCCCAGTTAGTCGTTAAGTAGTCTATGCACTCACTGAGCTCTTGTACATAGCTTCGATGAGACATTATACGAGGTTCTTCGATGCTGTATTTTTCATCACATGCCACAGCCCCTTGTCTAATAACTTTTTAAAATAAATGAAATTGTAGAAAAGATCTGTCTGGTTTTGTGGATGTCTTTTCTATAAAAATGCGAAAGTGGAAGACTGTGCTTCTGCCAGGTCGGAAGCTTCCCTGTTTTTCTGCTAGCAATTCCTCAGTGGGGTGCTGATGCGGTTCAGTTTTATTCTCAGTAGCACTTTCCTTGGACCACTGACTAGCTTATGCTTCTGTTGTTGTGTTTCTTTTCCTTTGGAAAGTGTACAACTAGCGAATGCCTCCATCATCTGGGCCATCCTTCGCATTCCAAGAGCACAGAGCAGCATGGTCTCTGTTGTGTCATCTCCTCCATGTTTCAGTTGCTCACCTGTGAGGCTGTACACATCAGGTGACTTGCCCTCCCTTCAGACTGCGTACACATCATTCGAGTTTCCTCTTTCCGTAGGACTGCTAGGTCTTCAGGTTTGTTGGTTGTAGTCTGGTTTTTTGCATGGTTTCACTGCTGTCTTCTACAACAATGTTGTTGCAGGTTTTTTCTACAACCATTCTTTCACTGATGTCCTCTACAGCTATGTTACGGTTGAATTTGCTTTCAGCACGAACTTTTGTATTCGTATCGCTTACAACCACAAGTTTCGTCTTTTAATGTTTTAGCCATTTACTATGAGGACAGAAGATATACTATCCACCCCCTCATTTTTTTTTTAATTTACCATCGTGATAGTGATCTTGTCCACCCATCTCTGTACATTGGTATGTCTCGGTAAAGACAGCTGAGTGGCTATAACAGACTGAACTTTCGCTTTAACCACCAGCAGTGGGCTTGTACTGAATAATTGATGAAATACCCTCCTAATACAGGGCAAGAAAACTGGTGTACACTCGTGGGCTTCTTTGTGGCGTGTTTGTGTCACGACTGAGCTATTTCTCGGCCAGCCCTCCTTGTGTTCAGTGCCCTCGAGCTCTCACGATTTGACACATCGACCGAGCAGTCCGCCTGTACCGGAGCTGTAAGAGGAAGGATCTTGTCCTGGGGGGATCGCACAAACACGGTTCGTCTCCAAGTGACATTTGCAAGCGAGACATTACGGCTGCATAGCTGCTGGTGGTTGTTATCTTCTTCAAACTGATAAACCGAGTTGACACATCGTTAGTATGCTCTCCATCTTTTCACACGCCCATCTTTTACTTACTATGCAGGCACGCACGAACATATACACATACACATGCATGGAGGCGTGCACACACACACACTCACAAACACACTTGACCACTTGATACTCATTTTTCAGGCAAACCATCGAGCTACATCATAAAAAACATTGATGACTATTTTTGGTTTTAAGAAAGTTTAGTCTCACGGAAAGAGGAGCACTCCTCTCAATTTTTTTCCTGGAAAAGACAACTCTCGGTCCTTGGCTATGCGGATCTCAGTGACAGTGTCAACCACTGACCCAACAATGAGCAGCTTGTTCAATGGAGCTTTTGGCTGTTACTATAAAACCGTCGATCGTGGTTTCTCGGAATTAAAACTATACTTCGATGGAGTCGGGAATGTTGTGAAGATGATTGCGCAGTTTTAGCTCCTAAACATCTTAGTACATCTAAAGAGAAGCCTAGAATAAACATAACCTGTAGGCACAAATAAAAGTGTGCTTTCTTCTTGACAAATGATGTAATTTTTATCAAGTATTTCCAATCACAACATGGAGAAACAGAAAGAGGAAGGTAAAATCACAATCACCCGATTTGCACCTCACCACTTTTTACTATCACCTCACACTGCCTACAAAAGTGTGAAGCATAAACCGTCTGCCTACCCCTATCTGCACCAACCCCACCCCTAACAGTAGCAGGCAAACAAGCGAGAAACAATATCGAAATCACACTCACCCGTCGAGTGGCACCCAAAGATTCCAGTAGACCTTCTCGCAAATCCTCGCAACACAGCTCCGATGGGAAACGTGGCTCGTTTACATTTCTGATCGATACACTTTTTTTCCGACGACTTACAAAAATATTTTAAAAACAGAGCCAGGCACACTGTGCTGTCGATCGAGTCAGTAACCTGACCTCTTGCGGGTCATGTCCGGTGTCAAGATTAGCCCGATGGGTTTTCCACCACCGTTGACAACAAATAACTACGAAGCGAGGGGAAAGGGAGGAAGCAGACAAACACAACTCCGTCCGTTGCTGGGTGAATGTAGTTTGTGCTCACCTGGCGCTGACAACACTTACAGTGAGTTAACCCTCGTAACACCACAGACGAGAATGCTGTGTGTTACACGGCGAGAGACCTGTGAAAGCTGACACCGTACAGACGTGTAGTCGACTTCCGCGTCCAATCACAGCAGAGCTTGACTTTCGGTGTCAGGTGAGGGTGGCTTCCCCCCTTCAAAAGTGGAGGGTTTTCACGATGCACCCATAATAGGCGGAAATATCTCACAAGGAAAAACGCATAATATTCCAGTGTCTACGAAACAAACCCTCGAGTGGACCATGGGAAAAATAAAGACCATAACTCTGAGCGCATATAAACTTTATGTTTGAATCCTAGCGAGGGATGAAGGGTTGACAATGATTAAAGCTGACCGGTGTCCTGAATCCCCTTCGTCATAAACTAAAGAGGATGTTATTTTATATTCAGCTTAGCTTTGTCGGTTGTGCTCAGTCAGTTGCGAAATATCCCCTGACAGCAGTGTGTGTGTATGTGTCACAAGTACACAGCCTGGGGTTCATCGGGGAATGAAGTTCTGTTTGTCAGGTTCATCCTTGTGAGTACAGCGGAAACACCGCTCGGTCCTCAGCGGAAAGAAACTCAAAGGTTAGCTTGTGATGATGTGATGTCGGCCAGACTCCAGACATTAACAGTCGAGAATCCACACCAAGCAGGAGACTATTGAGGGTCAGTGTTAGGACTCCTTGGGCGTACCAACATCCGCACGCATGTGCACAGAGAAAGGACAAGCGTGCGTTTGTTCGCGGACTTGCCTGTTGAAAGTTGCTCGCCTTTACACACACAAATAGGAAGTTTGAAGAACCAGGATTTTGTTTTTCATTCCGAAACCAGCTTCAAGCACTAACACACACAAACACACAGCCACACGTACTGACCAACGTAGACTTTCTTCCTTATTACTCCTGGCACTCACTCACAAAAATCATTCTTTCTCCCTCACTCATTCACACATATATATATATGCGTGCATACCTACACATTTCTTGGCATAAGTACACAAATATTATGTAGTGTAATACATATATTATCGCACATAAGCATACATGGAAACACAAAAGAGGATAAAAGAACAATAGTTCGTCTTATATAAGGAATATCATTTGGGGTATGGCGGGTGAGTCTATGTCTCAGTTATAATTAACCTCACAACAAATACACAAGCTGTTTCGTATCTCCATAGCAACACGGTGCATGAACCAAAGTCTATGTACTGTGTGGCCCGACACTTCGAAGCCATTCTCACCTCATTCGTATGAGATTTGCTCACTCATCATGTGGCACAAGTACAGGTGTACATATTAGTTTGATTGGCAAACACTGGAGCAAGTCCTCAAGATGCAATTAATTCTCTTGGCCTGATGGCACAAGGGAGGTAATACCTCCAGGGCCCCTGTCGGCTGCTGACACCACAAATATTCAATGAGAATGAAAAGTCCCTGACTTACCCTCCACCTTGTGTTAACTCGAAAATTTGGTGTCTTTTCCTGGCCAATATTTTCCTTTGATTGATCATGACTTATTGTTATTTACTTTAGTTGGGTTACCTACAGTGCACAGTAACTGTATTTACCTTTTGACTACAAATACAGAGGCGGAGAGCAGTGAAACTCATGAACTATGCTAATGTGAGTAGTGATTAGCAGCGTGTGTGTGGTGTGGTCAATGTGTATCCACGTGTTGACAGTCTGTACGCATGTCATTGCTGTTGTAAGTCGCTTGATCGAAGAAATAAATAAATGAAACTTCAATGTGAGATGTGAACACGATGTACATACACTCCCAAAATATGCAGACAAGCATCTCAGTCTTAATGTGTTTGTAATCAGAATGTACTGGTAAAATGAATGTGATTATGTTATGAATTCTATTATCTACAAATGAGTGTATGATGTGTAACAATGACCAAATGTGATGCTTCTCCGTCCTTAGTCGGTACTATCACAATGATAGGTGAATGGATGCTTCCACTGATGCTAGCTGGGTAGACAAAGAATATTCCAGAGGACAACGAACCAACATGATGTTTTTCCTGTCTGGGGCTGCTATATTATGTCTGTATACTAACATGATGAGTAAAGGTTTCAGTCTGGGTTAACAATGCTAACATGAGGAGTTCCTGTGTGGGAGTAGCAGACAGTGGCAACATAATGAGTCGGTGTTCCTGGCAGGGTTAATTATTCCAAAATGAGGAATTTTAGTTTCTGGCCGGGCTAACATGGCATCAACATGATCGGCACCTAAACTAACCAACGGTGGACACTACGAACAGACGGAACTGCTGTCCACACACACTCACACACAAACTAACACACACATGCACAAACACACACAAACACACAAACACACACACACACACACACACAAAGATAACGGCAACACGCTAGAATCGTCAAGTATAAATAAAACGCATCTTGAGAATAATTTTCGTCCGTGATCGTATTAATAAATGTTAGTTATTATCACTATGGTTTTAGTCTACTGTACAGCCTCGTTATCTAAATCATTTTATACAACCTTCATGGCTGCACCATCTGAAAATTTTCCTTGTAGAACAAGTTTTCGTTCAGTTTTTACATTTACAAGGACAAATTTAATATTTTCTTCCTTACTGGTCATTGTTCATTATTCAGCGTGTCAAGCCTCGTGCACCCGCGTGTCAAGCCAGCTCTGTGAAACTCAGTTTTTCTTCTGAGCAAAATAAACGAGGAATATTAAAGAAGTCATTTTAGTCCTTTTCTTGCTTTCAAAGGTTAGAATGTTTTCAGGTCAAGATGACCTACTTTCTGTGGCAGCCTACAGCAGACACTTTTGTTAACGGTCGAATATTCAAAGTCAGTCGTGAACATCGATATGAAATCTTCCACCATCTAGACATTCTCTGGGTACAGCATTCTTCACACGCCCCAACAAGTCGTTCGAGAAGGTCCATGTCATTCCCCTGTCGACACGCGGTGTTTACATTTTCTGTGGAATCGAGTTCCGAACCCGCGAGACTTACAAACCTCTCGGCATCACACAGACGGGCAGAGGCTCCCAGCAGGCCTGATCGGGGTTTGCCTCCGACAACTCAGCGAAAATTTTTTCGAGAATAAAATCTCTCGAGAAAGGATCAGGGAACGGAGAGAGACTTCCCATTCCTAGGGTCAAGAAAGCGATCAGCATGGCGACCGCAGGGTCAGGCGTTGGCGGTGTCGAAGTAGTCCTGCTCGGTGCTGGTGAAGTAGTCGATGAAGATGCTGTGCAGGAATTCGAAGGTGGGCCGTTGTTCGGGTGCCTCGTTCCAGCACTTGCCCATGATTTCATAGAAGGCCTCCGAGCAACCCAGTCCCCCCTTGGGCCGCTCCATCCGGTAGCCTCGTTCCACTTTCAGCAGCACCTCTGAACCCGCCATACCTGTGACGAGTACAGAAAGGCATCGTCTCGTAACTTGGATATGTATTCCAAATAACTTAACGTGGAATCGTTAAAGCAATTTTTTGTTCAGTTTTGTTTTATTTTGTTTTGTTGCTTGTTTGTTTGTTTGTTTGTTTGTTTGTTTGAAGGGGTTAGGTAGCAAACAAGACTAAACCGAAAACGACGCCTTTGAAATTGAAATCCCCAGTAACTTCTGAAAACGGATGTCTCACCGGGATAAGGCACGCGCCCTAGAGTGACCATTTCGTACAGCAGGACCCCGAAGGACCACACGTCGGACTTGATGCTGAACTGACGGTACAGCCCTGCCTCCGGAGCCGTCCACTTGATTGGGAATTTGGCATCTACATGGGGGGAAAATGTACAAAATTGTAATAAAGGATTCTCAGCCTTGAAATATGTTTATCTAATGTTTCACTCCATACATAAATACCATTTTGGAATTGTTTTGTACACAATGTAATGCAATCATTGGGAATTTCTAGATAAGGAATTAAAAATTAATCTTAACAAACACTTCAGGAAACCTTTCAGAGGTTTCAGACGAGTACAGATTCATGGGTAAATCATTTCGGAAGAAGCAGTAAAACGTCGTTTTCAAGTAACGAGGAGAGAATAGCGCGTTAGAGAGACTGTGGGGTCACGACCCTGGTCATGTGACTTACTGGTTGACGCGTCATACGTCTCATCCTCCAGAATTCGCGCCAACCCGAAGTCTGCCACCTTGACCTCGTTGTGAACCCCGACCAGGATGTTGGCTGCTCTCAGGTCGCGATGCACGAAGTTCTTCGATTCAAGGTAGGCCATGGCATCTGAGATCTGTTCAGATGAGTTATTATTGGTTTATGAACGGTTATCAACAGGTCGCCGTCTCAAATATGAACAACTGAACGCATTTCCGTTGATGAGAGGGGGGAGAGAGAGAGAGAAAGAGGAAGTGTGTGTGTGTGTCATACACAGAAATAGAAGTCAACAACATACATATCAGGACTGCACGTGAATATGTTTATGTTGTCGAGGTTTTAACCAATGGAATTCTATGTTACAACAAATTGAACTCTTTTTTGTCCATGGTAATATTTGTCGGTGTCTCTCGAAATCATACGAATAGTAATCATTCAGATCTGATGCAATACTGTCTGGTACTGGCCTTCACCTAATCTGTTGAAAACTACAATTGTACCCTAGTTTACCTTTAACACCAGCTCACCTGGCCAGCCATGTCCACGACGATGGGGAAGGTGACGGTCTTGCCGGCGTCGCTGCGGAGGTAAGTGAGGAGAGCGCCGTTGACCATGAGCTCGGTGATGATCCAGATGGGCTCCTCGCGCGTGCACACCGCCAGCAGCTGCACCAGCTTCTTGTGCCTCAGGCGGTGCATGATGTCCGCCTCCCCCAGGAACGCTTCTGTCGACATCGTCCCCGGCTTGAGTGTCTTGATGGCCACGTCGATGACATTGCGGAGTTTGCCTGCAGCAAGGACATGACGATAACGACGACGACGACGATGATGATGATGATGATGATGATGATGATGATGATGATGATGATGATGATGATGATGATGATGATTTATTCCTCTATTACTACTCTTTCTAGTCTTCTTCTTTTTACTTTATTTATTCTTTACCATGATCATGATGCCGATGCTTTTTCTTCTGCTGTTTTCACTTTTACGCAGTATCTATTTCTGAGGGTGCATGGGTACCCGTGTGTGTGTGAGAGAGAGGATTAGGAGGAGGAAGATCAAGCTTGCTTTAAACTGGCTAAAAATCAGTTTCTGACCTTTCCAGACCTCACCAAAGCACCCGGCACCAACTCTGTCCGAAAGTCTTACAGCATCTCTATTGACCTCCAGCTCTCGAAAATGCACCATGGGACGGTCACGTGGGCAAGGGGTGGTTAGTCTCGAGCAGAGCCCTTCAGCACTGACTGAAGACGAGAAACACAAAAACACAGAATGGTGGTCAGTACATTTCCTCTTGTCGGTAATCAGTCGTGCAGCAATCAATACAATCAGTAAAATACATCGTTACCATTGCTCATAACTTTCCCATTGCAACTGTTTGCATTTTGAACCAATCAGCAATCAGTGTCGATCTCAACTTTGTTCTTAGCTAGAAAAATCTCCCCCTACATCCACTAGAAAAACTCTTTTCAGAAACAGCCATTTTAATCGTCAGATAAAGGTTTCGGAAAAATTAAGAACCGAAAGTGAGATAACCGATGAATTAGTTTTTTGCTTGATTGGATGAACCTCCTAGACCAGGTTCACACCGGAAAAGATTTCCAGACGAAGAATCGGCTTTACCTGAGTAATGGTCGATGAGCTCCAGTATTGATGAGAACAGTTTCTTGGAACTGACCCAGTACGAACCGTCGGTGGTCTTCCTGATGCGATAGTGTTTGACACACGGCTCACCATTGTAGCAGTCGGATGTCCTCACAGACAGGGCCAGTGTCGAGTGATCTGAGAACAGACAAGCATCCTGCTATCATTCCAGTCTGGAAAATTATTTATTATAATATAGTGCAGTTAAATAACAAATTAAAATAAGGTCTAAGATCCGGCATAGGTTACATGTTCCTTGGGTATTTGTCTTGGAAGTGACAGGAAACAGATGGAGTTTAGCAAAATCAAAGGGGCTCGATACTTGAATATGAAAAAGATGATAGCACATGTTCTCTAAATAAATGTCCTAAACATCAACAATTTTCAAAATTTCAACAACGCCTACTATAGTACTATAACCCATCAGTCAATCTCCTGACTTCCACAAGCATAAAAGCAGATCTTTGCGCTTTAAAAAAATTTTAACACACAGTTTGTTATCCTGGAAATGCACAAAAGCAGAACTTTTCACCAACGTCCTAATCTCCCGACAGCCCAGACATCAAACAGAATCCCCTCTCCTAACTGACATTTTGTGTTACATATTATGAAAGTTTCATACACAATCAGCTGGTGAGAGAACAATGTCCTCTGTGTCTGACAGTGGGGGACGATACCACGAAGACCTATGAAAGACCTTTGGCTAACGGGTTAAACAATAAAAGCATCATCATCTAACGGGTTAAAAATATTAAAGAATGGGGGAGGGAGGAATTATGTGTATTGACTGATGGGTGGGTCACGACCTACGAATGGATGGGGAAACTCAGTCTCTGGACTTACCTCGCGCCCCCCGTACAAGGAACGTCCCACGAATGTTGCCTGGAGCCAGCAGCATCTTCTCCGATTCCTTGCGATCGCAGTCTGCAAACCACCAGCTACCGACAGCATGAAGATACGCACGAGTGCACACACACACATACACACACACGCGCACACACAAACACACACATTGAATTTAGATGGGTTGCCTCTGTGTCTGCTCAAATAGCAAGATGTCAACTGTATTGCCTGCCTTCGAAATACAGAACTTACACACACACATGCAAAACATCACTACAGACAAACACATTCGTTAAAGTCGTTGAGCATCCTGCACTCTGATTGCTTCATTAGCCCTCGGTACCCACCATGCTGTAGGATATCAGCGCACTTCTGTACTGACAGTCCTCGCAAGTTTGTTCATTGTATTGACCATCAAGTGTCCGTCCACCACAGCCGCCATAGACTAACACAAAGTCTTTGTTTCCACTAACTGCTAGTGACCCCTTACAGTCCTTGACCCTACAGGTTCATCTTCCTGTGAGAAACTTTTTTGTTTCCTGGTACAGCGACTGCACCTCGGCAATATTCGAGTCGTAGAATGAAGGCGGGTACGTGGCCGGTTTGAACCGTTAGGCGAATGTTGTGGAGGGCTAACCGCTAGTCACTCCATCCAAAGGAGAAAATTTAACTCACCTACAAAAGAGTGCTACACTACTAGAGTCGCTACTTAAAATTAATCATTCAATATTTATATCGAACAAGTAGTAGTTGTCTTGGAATACTTTCTAAAGTGGGTACATTATTTTGGCAATATCAGTACTGAAGGCAAGGAAGCTGATTTGAAGATGATATTAAAGTAGACAAACAAACTAAGGAATATCTCAAAATAAGTGACCAGGGCTTTCTGTAAGCATCAACAGATACAATTGAAAAGGCATGTGATTTAGAAAAGCAGCCCAACTTTAAAACAGTAGCAACGAAAAAAATATAATAAACGAATATATAAGAGATACAAATAAAAGTCAAAAGATGCAAGCTCTTAGTACTGCTAAACTGACAACCTCTGAATAACAGTGGGAACCTTAAAACCAACCTCTAGGTTGAACCTCATAGTCACACATTTTTCTTCTCCACATTTGGGATTTTTTAAATTTTCTTTTGTGTTGTAACAAGGAGAGAATGATACCCTAAGGGGAAGAGAGAGGATGTGTTTTTTATGTTTGTGGGAAATCAATTCCCCACATTGCTTAGTCTGTTTCTTATGTACCACTATTCAAACCTTCAGTAAAATGTTTTATGTATAAACTATTTGCTCATCACTTATTTAATACTATTGTTAATTTAAAAAGACAATGTAAAAGAGACTTTGATGACTATGGTGAAATTGAGACAACGGAAATTTTCGAAAGTCATGTGTGGTTTATTTTTTCCTTCTTTTATGCGTTAGACATCCATTGTGTCCACTGACGACCCATTTCGACAGATGGAGGATTACAATGCATTTTGTGAGGATTTTTTTATAAAGTTATATTCTGGACTGCCTCAGGAATGCCAACACAAGAAATTCTACTGTTCAAGGCCTTAGAAAAGACACTCAGGTACTTAGATGGAAACTCGGACACACACACACACGTTCACTAAAACGTTCGCTAACTCACTCTTGTGCCTGGGGCGAGTTGTCGTCCTCACACACGTAGTTGCTCGGCACATAGCCATTCTCTCCTGTGTCGAGATGAACTGCTAACCACCAGTCGCTCTCATGTCTGAGAAAAGTAGTTCAATAAATTTTAGTTTAATTAATAAAAGTCACTTTAATTTCTTAAACAATTGCATACAGGCTGAGAGTTGTCTCACTGTGACATCCACAGACCTGTCAATAATTTTGTATTTAATGAGTAGAACTTTGGAAATCCTTCATCTGGAAAGACTGTTATGACACGTGACACAATCACAATATTTACTAAACACATGTATCTCATACGTTTGTGACAGTGAGGACTACTCACGCTATCTTGTCTACTTGCAGACGATCGCCTTTTTTGAAGGAAAGATCATCGTCGGTCAGTGCTTCGAAGTCATACAGTGCGACAACGATAAAAGTTTCTGTTGGAATAAAACACAAACACACAATAATAATAATCATCATCATCACCACCATCATCATCATCATCAACATCAACATTCAACATTAGTGTGTTTGCAATCACTTGCAAGCCATTCCCGTTGGAAGCCAGCCCTCAACAAGATGGCCGACGCCTTTACCTTTGGTTACTGGCTTCGCAGGCAGCGGAGGAAGCGGCAAGGGTCGCGATGTCTCGATGACGATCTCTGTCTGGTGGTCGTTGTTGTTATCTCCTTGGGACTGAGAAGCGGAAGCTCGGTTATGGCGACCATCGCTCGTTGGTGGCAACGGCAGCGGCTTTGCTATAGTCGTCGTCGTCCTCGTCGTTGTCGTCGACGATGACGTCTTCTTCTTCTTCTGCTTTCCGAAGCTGCCGCCCATAGTCCTGAGAGAGAGGAAGGAGCATTAGCGCGTGGGATGGAGGCACGTTCTGAGAAATGCGCCAAACTGAGGATGCGCAGACTGGCGGCGGGCCTGCTGGCCGGCTTCTCGTCAGCTGCAAGACATGACCTCGTTTGGCTCGACATTGATTTTCACGTGACGGGTCAGGCCTCGGAGGTCTGAAATTGGGGTAAGTGTCAGAGTGGAATCACCCGGAAATGAATAAAGGAACAATCCAAAGCTTTAGAAAGACCACTTTCAAATGTCAGCTGTGAAAACCCGCGAAGTAATTTAAAAGCCGAGTTTCTTTGTAGTCTGCAGATGGTACATACAGCCGTCTGGTCTCACCCTCCTTCTTACTATTTGTGGCTCTGTTTATCCTGTCTTTCTCTCTATTTCTGGCGCTGTTTATCCTGTCTTCTAGCTCTCTATTTCTGGTGGTGTTTATCCTGCCTTTCTTACTTTGTAGGTAAATATTTGGCGCTGGAACAATTTTTTTGTTTTTTTAAAGCTTTAAAAGAAAACTTATTTTCAACAAATATCCTTGAGTTCTGATCCAAGACAACATACCTCACAGACATTTCCTAAACTGAATTATAAGACTCAGGATATCTTGGTGTCAGCCATACTATCCTTTGGCTATATTAGTGATTCCTGTTGGCATAATCTAATAATTGCAGTTCCGATCATGTAATGATGGCAATTGCGATTCTAATAATCTAAGGAAATGGACAGGAACACACTTTAATATCGCAGATTTTCTTTGTCGCCCTTCCGTTGCCGCCAACATGTACATGAAGGCAAGAGGAAATAGGCAAGATTCTCTCTGGTATTTTATCATTCGTCAAAACTAGAGTGGTCTCTAAAAACTAGTCTGTATTTCTGACCATTTATCCACACGAAGCTATTTGTGTTCACTTGCCCATGACAAAAATGCCCTGTAATGTTTGATCATTACCAGAGAGTAGTCTGAAGTTTGATTATTTACCACACACAAAGGGGATTGTGTATCTGGGGCGTGTATTTTTGTTCATTTACTCTGGTCAACACTGAAAATATTATTGACTTAAAAAGGTCCTAATATCTTGGTATGCTGAAGACGAATAGGACCATGAAAATTTTTGGAGATATTTGATATAGGGAAGAGCAATGCAAAGAAATAATCAGGGCAGGTGCCAGCAAAGAAATTAAAACACGGCACGGACAGTTTGTACTGGATGTCAGAACGGAAACACATAAAAGAGACTTCAAGCAGCTACTGAAGTCCATTAAGTATAACAAGAAAAGCTGGCACCTCTGTGGTGATTTCAAGATAGTTGCCCTCTGAATGGGACTGCAGCAAGGATATCCAACATACATGTTTCTTTTGTGAGTGGGTTAGATGAGAAAGGGAATTGCACTACTTGCGAAAGGAATGGACTCACAGACAAAATGTAGCAGTTGGAGAGAAGAATATCCAGCACCCAGCTCTGATCGAGGCTCACAAAATTCTGATACCACTCCTTCCCATCAAACAAAGTTTGACGAAGAACTTCGTGAAAGCCATAGACTGGACTTGGCCAACTTTCCAATACCCGCATGAAATATTCCCTCGACACAACGAGGCAAACATTAAAGAAGGAATTCTGTAGGTCCTCAGATTCCAGAGTTCTTCAAAGATGACCAGTTCAACAACTTGCTGCAAGATGATGCGAAACAGTACATGTATCTAGTATCTCAAAGCTTTCTCGGAAATGTTAGGGTAGAAAACTACAAGGAACTAGTATAAGACATGCTGATGTAGTATCAGAAACTTGGCTGCAGTGTGTATCTAAAGATTCACTTCCTTCATTTCCGTCTGGATTTCTTTCCTGTCATCTGTGGTATGGTTAGTGGTGGGCAATGTTTTCATCAAGGTATCGGAACAATGAAAACAAATAGCAGGGAGTATTGTCCACTACCATGCTGGCTGACTACTGCTGGACACTCCCAAGAGATGCTCCCCGACAGCTGTACAAGAGACAGGCAAAGAAATCTCAGATGTAGTCTCTGACTTGACTGTTTACAGATGCTAACTACAGGTTAATTACTTTTAGCATGTATTTCGTGATGTACTCAATAATTATTGCAAATTACCAAAAGACTACAGACAATTTTACATTTTGGTTGTCATGTTCGTGTTGGTAAGAAATGACTAATTGTATTTCAGTGACATGACTTTCCTAAAAACTCGTTGGCCATTGTTATCCATGAGAGACGGGCTTTCATTACGATGATTTGTCCATATCAGAATGGCCTTTAGTGGGTGAATGCTCTTAGACAGGAATACAACAATCTCAATGCCGTATTTCAGTTGTTCCTTTTTCAAATAACAAAATTGTTAACAGGTCTTCCTGCACCTGATGTTCTTTTAAAGACTAGTTTAACCTACAAAAGATCTTAAAACCCACAAATAACCCATCGAACCTTGTCACTTCCGTAACAGATGTTGCAAAATGTTTTTAATTTAAAGACCAAAGCTGGGAAGTTATTGTGAAAATATTCAACTTGTTTAATTTCTGGCTTCTGAAACTAAATCATATTTTTATATCGGAATATTCAATAATCGAACGATCATTAGCATATACATTGACATTTTTTAAACAGAGAACTCCGAACTGACGAATCATCACATTTAGAGGAGAGAGATGTCTGTCGTCTGCTGCGAATTGTCACAACCAACATTTCCTTGGCTCTTACATGGAAAATTTATGAAGGACGGAGTCTGGCATTTCAAAATAATTAAACTTGAGCGATGCTTACGAGAAATGTTGACAAAATTTGTTTCCTAGCAACAACAGATTACTGCACACATTGTGATGAGAAGACTTAAAAGGTCTTTCCCAGATGTAGGTGAAGGTAACATCCATTACTATTCTCAGGATTGGTGGTAGGGTCAGTGTGTCACTGTTGCCCTCAGGGCTTTGTGTCTGTCCGTCCTTCTGAACTCAGGGGTCAGAGAATCAACAGTTTCATGAACATTTCTGTATGTTCCACTATGTGGAATTCCACCTCCCCCTTAACTCTTCCTCTCCTTTTGTGTTTTCGTTTTCAGGATTCTGACAACACATTTCTTCTTTCCGGATTGGGAGACCTTATTTGAACAGAAAAATCTCCTGATATCTCAATGCCAGTGATGGCTTCAACTGGTGAACAAGATTAGAGAGGTAGTCAGCAAAACTGCACTGTGTTTAGAACTTATATTCTGAGTTTCATAAAAAAAAATTTTTTTAATCCACATCGTTATTCAGTATAATCCGAGGTTCAGAAAACTTGTTCTTCTCACCTGTTCAGCTGAAGACTTCATGCTTAATGACACCAGAACATCCAAAAAAAACAAGTTTACTAGAAGGCGTTTGAAAGATGGCCCATCTGGTGGCATCAGAATAAACCAGGGCCATTTAAAGGCAACATAATCAGCCAGGTCCACCTGGTGGCATCAAAATCAACCCTGGCCCACACTTAAAGTCGTTGGATTTATCTTAACATCTGCAGCAGCCTCGTTGAAGTGGCCACACACCTAACCTGCCCACCCGTTTTACTAAGAAGTCGATGGTCGGACTAATTTCCCTTATTCTCATTACCAGGACTTCTTGTAACTGTCACGTATCATCGATGTCAACATCAGCATGAATTTCAGTAATCGTTGCAACATCCTGTTAGCAAACTCCATCAATCACAACCATCATCATCTTCCCACAAGCCTCACAGCATCCACACTTCGCTGTCTATCACCACAAAGGAAAATGTCTTGCGACAGGCATAGTTGTTGTTATAGCTGGCTATCCCACATTTCAGACTGCTTGTAATATTGTACGTAGTTAAACTTTAACATTATCTAGTTACAATGTAAGGACTGTCTGAAATCTACTCTGGGGCAAACGTTTTTGGTTGGTTTGTTTTTTTTAAAACGCAGACCCAAGGGAGGCAATCTGTCGAGGGTTTCGAGCAGTTGTCTGCCCTTCATCCATTGTTTCAGATTCTGTTTTCACAACAAATCGAACTTGACTGCAACGATCCTATTTATAAAGTTAATCTTGATTGTAGCAAACAAACTTGCGCCTCTTATTTGTATGATTTTTTTATATCATAAACAATCCTCCTCATACAGCATAAAAGCGAGCAAAAGGGGTTTTCTCTCCCTTGATGGTCTTGCAGGGACCGATTTTCCAATTCTCAGAGAAGGGAGAACTTTTTGTTTAATATTCTGTAAGTGCACTCATCATCATGTAGAAAATATCACGGGCTGACAAGGTGGGGAGAGGAACCTTGCTTGCAGTTCCCCCGTGGACCCAGCCTGGACTGAATCTCAGATTGGATTGGGAGCCACCCACCCAAGTTGTCACGCGCTCTTGACGGGCACTGACGTTGCGTTACGCAGGTCAGAGGTTACGGACCTAGACCGATCTGAACGCGGGTTACAGCATCGATATGAATTCCAGCAGATGGACCACCCTTGCATGCAAAAAATCAGAGTGGGGTTTATAGTTCTGTGTCTAAAATGAAAGCACCGCCAAGATAATACCGTACAGCCGGAACATGTCGATGATACATATCCTGCTGCACTCATCTCTCTCTGAACATGTAGTCTTCAGAACATGCAGGGAATCAAATTTTTCTTTAAATCCACATAAATATAGACATACACATCTACACTTATATCTCACTACCACCACCACCTTCAACATCACCATCAATAACAACGTTTGCTCAACAAAAACATTTAAGCTTCTAGCCATCAGACAGATCATATAACTAAGCAAGTTGTTCCTACCAGGCCTTCTCGAGATGAAACTATGATGGACGGGTCAGGATGATGGCTGTTAGGTAACCTGTCAAGGCGTTTTTTGTAGTTCTTTTCCGTATCTTCAACCTGCCTTATCAGTAAGCACATTAGCTTGATGTGACTGCTGTACCTGGACACAATATAGTTTATCCTCAGCCTGCAACATCAACAGACACATCAGCTAGACATCCGGAATCGTGGTATCAACCTCTGTACTGCCAACCTGTCCCACCAGCAGTATTATCAGTTTATTGTTCAGTAGGCAACTGCCACCTAACACCAGCTGTCCTCCTCGTCCTGTTCTCGGACAGACTTCTAGTAAGCATTTGATTACATGGCAGCCATGTTGGCCAGAAAAGGAACGGTTTTATCCATCTGGCATGGACGCTCCAACGAGCTACGTCGGTGGGAAAGATGTTGACAGGAGAAACTTCTTCCGTATGAACTGAACACGGAAATCCCCATCAAGCTGTGCCTCCCTCAAACGGGCACAACCTTATTAGTTTCTTGTGAAACTAAACGAGTCGAAATGTCTTCCTTATGTTGAGCAGGACTGCAGGTCAATACAATCAATTACAATACAATCAAATCTTGCTGCATTGTATTCAAACATCAAAACTTGGGATCTTTCTCTCCCCCTCCCTCTCTCCATGTACACAATCTTAATGTTGCTGATCACACCATGTGTGTAATGTTTGTATGTTTGCATCTTGAGAGCAGGAAGTTGAGTGGGCGGGAGGGATTCAGCCAGACTTTGTGGGGAAAAAAGTATCTTGCACTGAGCTGAAGAAAAAGAAAGTCCTTAAAAAATTGTTTCATGACCGGTACTTTACCTGTAACTGAGGTTTTCACCAAATGGTTGAATTAATAACAAAATGTCTCTGCTTTCCCATCACCCCACTGTCGGGCTTCTTGGGCAGTTACGGACCTTCGTCTCCCTGTCAAAGGAATAATGTTATCGCTATTGTCCAGCTTAAAACAATTCCCAAAGTGATACTTCTTTGTGAATGTTGTCTGAATTTAGCCAGGGCGGGGCTTTTGTGGAAATTGTTAGTAAACTTGGACACGCCCTATACTTATACAAAGTTATCTTAAGTATTGGTGTCCACACATATCGCTAATCGCTATACTTTCATCTGATTTACAATACAGATACAGAATATCTCTATTAATCCTTTGAAGAAATTGTTTGTCTTCAACCGGTGACACACGATTATAGCTTTACATACAACATTACCACAGGCTATATTTAAGAACATAAACTCACCACATCCAATTCATTTACTCTGGCATTTACATACATAATAAACTCTCTGCCCTTCTTTCTACTTCCCCTCTAATAAATACTTCATCAAAAACAACCAACTCCTTCATAAAATTAACAATTATTTGTTTCGTTTTTCTTAACATTCAACTTTAAATAATTATTGTTAAACTGATTTGATACAAGATAAGATTAACTTACCCTAGAGAAAGCGCACTATGGGAACTACGCCACTTCCATAACACACTAAATACACATTGTGGTATCAGAAGCCCACCCACCATCACCACCACCACCTTCCTCGAAAAAATCTCACATGGGATGTGTATAATTATGGGATACGTGAAATAGGAGCTACATAACCCCCACCTTCAATTGCACAAAAGGAGAATTAGATATGCTCAATTAAAACTACACCCCATCCACCCACCCCTACACACACACCGGGTACTACTCCGACCCAGACACATCAACACATTAAATCGGAACTACAGCTCCTTCCCTAAAACACATCCTAAGCCCGTGTCTTTATCTGGTGATCGCTTCCGACAAGGAAGCTGCAAGTCACGTGCTTAAATGGACTTTGAAATACTAAAATGAATAGTAAATGGTGTAAACACTAATGGATGTGTATACCTCTGGCTGCAACTGGAAATCATAGGCCTCTGAATGGAAACTGTTATGTCTCTGGTATGGGCAGAGTATAAATATATTATCCCTCAAGATAATAGGCGGGGAGTGGAAAAACTTTTTTTACTTCACTTTTAGTGCACACATAATCATTTAGCAAATATTTAAAACATCCTGGCTAACTCTTTAAGCACTTATCACAAACTCTCTATCCCTGTGTAATTTTTGTAATTCTTGTAATTATTCCGAAGTACACTTAACTTTACTGAGCGGGGAGATGATTTTCAGCATTATTTACTTGTGTAGTACTGCATATCAATTATGCTTAGAGGACATTTTCCGAGCAAAATTTGATAAGTAACATAAAGAATGCCACCTAATCACCTGTGGAATCCTATCTGTTATCAATTAATTAAAAAGAGAGAGAGAGAGGTGGGAATAAAGGTTGTCCCATAACTGTTCGGATGTAATGTTTGAGAGAAATGTTTGAGACCACTTTTCTCAGAGTAAGCATTTTTCTGAAGGTGGTATATCTGTCTCTTTCCCCTTGTCTTACCAATGGTTTTTAAAAAACATGTTTCCTTGAATAAATAAATGGAGGTACTGTTGCATTTTTGGGATACATTTTCTCTAGTTTTCTTTAGTTTCCTTTGTAAAGTCAACAAATGGCAGCAAAATCCATATTATTATTGTTACCATCTATTATTCATAGCTGAGATAAAGACAAACATCACACTAATGCGAAGTAAAACCTTTAATTGCTGGAATGACTGTTTACATGCAGTGGGATGAACATGAACATTAAATACGAATGTGCACATATAATTCATTACAATTAATGCAGTAAGGACACTTTCATTGCAAAATTCATTGGAAAAACAAGTGTCATAGATACATGCATTGCCCTGTGTAAATGGTCTTTTTTTTAATAAAAAAAATATTCTGAACATAGAGAAAAAGAAGTGGTACAGCAGAGAAAAGTTATTCCACTGCCCAGTCAAAAGGAATGCTTAACCGGACTGCACTTTGCTCAGCTTCAAAAGAAAGGTTTTGTTCAAATAAAAATCCCAGTAATCCAATTTATGTTATTTTCTGACACTTTGGCTTCATTTGCTTTTTTGTGTAATGCCAGTCTAGGCTGTTGCTCCTGCAACTACCCTGTTAGCATTTAAATATATTTAGATGTTTACAAAGGGTTTACCATTTGTAAACGTTTATAAAATGTTTAAATGCTATCTGGGTGCATGACTCCACTCTCATTGCAATGACCCCGAGGTCAACAAATGCATTGAGTAAAGCAACATTTAGTTGCAATCAAACAGCTGAGTAGGGTACACCCCACACAAAGTGTCACATGTACCCTGCAACAACACCATCAAACTTCAGAGAAAGGAGAAAAGGAAATACTTTTTCTGGTTCTTTCTGAAACATATAAACATCAAAGTTGTTTCAAATGTCAATTTCTAAAGAAACTGGATGATTTCATAATATGATGACTAACAGTGCCCATTAAAACTTGAACAAAAAAAATCTACTCTATTTTTGACAAAAGGTGCTCATAAAATGCGGCATGTAAGAAACGGAGAGATGAAGACTGGAGGTTGGGTAACTGAAACAAGGAGTCCAAAGCCTTGAAGATAGTGTTCTCTAGCAGAAAACTACTGCATCCAAGGATGAGCTTTTCTCATTAAGACCAGTTTCTCATTCCTGCAGTTTCTGGCCATTTCTGAAAAAAGGCAACCAGTCTAGAGGTAAGAGGGTGGAAGTCACAAGAATGGGAGGTGGAGGGTAAATCTTTTATATTCAGCCTTATGTCCTGTTCAATCAGTCCTTTGTCTCTTTCATTCTTGCATCGCTACAAGACAGCTACTGCTTCCTGGAATAGCAAAGCATCACATAGATTTCAATCATCCTCAGAACAATTATCTTTCTGGATTCCAACGGGCAGCTGTCAGATGTGCTTGCGTCACCTTATTAGTACTTTCACACTGTTCACATTGACACAATGAGGTTTATGCATCATATCTTGTAAAGCTAAAGTTATAGAAAACATGTAAAATTATAAACAAAGATTATATTCATATACATTTGTTGTTAAAAAAATCATCTGCAGCAAGTATATAGTGAAAGGCACAGTTGATTTTTGAAGGTCCTGCCTAATAACAAAATAGTTGCATTGCTGTAATGACATATAAAATATACAAAAACATTTTGTGCTTTGCACAAAATATAAATGTTTTGCATTTTGCCAGCTGCCAGTTTTGTTCAGCAGCTGAGGTTCTGAGACCTAAACAGAAGATGGGAATGTTTTGGTTTTTTGTTAGGAGTTGTAGTCCAAGACTTATGTTAACAGCTGAAGTCAAGATGGCTGACTCCCCTGCATCCATCTCAGCTACTCACATTCACTGTTTACACCTGGACATTATTTGCTCTTCTCCATGTGTTGTATCATCTCAAAACTTTTCTGTCACGGAACTGTGGACAATGGTATAAGACTACCATGAATCCACTCAAGAGATACAAATGTAAGAGAATAAATATTTGTAGCAATAGGAAGAATCGGGAATTTCTATTTGCTGCATGTAGATTAAAAACTCACAACCTTATTCAAAGTCTGGAATGTCCCATTTTCACCCCATTCCCTCTGTACAGGTAATAATAATAACCATGCCAGCATACCTAGAAAATCCCTCTATCAGGTCATATGTAAAGTTACTCCTCAGAAGCATTTCAACTATAAACTGCAACCTAGATATCATGGGCAGTTACCAGCTAGACCCATACAACTGGTTGTAGCATAAATGCAGAATTTGTTGACATATTCAGGGTTGTTCATCAACATGCTTACAAAAAAATTACAAAAATAAGTGATTCTTTTATGCCTCAACATACCCTGCATATAATTTGATCCATAACTATTTGGCAATTTCTCAGTAAGAAGATATTTACTGGCACTAACACCACTGGAAACAAAATCTGCTAATACACAAACTATGAATACTGGAATGTCTCGTTAAAGGAGACTGATACACATGCACATAAACATGTACACAGATACCAATCTGAGTTATTTAGTTTGTATTTATATACAAGGAGCACTTGATACCCTAATCACTCAGCAGGTTCATAACACTCAAAATGACAGCATCCGTATCTTAGAAATGTTCACTTGCTCTACACCTCATTTTACAGGTATAAGTGCGTGAGGGGAGGTGGCACTTCGGCAACAACTGACTATTGTTTTAGCACATTAGACACATTATTTATGCATTGCACAAACACAAAATTCTCATCATACATAATTTTTATCTAATTATTTATGTATATAAAGCTGTCGCGAATCTCTGCTCCAGGTGCTCTGGATCATTTTCTAACAGCAACCTCGAGAAGCCTAAACATTTCCAGCAATCTGGTTCCAGCTTAATAAACTCCTTATAAACAGCTTTAGTTACGTCTTCTGGGCCACTGACACATCCCTTTTACTTTTTTGTCTTTCCATTTCCACTTTATCATAGGTGATACAAACTATCAGGAACTTTAAGATAAACTTCAACGGGGAAAAAAAAAGAATTCTGTTTAAATGTTCATTCACTGATGATGAGAATAACATACTCAAACTAAGCAAAAACTGGTCCTTAGAATATCGGGAGGATTGAACGTCCTTGCAAATTCACACAAGTATGCATGCACATGCAGACAGGATGATTTACTCAATCATAGACTCTCCTCTTATCTCCACATGCACACTCTCTTTCCCCACCCCCACCCCAAACAAGAAAATATATGTATATCTACATACACATTCCAAATTAATAAAAACTTTTGATTGTTATCTTTGTTTCCTTTTTCTTCCAATATTCAGTAGATTAGTTTCTGGGTTACACTTCACCTTTAAAGTGATCCTACAGGGTAAAGTAACTATTTCCATTTATAAATTCTCAGTCAACAGCATTGTTTTGTATTATATTCAGCTATCACATAATAAAAACTTGGATTTTAGCATATGTTTCTTCAACAGGAAATGTACAAATATAAATCAACTGATCACAATCAAAAATGACCATTACAGATGACAGGATGACAATTCCACTTTCCTTTGCAATTGAGAATGTTTTTACAATACAAAATTATTATGAGGTATTGAAACATATGAAGCAGCAGCATTTGCATTAAAGTTTTTGAACTTGACAAATGAGCTGAGAGATTTAAAGCTCATACTAGGTTGTTCCTCATACTTTTTATCAAAGAATTTTGTGAGACAAAGGTCTTTGGTTAAAATATGGTGTAGCTGTGTGTCAGCAGTTCATGATTAGTGAATGATCCCCTCTCTAAGACTCCAGGAACATGTTGCCATGGCTGCAATTTACCCATCAACCAACAGGTGTAAACATTGAGCTCATGACCAGAAACATAAGGTAGCAACACTTGGATTTGATTATTCTTTAGCTGTAGACACTCGTGTGAGGATGTCAAGAGAAGGGAGGTAACTGTTTACTACAAAACCTTGTCAATGTTTCTGTGAACTGTGCTTTCACCAATAGCATTTTTTAAGGTTGTAGCTATGGCAAAACACTTACATTAACTGTTCACTTTGAAGACTTTATTGGAAACTATTACCAGAACAGAAAAATTCCTGCTGCATCTAGCAATATTCTTATATTCTTGTATTGACAAAATGTATTACAAAAGTGAGACCAGTTAATTAACCACATGCCTTACCACTAAGATTCATATTATCTCAGTCAAAAATACTGAGCATAAAAAGAAAACACAAAGCAGTTTAAAAAAAACAAGCATCCTGGCATCTGCTTCTTCCTGGTTAATTCCTTTTCTAATAACTTCCAGGCACACAGAAAGAACAGATACAAATTACACAAAAAAATAAGGTGATTAACAAAGTTAAGTATTTCCTTTGAAAGCAATTTTTTTTAATGTATTGACAACGCAAACCACTATTCTTGTTTTCTCTCAATCAACAATTGCTCATTTTTTAACTAAAAAAAAAATTATGAACAATCTGTTTCCAGATTTGTTTTGCAGGTTCACAGTGATTAAGAAGAAACATAATACACAGTTTAAAATGTGTCAATGACACAAACATTTACAACCTTTCAAAACTTCCCACTGTTCTTACACCCTCAGGTTGGTTGGTTGTTAATTTACTTGCCTGCAAGTTGGGCTTCAATGTTTAGAGCTACCTACCAATGATGAGAACTATCAAAATTTCCTTTCTGAACATATCAACAATATGCTTCCATGCTCCCCTCAATGGAACCCTTCACCCCTCCTTACACTCTCTCAAACACTCCCTTTCTCTCCCTGCCCCTCTTCTGTCCATCTCTAGTTTGCAATCACTTCTTTCAAAATACAAATGACAGATCGGTTTCTTATAATCATGCAAAACAATTCACACTTGTGCTCAAGTTTTTGCTGAGATTATGACGCATATTGCTGATAAACAACAACTTGAAGCCTTCAAAGGCATGTGAAAAATCATGTCCAATAATTAGGCACTTGGTCCTGCCCTTGAGATGGTCAAAATCAACAGATCACATCTCTAGGCTTTTGCGATTAAGCCCAACACTGAAAAAAATCACTTGCCTTTGACAGTTAGGCTTGATGCTGACACATCATTCATCTAGTCCTTCATAATTAAGTTCATCATTGGCACATACAGTCCTGGATAGGCTCATTGTTGAGACCCACTAATCATCTGGCCCTTGATAGTTGGGCTCAATGTTGATAAAGTAATCATCAAAGAAGCTGTGAAGATATGCAAAAGTTGGTCGCTGCTCAGGGTTGCGTGTCCAGCACTTGCACATTATCTCATAGAAAGAATCAGAGCAGCCAGCGCCACCTGCTGGCTTTGGCATGCGGTAACCCTTGTCAACTTTGCTGAGCACTTCAGAACCAGACATGCCTGAAAAATATCACGGGATTTAAACTATGGCACTGTGGAGAAACTCTTACTTTTAATCTCAGACAAGTTTATTTTACTACTCAAAAGCTACGGTGTTACCACTGTTCCTAAACCTTGTCATCTTCTACAAAAGTGAATGTAAAGTGGTCAACTCCACACCATTAAAATGCGTATGCATGTAAGAGAGAGTGGAGTAGGGGTGGGGGGGAATAGAGAAAGAAATAACATTATTTATGAGAGACAAACTGACAGGGGCAAAGGGCAAATTTTCCTTATCACTTTAGTCATAACTCTTGCAAAGATACTTATTACACTTCATTTTAACATGATAGTCAAAGAACCACATTTACTTGGCAACTGAGCAAACAAAGCCAAAATGCAAAGAGTTTAAGGCAAATTAAATCTGAAAATTGTGTGGAATAACCTGCAAAGACCTTCAGCTGTTTATACAACTATTAATGCTGACTTACTGTCCTTTGTTAGCTGCAGTTTTTTTTCCTTGTATTCCACATCTTCTTTGACGTTTGCACTCTGTTCTACTTACCACTTTGCACTACTCTTAACACTGCTTAACCTCATGTTGTTGGCTGGAAATCAAATGGGCAACAACAGTTTCTTCTGGACTTAGAGGTACTGTTGTACAGGTTAAAATGTTGTGGGTTTACAGACTGTTGTAGAGGTGACAAAGGTG
Source organism: Pomacea canaliculata (assembly GCF_003073045.1). NCBI lineage: Eukaryota > Metazoa > Mollusca > Gastropoda > Architaenioglossa > Ampullariidae > Pomacea > Pomacea canaliculata. The sequence goes on from NC_037591.1 coordinate 9,176,235, forward strand.
AAAAGGGGGCCAAGACTGACTATTCCTTTCTGCGCTTAATCCTGTGCTTATTTTATAATGCTTCATCCTTCTGACTTTTTCTTTTCTTTAAAAATTGACCTTTTAGTGTGCATCTTAATGAGATGCTCAAAAGAAAAACCTAATCAAATTCTTACCAGGGTATGGCACACGTCCATATGAAATCAAGTTCATACAGTAGAACGCCAAAGGACCACACATCAGATTTGATACTGAACTTGCGCTCAAGGGCTGCCTCTGGTGCAGTCCACTTTATAGGAAACTTGGTATCTACATGCAAAAAGATATTTTAATACAAAAAAAGTTAATTACAAGCAATTTACACTTGGAACACACATATATGCACACATGCATACACAGATAAGAAAAAGGAAATATGTAAATATGAGTCTAAGATTAGCAAATTAACATTCATGTTGTCTGTTCTGCCACCTCTTCAAGAGACACTCTGACTTAATTACAACAAAATCTAACTTTCTTAATAACTGTGACCATATTTTAGTATTACACATATGTGTGTACCTTGTCACTGATTATTTAAATAACAACTACAAGAATATGGCTGAAGTTACAGTCAAAAGACTGTATTACCAGCAGTATCTCCAAGTACCTCACTAGAACAATGGAAGTGCATACCATATCAACAGGTGTTGGCTATGATTGGAAGCAAGCAGAAGCTCCTCAGTAAGGAACTAAATGAAATATGTTGAGCCTACACATGCCTTATTTGAGCCTTATTACAACAGTCCAGGTGTTTGGAATGTACCTAGACTTTCAGTTTTTTTCCCACAATGATCTATTTCTATTTTATCAAATGCCATTTTACCTTCATTTTTAAAATATTATTCAATCACAAGCACCATTACGTAAAAAATGACCACACCTTATTTCTTCTAATGTTATATGAAGATGTTACTTGCTTTTTTTTTTAACTTATGGTGTGCTCACAAATGCAAACCCGTTAACGTGATAGTATTCTTAAAATAGCTTGGTAATGGACTCCCTGAAGTCTACCTCTCTATTTCATTGATCCATTGCTCAACTTTATAACTACTATCACTCTACACCATGGATGTTCAGATGTCCTTTAATTCTACTCACATCATATTCCAAGACACTATAACATGACAGCTAATCAGCCATAAAAACCATTTGTAATATATCATGGGTTGATCAGTAAAGCATTCAAATCTTTCAGACAAGTGCTCAAGGATATTAAATATTTAAGCAGTAAATGAAGTGAAAACTTCTATTACTTATATTATTTTTATTATTTCATAAAACTTTTGCTTTATGAAAAGTTCTGGGGTGCAGTAATCAAAGTACACACAAATAAATAATCACCCTAAAATCAACAGGATAATGCGCTTGCTAGATTTGAAATCACAACTTCCTGCTTTATAAAAAGGACATTATATTCCTTATTCTACCCTTTCTACAAACTATGCACTACTGTGTGAGAGAAACAGAGAGTATGTGTTGTGGAAGGGGAGTGAGAGGGGCATGTGTGTGTACAATCACAAAATTAAATTACACACACAAGTATAATACCATGCCCAATATGATTGTGTTACATAGACTGAATGTATCTAGGTCACCCTGCAGTGGCTCAGGACAACGAAGTATTCCACAGTAATCAGTTCTTATCTTAGCACACAGCCACACTTGCACATTTTTTTTAATCTCTGCCACAACCCCAACTGGGTGCTGGGATCATCTGCCTTAGGCAGGAGACTAGGTATATTACCCATTATATCACATGATTTCAACTGCTCTGGCTATATCAGACAAGGAAGTTGAATTCACTTAAAGCATACTGCCAGCTGCTAAAATAGCTATGACACAGAGTCTACTCCTGTGGCATGACATATATAGCCCTAATGATTAAGGTGATCTTGCTCTCACCTGCATAAAATCTCACTGACAATGATATACTCATGACCCCTCTGTCATTAAATGATGTTTATAACTATCCCACAATAAATAAATTCTCACAACAATAAATGTCCCCTTTTCTAAATACCCTCACACAACAGGAAAGGAAGGGGAACTCCCTCTTTTTCCATTCTTTCACTTTTTCCCACCTCCATGATTCAAAAGATATTTCCAGTCCAGAACATCTTATCTAGTACATTTGGTAATCTCACACACTTATCCAAAAGACATAACTGAAAAAATTATCACTCAACAGACTTTCAAATCTTATTTTCCAAGGCAATAACACCTATCCATAGCAATCATGTAGTACAGACTCCTTTGGATAAATGACATTTGATTGTGAGTCAAAGCTACAAAGCCTGTGTAACAAAAACTACAAATTCTATTATTTAGTATTGTCTGGAATTTTATTTTAAATCTGGAAGGTGATGTAAGAATATAAATTAACTTTCAGTAATTTCTGTAAAATGTAATTGGTGCTAACAACAAATGGAGTCCTGCCCATATAATTATGGACCAAATCTAGATATCTAAATTTTCATAATAATAATTAACAGTACAAAAAAGATTTTGTGTAAGACAAGACAATTCTTATCAAGAAAAATGCTATATTAACCAATATACAAAACATTTTTTTAGGACCCACTGGAATAAAACTCATCTGAACCATCTTCAAACTTTAAATCCTTGAACAAATGCAAAATAAAAACATTTATTAATTTCACTAGATAAGCCTTTTAAAAAAAAACCAAAATAAATTTCTATGTTGGTACTCACTCTCTGTAGCTTCGTATATGTTTTCATCCTGTAGAATACGTGCCAGTCCAAAGTCAGCAACCTTCACATCGTGATGCTCACCCACAAGAATGTTCGCTGCTCTTAAATCTCTGTGCACAAAGTTTTCTGTTTCCAGGTAGGCCATTGCTTCTGCTATCTGTATGATCAAGCAGAGGAACTACGTATCAAGGCTGTAATTTGTCTTATCATCTAAACAAGTTATGCATGGAGATCTGCAAATTAAGTACAGAGCACTTAAGCAGGAAGTTATGAAGAATTTTGTAGCAGATATCACATTTTATTTTAAAATTAAAAGTGGACAGAAGAACTCCAGTCACACCTATCTTTGGCAAAATCCTGAACATTGTTTTAACAAAGTCATGTTAACACAAGGCACCTACCTGTGATGCCATTTCTACGATGACAGGAAACTTTGCTAGCCTTCCTTCATCCTTGCGCAGAAAATCCAGGAGGGCTCCATTGACCATCAGCTCTGTAATGATCCAGATAGGCTCCTGCTGAGAGCACACCGCCATTATCTGCACCAGTCTTTTATGTCGCAGACGATGCATTATTTTGGCCTCCTCCAAGAAAGCCTCGGGTGACATAGTGCCTGACTTCAAAGTTTTCACAGCAACATCTACTACATTCCGGAGTTTACCTGCAAGATACATGAGGCCATATAGCACAGATTGCAAGCTTAAGAAATTTCTTTGAATGTAGCTAATACAAACTCTCTAACACACACAGAGGGTACACATGCCACTCATGCATGCATGTACTCACGAACCTTTCCAAACTTCGCCAAAACAGCCTGCTCCCAGTTTAGACATCAGCTTAACGGCATCTCTGCTAACTTCAAGATCACGGAACTGCACCACAGGACGAATGCGTGGACAAGCCTTCACCAGTTTTGTGCACAGTCCATCAGCATTCACTGTAACCAGAAGAGGAAGCTTTCACAAGAATGGGCAACTTGTTCAGTCATCACTAATGCACTGCTAAATATATCTAGCTCTTTCTTATGAGTTAAACTGTGTGTGCTCACTAAACTGTGCACGAGCTTGCATGACATCATACTATCAAGTATAACAGAAGCAATTCATATTCAAAATTTTTCCCTACTGCAAATCTTCTAATGCAACTGCTGTATTTTTAATGAATATTTATAATTTCAAAATTATATGACTATCACTTAGACTATTATATAATGTAAAAAAATTCCTATTTTAGTTCACTACAGGTAACCCAAAGGAAGACATCATTAGATTAACCTTACAGACTACAGAGTTAAGTGCTTACCCATGTAATGGTCAATGACATCAAAAATGGAACTGAAAATTCGTTTTGGACTAATGTAGAAGCCTCCATTGTCCATTCTTCGAACACGATAATGTTTCACACATGGCTCCCCATTCTGTTTGTCAACATCTCTGACAGATAACACATATGATGCTTATCTGTTAAAAGAAAAAAAGAAAGAAAATACAAATCACTCTGCATTTTTAAAATTTCGAAAGGCCAGTAAATACAATATTTCTAGAAAATGAACATTTCTTCATGTCCTTGTATTTAATTTAAAAATGTTCTGCCAGCTCAATTTTCTTTGAACACTTAACACAAAATACTTAATACTAGTTTACACATTAAGTATATGTCAAAAACATTTCCCACCTTGTGATTCTCGTACAAGGAATGTCCCCAAAGCATTACCAGGTAGAAGCAACATTTTGTCTGCCTCTTTACGGTCAAATTCAAACCACCAGCTGTAAAACAACAAAAGATGCTGGTCACCTTGCTCTATCACGGTACAAAGTGCTAAAGAGAGGATGAAATTCAATAAAGGCTAATTTTACTATACAAATGATGTTTTGTTCTGATTCACCAAAAACTGTCCCTCAAAAAGACAAATTAAGAAATCCAAATGCTTAAAATATAATCTGCAAAGAAAATATTAAGGCATTCTTAAAGACTAAAGACATACAAAAGCACCAGAACGTACTCCATATTTCAAAATTTTTGTGAAAGTTTACTAAGATTTACTCATAATCATTATCAATCCTAGAAATGAAGTGATCCCACTTCATCTGGGATCTTTTTATCAGTCACTATAATTGCCATAGTTCCCACAAGATTTATGTAGAAAAATATACAGCCAAAGAAACACGTCTTGAAAGATTCAGTAAATTTAGTGTTAACAGACTTGCAAAGAGAGTTCTTGACAAAAATAAGCACTATGTCACTGAACTCACTCTTGTGCCTGTGGGGAGTTGTCATCAGTGCAGACATAGTTACTGGGAATGTAGCCTTTCTGTCCTGTTCTTAAGTGTGTTGCCACCCACCAGTCAAGATTTTGTCTGGAAACACAATCGTTTTCTTTAATTAATGAGGCTCACAAAGCTTTTTCACATCCTTGCTCGAAATGTCAATTTTTCAATTCTAAGTTAGATGAATTTGTTAAACTTCATGAAGCCACTGCAAAAACATACAATTTCTGGCATTAAAGATATTCTATAAATTAAATCACATCAACAAATAAAGATTATAGCACAATTTTATGTGCATTTCATCCACTCACCTAAATGGTGATGAATGCACTCTTGCCAGATTTTTTTGCTGAGCGTCATTCTTCTCTCTCTCTCATGCACACACACATACATGCCCACATATGTATAAACGTGCACACCACACACACACAGAGCCAAAGGATAAAATTTCCTTTTCAGCTTTTTAAACTGCAGCCATGTGGAAGTGTGAATTCACACTGCTATTCTTTATTAAAATAATAGTTCCAAAAGGACAGCATTTCCTTTTAATTAATTAATAATTTAGCCCTGTGAATATATTCAAACTTACACAGAATGTCCTTTTCATTCTCCATTTTTCTTATTAAACAGACAAGTTTTTACCATCGTTCTAAACTGGTCACTTTTTTCGGAAAGGACTCATAATATACTCCTGTGTGGGTTATATAAATAATGTGGGCGAAAGATCTTCCTGCTCAAAATTTAGTGAAAGAAAGTTAAGTGACCAGTCATGTGTGATGTAACACAATTTAACTGTACTTTAGATGCCCTACCGGTTGGCTTAACTATTGTTAAGCAACTTCCCAGAAGAAGTTGTTGCAACTTACGTTGATTCATCCACCTCCAACCGATCTCCCTTTTTGAAAGACAGATCATCTTCATTGATGCCATCAAAGTCATAGAGGGCCCGAACAAGGAGAGCTTCTGTAAGAATATCAGACAAACAAGATGTAACATTCTTTAATTAAAAGTATGTGGCTTTTTTTTTTTAAAAAAAAAGGGTTAGGAATAATGAATTTTGAATGGAAGTTTCCCACTATTTTAAAAATCCAGTTATGTTTAGTGAACGAAAAAAAAGCACCTTTAGCACGGAAAAAGTAGCTGTTATAAGGTGCACATATATTACTTGCGTTTGACTATATTCCAAGGCCATACCTATGATCACACCCAAAATACCTCTTCAAAAAATTACTTTTACTATGAGCCTGCACACTCATTACTATTGTTTCCATAAATTGAGCCCACAAATGCACACAAACACCTGACAACGCTCAAATCAAATGAATAAAAATATCTTTAATGTCAATGAAGCTGCATGTCTAAAGAGTCGTGTTGAGTAAAAGTGTGAAAACGCTTTTTATAACCTTTAATGTAAATACTGAAAACAAAGCAAAATCTTAAAACAGCTTTTAAAACAAAATTTGAAATAAGCATTGTGGTTGTATTAGTGTTTTTATTTAGCTTTGATTTATACACCCACTTATTACCAGTCTGATAAGTTATACAGAGTTTAGTCACATTTCAGCAAGCCACAGTCCATAAGCACCTAAAATTATTCAATTGCTTCATTGTAATGCAACAGGTAATGTGTTATATGTATTGGAACTACCTTCATGAATGATCATCTAGATGAAAATAAAATAATCTAATTTTACCCTCTTTCTCCTTAAAAAGGCGTTAGCTAACTTTTTCACCCAAACAACTGATCAGTCCAGTACCTGGCTTAGGTGGTGGTGAGGGCAAAGGTCGAATGGTGAGCTCAACCTGTCTGGGGCTGGAGACAGGTGAAAGTGATCTCCCTATAGATGCAGAGCCATTCAAGTCTGCTGCAGATGGTGGCTGTGCTGGTTTGTCATCTTTTCCAAAACACACACCCATTGTGTTCTAGCTTGTAGGGCATTTACATTTCCTGCTTGAAGAAAAAATGGTAAATGATGTCATATGATTTTATTAAATATCATGTGAACTCCTTACGTTCTCAGCTAAAGTTTTGTAGTAATAAACTTCCTTAACACTACCATCCTTTTCCTTATGGAACCATACTTATCACATCTAAAAATTTGATGAGATTACAAGGAGGATTTTCCCCCGACCATTCACTAAAGTTGTAAAAATTTACAAGGCAAGTCCTTTTTTTTTTTCCTGCTATGTGCAACAGTTTCCTCAGCTACATAGCACAATCAATCTGTACTGGCTACAAAGGGGTTTTAAAAAAAAAAAGGTTTCTGTTTTGCAAGTCATTTCTTCGCTTGAATAAAACAACTATACAAATATCATCCTTTCATCTAGTTGCTAAGGAAGAATGCGTCAAAAAACCAAACTTGTGAATCTACATTTACATTAATGAAACCGGTTTCAAGAAGTTTTTTCTACTGTCTCCAGAAGTATGACCCTCTGGTGACAACTGCTGGAGACAAATTCCTGACATCAAAAAGAACTATTGCAGCTTCAAGATTCTCTCAAAATAATAATGAAAATACATGTTTTCATGCAGTCTGATGTAAAGATGGCATCATCGATAATCAAAACTGAACCGAAAAGGGTGACTGTCACCTTTCAAAACAGAAGAATCTGGTCTTCTTTGCAACAATGCTTCTTAAGCCCAAGCATCCCAATAAATTTTACAGAATACTCATGGCTGTAGAATGCACTCAAACCTTTTGTGTGTATAATAAATTCTAGACCATGCACTTCTTAGCAATATCATAAAAATTGAAACAAAAACTGTGTGTATTGACAGTGTGAAATTCCTGTGTGCTCAAAACTGTGATTCCATTACTTCTACTGATTTCTCTGTTCTTCGAAGTAATCACTGGGTCAGTGCAAGACAGAAAATCTGAGACATTTGAATGTTTTAATGTACACACTGGAGGTATGTTCCTGTTGTACTCTGGATGCAAGTTGCGATTTCCTTCTACATTTCTAACAGTTATGGCGGGCAGTTATTCTTCTAAGTACAAGCATGCTGCCACCTCTCTTTTTTCTCCTCTTTTCCCAAGAAGCTCTTCACTTGTGCTGGTCTACAAGAATACTTATATTCAATGGAAAATCAATTTCTATTTTTCATAGCATGCATGGAGAATCTAGCTTTTCAGACATGCCTGACCTGACTGCTGAATTTAAAAACAAAAAGTTTAAACATTCACTCCAAACTTTATTTCCACAAAGGAGGAAAGAGCCAACTGTTTGTAAAACCTAACAAACAGGATGGACAGAAAACTAATAAAATAGTGTTACATTAATGAAACAAACGTATCGTGGGGCAGTGGATGGGGTTGGCTGCAGCTAAGTTTGAAATTGTGAAGCAAGTACTAGGTAATCAGTTTCGTCTGACTGGGCACAACAAGGAAGCAAATGCCGTTTGGTAAACGGTGCATGGCTAGTGTTTCTATGCTTTTCCGGCCGACAAAGCGACCATGCACTGAGACAACCCGCTGAGGCGTTAGGCTGGTGCACCTCCAAGTTGAACAGTGTCCCGTCATGCACTGCGCATGCGTCTGCACCGTTCCCTACACCGCTACTCTGTGTCAAGGCCTCCTTGTACTATTGATATATGTTTCAAACAGAAAGAATTAAAAGGAGAAATCATGAATATCGTACATTCTTCTTCTTACGTATGTCTATCAGGGGTGGGGGTAGTAAAGAGGGATCAGGCGGAAACTGATCACCATATGCTAAAGTCACGTGACCCCTGCCGTCACTGCCAACGGCGAAGTCCAGCGTTACGTCGTTAACGTGGCCCTACCCCTCATGCCTCTCCTTCCTGACAAGATGGCAGAGGGATGTTGTTGCACAAATAAATGTATAGTAGTGAGAAACTGCCCCACACTTCTCCCACACGTACACACAGGTCCAAACACTACAAAGCTGACATCGGCTAATATTTCCCACTCCCCTCACCAAGCCCTATCATCTCCGTGCGGCCTGACAACCTGAACTAAACATGATCGCTTGTATGGAAAAATTCTGCTCTCAAACATAATCACTTATTCAATGCCTGCACGGAACCCGGTTTCATCATGTAACCACCACCACCACCACCGTGCTGGAAAAATAGCTTTTTCACGCGTCAGTGCACGCGTAGTTTTTCTGTACAGCGAGTGTGTTGCTGGCGTCATCAAAATGCACTCTGCTGTAAATACATGTATGCTTTCAACTCCGCTTTTTCTTCTGCTTTCAGCGCGTATCGTTTTGCACGGCTCCGCTCCACCACTGAACAAACCCCCCAACAGCTTTAAAACTACGGAAGGAAACCTCTCACACACACACCCTCATCCTGCTAGTCCACTTGCTATAAACAACACCGCCACGCTGTCCTTTAAAATCACTGAGAGGTTATCGATAAACATCAGGTATCATCTGATAGATTGGTCGACCCTTCTATCTTCCCATCATGATACTCACAAACTCACACGAAGAGACAATGAGAGGGCTTAATCTCTACTGTTGTCATTTGATGTTATTGGGAATAATGGAATCCATTCTGTGTTATTACGATTAAAGATTTGCCGAATAATTTAGGGTTGTCGTGGGTTTGGGACCAATAGGAGCAAACTGTTTGAATATAAGGTTTAAATGATTTCCGCTTTCTCGTTTTTCAGCAACATGACCTGTAGAGAGTTATTGTCCCTTCACACTGACAATGTAAGTGGTACAGAAGATGAGTTGTTAAAGAAATATAGCCTATATATATGTGTCTACACTAGAAAAAGATTTATTTTGAAACAGTTGATAAGAAATGAGAACGAAACAAACAGCCACTGAGTGTTCACTTAGTGAAATAGTTGTCAGTTTTTGGTCAAAAAAAATTGTTAGTCAACATTACCAGCCTTTATTCAGGAATCAAATTCTATATAACTCTGAAAAAAGTAGTAATGGCTATTTCTGTAACAAATACTGTGGTTACATGAATCTTAATGGTAGTCTATGCTGCACTAACCCATTTCCATCAAAATAATTTACACACATCAATATTAATGACACCAATAATCTCATACATTTTGTTTTGCTTGCACCAGAAGCACTGTAACACAAAATATACTATCAAGAATACTTGCAGCATAAATATTTACAGAAGGGAAACGGGAGGACATCAATATCAGGATGAGTCAAACAAAGCTTCTAGCACCCAGCCAGTTGTACAGATTCAAGGATCCTATGCTATTATCCAGTGGAAATGGCAAGGTGCAATTACAAAGGTGATCGAACATCAGCATCACATAAAACTGAAGAGTACCATGATGGTTTATGCCTTTTGAATATAATGACAGCATACTTGAAGCTGAAGTCCTAACAGCAGCAATAAATATTAAATTTTATTAGTTTTAGAAAAAATGCAGGCAATACACAAAATTTGCAGAGTAAGTACTATTGGTTTTCACAATGACAATATTAGCATCACTGCCCACCTGAATGTTGCTATGCATATTGCATTATCAATTTCCATGTTAAAGTACTCCTGCATGCACTAATCCATAATAATGATGTCAGGAATTAGTCTCATTTTGTTAACTGGCCCCCATGACCTTTACTTCCAAGCTATTAAATACTTTAAACACACAAAATACTCTATCACTAACCAGCATTGTTTTCAAGCGGAATCTACATTTATGATTCCCACTCAGTGCTGAGTCTGATCATGATACTTTTATTTACAAAAGCAATTTTAAAAAGTCTGCATTTCAGCCAAAACAATGTAAATTCACAAAGAGCAAGAAAATGCACCTTCCACTTCAAAGACACAATTACACGACATTTGCACTTCTTTGTCTAAGGTGCATGATGGCAAAATTTATATAATTACTTAGGTTTAAGAGTGTAGAAAGTATACGAAGTGCTTATACGAGTATGGGAAAGGTTAATAAGAGAGTGGGAAAGCTTTATAGGAGTGTGGGAAGGGTTGACAAAGCCTTGAAATAAGACTGAAATACTTGGCACTTAGGAAGTTTTACAATGATGAAATGGTATGTTTTCTAACAGGGGAAAAAACTGCGGACTGAGTGGTGAAGGTGTGATGTCCCTTCATTTCAAAATCTTGACCTGTAACCCCCACAGTCTCCTGTCACATCAAACTAATCTTTTACATCATTACTACTATGACGTCTGCTTTCCCCTTACCTCAAACTAATCTTTTACGTCATTACAACTATGACGTCTGTCTCATCTCAGCTCTGCCAATCACCGACAGAGTACCGCCCCTCTACACAGCTAAACACATTGAGGCCATCCCTAGTGGACACCCCGCTGTCCATAAATATTTTGTGAAGCATACAGCAACGCTCCAAAACTATTGCCAACACCATCACTATGCTCATCATTAAAGCTGTGCATGCTGCAATAAACCCGTTGGACAGCCGCTCCAGTTTTACACTCAACGCCACGTGAGATCTTATTTGTCAAGATAGACCTCGACAAGGCAAACACACCCCCGATGCCTCGTTATACCCGAAGACCTCTGTTCTTCCTCCCCCTGTCTCCTACCTGTACATTCCCTCCCTCCAAACAGACATATTTGTTTACACATATTTGGTGCTTCACAGGAGGCTGAGGTTACTGTTTCCCAACTGTGGTGGGTGATATCCGGGAGCAGTTATGGGTCAAGCTGGGGCCGTATTCATGAAGAGAAGGTAACCAGTCATCACAGATAAACCAAGGTTTCCGCAGTTATAAAGCGTGGTTCCAAGTCTTGTACCTGGTTTGTACACAGGACCGTAGTTATAAATCAGCGGCAAAGATACACTGAAGTAAAGTAACATAAACTCATAAAGTAATGTAAGCGGGGTGTGTGGACAGTGTGTCTAACTACGGCGACAAAATATTTCTCCTTGATTTCATCAGTTTGCGAAGGGATAACAGCGTACTGAGGCAGAATAAAGGTCGTCCCATAAACTTTTCTGGTTGTTGGGAGTGAGGTATTAGAGGCCTCATTTTTTCTTGTGAGCTCGGTGCCCATCGATGCCTTACCTTTCCCAGCCCTCTATGGACTCAGGCACCCATTCCCGCCAGCTGGGTCGACTCGGAGAAGATTGATGCGCTACTCGGGTATCGAACCAGCACCTCTCAGTTCGGACGCCTAGTACTCTAACCACTCGGTTATCCGCTTCCCCAGCGTAGATTGCCAATGTTATTCCAGTGACATTCCTTTAAGTTACTGCTTCACACTGTTCCACCGTGGAACTTAGTACAGCCGTGCGAACGGCACCTCTAACATGTAGACCTACTGTCCTTACACACTCGACAGGCTGTAGTCAATGCATCTAAGGACTGTGGATCACCATCTATAAAACAACAACCCATCCTATTCTACTTTTACTATTAGGAATGTGAAATAAGCGGCCTCACACAATGCTTTCCTTTTCAATTGCGTCGCAACTCGAAGGTAACAATGGAAGTTCTCCAGGGGCAGCTTTAGTGTTAATTAAGATCCTATGACCTTCCGACCCCAGCAGTCACGAACTTACATTTCCCATTTCCCACCTGTGTCTTTTGATGGAAGGAGTGGCTGTGGTGGTCGGTAGGGGATTTTATGGGTGCAGTCCTGCGAGTATCTTTAGTATCTGTAGTATCGTTTGTTTATTTGTGAACTACACAATGTTTTGTAATGCAGTTACATTAAACATATAATGACAGACTCATCTGAGTTGAAAATTACTTACTATCAACAGATTTTAGCAATGAACAGGCAACATTGCCAGCATACTGGTAAGCACAATCCTACTTAAAAAACAACAGGTTAAAAAATCTTTAGAGGAAAAAAATGTTCATGGCTCACCAATTAAGCTTCTCCCATTGTGACACAAGCATAACATTTCTAAAGGATAGCCACAAGAATGGAAAATTTTAACAAAGGTATATCACAGCTTTAACTTCCTGATTCCACGGCATATCCCCTTCTTATCATGCAATATTTATAGAGGTGCATTTGTGTTTCTATCACTGTCTCAGGTTTTTCCTGAAAACAAGAATAACTTGAAGCACCATTAACTCAACCTTTGTTACCTTGAATCAATCACAGATTCTTCTAAAAGTGTGAAAACTCCACTATTTCAATTAAGTTTTTTTTCCCTTATAAGAGGAGAAAAACAACAGATTCTTTATAGAATACTACACATAGTGGTTTTAGACTGCATTATTCTTATTCAACAACAACAGCTACCATAGACCCTATTATGTTTCAGTCAGTCAAACAAATACATTCTGCAATGATGTTCAAGTTTCTGTTCAATCAGATAGTATAATGTACAATTTCATCTGATGAAAAAGGATTTTGCACCACACTAAATGCAAACTTCACAAATAGGAGTACCACTGGCCTTCGTAGAATTTTCAGGGATTCAAGAATAATTCTTCTTTCTAATAATTAAAGCTAGCACCTCAGCATTCAACTTACACACACTCTGTATGAAGGCATTATTTATGAAAAGACATTCTTCCTTCTAAATACTTGAGGAAACTGGGGTATATTTAACTAACGTTAATGGTTCACACCAAAACTTAAAATAATGCTGATTATGTAATTAGCAGGGAAGTGAATTCTTGATGGAATCGGTATTCAGTTGTAGTAGTATGAGAGTATAAGTACAGCTCCAAAGGAGATTTTTGTGTGCAAGAACAAGCGACAATGCGCCATCTATTTATCTCTTGCCAAAGCTAATCAGGAAAACAAGAGATTTTGTGAAGCATGTCTGGCCAAGTTTCAAGATGATAATCTGATTTACCATATGATCTTATTTAGTGACTGGCGCTCTGTTCAGTCAGCCCCATGTTTCAAGAGAGGACTAAAGACTTTCTTACTCAATATCTCTTGTAGTAGCATCATTCACACTGCAGTTCTAAGCTCCCCATCATTATGTTGTGCATTTTAAATATTATATATGTGTGCATGTGAAAGAAGGAGGAAGGAAGACAGGGAAGAAAGGAAAGAAAGAAAGGAGAAGAGAATACTAAATTTTAAGAGAACATTCCCCATCGCCTTTCCTGTCATCATTTCTCAACCTGCTAATAAGAAGTATGGAGAACATGGCCATATGCTGATGTACAAGCATCCCAAAAAATAATAATAAAATTATAATTATTCATCTTTATAGACTGCTTATCATGAACATACAATTAACATACAGGAGCTGCAATTCTTTTGTGTTGGGGGAGTTGCCTCCAGTATGCTTTCAGATGCCCAGGCACAAGAAGAATGAAACAGACAAGCTTATCACCAGTACACTGTGCACACTTATACACCCACGTTAATGAGGTTCCTGTTCCATGAGGCATGCGGCCAACCTAAAGTGATCTCCTCACTACTCTCTGTTTAGTGTGATAAAGACCTTCTGCAACAAGTGGGCTGCCACGTGCTGTAACTAGATCTTAAAGGCACCTCTTGAATTCTTGAGCAGTCTCCTTAGTAATCAAAGTACAAAGTCAAGCAGTTCTGCCAGAGCCTGCTCTTTCACCTTCGTGTAACATTTCTCAGACAAAAAGAGTATTTTTTAACCTATTATGATAGTGATAGACTGGGAAATGTGAAATGTGCTATGCTATGGACTCTTTGATCGCTCCTCCCTTGTCTACTTTACTGAAATCTTGTCTGTCTACACTCCTGCTCGAAACCTTCATTTCTTAACAGATTCCTACGTTCTATCCATCCCACCCACAAATAACAATAATAATCAGTGCATCTGTATAGTGTCTTTCTCCAGCAAAAGCAGGACTCAAAGACAGTCATATACGGACAACGGACATTCTCCCTCTGTGCTTCTAAGCAGTGGAACTCTCTTCCACATCACATTTGCCACTCTGACTCGAAGACTACATTCAAATGTTCTCTGAAAACATATTTGTCAATTAAGTACTACCCCTGAATTACTATCCTAAATTCCTATTGCAATATTGCCTGTAATGTGCACCATTTTCTAGTTACTCCATCTCTACACTGTTTACAGTCCCTATATCTTTTTATACCTTTATCCATTCCATTAAGTTTTACTCTTGTTCTTCATCTTTATGTTGTTCAGTGTGCCTACGAGTATCTCACCATCCATTGTCTGTTCTTTTATCATGACTCGTCAAAGACAAAGAGTGCGACCTATCTTGGTTGTGATGCTGTGCGACACAAGTACACATATTATTATTATAAAAGCTCCTATATGAAAAAGCACTTTGGTTATTGTTCACACTTCAGTTACTGACAGGTGTTGTGTAGTCTGTCCTACATCAGTCGCATGTGAACACAGAAGGGCATCTGCCTCTGATTTATAATGTACAGTACAAAAAAGATCAAAAGGTATCTGTGTATGGATTTTATGTTTATGTTTTCATAAAGATCAAAATTGCATAAGTATGCCAGAGGCACGGGACTTGGCAGCACTTTATACATTGGATTATGGTTGAAGATAAGAATCAATCTAAACTGTTGGGGTATAAAACCCAAACCTTTCAGAACAACAATCCTGTTTTAGTGATACATATAAGTTGTCAACAGAACACAAAAAAAAATCAAGCATAATTATGTATCCTTTACACTCTCAATGTGATTCTGTTTCTATATACTTGGGAAGTAAACTGCACTAGTTAGTTATGCCCTAATAATGACCACAAACAAGAACTTGTCCTGTGATTGTTGACAAATATCAAAAATTCAACAATGACAATTATCTGTATATAAGAGACCTACATACACCATTTTCTTGCTAATATAAATTTAAGATTTCTCCAGAAGTGGAAAAAAGAGTGATATACAGTTTGCCTTTCACAATCTTATTCATTGACCAGTGTTTCTTTCAGTGCTCCCATTGCTGTTGGAGATATATAAACTCTGCACTAACAACCTTTTCTTCTTTCTTTCTCTCACACATACACAAATATTACCCAATGAAACGCAATGAGAGATCACGATGATTAATCTATGCTACCTGACAAGTGTTATTTTTATTAGCTTTGCAAGGCCTATAAAGCGATTTCAGGCTTAGCGCTTATCTCTTGCGTCAATCTGGGGACTAGAATGTGCCTTTACCCACTAAACTGAGAAACTGCACTACACATGTAGGACCAACTTACATGTCAAACATTCTGTTATGTTCATCGTCATTTATTTAATGTGCTAAAAAATCTGTTTCATGATGTGTCATTTCCCATAATCACTAGTTACAGGTCTACGTTTCCCGTTAGTCTGCATCGTTTCTACTCTCAATGATAGCCCTTATCAATCATTTACAGCCACAGCGATAGGGGATCAATGGGGGTGGGGGGAGTCTTTTAAGTCTGGAAATGCATTTCAACGTTGAAAACATAAATAAAACATACCATTTACTTTGTAGCAGAAAGATAAACAAAACAAAATCTCACCTTTCAAACACCACGACGAGTTCTAATTCACAGCACACCGACGTACACTGCGGTAATAAAAACTAAACCAGGAAGCTTGAAGGCGGAGAACCCCTTGTATGATCGAAGTGCATGGCTCTCTAGCTTCCGCTCTCGCCCAAGCCTCGCGAGAGGTCAAGGGGCGTGGTTACGCAATAAGGTCGTCTGTCGTCTGCCGCGATGACATCTTATGTCTTCTCTTGGGTCTTTGCTTCTTTTTGCTTTAAAGAAGACACGCTCGAAACGATGGCTTATTTTCTTTACGTAACGACTGTGCTTTTAACTGGATGACTCCTGCTGTAGTTTGAATAATACTATAAAGACATTTAAAATCAGTTGCAAAAGAGAATTTTTTTCGATTATCGATCCATCATTGTTAGTGTACATCCGGCTTGCTGTACAGTATATAAATCCTTATCGGTTATCTAAAGTTGAGATAGCGAAAACGATTCAACTCAAATATGCAGCGATAGTATGTAAACACTAGTTTTAAAAAAATCGCAGTCTTAAATCAGCATCACCATTTCTAAAAGAACAGTACTTTAATGCTAATTTAATTTATAGTATTAAGTATATACTTTTATATGTATTATTTATATCCAAATATAAATTTGATTATTGTTAGTCAAAATTATGTTAACAATTAAATGGTATAAATCGTTTATTTATAAAACATGCATCATATTTACAAGATGATTTACAAGACCCTGTTCGCTCGATCTGTTCAACATAAAAGTGACCGAGCAACAGTATCATTTAAAGCCCGGACACACATTTCTCCAGGGAATAGATGATATCATGGTCCCTATTAGTGTTAGTTTGATTTTTACTAACCCTGTTTAGTAGATATAGTTTACATTTAATCCTCATGTGTATACTCCCTTTCCTGCCCCAAATTAACATACGACTAGCTAGACCACCTTTACAGCACTGCATTGTTGCTGTGTATGGTATATGCTTACTGGAGTTTTTTCCATATTGATGAAATGAAACAGTCAAATCAATGTATTTTCTCCTCTGTGAAATGTGTAAAAATGCAACACACACACAAAAAAAAGATAAACCATGTAGTTTGTGTATAGATTTTTAGTTGGCTATTCCTGTAAATTCTACAACAGAACATTGTTCTTTCTAACAATTTATCATTTTATTGTATTTTGTCTCCTTGTTTTGCTTTAAAGTGTTTCGCTATGCTGGAGTCATAAGACAAGTTGGAAAACAGTTTTGTGGCCAAGGCCACTCTGGGCATTTGCTTGCATGAGACACCCTGCACACCTTTCCCCAGAAAAAGGCAAAAAGTTCTTGCTGTTTTAAATCAATGTGGATGTAATGTAAATGTAAAAGTTCAAAGTAACTCCATTACTTACATGGAACAATTCCTTCCCTAAACCCATAACATTTCTTGCAAGGATAGGAAGAGGGAGCTAACCACTACAAGGTTGTTATTATTGGCATCCCTTGGTGGTGTCTTTATCAAAACATTCACATAAAGTCAAAGCCTTAGGGGCTTGAGGTGATAACTAAATTTCAGTGAGCGGCAATTTAGTCGAGGAATATGTTCCCTGATGATGCCAGACTATACTTTTTTTAGGGCATGAATAAAAGGACCAAAAAAAGAAAACATTAACAAAAGCTAGATTCAAATATTTTAAACAACACTATAAATGTGCACACCAAAGAATGCACCTAGTTTTATGGTGGTCAAAATACTTGTTAGTCTCCATTGTAGTGAAAACTTAAAGCTCTTGGTTGAGATCTTGAGGGCACTGTATAAAACCTATCTGCTGGACACGTTAACCGGTTTTCTCTAGGTTCTATAATCCCTCTCTCCTCACAGTGTGAAATTGCCTCTAGGTGGTAGCATATGTTTCTGCATGCACAAACACACACATGCGTATGCTTTACAAAACCGAAGCATTAAATTGTTGAACTTTTCTTCAGACAAGATACCATCTAAGAACAAGCCTCATGAAGTTACGATACACCTTTTATTTCAGTTCCGTCTCAAATGATATGTCTATTTTAAATATTTATTCCCATTAATCTGCATACAGGACATAAGACATCATGCAACTGCAAAAATGCTCAGAAAGGACCTCTAAACATTAATTCTAGGTTGTATGACATGATTTTTCTGAAGTGAATAGCAACGTGCATGTTGATTCCAGTTCCAATGTATCCATAACACTGCTAGGTTTTGAAATAGTGGCATGCTTGAAAATGAGTGGCAAAACACTCAGTGACAATTGATCATCTCATTGAACCTGTTGCTCAATGGACCACGGACTGCAAAAGATTATATCAGCCATCATATACAACTACATTTATGTTACCACATGTATATCACTGCTTTCTTTGTTAAAATAACTTTAATATTTTAAGCTGAAAGAAATCAACCTTTGTATTACAAAAAAGGGTTGCATGCCATTAAGCAGTTTCTATTTGTATATTAACATTCATGCTCAAAATTCACATCAAAGCTTGACATGCATGACTAAACTTCTGCATACAATATTCACACTACATACTGGTAAATGTGATGCCTGACACCTGCAGACACAGCAGAATCAAGTAGGCACATACAAGAAACAGCAAACAGTACCAAGCTTGCAGTTCAGATGGTCAAACAGCATCATTGCAGATAAGCCACAATAAAGTCTGCCTTCTCTTTTGTCATGATGACTGCTGATCTAATGTCTAGCAAGCTCACTGGAGACATTTAATCAACAGCTCATCCTAACATTACAGGTGATGCATGTCACCTGATTACCAGATGACCTGCTGACAGATATGCAAGACTACTGAAGGCTGATTCACCAGCCACCATCCCAGCATGCATTTTGTAGGAACAAGGTGGAGCCTTTGACAGTCCAGTCAGCACCTTCAGATGTCAGGAGAAGTCCTTAAAGCTGTCCATGCTGTCCTGGCGAATAGGTGCCATGCGGGGACCGTTGTCATCAGTGATGCCAAGAAATGCCTTAGGACCTTCCACAAGCTGCAACATGTGCGGTATTTCTGTCAACTAGAATTTCGGCTATGAGCCAAGCTACGCATCTTTGCCTTTTAAAGACAGTTCAAAAAGACAGCTGTTTTGATTTTTATCTCAAGCTAGCCTTCTAAAACATTACCTAGTAATTCCCTTATATACCATCATCAGCTACCTGTACCAACAAATAAACCAATGGCCAAAACCCAGATTTATATAGTTAGTTTTACTTTCTAATAGGATGGGATCATAATGCTTTCCTGAGAAAATGGGTGTTTAAGTTAATGAATGTACAGGCAGTCATGCATTTCAATAATAAATTCACTCTGCATAACACAAAAATCTGCCAAGGAGCTAGGCTGGATTAAGCTTTTGACATAAATGCCATAGCATAATATTCAGACTCCATACTAGAAGGAAAAATCAAAATTTTCCTATTTTGTTAGTAAAGAACCACCTTGGTGATGTTGATCTCATCAAACAATTCCTGAATGAAGCGACGTTAATTCAGCCGGAATGAATAGGAAGACAGCAGCAGGCACACTTCAGAGAAGAAGCATATATCCTTGAACATGGATGGAAACTGCTGCTTAAGGCTGCAACACATTTTTTCCACATTAAATAATGTACCAAAAATATGTACTCTGTCAAAAGTTCAGATGAATGAAACACTTATTAAAAAGATGATCATAAAACAGTTGACCATAACTGAACATAAAACTTGTTCTTGTGTAACTCCTCCACAGCTTGACCATATCATAATCAGTACCCACAAATGCATTTATCCTGGGACAGTTTACCTCAGCAGTCCCTGCTCTGATGCCTTTAGCCCCACAGAGCTGCTAAGATTTACAATCAGCCGTAAAACTTCACTGCGGATGAGTCGCCTCCCCTCTTCGTTGTCCTCTGTTAGCTTTTTGCTAGCTGAAAAATGACAACTGCCAGTTCAGGACATATTGCAGCAGAACACATACTTATTCAATTGTGAAACTGATAACAATTTTCTGAACAGGTAAATGAACATTTTTGAGAATCAGACAATTTTCAGTAGTAATTAAGCCCCTTACATTACAGTAGACAGTTGCCAGCCCATGCCAACCTTCTCAACCTATTCACTATGATGCTACAGAATGACACATAAAAAACTCCTTAAACCAAACACTTGGGAAATGTCTATAGAGAGAAAACTGATAAAGCAAACTTGAAGAAATAAAAAAGATTTTGTGGGCTAAATCCTCTTCTATGTCTACCATGATGATTTGACTGAAAAAAGAAATGACACAAGGACCAAGCAAGCTATGGGATGCAAGCTTAATCACAATCATATACTTTAAATACAAAACTCCAACAAATTATTTTTGCATCCTACACAAATCAGATCATGAGTATATCAAGTCTGTGGCACTAAAGGTAGAGAGGCAGCAAAACCAACCTGAGTCGAAGCTCGTGGTGCTAGTTTGGCTGCCAGGTGTTGCAGAAGATGACTGTTCATTCATGCTTCCACCTCTTAAGCGGTAATCTCTTTTTGACGCTGCCACAGTTTCAATCTGTGAATCCTTCCTTTCTGCACTATCCACCTCAGAGTTTACATTTGAAATGTCTGAAAAAGAGGCCAGTTTAGTATTAGAAAAGAATGCCTCCAAGATAATTATTACAAAGCAAAGACTGTGACTGCTTGATGAGTGTTCTCTGAAACCAAGAAATCTGATCCTCCAACACAAAATCAATCAATTAATCAATCAAAACTCTGAAATGCTGCACTTAAAAGAAAAGGAAGCTAACATTGTAAATCAGGTAACTGATACAGTTACTTCTTCAGCCACAACCAGTGGAGAAGGGAGCTGCTGAAGAAATGACCACAATGATGAAAGAATCTCAAACATATGGGTAAGACAAGTCACTTGTGATCATCACAAACTTTCTGAATGAATGTGTTAGGTACACTCAATAAAGAGAATAAAGATTGTAGATAACAATTTGTGAAGCATACCTCACACCTCTAACATATTTCCGACTTTCTGATCAGTACTACATTACCAAAACAATCTCCAAATAAATAAAGAAACTGAATGCATTATTCAACATATGTAAAATAGAACTGTCTAAAGACAGTCTTGTTCTGTTCTCGAATGCCTCGAGAAGCAAGGGTACTAAAAGAGCTCGCTGTACTTTATTCTGACAGAAATCAAATCTTATCTTGCATCATCAGCAACACGAAAAGACTCGAAGAAACGAGACAGAATAAATATAAAATAAAAGTTCATGTTTCACCAAGTAAAGTCTGCCTCAAATACTTGCACAGAATAAGCTTTCTCTGCCAGAAAATGGGCAACCTACCACGTAAGCCTCTTCCTGCATCATCAGTCTGGAACAAAAAGTCACACCTGTTAGTGAACAAAAAGTCACACCTGCTAGTTTTTCTGCAAGGCTCTGTTCTGGACTTTTCTGCTTGTCGACAGTGGATCTTCTGTCTTCCCCTTCTATCACCTTCAAACAAAGGATACTTGAGTCAGTTTTGTTTTTCTTATGTTACTAGGGAAAGGTGGAAACTCACTAGAGGAGTTAGGTTGTCCTTCTTTTCACAACTGAAATACTAGCTCTTACTCTCTAGCCATCACCTGAATTTGTAGCACAATTGAGTAATGTAAAATCACTTGCATTCTACAACCCCTTCTTTCTACTGTCCTTTTCCTGAAGGCATCCCAGTCCTCTGTTGTAAAATAGTATAAAAGGAGAATGTTCTGAGCTTAATTCACGAGTGACAATATACACATACTGGAACCTTGGTGGTTTACCCTCTACGGGTTGCTCTAAGTCTGCTGAACTGCAGATATCACTCATGCAAATTTGTTTTATGGTTTAGTGATGAGAAATTGTGCCTGCTGCCAAAGTAGAGGTTGTTAATGGTCACTACTGAAGAAAATTTCCTGCCAGGATAAAGGAGAGCAAATCTAAAAATAACCCAATGATTTATGATGGGTACCAAACCAAAGTAGCACTTTCAATTGGTTAGCATACTTCAAAGATCATGTTGACATCCACAGGCAGAGTGATGCCAACAAATCGGTTGTGAGAAGATAAGGGTTTGAATGATGTCATGTTTGATGAGATCAACTGCTGGTTGCTGTGGTCAGGATCTGCCAGAGATGCACTGCTGATGTTTCATCAAATGCTGATCCAGATAAAACATATCGATAAATTCAAGCAACTATCCATTCTAACTGTATTTGTGAACACTACACTTGGTAACAGGGCACTTGTGCGGACAATAAAAAAAAACTGCATCCAAAAGAAATTTCGTTATTGTTCACTCTTCAGTTACTGACAGGTGTTATGTAGTCTGTCCCCCCCTGTTGGATCACCACCTTGCCGCGGTCGGGGGGCTTGCGTGTCTCGATGACCCTAAGAGCTATGCCGACAGGAGCATCAGCTCCTAGCAGGGTCACCCAAGTCGGACAGGTCGAAGGGTAGAGACCAGACAAAGAGTGGTCCATGAGTGCTGAAGTCGGAGGTGGTGGGCCGAAAGGCGCACCCTGAAATAACCACACCACCACGCATAACTGCCTATGCCACTTGAAGACAGTATTGATAGAAATGGTGCTCGCCCTGTGAAGATCCGCCAGGCAGGTGCAGTGCCGGGCTCCGTGCCTCAAAGGAGCCCACCCTCAGCTACTGGAGGTCCCTTCAACTCGTCTCGTGGAGCCAGGGGACGAGGAAAGAAAAGCGACTGGCCAGAGTACCACCAAAACCAAGGACAACCCAACATCAACATCATACATTGGAACGCAGAAGGGGTTACCAACAAGAAGATAGAACTGGAACAGTTCCTGTACCAGAACAGCATTAACATCTGCTGTATTCAGGAAACCCATTTACAAAAAGAAAAGCCCTTCAAGATCAGAGGGTACCAGACATTTAGGAGTGAGTGATCGTCAGGGGAGAAAGAAAGGTGGAGTGATGACCTTAGTCAGAAACAACATGAATGCAAGCGAAACGAAAAGATACATGGACGAGGCAGAATACATAGAAGTCAAGGTCACCACCACAAACAGCGTCCTCCATGTCATCAACTACTACTGCCCCAGTGACAAGATGCTGTCCCTTGACACTATCCAGGTTCCAGACAGCGGCTTCCTCATCGCCGAGACTTAACAGCCAGTCCCAGAGTTGGGGATACACATCCTTGACAAGCGAGGAGAAGATATCGAAACTTGGCAAGACGAGAACCATCTAATCCTTGTCAACGACCCCACAGATCCACCAACCTTCTACTCGCGCCGCTGGCACACAACAACAAAACCAGACCTGGCTCTCTGCACAGACGACATCCACAAGAATTTAAGCAGAACAGTCTTAGACCAGCTGGGAGGAAGTGACCATCGCCCAGTACTCCTTACCATCACAGAAGTACGACACCTGACCCCGCAGCACGCCAGATGGAATCATAAGAAGGCACAGTGGGGCTGTTCAGAATACGAACAAATGAGCTCACGAAAGACATCAAGGTGGAAGGACTAAACATCAACAACGTCGTCAAAGATTTCAATGCCAGTATCATCAAGGCAGCCAAAGAAACTATCACACGAGGGGTGCGAAGGACTACACTCCGTACTGGACAGCAGAACTTCAGAGAGCTCACGATGACCTGACAAAGCCAGAGAAAAGCAGAAACCAACCCCAGTCAAGAAAACAACATCAAGCTGCAAGAAACAAATGCCAAACTGCTAAGAACAAAAGTAGAGTGCAAGAGAAGAAGCTGGAGAGAAAAGACAGCAGGGCTGAATATGGAGAGAGACACCACCAAGCTGTGGAGGCTGACCAAGGCACTAAATGACGAGGGTAGCAAGGGACAGAAGATCACCCTTGAAGAAGATGGACAGACACTGACAGATAAGGCAGCAGCAAATGCATTTGCGCAAGCATATGCAAAGGAGAGCAGCATCACCATCCCACCGCATCTGCAAAAAGAATTCAGAAAAGAAGAGAAAGAAAGAAAAACAAATCGGGATGTCCATGAGTCGATGCAGCAAGATATCACCATCCAAGAACTGAAGAATCCCATCAAACAGCTGAAGAAGAAAAAATCTCCAGGTCCAGACAACATAACGAATGAGATGCTACAACACCTTGGCAGCACAGCCCTCACTAAACTACTGGACATTTTCAACTTAGCTGGAGAGAAGCCAGGTACCTCAGTGCTGGAAGGAAGCCAGGATGATCCCTGTTCTGAAAAAAGGGAAGAACAAGTCGCGAATCTTGAGCTACCGCCCATCAGCCTGATAAGCTGCGTCTGTAAAACCATAGAGCGCATCATCAATCAGCGCCTGCAGTGGTACCTGGAATCTGAAAGCATCATCATCACAGAGCAAGCAGGCTTCAGAAGATACAGAAGCACCGAAGATCAGACAACGCACCTAGCGCAGGTCATAACTCACTCACTCACTCACCTCACTCCACTCACTCACTCACTTTTTTGATTTGTCACTGTCAGATTTGAACACACCACCTTTCAGTCTTCAGACCTCGTCGGTAGCCACCAGGCTATTCAGCCGTTACCAACTAACGTGTCTAAAGTTCGTGAAGAAGTCAAGTTCGCCGTTTACAACAATGAACAAATCCGCTGAACCGAGACGCACACTCCCCAGAACCGGTGACGTCATCGACAACGAGGCTGCTGTTAACGAAGATGACTAGTGCACGACGGACACAAAACACCCTGCTACTGTCCCCCTAGGTCCTCCAACTGCCAGGAACACACACGTCATACTCAATGGAGTGAACAAGATCGGAGTGACAGACGGCAACAACCTACCAATCCTCTCCCCTCCAGACATCATTGTACGCGTGGTCAGAGTTGCCTGCCAGTCAAGGAGTACAATCGAAAACGGACAACAGTACCTACAAAAGAACACCAAAAAAATAAGTGACAAGATGGCCGGTCCTCCACAGTTCATGACAATTGCTAACCCATAATGTCGAGGACTTTGTGTGGACGGCAAGACCAAGCAAGACAGGGAGAGAATAAGTTCCACTGACCCAGTGACTACGCGACACGAGGTGTCCGTGCTAACGGTCACCAGACACAGCACGGGACTCACCGTGAAAATATTTCACATATTCAACTGCGACATCGAAGGTTTGCTCGTGAAAACACACTATCCTGGCTTTGTACAAAGCATTAACGTGTTTGTTATTGTGTCTTACAGACATTGCTTGACGTCAGCAGTACACTGCAATGTTTCTCTGACTTCAACGATACTTCAGTCCTGCTTCTACACTTACATCGCAAGGAAGAGCTGCCGGCCGATATCCTTGTTTTTAGTAAAAATGTATTTAATAAGTTTTGCATAGACTGCAGTGTACGGTTGACAATTTGATTTTATTGCAATTTGACACCGAGTTTAACGAGACAAGTTCTGGACTTAAACCCACAGATGAAACGCAGGGTTTCGGAGACAGACAAGGAGGAGATTGATCCTCGGCCCAGAACCGATCCGCTGGGGTGGTATGGTTTGCGGCACTAGGAGGACAAAGAAGACTAAAAAGATAAGTGGTTTGTGTGTGTTGTGTGTGTGCTGCTTCCACCATTTTGTAAGTCGATGATCATGTTGAAAGCACAGTTACATCTGGACTTACAGTCTACCACAGAGACGTTAATATTCGAATACACTTCTACCTACCGCAGCGTTCTCATGGCAACCTACTATTTCTACCTACGCATCTGGTTTTGTAACATCATTTCTCATCTCCATCTCTTCCCCAGAAGCACATTTTCCCGAGTTCCTCGACCATCTCACGGAACATGGAGATGAAGCTGAGTTTGTAAGGTGGCCAGTGACAAATCACTGTCATGTGACCCCTAACTTTCATGCTCGTTGACCAACGGTGACCTCGCCACCAGTTCTGTCCATTTTCACGGTTCCTCAAAGCCCATGGGAGTTAATCACACAGCGCTGTCCCACTTTCCATGTATCCTCCTCCCTGTATCTTTCCTCTTCTTCTGTCTTCTCTTCTCCACTTTCCTTATTGTTTGGGCATCGTGGTGTTGATTCCCTCTCCGATTTAAAACAAATGATATCACAGATGGTTCGCCTCTTCGAAAGTGAGACGTTTGCGATTTGTTTGTGGCTGTCGAACCTTTGCAGTCAGATGTTCCGAAATGTTTGTAAAGGAGACATGCAGGACATATAAGTCACAGGGCAGAGACATTCATTTCGTCCTTTTCAGTTCGGAAAAGAATTACCTGCAGCTGATATAAATTACATCAAGCCTTATGAAACTGATATAAAGCCTTGTGGTTACTACTTCATAGCAGCTCTCAGTTCCACGTTCGCTTGGCCCAGTGACAAGAAAAAGCTCTTCTAGGAGCCTAGAGCCAGTAAACCACTCACAATTAGCCCACTCAATGTATCATCATCGTTATTTTCCTAAGATAGCAGTTTCATAATCCACTTACCGGAAATTGGCCGGCTGGTCATGAAGCTTTGTTTGAAGCGAGACATTCGATGAGATAAAATCTGAGAAGAAGGGGAACTGCCAGGGTCAAGACTGGAACTGTTTCCCGTCAGACAATGTTTCAAAGTACAGCACCCTTTCCTTTCTTTAGCAACCAGTAGGTGAGACAAACACAAATGTTTAGCTTAGTCTCGGGATTTTTCTAACCGAGTATATTTGACGGCGCCATCGTTAGGACAACAAGGAAAGGACTTTCTTTGAAGTTATAAGTTCTCGGTAGCCGTGAGATCAGATCCCGTCCCCCAACACCCCTTTTTTTTTTTTATTACCTTCTTTTACGTACTCCCACCCGGCTAGCCTCTTGGTGACAAATTATGGGTAATGATCAGTAATGCAGTGGAGTAGGAAGATGTTCGGCGTTGGGGGGGCAAACTCCCTGCTGACAGTGAACGGTGATGACCGTCTCCTCTCTACGTTCCCCTACCTTTCTTCAGTTCTTTGCTCTTTGTGAGGAATTACGTCTCAAATATTGGGGGGGGGGGGCAAACGGATATTCCTGCCCCCCCCCCTGTATTTTCCTTGGGGGGGGGTCTGCCCCCCTGGTTCCTACGCCACTGGAGAGGTCAAGGGGCGTGGTTACGCAATAAGGTCGTCTGTTGTCTGCAGCGATGTCAGCTTACAATATCTTCTTGGTCTTCGCTTCTTCTTGCTTTAAAGAAGACACGCTCGGAACAATGCCTTAGTTTCTTTACGTAACGTCTGTGCTTTTAACTGGATGACTCATGTTGTAGTTTGAATAACACTATATAAAGACATTTAAAATCATTTGCAAAAGAGAATTTTTTCAGGTATCCATCATTGTTAGTGTACATCCGGCTTGCTGTATATAAATCCTTATCGGTTATCTGAAGTTGAGATAGCGAAGACGATTCAACTTAAATATGCAGCGATAGTATGTATAAACACTATAGTTTATAATTATAATTGTTTAAAAAAAAATCGCAGTCTTAAATCAGCATCATCACTTCTAAAGGAACAGTAATGCTAATAGTATTAAGTATATAATTTTATGTGTATTATTTGTTTTATTCTAACCAAATATAAATTTGATTATTGTTAGGACGTCAAAATTATGTTAACAATTAACTTGAATATGTTCCCTGATGATACCAAACTTATACTTTCTTTAGGACAAGCATAAAAGGACCAAAGAAAGAAAACATTAACAAAAGCTAGATTCAAATATTTTAAACAACACATAAATGTGCACATGGAAGAATGCACCTAGTTTTACGGTGGTCAAAACACTTGTTAGTCTCCACTGTAGTGAAAACTTAAAGCTCTTGGTTCAGATCTTGAGGACACTGTATGACACCTCTTTTGCTGGACTGTCTAACTGGTTTTCTCTAGGTTCTATAATCCCTCTCTCCTCACAGTGTGAAATTGCCTCGAGGTGGCAGCACTTTTCTGCATGCACAAACACACACATGCATATGTTTTTACAAAATTGAAGCATTAAATTGTTAAACTTTTCTTCAGACAAGATACCATCTAAGAACAAGCCTCATCAGGCTATGATACACCTTTTATTTCAGTTCCGCCTCAAATGATCATGTCTATTTTTAATATTTATTCCCATTAATCTGCATACAGGACATAAGACATCAGGCAACAGCAAAGCTGCTCAGAAAGGACCTCTAATTCTGGGTTGTATGACATGATTTTTCTGAAGTGTACAACAATGTGCATGTTGATTCCAGTTTAAGGTGACCAGACGTCCCGCTTTTGACCTCGTGTCCCACCTGCTCATCGGGCGGACGCCCAATGTCCCTCTTTCTGGCTTTCTGGCAAGTCCATCAAATGTTCTGGTTGTCTTTAAAAATCTGAATACCGTACGCTGATTCGCATCCGGCAAAGTCAGAGGAAAGGTCCCCACAGTGGCCCCCCCCCCCCCCCCTTTTTTCAGCGTTCTTTGATGTGACGACACCATCATTGGCGCGTGTCCCGCTTTCACCCCGAAACATCTGGTCACCTTATTCCAGTTCCAATTATGTATCCATACCACTGTTAGGTTTTGAAATAGTGGCATGCTTGTAAATGAGTGATAAAAATCAACATAAAGACGGCCTTGTCAAGACATGCAAAACACCCAGTGACAATTGATCATCTCGTTGAACCTGTGGTTCAATGGACCACAGACTGCAAAAAATTATATCAGCAATCATATACAACTATATTTATGTTACCACATGTATATCACTGCTTTCTTTATTTAAATAACTTTAATATTTTAAGCTGAAAGAAATCAACCTTTGTATTACAAAAAAGGGTTGCATGCAATCCAGTTCTGTATACAAAGTACATGGTGGTATGGCGATAAAACACATCCTTATGTACTTGTTCACTCTTCTTCTGTACCTTTCACTCTTTTTTGCTCACAATTTTTTTTTTAAATGACAAAAACCAACTTCTCACTTTCAAACAGGTGTCTCAGCAACATACAGAAGTGAGTTTTTTTTTAACATGAAAACTGGGTAAGCATAAACAACATTCTTACTTTACTTACTAAAAAGCTTTGTACAGCTAGAATTAGAAAGAGAGAAGGATGCTTTCACTGTTTTTTTTTTTAACAGATCAGCTTATAATGCAATACTTCCATCTTCCTCAGTGTATTGTTCCTGAAAATTGTTGCTTGGTCAGTATTAAGTAAATGTTTTAACTTTATTTATTTTGCATGCAAGGAAAATATAGTACATCTGACATTGCTAGACTATAAGTTAACATTGAGGAAGAGTCTGAATGCTAGTTGATAAGGTGTTTGTGATCAGGAGGCAATGCATTCTTCACAAGAGTTGATCTCATAAATTAACCAAAAATGTTTAGAAAAAGAAGTCAAACAGGGATTAAAATAATAAAAATCTTGCAGGTATTGTTTAAGAGCCTCTGGTTTAAAATAAACTTTGGCTTTTCTTACACTTTACATAGCAGAGCTGTGCTCTAGAACAGTGGTTCTTAACCTTTTTTGAGGTACCGAGCCCACACGTTTCATATGCACATTCACCGAACCCTTCTTTAGTGTCATCACGAATTGAGGGTGTCTTGACTTCTGTGGCTGAGGCTCCGCCAAACCCCTGAGAGCGACTCACCAAACCCCTAGGGTTCAATTGAACCTCGGTTAAGAACCACTGCTCTAGAATATTGTTTTCTTGGCATACATGCACTTAGCAGACCTGCAAACATACAAATGTAACAGAACAGTGGCACACGTATCCACAAAAATTTCTTCTGACTTTGAACATAATGATAAAGATGGCTTTCTTCATTTCTTCTCATTTCCAAATAGTTGCATTTGAACAATGAAAAACAGAAGCATAAATATATAACTATGCAAAGGAAGGATGTAACAGTTTAAATATTACTGTTATTTCTAAACAAAGTTCTCCCATCCTGCAAAAAACATCTGCAAATCTAAATGCGGGAAAAATATTACGCCTAAAATTTCCGTAAGTGGACATTGCATCCTTGAAATCTTTCTGGGATCAGTGAGTCTGTCACTCATTCTGATTTGGAGAAGCGCTGTAGCCTAATAGTTGTCTGAGGTTCATGGCTAATTTATTAGAGGAAATAAAGATTGCAGAAGAGGGACATGCTCTGTTTTTCACAGTCCTTGATACAGACACAGTGAACTACTGATGGTTCCACTACCTCAATGGCTTGACTGTAGGACCTTGATCTTGTATCACTGCTGATGGGGATGGTCAAAATTAAAATAATACGAGATGCAAAAGGCAATTAAAGTTAATGCTTTATCCAGGTACAAACATTCCAGAATGTATACACTTACCACAACACACTGCCACTACAACCTCATTTATTACCATCTGCACACAAGCATGAGCATGCACATATCTAAAAAAAGCAATGATCACAATAATATGAACATGATTTATAGGAGATTAAAACAAACCGACCAACACAACAGGTATTACATAATTGTTATGGCTGTGGCTGGGAGTCAACACAAGTATCACTGCACAAGTTTAATGTTTAATGTTTTTAAAACAACAGGTAGGAAAACACGGTGAACTGCTTTTTGTAAAGCAGGTTTGAATGCAGATGCTGATGTCCTTCATCCTGAATGAAGATATGAAAGGTGTCATGACAAAGAAGGAATAGTGAGCTTGTGGTGAGCAAAACCTGTTATATCCTTCACAAGCACTCGCAAACAACCTACAAGGTGCTTGATAATATACAATGCAGTGATGGGAATGTGATGTAACTGCTACACTAACACGCAACAAAACATAGAGACACTTTTGGCACAACCAGTACTTCGACATGTCATGGGAATCATCGAGAACAGAACTGATCAGTAACTGCTGGGGCATCATATCCTACACACACAAATATTTACACCTTGGCATAAAATTCCTCTATGCTCTGAATGTAATGATAAACAAGCAAATATTACTTATGAATACTTGTTTAATTAATTGATGTGGCTAATATTTTCATGTAGCACACATGTTTATTTAAAACAAAGCAATCTTTAAATAGAAAAATCAACAAGAACAAGCAGATTTTTCTGCTCTCAGCTACATTATAGCACAGAGGTGGGCAATTAATTTTCCCAAGGGGCCGCATGAGAAATTGGGATGGTTTTAGAGGGCCGGACTAATATAGTTAACTCAGTTTTACCCAATACTGTATGTATAGTATATATACTGGCAGGCGGGCCAGCGGGTGGGCCAGTGGGTGGGCCGGTCAGAGACAGGAGGCGAGCCGGATGCGGCCCGTGGGTCAGCCTTTGCCCAGGTCTGTATATTATAGTAACTCTTGCAAATTAAAGGCAATAATTTATATCCAGTTCAGCTAGGTTCTCACATTGCTAGAGCTGCGTTTGTAAACATACTTATGCACTCTTGTACCACCATATAAGCACACTTTGATTAGATATGCACTCATTGTTTTACTCCATTATATTTATTTTCATTTATTACAATTTTGTAAACATGCAGGCACATGAGTGCATGTGCATCACCTGCACACACGCGGTTGTGCCTTGTCACTATACTACCTATATTCCATGAAATACACAAATAAACACATTTCCATTAATTCATGCCTTCTGCATAATAACAGCCTGCAAGCTAAGTCTGTTTACCATAAATAAATCTGTATACTGAACTGGTGAATTAAGTACAGCAAGACAATGTTCTGGCATAAAAAAACATGATGACTAGATGAAACTCTTTGCTGAGTGAACAGCTATGATTGTGTGATTGTGCAAGCAGTGAAAATGCCAGTAAGTGGGGAATTGGTGTTTTCCACTGAGCCAGCAACTAAGCCTATATCCTGACAAACCAGCCAGCCCTGTAATCCTCACTGTATTGGTGACAGATTCTAACCGTTGCACCAACTGATTGCCTGAAAATGCCAGTAAATTAAAACAAGCGGTACATCAGGGGAGGCATACTGCCTGCCACTAGGACCCTTTACTCACTTTATCTGCTTTACCCTCACTCTTGTGTTGTACAGGAAAATTGCATCTGCCAGAGAAACTGGGAGTGGGTGATAAGGATAGTTTATAAGTGTTGTATATGTCTGTTTACTTTCTTGACTAGTTGAATCAGCTTTTCCTTCTCACACAAAAATTTAAAAATACACACACATACATGCACAAAATCACAACCACAATTAACTATCAGGAATATGTCCTTCTCCCCTGACACACACCAAAAAAAAATCTTCCTATTTCAATACAAATTCTTTTGTATTACCTAAAAAGCCTTAGAACAGTGGTGCCCAACCTTTTCTCACGCAAGGGCTGCAGTCAACATGATATAAAATCTCACAGGCCAGAACATGGCAGTTTTGCCAGAATCATGCCAACGTTAAAAATGAAATTATGCATCAGTCAAAATGAGTGGGATGCATGAGGCACCTTCGCGGGCCGTAGGTTGGGCACACCTGTCTTAGAATCTTCTAAAACAGCATAACAGTTGTTATGTCTGTTATATGTGGTAGCTGTCTAATAACTCCTTTGCTGCCCTGCTTTAAGACATCCACAATATATAGTGTAGACTTTGCCTATGAGGTACAGCCTTAAACATGAGTTATTTCTGCACGTCCTTTTTAACTCTTTTTTTTTTTTTCTTTTGCTAAATATTTTCACGACTACATCTTTTTCTACCCACAATATTATCATAAATATTGAGGGATTTTGTCTTTCACAACTAGTACTGAAATTAAGATCAGCGTCCCTCCAGTTCAAACCATCTCTGATGTTTTCAGTCTGATTTTAGACTAGACATGAAATTGTCTAAAATAGGTTATCATTGTTTCAAGCAGGCAAATGATTCCTCACACCACATATTTAGAGAAAAGTTCATGAAAGCTTGTGTGATAAATGTGTGATTCTGCACTTAATGTGTAGTCCTAAGTCAGCAAATTGTAAAACCCAGCATAAATGCATTTCTTTTCACACTTCTGGTGGTAAAATATTAAGGCACAATTTTGGGGATGTAAAATCTATTGTTTCTTGTAGCTGTTCCGTTCACATGCGCACACAATTACCCCCTTGACCACTACCACCCTTTCAACCTTCATGTTTTAGTAAAACCACCAAGAAATAATGCCCCTGCCTTACTGCCTGATGTTATGTTTGATAGTCATCATGTGACCCAGATAAATCCATCAATTATTGCAAAGCTTGTAATGAGGACAAAGTTATGGTTCAGAAGACATTAATATCTCCAGAACAAAGTATACGATTTTCAAAATTGAATTTGATCATATGCTTGACTATGACATAACCGTAACAAACTAAATCCCCTTACCCACCCACTATAAACATCAATTATTTCATCAAAACAAGTTACGATGAAATTAATGCAGCATATTTCTTAAAGAATGACTACCTACTGAAATGTAATTATGATGAAAAAATCAGTTATGGTTAATTCAGTTAATAAGCAGCTATTTTCACGCTGTAATCAGCTGTCCTCATAATAAGACATGATTAAGAAATATGGCTCGTACCAATAAAATTCTTTTAGTTATTATTAGCCTTGCACACATCATTCTGAATTTCAAGTGATCAATTTCCACAAGTAACTGCCCATCGACCTTTGGCTTGTCAATGCGTTCCACATTAATTTTAGGTGGGATCAGATTGTCATATTTAAATTGATACACCACTATATAAACACAAACACAATAACATACAATTTTCTGGTTTCATATAAGTAACAAGTGTGAACCTTAATCATTTGTGGACCTTAACCAGAAAGCTCTTCGCTATGCTACTTTTTGGTGACACTCTTTTAGCACCGAAGGACTTAGTCTCATCAAGGACATTTCTTGATATCTGTTAGCCAAGTGAACAAAAAAATACAAAAAATCTTTCAGACTTTTGCTAACATGTCCCTTTAAAATATTATTTAAAATGTTTAGGAAATGTCTCTTCCTCATTACAAAGTATGATCATTAACAAATGATAAAATTCTTTCAATGCAAATAGCTCGTATCTTGTTTGTTATGTGTCAGTTGACACTTAAATATGATAGAATGAACCAAATTTTTGTTTTAATGTTCATAACAAAAGCACATTTTTTTCCTTCTTAGATAACAGCATTCTGAAGTCATTCCTTCAATCATCTTTCTCCTATCATGCCATACTGTATGGTTGGAACATTTAATGAGTCAACATGAAGGACACTGTACTAACTCCTAAAACATTTTGAGTAAAAATAGGTTAAAGCAACAAGCAGTAACACCACCAGGAAAACCCTTTATAAAGGACTATAACTAACCACATTTGGCAGCACAAAACAGCTGCCTAGGTGAGCCTGTATATGAGAAAATGGTTTTAAATCTTGAAAAAACTGATAGTGCTCAGATGCAAGACTCAGCATGTGAAACTAATCCCTGTATTTCAGTTTAAATGATACCACAAAACTCCTCATCTCACCGATAGAATATTCTGCATATAAAGAATTGTTGAACCCTGACCTACCCAAGTTTAGCTTTGAAGTCAGCTGTATTCTCAGCTCCTGCTCACCAGAAAGTGTTTCAAAAACTGATAACTTTTCAGGTGCCTCAAAAGTGAGCTCGTAATACAACATCATATAAACTACTTCCCAGATAAAAGCAGAAGGCTGTTGTTTTACTTTTATACATCATGGTGTTTCTTGTACACTCTCTTCAATATCCTCAAACTTACCTTCTGATTGGCAGTAAACAGACGAACTGGTAAAATGGCCAAAAGTATTTGCTCTTGCCACAAAAGAAGTTTTAATGCCAAAAGCTACAGAACAGCTCACACTCACAGATCTAGATTTTATGCTATGCTGCTATGTGTTTACAAACTTAACCTTCCTCTTTACTGGAGGACAGGAGTGGGCAGGGAAGGGAGTGATTCATGTGACGGTTTATGGATGTTGATTTTATTAAGCAGTTTCTATTTATATATTAATATTCACACTCAAAATCCACATCAAAAGCTTGACATGCATGACTAAACTTCTGCATACAACATTCACACTACATACTGGTAAATGTGATGCCTGACCTGCAGACCAGCAGAATCAAGTAGGCACATACAAGAAACAGCAAACAGTATCAAGCTTGCAGTTCAGATGGTCAAACAGCTGTAGCACTTTCTTCTTGGCTACAGGAGAGAGATTCTTCTCTTTAACGCTAACAAAGTTACACAATTCTAACTTTCCTGAGCTTCATTATTCTCCCTCCCACTTTCCACCCCACATTAGCGATTTGGTAGATGCTTTAAACTTTACTTAACACATCACACAGACTTTCAGGATTTGATACTTCATAAATTTTCACAGCCATACATCTTTGCAGACGCACAAAAATTATACGAAAACGTTACTCCACACACATTTGATTTGCATTCAGGCTTGTTAATTCATCCAACATTAGTAAGTGAGCGGAGATAGTCTGCAGCAGATCCTCCAGCACGCCGGGCTTTTCCTGTCATGTCTGGCTAAAAAAATGATCAAATCCATCAAACGTATCTCACTTGCTTCACATGAAGCTTCACTGACAATCAAGTGCTCATTGCAAGTCAGTTAAAATAAAAAACTCTTGCACTTGCCATCAGCGATCACAGGGATTCTTAATTTTAAACAAAACAACATTCTATTAAAAATTAGGAAGGGATAAAAAAGTTGTCACCCTACAAGCACACATCAAATATAACACCATCCAATGCCTCAGACTAGTGAGGAATGCAATTCCTTTGAGGGGAATTATTTTCAGTCAAAAATTAATTGATTTTACAATCACTTATAAATATATATATTTACACATTTCCACACATAACATACATGCCTCCCAAAACATGCACACTTTCATCAAACATTTACACAAGATAGAATATACAATCCAGTCCCTTGTGCATGCATTCATGAGTGCACAAAGCACACACCTACACACAACAAGGCTAAAACTGATCACGGAGTGCTTCGTCTCACAAATGCAGTCGCCTTTCTTTTGTTTATGAAAGGTAATTCTTATCCAAGGTAGTCCGCTGTTTGCAAAGGCCCTGGCCACTGACGCCTATCCTCTTACTCCATGTTTGAAGAGATAACTATCAACAAACCTGCAGCTTCCTATATAGTGCCATCATCGACACAAAAACAGCCCTTTAAAACTGCTTTGTAAAAACAATCCCCAACAGCATCATTGCAGATAAGCCACAATAAAGTCTTGCCTTCTCTTTTTCATATGTCTGATTAATGGAGCATTTATCAGAAGCTATCCTAACATTACAGGTGATGAAATGTAAACCTGATCAACAGATGACTGCGACAGATATGCAAGACTAATGAACTGATTCACCAGCCACCATCCCAGCATGCATTAGGAAACAAAGTGGAGCCTTTGGACAGCCAGTCAGCACTTATGTCAGGGAAGCTTAAACGTCCATGCTGTCTGGGAATAGGTGCCATGCGGGACCTTGTCATCATCGTATGCCAAGAAATGCCTTAGGACCTTCCAACAAGCTGAACTGGGCGGTATTTCTCAACTAGAATTTCAGTATGAGCCAACATACGCATCTTTGCCTTTTAAAGAACAGTTCAAAGACGGCTGTTTTGATTTTTCTCAAGCTAGCCTTCTAAAACATTACCTAGTAAGTCCCCTTATGATACATCATCAGCTACCTGTACCAACAAATAAACCAATGGCCAAACCCAGATTATATAGTTAGTTTTACTTTCTAATAGGAATGGATGTCATAATGCTTTCCTGAGAAAATGGGTTTGTTTAAGTTAAGAATGTACAGGCAGCATCATTCAATAATAAATTCACTCTGCATAACACAAAAATCTGCCAAGGAGCTAGGCTTAAGCTTTTGACATAAATGCCATAGCATAATACTCAGAACCAAATGTCATATCACAGACCTCTTTTTCAGTACTATAAACTTAAGAATATTCTCCATGCTAGAAAGGAAAATTGCAAAATTTCATATTTTATTCTAGTAAGAACACCTTGGTTGATGTTGATACTCATTCAAACAATTCCTGAATGAACGACGTGCATTCAGCCCGGAATAAAGGAAGACAGCAGCAGGCAAACTTCAGAGAAGAAGCCATATATATCTTGAATGTGGACGAAACTCGTGCTTAAGGACTGCAAACTTTTGCACATTAAATAACGTACCAAAAATATGTACTCTATCAAAAGATCTGATGAATGGTAACACTTATTAAAAAGATTATCATAAAACAGTTGACCATAACTGAACATAAAACTTGTTCTCGTGCAACTCCTTCACTGCTTGACCATATCATCTTGCAGACCAATCATAATCAGACCCACAAATGCATTTATCCTGGGACAGTTTACTCAGCAGTCCCTGCTCTGATGCCTTTACCCACAGAGCTGCTAAATTTACAATCAGCCGTAAAACTTCACTGCAGATGAGTCGCCTCCCTCTTCGTTGTCCTCTGTTAGCTTTTTGCTTAGCTGAAAAATGACAACTGCCAGAGTTCAGGACATATCGCAGCAGAAACATAACTTATTAATTGTGAAGCTGATAAATTTTCTGAACAGGTAAAGAACATTTTGAGAATCAGACAATTTTCAGTATATAATTAAGCCCTTACATTACAAGTAGATAGTTGCCAGCCCATGCCAACCCTTCTCACCTATTCACTATGAACTACAGAATGACATCATAAAAAACTCTAAACCAAACACTTGGAAATGTCTATAGAGAAAAAACTGATAAAGCAAAACTTGAAAAATAAAAAAAAGATTTTGTGGGCTAAATCCTCTTCTATGTCTACCATGATGATTTGACTGGAAAAAGAATGACACAAGACCAAGTAAGCTATGGATGCAAGCTTAATCACAATCATATACTTAATACAAAACTCCAACAAATATTTTTGCATCCTACACAAATCAGATCATGAGTATATCACGTCTGTGGCACTAAAGGTAGAGAGGCAGCAAAACCAACCTGAGTCGGAGCTCGTGGTGCTAGTTTGGCTGCCAGGTGTTGCAGAAGATGACTGTTCATTCATGCTTCCACCTCTTAACGGTAATCTCTTTCTGACGCTGCCAACAGTTTCAATCTGTGTAATCCCTTCCTTTCTGCACTATCCACCTCAGAGTTACATTTGAAATGTCTGAAAAAAAAGGCCAGTTTAGTATTAGAAAAGAATGCCTCCAAGATAATTATACAAAGCAAAGACTGTGGACTGCTTGATGAGTGTTTTCTGAAACCAAGAAAATCTGATCCTCCAAACACAAAAATCAATCAATTAATCAATCAAAACTCTGTAATGCTGCACTTAAAAGAAAAGAAAGGAAGCTAACATTGTAAATCAGTACGTAACTGATACAGTTACTTGCTTCAGCTAACCAGTGGAGAAGGGAGCTGCTGAAGAAATGACCACAATGATGAAAGAATCTCAACACACATGGGTAAGACAAGTCACTTGTGATCATACAAACTTTCTGAATGAATGTGTTAGGTACACTCAATAAAGAGAATAAGATTGTAGATAACAATGTGTGAAGCACACCTCACACCTCTAACATATTTCTGACTTTCTGATCAGTACTACATTACCAAAACAATCTCCAAATAAAATAAAGAAACTGAATGCATTATTCAACATATGTAAAATAGAACTGTCTAAAGACAGTCTTGTTCTGTTCTCGAATGCCTCGAGAAGCAAGGGTACTAAAAGAGCTCGCTGTACTTTATTCCGACAAAAATCAAATCTCATCTTGCATCATCAGCAACAAGAAAAGACTCTCGAAGGAAACGAGACAGAATAAATATAAATAAAAGTTCATGTTTCACTAAGTATAGTCTGCCACAAATCTTCTAATACTTGCACAGAATAAGCTTTTTCTGCCAGAAAAATGGGCAACCTACCACGTAAGCCTCTTCCTGCATCATCAGTCTTGAAGCATCGTTGTCTTGTCCATGTACACAGCAGACACATGTCTTTACTATGCTCAAAGGTTGCTTCTTTTGTGAGAGGTGGAATATGGACTGGAACTGACACTTTAACTTCTAAAATAATAAAAATGAAGCTGTTTACAGACACCCTTTTTTAAAAACAATTAGTGTAAAATGTTGCACACGAGCAAGAATGAAAAAGCAGAACAACTGATCACATAAACTTTTCAATCTGCAAATTGGTTCTACTGTTCTTTGCTGTCAACACAAAAGGTTGATAATAATAATTCTTACACTGCATCTAGTTCTAGCTAAAGGCTACTCCCCAAATACAACATATACACAAGCACAAGTATGTACACACACACATGAATGCACACGCCTTTGGGGAAATAGCAACTTGTAATGAAATACACCCAGTCATTTCAAATAATTTTGCACTCATCCTTTACTGGCACAATTTGCATAAAATTATATAATGCCATCTTTAACAATGGCATGGGGGAAGGAGGAGGAATCTTCCTTTGTGAACAAAAAGTCACACCTGCTAGCTTTTCTGCAAGGCTCTGTTCTGGACTTTTCTGTTTGTCGACAGTAGATCTTCCGTCTTCCCCTTCTATCACCTTCAAACAAAGGATACTTAAGTCAGTTTTTTTTAACTAGGGAAAAGTGAAACCTCACAAGAGGAGTTAGGGTGTCCTTTTTTTTCACCACTTTAACTGAAATACTAGCTCTTACTCTCTAGCAATCACCTGAATTTGTAGCACAATTGAGTAGTGTAAAATCACATGCATTCTACAACCCCTTCTTTCTACTGTCCTTTTCTGAAGGCATCCCAGTGCTCTGTTGTGAAATAGCATAAAAGGTGAATGTTCTGAGCTTAATTCATTAGGCAGAACTTTTGGGGAGGGCCAATATACACATACTAAAACCTTGGTGTTTACACTCTACCAGTAGCTCTCAGTCTGCTGAACTGCAGATATCACTCATGCAAAGCTGTTTTTATGGTTTAGTGATGAGAAATTGTGCCTGCTGCCAAAGTAAGGTCACACTAAAGGTCATTACTGAAGAAAATTTCCTGCCAGGATAAAGGAGAGCAAATCTAAAAATAACCCAATGATTTATGATGGGTACCAAAACAATGAAGCACTTTCAACTGGTTAGCATACTTCAAAGATCATGTTGACATCCACAGGCAGAGTGATGCCAACAAATCGGTTGTGAGAAGATAAGGGTTTGAATGATGTCAGGCTTGATGAGATCAACTGCTGAT
Source organism: Pomacea canaliculata (assembly GCF_003073045.1). NCBI lineage: Eukaryota > Metazoa > Mollusca > Gastropoda > Architaenioglossa > Ampullariidae > Pomacea > Pomacea canaliculata. Next base: position 9,216,791 of record NC_037591.1, read on the forward strand.
TGTTGTGGTCAGGATCTGCCAGAGATGCACTGCTCACGTTTCGCCGAATGCTGATCCAGATAAAACATATTGATAAATTCAAGCAACTATCAATTCTAACTGTATTTGTGAACACTACACTTGGTAACAGGACACTTGTGTGGACAATAAAAGAAAACTGTTTGCATCACATCTTTCTTCTAAACTGTTGGACACCTACTAAGCATTTATAGCTTTTTCACATCCTGGATCGTGCATGGAGGCCACAAGGTCTTTACAGTAGTCCTAAAAGACAGGTCTGCATGAGAAACAAACTATATAACAAACTAGCCTTAAATAAAACCATAGTCCATCTACATATAGATGTCCTGTAATACCGAAGATATATAATTAAAGAAGATTATCATATATAAAATATCACATATCACATTAAATATCAGCCAGGTCGACACCAGATATCAACAGTTGCTCATGATGATACCAGGTTGTGTTAACTCACCAAAATTATTGTGCTGATGCTGACAACAACAGCACAACCATCACAAAGGCATCAATTTGGATGGCACTTTTACCCATGATTCTAACTGTAGACTGCTAAGGATGGATTAAGCAAAGTAGTTGCTAATTATCTCTTTGACAGTTAAAAAAGACACTCATTTTTTCAAGAAAAAAAAAATTTCTTTGAATAAATTCAAAATGAATCCAAAACTGCAGGAAGACGACCTGAGAATAGAAACAAATTTTTGGGTTTGTTTTTTTTTTAACCGGATCAACTAATATGAGAGCTTTTCTTCAGTCATATAAACAGAGCAACATTCGTGGCTCATTGTACTCTGCCAGCAAAGCCACAATCACAGAGGGTTAAAATAAATATTTCCTGTAAAACCATTATTATTATAATAATCATTTATAAAACGCATAATTATGCTCGTGAAGGAGATTACTCTCGATCCTTAAGACAAATTAGGACACATCAACATGATATAAAGGATGGAAAGAGAAACAAATATGTAGACAAGTAATAAAAGACAAACATAGAAGGCACAAAGACAAATCAGAATCAGGAAACAAACAGTAAGGGTAGAGAGTGTCATAAATCTGCAGAGGAAGATGAGCAGGCAGACTAGTCAATTGACTAGAATCAGAACTACTGAAACCTTTGCTGATGGGGGTAAGGAGTAATGCTCGCTATTACTCTGTGTGTTCTTATTTCTTGTGGAGAGTACAAACAATATGTATCAATATCTCAGCACTTTAAGGAGAGAATAGTTTATTGTATGCAATCCTAAGTCACAAGAGCAACATACCTGGCTTCTTCTATGTGGAATTTCAATAAAAGGAAACCTTGGTAATTACTAAAAACAAAAAAAATATACAAGATTAGAAAACAGAAAGAAAAAAACTTAATTCATTGCTTGCGTACCTTAGCCATATATTGCTGTCCACACTCGTGTCTGATTCCATACTAATGGTGCGCTTGATAAAGGATTCAGGCACACCCTCATGTAGTCTGCTCCCTTCTGTTTCAGCATCCGAATTGCTGTGAGCACGCTGTCTTCGAATGTGCCGAAGAGTAGCATAACCGAGCACATCACGGTACGTGGAGAAAACACTGCCCGGCAACGACTGCAATGACCCAATTGCTTGGGAGGCTGGGCGGCGATGCAGACTGGGGATACGAGTCAGTCTGTTGAGACGTCGTTGTGCTGCTGATGGATGAGCCAACTCCTGCATGGCAAGATGATTGTGACTGACCGAGCTAGATGTGGTGGTTATGTGCATCATGGCAGGTGTGGCAGAGAGTGTGCTGATAGAAGAAGAGGAAGGAATAGGGCTGAGAGAAGATAAAACTGCAGATGTCCCCTGTGCCATGTTGGACTCGCATGAGCTAACACCGCTGGTCGTGGAGTCAGTGTTGAAGCTGCTGGCTCGGCTCTTGCTGCGCTGCGAAATGTCGCTGCTGCTGTGGTCTTCCTTTTGAGCGGTCACCCCACCGCCACTGCTGCTGCTACCACTGCCACTCTCCCCTACACTTCCAATATGAAAAATAGCTTCTTTGCTTTTGTTATCACAGATTTCTGAGGTAGCTGGCTCATCGACTGAGTCAGCGAGTTGTATCACTGGTGAAGCCACAAGTTCACATGTTTGGTATGAAGAGCTGTTCTGATTCCAACTAGAGTCTTCTACAGAAACCACCTCCTGAAATCTCATATCTATATTCTGTGGTAATATTACACTGTTTTGCCCTTGTTTTGTATGTATACTGCATGCTCGTTCATAAGCTTGCTTTGATAACTGCCCCAAAGGTAAGCAATGCTTACCAATGTGTCGTTCAGAAAACGACCTTGTGTGTTCTGATGGAAAATTCTGAAGAGAGAGAGACTCGCCTGGTAAAGTTGTACTCCTTGGCATATTCAGTTCATGTTCCATCACTGATGAAAAAAGGCTGTTGTTGTTGTTGTTCTCTTTGCCAGAGCATGTGTGCTCAGACCTGACAGCAATGGACAGGCCACTGTCAGACACTATCTCAGCCTCACGAGCAGGATCACCATTGTGATCCAGCCGAACATTCTCTTCTTTGATGAAGGACAGATGAGTGGACCCATGAGAGGACATCCGCCCCACCTCAACTGGCATGCTGCTGGATTTTGACAGACGAATGGCCTCTCCAAATGACTCGGGAGTCAAGCCTTGGTAATCCAACACAGGCCAGGCCTCTGCTCGAGTACGGCACTGTGATTCCCATCCATATTCCACAAGTATATCAGTACCTCGTCGATTGGAGGCCACAAGTCCCAACACATAGAAAGCAGTTCTGCAACAAAATCCTTAAATAAAATAAAGATGGTTCTATATTGCATACTCTAGAAATCTAGGCATAAAACTGCTGGCAGACAATGGCTTTTCAAAATGTTAAGTATTATGAAACAACCAGTTCACTCAACCATGTGGCACTGCATGTAATGCATGTCTCAAACTCTAGGTCTTATTTTAAGTGTTCACTTGCTATCCTCCTTAAGAAAGCAGAATGGAGTAGCAGTATTCTGATGATCTGCTGCGCATTAGGTTTGGGAATCTCTTGCTCACCCTCTGATGGAGAAAACACCACATTCTTCAGCCAGTCGAATGAGCTCAGGAACCACATTCTCCTCCTCCAAAACACTTACACCATAGGCTGAGGATCCTATGTGTCCCTAAAATAAAAGACATTAGCATTAGTTGATATTCTACAAAACTAAGAATGTCATTAAGATATTCTTAATAGTTATGCATAAGATGTTCTGTAATGACTCAGGACACTGAATGTGTAGATGCTCAAGCTTATGCAAGCACAGAAAAAGTACAAGCAGTTCAGGAATGAACAGATAGACACATTGCACCATGCAAACAAACTAATGCCTTCACACTGGCAGATGGGTGATGATAATTTGGCTTACAAGAATATTTCAATATACCTGGAAATAAGCTATAAAAATTCAATTATCATTATTGTGATCACGCAAAAGGGATCTTAAACTCTTATGGCATATCTCTGATTTTGCTGTTAAATCTCTCTCTCACACACACACAGCCCTGATTTTAGAGTAACAAGCAAACTGTAATTTCTGCAAAAGCTCACCACAGCCCACAATGCAGTCTTTAACTTCAAGATGTCTGAGTCTTCTCGCAGTTCTAGAGACCGAATGACTGAGAAATATTCATGTATGCCACCCTGGTCAAAAGAGTAAAGGAAACAGAAATTGCAATAATCAAGGCATATCCTTCTTGCATGTCTAGCCTTAACAGTTCTATAAAAAGTTTAAAAAAGGTGGGAGGTGTAAAGGTTGCCTCCTAAAAGTTTTGTGTTACTAGGGAACAATGTGTTAGAAACAACACTTTTCTTGAGGCCAGTTTTTTTTGTTTTTGTTTTTTTTGATGGGAGTGCCCACCTCTTTTCCCCCTCATTGCTTTACCTTCCCCAAACCTCTATGAAGTCTGGCATCCATTCCTGACAGGTGGTTGGACTCGGGGGACATTTGTTATGCCACATGGGTATCGAGTCAGTGCACCTCCAAATTCAGAAACAAGTGCTCCAACCCTTTAGCTATCGACTTCCCCTAATGCTGTTTTACTAGCCCAAGATATCCATAAGACAAACAAACAAACCTGGCAATTGCAGACAGACAAGCAAAACATTTGGAAGCAATATTGATGTGGGCAGACTTTAAGGTTAACCCCAAAGGAAGAGGAGCTGGTTAGATGTATAACACTTGGTCAGTTTGAAAACTATCTAATCATTAACATCAATCCTAGATGGTTGGTTTCAAGCCAGTGCATAAAATGTAATCAATTAACTTTACAGTGCACCACCACATGCTATGTATTTTTGTGGGTGTGTGGTCTCATTGATTCTCAAATTATGCACCCCTCAGCAGATGCCTGGAATAACGTCTGAAACAAATCCAATCAACTACCCGCCTTTCTTCAGACTCACCTCTTTCTTCAGCAGCTCCAAGCCTTCCTCATGCTGTACCAGCTGTCCATAAAGGTGTGTTGGTAGAAAGACATCTTTCTTGGGACCTCTGCAACAAACAAGCAATGTCCACATTTATGAGTGCATTGAAAACAGTTCAAGGTAGAGGGGAGCATTTGAAACCACTTCAAAAGCAAGGAAAGAGTCGCTGGTGCACACAGCATAGTGCAGGGAATGTGAAGTCAGAGTGTATCAGCCAAAAAAAGAAGTGGTTAGGATGGAGGGTGAGGCAGAAAGATAATCAGGGATGGCACGACAGTCCAGTCTGTGATACAGTCGGTGATAAGCAGTCTTTGAAATAAGCAAAACTGGGGTTGATGTCATCAGTTTTATGTACCTGGAGAACCAGACAGGCAACGGCATTCTGAATACCTTGAAGCTTGTGGTGTAACCACCAGAACACCACCTAAAAGTTGCAGTTAGACAACTAGCTTGACAGTGACATCAGTATTTTGACAGCAGCAGAAAGTGGAGAAGCATCAGAGGTGAAAGAAAATAAAAATTTTCACCAAAAAGATGCGAGGCTTAAACATTTAAGCAACAGGATTTGCAATATTTTCTTGTACTAAATTCAAATGAAAGATGGTAACTGTATGGAAACTGTCATGAAAATAGGTTTCAAGGCAGAAATTAAAACTATTTAATAATAACAACAATAAATGTGATTTATATCGTGCATAATCATGCTCACAAAAGAGCATGCTCTCAGTGCTTAAGACAAACAGGAGACTTTTTGAGAACCAAGTAGAACTAAAGCATATGCATATAATGTTAAACGACATATATGGCCACGTGTGTTTCATTGTTTTCACACACATGACGTGCACATTGAAGTCATACAATGTCTTTGATAGTTCACAATATTGACAAATGACCAACTTTATTAATCCCAATGTAAAATTATAATTTAGGAAGCGTGTTCTGTTACAAAGTTAAAAAAAAAAAACCTGCTAGTCACAATATAAGGCGAGTGGTGCATCATAGAAAAACAGTGGAGCATAGGGCCGCAACCACACCCCGCCATCAGACCCGGTTCTGGGCGTCCCTTTCCAATTGGGACCATGTCATTCCAGCTGCCTCCGCCTCACTGTGGACTGATCTCCTCCACGTCTGTCTGGGTCTCCCAACCCTGCGCCTCCCCTGTGGGTTCCAGCCCAAGGCTTGTCTTGTTAAATTGTCGGCTGGCTTTTGCAAGATGCCCCATCTCTGCTTCTTGATGCCTTGGCTGGCAGGTTTTTGGTTGGTTCTCTCCCACAGGTCTGTACTGGAGATCTTCTAGGGCTGTCTGATGTTGAGGATGTGGCGCAGACATCTGCTGATGAATGTCTGTATCTTGTTGGTGATGGCATTTGTCACATGCCATGTCTCAGATCCATACAGAAGGACTGATTTTACATTTGTGCTAAAGATGCGGATCTTGGTGTGTAGGGATAAAGCCTTGGAGTTCCAGATAGGTCATAGGGTGTGGAATGCAAATGTCTATATTTAATTCCATAAAATTCTTGTCACATCAACATACAAAATTTGATAAAGCACTGCTATAATCTAGCTTATGCCCCTGTGAGTCAACAATGGACAAGATAGCTTCTCTCATTAGTACTTCTTGCAGCCGTCTGTATACACTTGTACATGATATTGAATAGGGGTAACAGACAACAAACTTGTAGAGATCCAATGCTTCTTATAACAATATCAAATATGACCATTTACAAAAACTCTCTGCTGTAAACAAGTAAAACATCCAATACCCACCAAAACCTAACACTGTTCCTCTTTTTTTTTAAAATCCAGTGATGGATGTTTGCATTGGTCTTCATGTTTATGCAGAGTTTTCTTGCCATTAGTTTCATAGCATTTTTCTGGAAATTAAAAAATGTATCTTAGCTTTAATGCAGTTAAAAAAGAAACCTACTCCATATTGTCTCTAAAAGCAGACTAAACTTTGATCATGAATTTTTTTAGCACTGGTGGTGTTAGACATCTTTTTTCTGTTTCTGCACTCTTTTTCCTTGTGCTTTCCTGGCCTCAATAAAGATGTATATGCACAGAAAATAAAACCATAGCAGACTATTGTTTATGTCTTTTTCTTCTATGGTTAAGTTTTATTTAAAATTAGATATATGTTTGTTGGTGACAAATAGAGATATACTGAAGTTGACGTATCGTACAGATCAGAAAGTAATTCATTTAATTCTTGATATTACTTTTGAATTCACCCCACTCCCCTACCTAACTGAACAGTAAAAGAAGACAATTTTGTGTCGAATAAATGAAATGAAACAAGGTTATTAACAAGCGTCACCATATTAAATGGCAATTCATGATTCACTATCGTCATAATCAGTGAAGTATTATCAATATTTAAGAATGAGACCAAAGGAATCTGGTAGCGATAATTCAGTTCTCTGAAAAGGATAAAACAAACTATTCAGCATGTTTGATTTTAATGAGTAAGAAAATTGCACTACATGTCCTAAAATCTTAAAAACAAACTATAATAGTTTTTGGAGCCATTAAAAAAATGAATGTCCAAGGAACACAGTCTTTATCAAAGTTTCGGTATTCTTGTGCATTTTATCAATACCAAAAATATAGTTATGATTTACATTTCACAATATGTTATTCCACTAAAAACTTTATTAATAATACCCAATTCTCAGAAATAATCAAGGGAAATATACCAACTTGTTGTGCAGCACATACTAAGTTTTGCCACAAACATCGATCTTAGGAAGCCAAATTTCAAATTTTCTTTCTGCAGCATCTTCTTTAAGAAGCCATTCACACCTCAATTTATTACAGTATTTTCAGTATCATTAACTTTGAGAGCTGCGGAAAAGTCTTCTTTGTTAAACATTCGCATTTTGGATGACATCCTCGTGTTTTACACCAAGCCAGCAACTAAAGCTATATCATAACAAGGCATCCAGCCCTGTAAATAGGTGCCACAGGCGGAGAAAGAACAGCATGCCCAAGACAACAGCTGAACCCAGGACAGTCAACCTTCACTGCATTCGTGATAGGTGTTAACCGTTGCACTATTGAACCGCCCGCAAAATCAAATCTTTGCAGCAACATCTGTTTCCACAAGGGACACAATAGTGATACCAATTACCACTGGCATATGGTATCATTCATGATACGATGAATAACTCTATAATTCACAGTCCCTTGCCCTGTAAAAAATTTTGATTTTACTTTCCGTCTCAGTTCCATCTAAGATTTTTTCTCAGGACACAAATCCGCCCCCAAAACTGAGAACTCCCACCCCTGCTTCAGTCATCCGGTCTTAGATGTGTCACCACAGAGTGCCTGATGGAAGAAAGAATCCTATAAATCTCTGTCAGTGAAGAGCTAGCATATAAATGTATGTTGCAAGCCAAGGTGAGATGGTGGAGGTCATGACCTTCAATAACCAGGGTCTGCATGTAAATAGTGAAGAGGACAGGGCCCAGGACAGAATCTGAGGAATGACACAAAGCGCTGGGAAAGGCTGTGCACAATGGGAACGAATGACAACAGTCTGAGATCAGTGACAGAGATAGCTCTTGAACCAGTAACATCTCTAAAATATGCTATCAATGCCTCTCATATTTATCACAACACAGTGCTCTAATTCAGGTACAACAGCATACAGTACATCAATATAGCATGTACATTAAGGGAGCACCAGTACACAACTTACTTCAGCATGGAACGCCTCATGAACATGCCACGGTTTGGCTTCTCATATGTAGTTAGTGCTTCGTTCAGCATCTCCTCCACAATGTGAACATACCGAGTGTTGTAGGTCTGAAAGAACAGTACTTTGCTAAAAGAAATTATGTTGGACAGTATGATTCACACAGCATAATGCTGACTGTTGACAGTGTGAGACAACCTTGCTGCTCATATAGGATTATGCCGATGGTGCATAACTATTAACCTTATCACTTCTATGATAGCATAGAACAATCTCCAGATAAATAATTTATAGCATCATTACAATAAGTTTGATAAAGCTTTGGTACAACTGGAATGCTTAAACTCCATGCAATGAAGAAAAGAAAAACCTTAACTTAATCAAGATTTTATTTAAATCAATGAATTGGTTGTTCAACAACTTTTATTAGCTTTTCCCAATAAGAATACTGAATGATCAGAAAAACAACACCCCCCCCACCCATCCAATATATGTCCCTATCTACCATGGCAGAAATTTACATCTGAAAGCACATTCATGCACGCACACACACACAATCCCACTTCCCCAACAATGTTTTAAATAAAATTAGGCACACACAAAAAGGCTATATATGTATTTACAAATTCTCTTTTCCCAAAAAAACCAAACTAACAACAAATCCTTTACACAATGATTACCTTCCGCCACTTTTCAAGTTCACCAGTGAGAAAATTCGCATCTCGTAGTGTTCGAAAACCAGATGGAAGAGATAAAAAGCGGCACAGAAGCAAAACACCACGCTCACCTAGGTGGAGCAGTGAGGGCCTGAGCCGTATTAACTGTTGAAGGTTGACCTGCAAAAAAAAAAATAGTGACAAAACAAACATACAAAGCACATTAATGAATGAATAATAATCCACAAATATTTAACAACAGTTTCCTTTGTTTTGCAATGCAAGAACCATTCTGCAAAATAAGTGTGTAATATGTAATTATACCTATCATCTATCAAAATAATTTTATTCAGCAGAAAATCTCAAGATAATTCTTAAGGTTTATATAAGTCTTATAAAAATCCTAAACTTAATATTTGTTTCTGTTGCTGTCATATTCAATAATGGCACAGAACTGTTTGAGTTCTTGCCTCTATATCGCAGGCTTCATCCAAGATGGTAAGGGCAGCCATGGCAACAGATTTGCTCTGGTCATACAGCTGCGTCACTAGAAGCTCTAAGCCCCATGTGTTGAAACCCTGCATCCCAGAACGAAGAAGCACACGCAGAAGTCTTGTGGCATACAGGCGGCAGTTCTACAAAAAAATCAATGTCAGACATGCTTATTTGTCAAGCTTTCTTTAAATGGTGAAGGGAAAATCAATTTTCAGCCTATCCAGATTCATTATCTGACAGCTTTAAAAAATCCTGCAGCTTAATCTTTCACCTTTCTGATCCACGTTCCCATATATTTTCACCACTTTCACTACCAATATGTGAAAATTTTTTTTTTTTAATTTTACTGATAGCAAAATATCCAAAGCTGTATGCGTTTAAATAAAAGAAGTGAGGTAAACACAACAGAATAAAATAAAACACAGTGCTTGCCTCAGGTGTAGATGTCAGAGCTTTGGACAACACAGCCTGTGCTGAACCATGACAACTGTAGCTGAGAGAAGACACTATCAGCTTGACATACATCTCCTGTGCCATGGGCGACATGATCTCCAGCAGACTGAAACGAAATTGGGAGGGAGCTGTTCTCTGTTTCTGAAATAATCTTTTATATGAATAAGAAAGAGTGAAGGAGTACAGGGAGGGTGTGTGCCGACAACATCCTCATTCCTATAATATTTCCTACGTCAGGTATCAGCTGACTAACAAGTATGATGGTTCTTTTCCATCTTAATGAGGCCTCTTCCAGCATACAGATCTTCTCTCAGGCAAAACAAAAAAAAAAAAAAGAAGAGAGAATGATGAAAGACCTTTGCTGTAAAAAAAAAAAAAAGAGAAAAAATTGATGTCAATAGACAGAAGTGAACCAGTATGTGAGAGCTGGGAGTTCTTCCAAATGGCCACAAACTGTATGGATGGTTAGTGTTTAAATTTGTGCCAGCAAATAGGCTCTATGACAGTGAAATACACTGTACAGAGTTTCTCTCTCTAGACCCTGCTTGCCAATAAGGAGAGGAGAATCCAAGTATCTGAGAACATAAAACCAATGACTGTACAAAATATGGTCACCACACTCATAGAAAACCAGGAACCCCTAGTTGCAAGTGTCAAGTGGGTTAAGCTGGTCTGGTCTGGTCATGTGATCAGGCACAACACTGTCGAAAAAAGATACCTTGGAGGGCGATCCCAGTGGCCAGAGAAAGATCTGGCTTATGAACATGAAGGAGTAGGCAGGATGCTCTGTGCAAGACCTGCTCACTATCACCCAAGACAGACTTAGCAGCAGGCCTTGTCAGCTGCCGTCTATCCATGCTCTCCCCAGTGATTGGTTCCAATCAAGGGACGAAGGAATGAATGACTCTAAATACACTGTTATACTTTTGTAGATAACAATGGAAGAAGTCATCCATTACCTCTGAAAGACTCCTGTCTTTTCCAAGTGGACTGTACCATTCCTGGTAGTAGAAAAGCATCCCAAAAAGAGAAAGTAGTACTGGCTAAGGGTGTCATAGATGCTGTTTGCTCCAAACACTGACTCTGGTACAGCTCGTTGGGTTGATACCTAAGAAAAGTCAAACCAACAGCACTTCACTATTGGCATTGTTGTTCTTTAACATATCCATTCACAATGCAACCACAGATAAGTTACTCTTGTTTGAAACAAACATGAATTAAATTTTTTTTAAATGATTACACAAAACAGGAGTCCAGGAAGTTTATATGGAATAACCAAAGCAGATTAATTCATCTTAAATTCTACTGATGTTCTACATCATCTTCTAACAACAGAGAAAAAAAAAATTAGAGTCAACCCTTAGCATTCATGGGTTTCTATAGCATGGGTTTCACAAACGCTGTTTTGCTAATTGTAGCTTTGCCTTCAATGTTTCAATAGGAAAATCACAGACATCTGGATACTTGAAATCGTAAAATATCTATTTCATCATACATAGCGTATGGTTTATTTTTTGACAGTTAAATAGGGTTTGAAGTATTAAGATTCAAGCTCTGGATAGGGTAGAGAGAATTCAAGTTATTCATGGATATTTCACATTTGCAGGGTCCAGAATCCTTCAACTCTTTAAATACTAAAGGTCAATTGCAGATTCATTCATACACAATCCCATGTTTTTAATAGGCTGATGTCACACTCTGACAGTGTCAAGACAGTACATCAATGTCAGAATTGACACACAAGCTAGCTGGCAAATGTAATTCATTCTTCAAAATGTGCTGCTTGCAAGTCAAGTTACCTCTGTCAAGCATTGGGCAATGTCTATCAAAAGTTCTGTGATCATCTTTTGGGTCTCCTCCTGAAACAGAGTGCATTGGATCCACTGTGGCATCATCACCAGGTGACCTATTCAAAAAAGTGTCTCTACTGCTATTTCCAGTGACACCATCAGTATATGGTGCTACTATCATTATTATATGGCATTATCACTATATGACATCATCACTACATTAAATAAGTCGTTAACTACTTCAGGATTTACTGGTGGGTCATTTTTTTCTATTTTATTTCATCAGGTATTTTTGTTCTTATAATATGTTCCAATCTTACCACTATGATGTACACTCAGAGTCATTCCGGTCTACTGTGAACATGAAAGCAGAAGGTAGTGAATGAATTCAGCAGATAATAATTTAACTAAAACCCAAAGTATATCTCAAGCCAGGTACCCAGAAGAATGGTGCAGACAGAAACGTTAATAAAAAATGACAAGGGAGAACACTGCCCCACAATCAAGAATCCTGTTTTAAAAAAAAAAAAAAAAAGGCAAGAAACCTGCCTTTTTTTTTTGTTTTGTTTTGTCAAATGTGACATTTTACTTTTCCAATTCTTCCACAGGTAGAAACACTGGAAATAATACGGGTGCACATCATAAAGCGGTAGTGGAAAAAACTCAAAGATTTATAAATAGTGCTAAAAATTGATTGGATATGAGGTGTCACACATGCAGCTTAGCAACTAGTTTGTTTTTGCCTTTTTGTTGGGGTTTTTTTTTTTTTGGGGGGGTTAATTGGTTCTAGTCAGGTAGGAAGGAACTATGCAACTGCACGACCAAATATATGCACAAACCTGTGACACACTGACAAGGAACTCAACAAAGTAGCAGCCCACAAGACATATTTTATGGCCCAGTTCAGAATTGATTTTCATGTGAGAAAACAAATGGTTGGTGGGCTTGAAGAAGAAAAGTAACCGCCGCAAAAATCTGAAAAATAACAGAGTATCAACCTAACATTATTATAGCCTGTGTTTATGAACATAGTATGGGGGGAAAAAAAGCAGTTGTCAACCAGGAAAGTTGAACATGAATTCAACCATAGTTGGTCTTTTTATATCAGAAACAAGAGAGAGAGAAAAATGTTTTAAAATAAGAACTTAGTTTAGATGATACAGAAATAATTTAAAACTGAAAACTTCCACCTTAAATGATTACCAGTCAATTATTAATGGTATTAGAATGTTCTTAAGCATTTATTTTGCAATATACTTTTTGGGCTCTTCTTGCACTTTTATTAATTGTCTGTAGCTGTTTAGGTAGATCTACTCTAAAAAAAAAATTATAACAAATATACAACTGAACAATCAACTAAAAATGTTCTCTCTCACAAATACACATATACCTTAAATAATAGTTTAAAGTCAAAAGCGACACATGAAAGTCAAAAGAGACCTCTTGATTCTACCCACACCATGGTGGGAAGAATGCATGGTTGCTATGGTTTACTTTATCAGATAAGAAGAAAGATAACTGCAAAAAAAACACAAAACCAATAATGAATACCACTAGGGACTGAGACTTAAAAAAGAAATCTCAGAAATGCACAGTACATTCATGCACATATTTCCCCATGAGCAAATTTTGTTTCAGACATAAGTACGCCACGTCCCAATATCTTACCTGACATAAGTCTGGTCCTCAAGCTTTCTCAATCTTTCATCTGGCCACTACAAGTATGGAAAAAGTATCATGTGAATAGTTTTTACAAGAGTTTCTAGGGGAATAACAGCATACATCAATGTAACAGTGAACAAAAAAGAACAGTAACATTTGAGATTATGATAAAAATAGCTCAAAAAACTTGCTTACAACCTTATTAAAAAGCTCCCTATTTCACAAAATATAAGCCATGGATAAATGTCCAAGGTTGTCTAAGTCAGAGATAATTTCTACAGTTGGAGTCATGGATCAACCAGTACTTTTGCCATGTAAATCTGTATGTGCACACACAAACACATTCTGTATAATGTGTCATTCATTTCCAAAGGTCACCATGAATGGTTGTGCATCAAATTTACTTACGAACATATTTTAAAGTCAACATCAGTAAAAGTTTGTATCGGACTTTGTCCCTCTTTTTTCCTGGCTAACATCATACATGTATTCATATACAAATATATAGACAAGGGCAGAATGAAGAAACTACATCATATCATTAAAACACAGCATACAATAATGGCAGAATGAAGAAAGCCCACCATACCTTAAGAATACAACATATCAGATCCCACTGCCACTTGGCGTTTTCTTTTGTCTGTAACACCAAACTGTCTCGCAGAACGCGCTGTATGTGCTCATCATTTTGCATCTGGATGTGGAAATTCAAGTTATACAGACAGCTACCACAACAACATAAAACTTAGAATATACCCAAAGCATATGCAGGACAGACCCTGTAGTGGCAGGCGGGTCATCATGTCTATAGCACAGCAAGTGAAAGGCAGAGCCCTATCATCTTCTTCTGCTGACTTTCATCCTTTCCTAATAGATTACATATTATTTTACTACTGGATGGACAGAGGTCATTTTATAATGACAGTCCCAGCATCATCTTGTGACTAGTGACCTTTTGCAGTGTTAAGCAAACTACATTATTATAAAGATTACTAACTAACGTGTCAAGTTCATGTAGAATTAAGACAATTTCTAACTGCCTTTTTAGTGATTGGTCAATCAATCTGGAAACAATCAAAAGTGGGAACATTTTCTGAATAAGTGAAGTCTCTAAAACATTTTATAAGCAAAGTAATTTCCATAATTCCAAAAGAGTGAAGAAGATTTTTTCAAATATGCTCTAATAATCTAGGAAAGAAGCAATTACTGACCTGAAAAAGGTCAAAAGCAAAATAAGATAGCTCTCAGCTTACTTTTTTAAAGTAGTATTCTGACAGTTTTTCCCTTTGCAGGTGCCAGCGACGACTGGAGATCTCCATAAACTTGCCAGAAAAATGAAGCAACTGGTCTAGAAAAAGGCTACAGGGCACAAACCCTCGTTTCTTCATGGTGTGAAATGAGCTGAGATGTTGCATGGCCACAGAAGCTCGTCTACAAAAATATTTAAAATAAGTTAAGTAAAAATTTTTTTTTAAAGTTAAGCTTTTATAAGCTTCTAAATTCCAAAAAGCCAATGAGTTATTAAAAGTTTCAAACACTAATTTATGCATTGCCAAAGAGCAAACTATTTTTTAATGATAATAAGTTGCCATCCCTTCAACCCAGTACCAGTTGTCATAGATTTTAAAAGCTTGCAACTGCTACTTTTTCAACAGATTATTAACAGACCAGAATCTATTTACAAATTCATGCAACTGCAATGAATTAAAAAGACAAAAAAATTGTAAGAAATAAAAATTTTAAACAAAACCCTGCTTACTGTTGCTTGATGTCAGAGGTGTTGTGCATAGAAGCCAGGGACAGGAGAGAAGGCAGACAGTGACTGTGACTGCAGCACTCGGATGGCAGTAATGCATTGGCCTGCACATAGCAGAAGAGCCAACATGCACACAAAAAATATCACCACCACCACCACCACCACCAAAATGACCACCAACATAGACTGGCAGACAGTGAAGTAATATTTTGCATTTCAAGTAAAATTTTGAATGCCAAAAGACAATGGGAACTTCCTTGTAATCTTACAGACCAGGGTCAGTTTATCTATTGCATTGTCAGAAAAGTGATGAAGCTGCCATAAATATCTCTTACCACTCATAAATGGTCTTTTGACGATCAGACTGTGCTCCATTACTAGCTATGACTATGTTCTTTTGATGATCATGCATATATATGCACTTATGTACATGCATAAATCCCAAACATAAAAAAAATCTTTTGAAGTGAAGTTTCACATTTTAACATTATTTTCCTCCTTTTGGCATGACTTAGCTCAACACTATCACATCTTCTTCGAGAGGCAGTAGCCATTATCACAAGGAACTTTATCAACTTTTCTCAACTGTTCCTATTACTTCACAAGACTTTGCTCAGTTCAGAAAGAACAATGCCACAAAACACCTCTCAAGCTACTTACCACATACAGCAGTTCACCCAAGAGAATGACTGCTCGCACAAATAGAGCTCCCTCACTTGTTGTGATCACTTCTATCAATGCCTGCAACATTACACAAAAATTCTAGTGATGCTTCTGCTTACTTATGATACCAATAAACATTAGCTTCCCTAATACAAAAAGAAATGGTGACAAATATTTAGTGTCATCAGAGAGTGATGTTCTTTTCATTTTTCTTTCTATGTGTTGATCTGCTTTGTCATGGACAGATGACATGGCATGCCTGTTTTAATGCATTTGAAAAGTTGTGTGACTGCACCAGCATGTTGCAGACAGGGGTGGGGAAATTGCGTTTTAAGCTAGGCCAGCAACTAAGGCTATAGCATGGCTTTTGCTAAGCAAGAAAGTACACTGACTCCACTTCATACCTCTAGTACTCCAGCACTGATCCAGGCACTCAATAGAAGAGCGAGGTGGTTGTCTATCAGATTAGGTCTGAAATAAAATCATACCAGACACTAAGAACTTGTGGACAGCAGAGAAATGTCTGTAGGCAAAAAAAGAAAAATCCTCTTTTTTTTCATTTTAAACAAGTTTACACTACTGACCTGGTAGCTGCACAATGAGGCAGAAGTGATCGACCTTCCTCTGCCACAAAACCTTCAGACAGTTTCCAAGAATCTTTCATTTCACATGGGTCTGAAAAAGACAAATATCTTCAGGACATGCTTCAATCTCATTTTCTTGCTTATCCCTTAGAATCCTACAGAACTGCATAGCTAATACCACCACAGCTAACACAATGGTGAAAAACACACACACGTGCACAAGAACAAGTATTTTACTCATAGAAAAGAGCATGATGCTGAATTGCATGTAATCCACAAATGACTAAAAGGCTACTTTCTTGAGACTAAGTACAAGTATGAACAATTATTAATGCAACAAGACATAGGACAGGAACATAAGATGTATAACATTTGTGTTAGAAATATTCTTTGCAAATCCAAGATGGAATTTCTGCCTTATAAGAATCATACAAATATGACTGTGCACTCACCTACACTCAGCAAGGCTGCATGAAAGTCATCTGTCCAGTCCGGAAGTGGCAAGCGAAACAAATCTGATATTAATTCCAGAATATATTTCTGAAATTTAAAAAAAAACAGTAAATCAATTAAGCACATCAAATCCATAATCATAACCAACAGTCACAAATTTAAACATTTCAAAATCATTCTTAGTGCCATTCACCTTTCAGCCAACAATACACCACCACTGTGACATTTCCAAGCAAATATGAAATAGCTAAACTAGTGAGTTTTCCAAGCCTTAAATTCTCTATTAAAGCAAAGCCTTTATCACAAAGAAAACTCAGGTATTTAGTTTAAAAAGAACAGTTAACTCTGACATGCATCTAACAGGAAAAACTGCAGCAAAAATTATCAATAAACATTTTGCACAGACATTGGTCTTTGACTGCATTTTCAGCCACCACTAACAAAAAAGGGAAAGAGTACAAGGGTAAAAATAGCTTACAAAACTAAAACACTGCAATAGGAAACATAAGTGCATTGGTTGTAGATGAAAGATGAAGTCATATTGATTAATCAACAAAGTTATGCTTATGTATCAATGAAGAACTGTACCACATGCTTTTAAGTCAATTTGCAATTGTAATTTGAAAATGTATTTATGCTCCGTACTTATTACTGTACTCACCCTTATCTCGATATATGGTAAATAAAGAATTCCAATCAAAGACTGCAAACCTGATCCTTCAGGGTGGCACAAGCGTATAAGGCCTGGAACCCATTTAATTAACAGATCAGAAATAGAACAGATATGAAATATTGGGAAGGCATAACATTGTTTAATGATTATCTCCTTTATTTCATTAATCTGCTAAAAAAAAAAAAAGTGGCTGCTTTTTTTTTTTAAAAATTGGGGCTAGTTCAGTACAAAGATGCTGCTTTGCATACCTGGCCAAGATTGCATCAATGTGATGGCAGCCATTTTGCTGGCAATGAACCTCGTTTCGCGGTCATCACTGGCTCACAACAGACAAAAAAAAATATTAAAAGTATGCCTCATTCAATTCTCTTTCTTTGATAATATTTACCATAACCATAGTTGTTGCCAAGGTCTTTATTTCAGCAACAGACTCTGATCATTAAGCACACACAAAAGGTTATCTGTAACAATACAGAGGAAAAAGTGGTATTACCTTCTAGTTTGATCAGATGACTCACCACTGTAGCGAAAATGGCTATCTGTTAGTGGTGCCAGAAGTTGCTAAACAAACAAGAAACATTTAAAGAGGATTGAAAATACTTTGAAACCATATCAATCACAAAAAGGAACTAAACTATTTTATTGGAAAACATCCTAACAACTGCTGACTGATGATGAGTTTGGAAAAGACATCAACTATTATATCTAACACACAACCCCTCAACCATCAACATCCAAAATAACCAGAAGTCGAATCATAACATCAATGAAATATTAGGATAATTAACACATGCTTTCAGGACTCCCCATCAGCTTTAGCCAAAAATAAAGAACAAAAAAAAAGGGGGGGGGAGAGAATACTACAGTCATTTACAAGTTTTAGCTGGAAAGATTGAAAACAGTTGACTACTTCCATAATAAGCACCTCACTGTCAAGGTTTTCTGGTATCTTTCTTGAGAAGCAGATAGCCGATAGGTTAAAGAACTGGAGCTTGTACCAAAAGGCACTCCAGTCGCTCCCGTGTGACAGTAAACTTCCCCCAGTCAACCCAGCTGTTAGGAATGGATATCTGACTCCACAGAGGGTTAGAAAAGGTATGGTAGCAAGGGAGAGGAGATGGGCCTCTAGAAAAGTGACATGTCTATAACAAACTACTCTCTAACAACCTCAAAAAGGTTAGGAAATATGTACCTTTTATCTTTCTTGTTGTATAAACTGCTTACCTCCAGATCAGTGTTGGCTCGAATGTACACACGGCTGCGAGGATGATTCATAAGATAGAGAACAGTGCAGGTCAAGGACTCATTAAGACGTGGAAACTGATGACAATCTAGAATGTTCCATAGTAACGTGCTGATCCCACCACACTTTGATACCAGATCCACATTGCGGAAAGCTGTTGGAAATATTTTATGGCTCCATCTGTAAATTAGTAATCCTCTGTGTGCTTCTCTGAAGCTTTTATCAGCTCAAATTATGCTTAACAAGATCATAATGAAAGTGCTACTCTCTTGATTTAAAAATATGCACATTATGCAAGCACTATTTCATTTATTCAGTGAAAAGAAACATATCAACAGATGAAAATCTTGTCAGAGCAAAATCTAAAGGATTCAAATAACAGCATGCCATGTTAAAGAACCAGAAACTCTGAACACTCTGAAAATATTACTGGTAGTGAAGATAGTAAAGTGCTGGACAGAAGAGAGTATCACCCACCTTTAGAGTGCTTTGACTGCACAGACAGGCAGGTTTTTTATAATTCCAGTGACAACCTAGATGACTTGGCTGATGTTGTGTCTTCCTACATTACTTTCTGTGTTGACACAGTCATACCTTCCAAAGAAGGTATGTTGTCATCTTTCCTAATACAGTCGGACCTCAATAAGTTGAACTCAAAGGGACGCGAAAAAAAAATTCGACTTACGGAGTTTTCGAGTTAGGGAAAATGGTGTAATAGGCGCAGGTATTTGGCCGTGAACTAACAATTAATATGATATAGGGAGGTTTTCGACTTAGGGAAGGTCGACTTATCGAGGTCCGATATTAAACCATGACTAACGAAGGAACTGAAATCGGTACTGAACAATATGAAAAGTATATTTTATGCTGGAACTGTACATGAACAAAAACAAATTTCACACATTGTGCCTGTCCAAAACATCACTAGGCCCAGTCAACCCAACGATTTTGGACCAGTCACTCTCATATCAATTATCATGAAATCACTTGTGAAAATTGTAAGGAACAAGGTTAAGACTGCTGTTGCGCAATATCTTGAATGGCTGGAGTTTGTCTGAAGAGATGGAAGAGGTGTTGAATTAGTTAAACTGTTTATACTAAATACACTGAATAAACATCTGCATAAACCCAGAGTTTATGCCAGGCTTCTCTTTACTGATTTTTCTTCTGCTTTTAACACTGCAACCTCGCTTGTTGGCAGAGTCTAGTTTCAGACTTCCATCTATCCCACCAACTAACTCTCTGAATCCTGGACTTTTTAACAAACAGGCGGCAGAGTTTCCATCAACAGTCTTCTCTCTGATCCTGTTATGACCTTTACAGGTTCCCCTCAAGGCTGCTGCTTGTCTCCACTGCTGTTTATACTGTATACTAATAGTTGCTGAAGCACTACGAACAGGAACTTTCTTACAAAATTTTCTGATAACTCTGCCTTGCTGTCACTTTTATATGATAGTGAACATGTTTACAGTGGTACTCTTCCTGACTATGTACACTGGTGTGATGAGCAGGTGCTTGCGTGAATGCCTCAAAGTCTAAGAAAATGATCTTCAACTTTCAGATGAACAAGACTAAGGCAGTCGTCAGTACTATCCATGACGATACCATTGAGATAGTCAACTCATAAATTATTTAGGTAACAAGCTTAAATGGGACATCAACACCGACACAATCCTCCATAAGAGTCAACAATGGTTGTACCTCCTATGGAAACTCAAATCTTTCTCTGTCAGCTGTCATCCTCACTCGGTTCTATCGGTCCTTCGTTGAAAGTCTCATCATTTTTTCTTTCATCTCTTGGTTTAACAGCCTCTCCCTAGGGAACAAGAACAGTCTTGTCTTCCTTGTTGTATGTGTTCCAAGATCACCGGAATCAGGCAAAGGGACTTTTGAAATCAACAAATCCTTAAGAAGGCATCCTGCATCCTTTTTCTAATCATGTATTGGCATGTGAGTTTTCACTCTTGCAGTCTGGCAGTACTTGATATCTGTCTGCAGGACCAAACTTCATCACAATTCATTTATTCCACATGCCATTTACTTGATAAACTCTACTGGTCGTGATCTTGTACTAGCCTGAGGTGACCTAAGGTCACCAACTGCAGTTGCCGGGAATGTGTCAGAGAGAGAAATTATTTCAACATATGTATGTTGCTAGTATGAGTATTATCTGAAATTGCCCTTGTGGATAAATAAAATTGTATTGTACACTGTAAAAGATGGAACACAGACATGACCTTTAAAACAATGGGGATAAAAATAAACTGATGAGGATTGCTAGAAATGTACCTACCTATCTCGCAGAGTGTTGCCAAACACACCCTGACAAACTGGTCCCTCTCACTAGCACCATTGTTACCAATAGCAACAATGGAAAAAAGCAAGGAACGAGGCAGTTTTTCAGGTGCAACAGTGTTCAACTGCCGTATCAGCTTGATGGCATGAATGCGTTCAATCTCGTTGTCAAGGCAGACATCTAGACTCCTGCAAACCAAAAATCTGTACTAAAGGATCAGTTGTGTGGTGTCCTAAATAGCAAAGTTACAATCTTATAGCATTTTCTTTTCTCTTCTCTTTCTTCATCCAATTTATGACAGATATTTTGAAAGACTATACTAAGGGACATTTAAACATTCACCCATCTTCAACTGATTACCTCAATATAACCACATTCAACAAAATTAGTTCTCAAACAATCTCTTAAGAGCTAAACAAACTTATTCACATGCAATAAGTTAAGACGTGATAATTTTAGTAAATGTGAATCACAAATTCATTTCAGCAGTTTCAGTGCTTGCTGCTAGCTGTGCTGTTAAAGAAAAAAAAAAGCCTCACCTCATAACCAAATAGTCCATACGCAATGCTAGAAAGGAGCTGAGCATGTCATCTGCCTGTAGCAAGTGCCGCAACACCCGTAAAGTGGCTGCTCGGACTTCTTTTGCCTCATGCAGCAAACCAATCTGAAGACTTATCGACAAATTGAAAGCATCAAGACCAGTTGTGTGTACTTGCTTTTTTTTAAATTTTCATTTTCTTGTCAAGAAGTGTAAATTCCAACCAGCAACATTCAAATTTAGGAAACATGATGATTAACTAGTTGAAATCTTTAGTTTGTAATTGTATTAGATCAATATAGTTACCTGCTTCACCAAGAAAGAATACAAAAATTGCAACACTCTCAAGCATGGAAATAAACTACGGCTACAAAGTCATGTTAGTGTGGTGTGACAATATTCTGAGTACAAGTAGGCAATCATGAATTATGGTGTTCCGATTTCTACTGGCTTCAGTTAGCATGCTATTAAACAGAAGTATTTCAGTGTATTTACCAAGCTAGGATCTCTATGCTGCCAACTCCAAGTCCCCGCTCCTCTGCCTGTTTGTGAATGAGTTTTACAAAACTGTTCAAGTACGCAAGCTTTCGAGCTTTGCTGACACCATGTTGCACCACCACATGAGTCAGGATCTCTTTCACATTTTCTGCAGGGTCTAATGCGAAAAGTGCAAGACAGTGAGTAACACCAATAAGCTCTAGAAAATAGATTTCAAAGTTCAAAAATTAACTTCAAACTCTTTAATTCCTGCACCCCCTTAAAAAACACAAAAGAATCAACTCAAATACCTTTATACCTTTGCTTGTGCATTTTACCCTCAAGTCTCTTCCAGTCTTGTTTTACAGGGTTGGCTGCTTTGCCATGATATATGGCCTTAGTTGCTGGCTTGGCATAAAACACCAATATCTCTCCCTGCCCATCCACTCGTTAAGTGTAGCATACCCTTCTTTATTGCTTTAAGAAATGTGGAACCTACATTAATCTGAATATGGATTGAAGCTTAGGCAAACCAGCCATAATGGAAATTGTTATTCCCCACAACCTGGTGATTAGTGAACTCATCTTTGAAGTAGGTTTCAGGTCAACTAAGGTCTCAGACTGGAAACACCCCTCTCCCACCTACTAAGTAAAACTGTATAACCTATTTGTCTGGAAAGGTAATGGTGCCAAAGGAGACAACATGAACCACTCTGATCACTGTTCCCAAGGCCCTAAAATATGAGTTCTTTCATCACTTTGTTAGTTTTCAACAATGTAAACAATATAGTTTGACTGTGGTTTTTTAATTTTGAGTTTCGTAGTATGGCTGTGGGTTTATTTCATTCTAATTTCTTAATGATTAATTCCGACTTCTAATTCACATGTCGGCTAGAATGTCTGAACTAATCTGAAAAATCGTTAACAACTTCTAAATAAATGAACGGCACTCTAGAATTCTTCGCACCCATCCACTATCGATGTTTTGTTAGATACAGAAAAATAAACAATACAACAAAACTACTTCAATTTAAAAATTATGTGACTTTTTTTTAACTTATTCGTGTGCATTTTGATTCCTTTGTAAAAGAGCAATCCGAAGAAAATGACTGTCACTGATGACTGAAAATATATTAGGAAAAGAGGAAGACCCTCACCTCTATCAAATTTCAATCGCACAACTTCTTCTCCGCTTTCATGCCGTACTGCAATGCAGAGAAAAAAAACCGATTTTAACATCAATGACATTATGTTATAAGAATACATTCGTATGCATTCCGGAAATTACAGATATTTACCTCGAATTCTTCTAACATAACCCCGGCCTTGGTTAGCCACGGCCGCCATGTTTAGAAAACTGCCAAATCGCTTTGAGGTATGTCGCAAAAATGGTAATGTCAACACTTTCTGTTTAGTACGCTATATTACAATAGTTGATTTAATACTGATTCCTTCTGAAAAACTTGAAGACTTCTTTCTTTACTTTTGAGATTCACATTTCGTCTGGTTTGCATCAGCTATGGCGTCTCGTGCAGCAGACGATGTCGAGCCAAAATTCGAAAAAGTTTTGGAAGGATTACAAGGTGCAGAAGGTCCCGTGTTTGATAAAAACGGGAACTTTTTCATGGTAGCACCAGATACAGGGGAGATATATAATGTAAATCTGCAGGAGAAAAGGGTTTGTAAATTTTAATATTTGTTAGAGAAATGTCACTTGTCAAAGTTTCACCACGCCCACACTGCGAGATAAACAAATAGAGAGTTGCAATAGTCGAATCAGGACAATACAAATGCCGATATATAAATCTTGCGCAATTGAAGAAAAATGGATTAAAAAGTAAAGGAATACAATACACAAAATCTTTATTAATCCTTTTCAGGAAATAGTTTGTGTCTGCCAATATATGACATAAAACTTCAACACAGGCTAAACAGAACATAAAGTCTCAACGTTTATTTTGTCGCAAAATTTATAGTCAGTGTTATATAAATACACACATGGAAAGGATACCAAATAGCTTGTAAATCTAAATCTTCATAAATAGTAATCATATATGATATTACCATACAATTTCACAGCTAAGTGATGTGAAATGTATATACTTGGCTTGATGTCAGAATATATTAAAATATACCCATGGTATCAAACAAGATATAAATACATTGTCATTGGGTACATGCACATGTGCACGCACACACAAAATCAATGGCACTATATATTGCTCAGTATGTTGCAGGCAATTCTTCTTTGTAAGCCAAAAATAGAAGATGCAGGCGTTCCAGCAGGATGCCAGTGTGACAAGGAAGGCAACATTTATGTTGCAGACATGCGACTTGGTATTTTGAAGGTCACACAATCTGGATATTTTACACAGGTTGTTAACAGGGTTCTAACATCTCCCATTTCACCACTGAAATTTGTTTTGGGGTGACCCACACACATACTCTCTTCACCTTTTTCTTTCTTCCCATTTGTATATCCATTTTTTTTTCCATTTGCATATCCATTGTTTCTGCTTGGATGTTGTATCCATGTGCCTTTTTCTGTGAGAGGGAGAGAGAGAAGAGAGAAAAAGAAAAGAAAAGAGATAGATAAAGAAACAGTGGTGAATTGGGACTTAAAACAGATTTCTTAAATTAAAAGCTTTTGTCACAAGAATCGTTCATATTGCAATTTTTATTTCACCCTCCAGATTTAGAGAAGCAAATTTTAATATAATTTTAAAATCTATTAGTTTTATGTGCACAATTGCATTCTGTATTATTAGAAATAATTAAATCAGTTTTAAGCTATTCTACATGTTTCACAAGTCCTGTGATTTTTATAGAACAATTACACTTTTTTAACAGCTGGCGAAGATAGACAATGAAGGCAGAATAATGCAAGGATGTAATGACTGCATATTTGATTATGAAGGAAATCTTTGGATCACAGCTCCTGCTGGAGAAATTGCTCCCAGCCAATACAGACGATCAATGGAGGCAAGTAGAGTTGCACAGTTGCAAATATTTACACTTTAAATTTAGTGTTCAAAATCATGCAGATACAAATTCTTTAAAACACATATCAAGTAGCAAGAAGTATAACATTTTATAGCTGGCAAAGAAAATGGCTTCCAACTGTAACATGCAATAATTCTTGTACAGTGATTTTCATACTCTATTTTGGTGGTCTTTTGCATATTTTATGTGCAGGAACCCTTTGGATCTTTATACTGCTTGACAAATGAAGAAGTTATTCGCATTGATACTGGTATTTTCTTTCCCAATGGCATTGCTGTGAAGCACAATGCATCTGGAAAGGCGGAAATGCTTATTGTAGCAGAGACACCAACTAAGCTTCTGTGGGCTTATGACATTGATGGCCCAGGGAGAGTAAAAAACAAGAGAAAGTGGGCAACACTTCCAGGTATATTGCTTGCACATGCATATTGTTACTATTTAAATTATTGTTATAAATTATTGTATTGTAAATTGTGGTTATATAACACTATGTCAGGTGATTGATGACACAAGATTAGACTTTTTGCTAACATGGATGCCAAGAGGTGCTGTTTAATTTTTATAAGAATATGATTTTTATCATGACTATTTGAAATTAAGAAATTCAATATATTTTATAAATTCAAGGACCTTCGTAGATACTTTTTTTTTAAATCTTCCTTTGACATTAATTGACTATAGCAAAGTATAAAATGGCTACCAAATACCAAATAATTAAAATCAGAATTAACAGAAAGGCATCATTTCCAGTACCAAATGACAATTTTCAAAATTTCTGAAGATTAAATGTTGTCAGTTTTGTCTCAGCCTCAAACCTATGAAAATATATCTCCTTGCTGTCAAGCAGCAAATATTTTTCAGGATCAAAAACCACTAAGGAGGTTGCAAGATTTTTTTTTTAAACTAGAAAAGAGTGGAAAGTATAGCATAAAAATCTGAGGGTTAATGGTCTACCGTCAAAAAAAAAAAAACTCATGCAATGCTGCTTCTGTTTTGTTTGCTGTTTTCACTTTTAGGTGAATTGGAGGGAGGGGCAGATGGAATGGACTTTGATGATGCTGGCAGTCTTCTTGTTGCCCACTGGGGGTCAGGGGTCATTGAAGTCTTTCCTCCAGAAGGTGGTACTCCTACAAGGAGAATTAAATGTCCCTTCCAACACCCCAGCAATCTACATTTCAAACCCAATTCAAACATAGTCTATGTGACAGAACACGACTTCCATGGTTTATGGAAGTTTGATTGGTTGACTTGTGGACAAAAACAGTTTTGTGAAACATAGTGTCCCATGCTTATTGAAATAATGGCTTTTGACTAAGAAAAAAGTGCATCTAAAGATCATTAGTGCTAGACTTATGAGAGTGGTAGCCAATCACATTTCACAGATCTTTAACGTTCTATAGGTGGTGGGTTAACACACACACACAAAATCCAGGATTCTTGACTTGTTCTGATTCGGAATTAGTTAAATAGGGTGGATTCTCCCTTCACCCACTCCTCCATTTCTTCTCAAAAATAAGTCCTCAGAGCCATAGATTAATCAAACAAGACCAGTCCTTTTTAAACTGAGGCAGACCTGGCATTCAGAAGAAATGAAATTCCTTTAATAATTCTTCTAAAATGCTGTCTAATCCTCTTTTAACTAGCATAAGCACTTTATACGTTGGCTGATCATCAGCATGTCAGTATGTGCTGAGTGCATGAATTTTGCAGTATTTGGTGCTTTACATTCCATTTTATATAGCTTTATGATTTTTAGGTTTCAATATATGAATTTGTGTAATTTGGAAAGAATGATTTTGAAATCAGAATTACAGATTATATAGATATATTGATAAATAAAATTTATTTTATGCCAGTACGTTTAGGTTGGGTAGTCTATTTTCGCTACATGTGTAGAACGAATCCTGTTATTTCATTCACTCGCATATCTCTGAGCTAAAGCCTTTGTGCAATAGACACATGCCCACCAAGAATAAACTGCATATTTTTTTATTAGCCACATACAGGTATAGTACTTCATACTCACATCTTGTCAGCAAAGTCTTTTTTTCAAGGACAAGCATTTTTTTTCTAAGACAAGGAAACTCAATGAAACCAGCATCCATGAAAACTAATGACCCTCAACTGCTTTTTGCAAGGCTTCATAGCATTCAAGTGCAATCTGAGCCTCTGCTTTTGCTCTGTCAGAAGATGCTGCACTCAAATCATGCTGAGCTTTAGTAACACCTTCACGGATGGCCTGTAAAGTACAAATGCAACCAGTTAGCTTCTTAATCACAATCCCAGATCTTTGAACAAGAAAACTGAGTAAATCAAGGGCAGGCACTTTGTCTTAATAGTTATGAAGTGGTGTCCAGAAAACGCTTTACCCCAATGCTTTGTCATTGCATCATAATTACAGCCTCAGGGGTCAAATAAAGAAGGGTAATTATTTTACAATTTGAAAAAAAAATTATCACAAAATTATCATTATCATGAAAACAAATTTAGACATTTTACTCATGCTTGCAGTAAGCTGGCTGTATTCTTAACCTAAAAAATTATCTGTTGAGTGCAGGATGTTCAAATCCAGAAAAAAACACCTTATAGTGTATCATGAGAGAGAGATGCTAAAAAATCATCTTGCATTTTTATGTTTTGTAATGTCAATTCTAAGATTAAAAGAAAATTTAAAAAAACCATAAAAGTTCAGATTTGGTATCTGAACAAATAAATTTCACTTCAAGAAGGAAACTTGGTTAGGATATATGTGAAGACTGCTGAAATGTCACCTGAGCATCAAGACGATCTAGAGGGTGAGCTTCCTCAGCTAGTACTTGTACTGACGAGTCATCATTAATGGAGATTGATCCACTGCTTACTGAAGAAAGAAAGCCAAGGGGTATCAGGACTTACTTTGCATGATTTGTACATTATATAAATAACAGCATGTACAAGGGGGTTAATTGGTTTTTTACGCTGTGTCAGCAACTAAGGCTATATTACGGCAAGCAGCCAGCCCTGTAAACAGACGCCACGTGCAGAGAAAGAACAGCGTGCCCGAGACGAGAAATGAACTCAGGGCAGCCAACCTTCACTGTATTGGTGACAGGCGCTAACCGTTGCGCCACCGGACCGCTCAACAGCATGTACAAACTACTATAACAAAAAGCAAATGTGTAAATAAATGCAAGTTAGACATGACTTTTATTTCACTTTAATGAAACATTGAGTTTCTGAGTAAACATTTAAATTCTTGTGATCTCTTTTGCATACATAAATTAATTTGATGATAGTGGTACATACCAAAGAATTTTTTATTGGATCCATCTTGTTCAAACACAGTCACAACTCCTGGCTTCAGCACAGCTAAGGAAGGAACATGGTTTGGAAGGATACCAAAGCTACCACTGAACGATGGCACATCAACTTGCTTGACATTGGCACTGGCGTAATAAACCTGTGAACAAATACACACTTCACATGCACTTGTCATGTTCATAAAAAGAAATAGCTAACTAAAAACATCTAACTACCAAAACCCTTATTTATTAGGACCGATGGGGCTTGGACATTTTTGCCCCAAAACCATATCACCTCACCACCTGTGACAAATTCCCAGCCATGACCACATCATCCTAAAACTAAAAAATGAATCAATCACCAATGACAGTAGTAACTATTAAAGTTATATATTACCAACAGAGCTATATGTTGTTCAAACACTATGCACAAATTTACATTTAGTAACAGATAGCAAAGAAAACATTATTCTGCAGTGGCAATGCCATCATACTTTTTACACAGAACTTAATCTATCTGATGAGTGCAATAGCTGAAAATTTACCAAGATTTAGGTGCAAGAATATCAGATGTGCACTGAAAGTGTGAACTGTGAGGCAGATAGACTTTGGATTACTGTTTCTGTAATATTTTTTATTCTTCTATTTTTATCACACGCAGCGATATTGTTGTCACCGTGCTGTACATTTTCTTTATTTTGTCTATGCACATTGACGCATGCACAGACACATACAGAGATGTATGAAGATGGGTGAGATCTGTATGCAGATCAATTTCCTACTTTATGAATACAACTTATCAAGATTCTTTTGAAGTGGGGTTTACACCCTATTACATTAGTGTCCGTACACTATGATGTGTTTTGGGCTAAATGAATGCCAGCAGTGACATCTGCCTGAAGCTGACCAAACATTTGACTGTAAATTTGAAATGAGCCTCTAAATTAAAGTATAAACCAAAACAAAAGTCTACTTAACAAAAGTATTATTAAAGAGAAATAACGTTCATGCACAACTGGAAAATAAATTACCTGCATGTACATTTCAAAGCAGCCATTTGTTTAGCCAGATGTTGGCTGAACCTGTTTACATGGGTTTGTTGGAAATAGGGGGGTTGCTTGCATTTGTATAGTGTTCAAACAACGTATCAGTAATACATATAGTCTTGTCAGCAGTAATTGATTCGTCTTTTGAGCCTGGGTCACTTCTGCTTTCAGTGTTGGGACAATGTGGTCTTATGTGGAACGAAATGGTAATGGCTGGGTCGATTTGATTCAGGCTGTGTGGTAAAATAACCGGTGACCAGACTAACGGAGGAAAATAAATAAATATGAATAATGCATATTTATAATAGTAACGTTTTTCTAAAAATTACAAATCTAAATATTTGGAGTCAATGTGTACAACATACACGACTATGATACTAGAAACTACTATGCATCATTGCTTCACTGTGGTAGCTAGAAGTCGACTATTTAATAACAATTTATAAATTTTGTCGAAATCCACAATATTTAGAAATCATGAGGGTCCTGTTTGACTCCGTTCATGTCCCATTTGAGAGGTCATACTAACAACATACCCATAGAGTAGTGAAAGGAGAGGCATCAGCGCATAAGATATTGACTTACGTCTGTTGGGGAAGCAAGTGTAAAGGCCATATCGGCATATCCTCTCTGTTGAGGGATAAGAATTCTTGAGCACTGTCGTGCCAGAGCAGATACCCTCATGCCACTTCTCATCAAGCCTGCCATTGTGCTAACAAGATGGCGGTACTCCAAGGACGAAAGGGGAAGCTAATCCATTAGGTCTGCAAATAGGGTGTGCATGCCGTTCTATAAAATATATATAATAATTAATGATAGAGGCACATACTACTAGCAGTATATACATCTGAGCATTGTTCGTCACACGAAGGTCATTTAGAAATTATATTAACTTTTTATAAGGGAAAGTCGCTGCGTGGATGTGTATAGGTGGACTGCTGTCTGTCTGCCAAGACTAACGCCTCTTGCCAAGTTCTCCGCTGTTAGTCCCGGCGAGCCGAAACAAAGAATGTGACTAAACCGGAAGCTTTGTAGCCTAATCCCTCATATTAGTAGTTAATCTGAAATTGTGAGTAAACTGGAAACTTTGTAGTGTAATCCCTCGTTTTAGGAGTTATAACTGAAAAAAAAATCCTCAGCCAGCACTCCAGTAATATAAGTTCGTGCTATTATCAACAAATCATCACTTGCCAAGTACCTGTCTTTTACTACTGCTTTATCGTTCCCACATACATCTTTTTAATGTGTGCAAGTCTCTTGTTCGGCTCCCTATTGCTCGATACGTCTGTTCTGCATCTAAAGACTCCCTCCGAGTGCCAAGAAAAAACTCACAGTCCTTATATACCTTTTTCTCGGAATTTCATGATCTTCTGAACTATAGCAATGCACTCAGTGGACCTGCAGTACGTGCTTCTTGGAGATATTATTGTCCATTTTGACAACAAGTCTCATCCTGATACAGTAAAAATTGTTGCATACTTTTCGTCTCGTCATTACAAGAAATCACATATCTTAGACTGGGTCATGCATCGACCTGATGATCAATTATTGCAATCGGTTGATGTTTCTCAGACGCTCACACATCTGATCATTATAATGCTCATAGTGCATATTGATAGAACTCAATCGCATTTGCCCATGGCTGGTGCCAGTTTCTTGTACAACTAATTGTCGGTTGTGTTTGCGCACGTGGGTGAGTGTCAGTGTGTACGCGTGCTGATGTGCGAATAGGCGGGTGATTGGGCATGTGAGAGGGTGAAAGACGGGTGAAGCGAGCCTGAAGTGACCCCTTTCCCCTCGGGCGAGTTAGGCCATCCTTTTCCCGTCATCGGTCCACTATGTACACGTCCTTGGTCAGTTAGTTGTCCTTGACCGGTACTTGTCGGGGGAGCATATGGATAGACGCGGCAGCTGATAGGCCCGCCAATCTTGCCTAATATGGGCGTTAGTTAGCAGGTCCTGTACAGGACGCCCAGTCTGTAACTTTCGTAAGTTCTTTCTTTGGCCACGGCGGCGTCGACTATAACTTCCAAGGTGTCTTGAAGGATAGTCTTCGACAAGGTGTCGTGCGGGGTCATTTGGCCCCATTTTACGTCGCCTCACTGTTGAAAGTAGAGGTTCCTGGTGTCTTACGAATGTGGCAATCTTGTTTCCTACAAAGTCGTTGGTTCTATGTTCTTTGTATGAGATCCGGAGTAGCCTTCTCAGGTACTTTTTCTCGAATGCCTGGATTCTTCTTTCCGTTTCGGGGAGCAGACGCCACGTGTTACATCCATCGAGCAGGATCGGCACTACCAGAGATTTGTACAGCTTGTACTTGGTAGTGAACCTTATCCTATGGCTATGCCAGATCCTATCTAGCCATTGTTACTGTAGCGATCCTGATGCGGACATCTCGTCCTTGAAGCTGATTACCTCTTCGAGCTATACCCGTTCATGTGGATCTCTGCTTTGCCGTGCCATTGATCATAACTTTGCTCTTTTTAGTGCTGGCCTTCAGTCCATGTCCATCTGAACTGTCTGTCAGTGTCACAAATCTAGTTTCTTTTTAGTTGGGAGAGGGATGGAAAACTTAGAGGAGATGGAAGGTGCGGAAGGCGATCGAGCGAGCGATCGGTGTCACTGTGTGTGTCTGCGTGCTGAGTCATGAGATGGCCGCGTTTGTAATTAATATTAACAGCTCGAAATGTGAAGGGTAGGGAGAAATGCAAAAGAGTGATTAGTCTCTTCGGTGAGTAAACATCCAGACCCGACTTTGCGTAAGCGTCCTGATCGGGCCAGACTAGAGAAAATTTGTCAAATTTAACCTATTGAGGCAACTCTGTGTCTGTCAATTTTTTTCTTAAAACTGTGGTTTAGTGTTTGTAAATGGAGTCTTTGTTATGAGTGATTTATAGTTTTTTTCTGTATGAGGTTAATAGCTGAAAGTAGGTTTTCGGGCAGACCTGGGCAAAGGCCGCATCCGGTCTCTGACCGGCCTGCCCGTTAGTATATATATACTTTATATACAGTATTGGGTAAAACTGAGTTCACAATATTAGTCCGGCCCTCTAAAACCATCCCATTTTCACATGCGGCCCCTTGGAAAAATTAATTGCCCACCCCTGGGTTAGGGGAATGCTTTTGCGATATCTCGTATTCTAAGGACTATATTAATTAATTTTCTGTCCAGGTTTTACTTTTTATTTCTTCGTCTTGTTATCTGCTTCGTGTTCGTCGGCTGTCGGACTGGATTGTACCGAGCTTCGGAAGGGACGCGGCAGGAGTGGAGATTGTCTTGTTATTTTCAAGCGGAGGCTTCGTGGGGATCTGCGCCGCCGGACATGACTGAACATAAGCCTTTTACCGGCGAGGAAACTGTGCGTTCGGACTAGGTGTTATTTGAGAGAATTAGATTTTCTTGTTTTTTCCTCAGTATAAATGTCTATGTTAATTGCTTGTGGTCGAAAAGTTTTTTAAAATTATTTATCTTTAAATTCCACTGTTGTGTTTTTATAATTTTCTCATGTGAACGTCACAGTAGAGTGCAAGTGACAGTCTGTTGGTGAGGACTTGAAGTTCTTTGTTAGTGCCTGTTAACAGACCTAAGTCATCTGCAAAGTGTAAGTAGCACATCGGTCTTCCACCAATGGAAATGGAAGTATGATGGTCGTGGAGAGCTTTGGTGATGTTCTCCAAGAAGATATTAAACAGCCTGGTGACAGGTACATCCTTGACGTGTATGCCTACTGTGGTTCGAAAGTAAGCTCCGATTATTCAGCATTACTGTACTTGTTGAGCTATTGTATAGTGCTTTGATGACTCTATGTTGAATTTTCGCATTATATGCCATAGCATATTGTGATTGTGCAGTTAAAGTACATTAACAATGATCATGAATATTTAGTACATACTCCTTCCTGATGGAGTTCATGGCATTTACAAAGTGTCTACACACGCAGGAATGAACGAACCTGCAGAAATAAAACTTGTACACCCAAATAAATTTTTACAAGCTGAACTTCATTTGCTCATTCATTTTTGGAAACCCGTGTATGGATAATGTTGAATTGTACACTGAACTACACAATAGTGTCATTGTAACAGCCAGCATGATCAAAGAACACTACATGTATCAACGCCCAGCATCAAAACCAGACATAGTCTACCATCAGCTTGGGGCGAAGGTTACATGTATATGTAATTCTCTAAAATTGTCAGAGCTATAACACACAGTTCTGTTGTCAATATTTTACATGAATTTCTACTTGTCATCTGTGATAATTCGACTTTCAGCGTTGGAACAATTGGTCACGACAGAGTTTAATCTATCAAGGTCAATGTGGATTGAGGTAGAAGTCAGTGCTGATTGTACTGACTGGGAAGGCGTTTCCCTGCCACAGGTCTAAGCAGGGACTTGCACCAGCAACCTTCTGCTCCAGAGTCTCGTCTAGTGCATCTGGGAAAACTTACACATAAAAAATAATAAAAAAGTAACAAAGTGTTTTTTAAAAACACTGTTCAAAGCCTTTTATAACTGCTTTCAAGATATAATTCCATTCTTAAAGCAACTAATTATTATGGATGTACATCTACAAAATCCTCCACAAAATACTTCAGTCATTCAAGTCTAAAATGTAGTTTATGAGGTGTTCAGCTATTGAAGTTTCTGGAATAAGCTCTTGGATACCTGAAAAAGACAAACAAATCTGGTTATTAATTGCATCATAGTCTATATTTTATATATTTCTGGCTTTGTCTAAAGCAGTATACTTGTTTTATTACTACATATAGAGGAAAGTTAGCAAACGAATGTGTTAGCATATATCAGGATCTTTAGCAAAAGACCAAAAAATGCAAAACTATTCCCCTCATTATTCCCCCTTTCAAGCTCCTGCTACACAAGCGGCAGACACTAAAATGGAATTTCCATGAACTGAAAAGAAAAGTGTTCTATATAGTAATTTCCACTGAGAAAAAGACGTTTTTGCAACCTTTATCATCAAGAGATGGTAAACTGCCTTCCTCTTAATATAAACATAAAGCATCAAAAAAATATGAAGACTGCTAATTAATAAAGAACAATGGTGCTATGCTCAATAAACTTTTCTGTTGGGGCTGATATCATTGGGTGAGGGTCATATCTGATCTGTGTATAATACAAGTCATTTTTTTCCAGTCCCTTTTTCTACCCATAATGTACAGCCACTTTGACTATATAAGCGTAGCAGATTTTTACATCCATGAAATACTTGTCCTCATCACTTATTGACAATCTGTCCAATTAAGAAGGCCTTTGTGTCTTTCCTCTGCTTAAGTCAACAGCTTTTGATTTATTGACTTCTATCATATTCCTCTTAACCAAAGTCATTACGCAAAAATTTTCTTAAGAAAAATTCTTATCGAAAGAGGGAAGAAAGAGTGTTGTACAGCTGTGAATATCCTGCAGCTGAATGAAGAAGAAAACATTTGACTAAATTGGCTAAAATCAATACTGTAATGCACAGAATTTTACCAATAAATAACAAAGATACATAATTTAGAACAAATCTGTTGTGTCCTTCACACCACTTTTAACAGCTGAAATTTTTTTAGGCCTGCTTTTCTTTTATCCCAATCCTGTCCTAACTACACTTGCACCCAGTTTTCAAACTATCTTTTCTTGCTGAAACAAACTATCATCTATGTCAGCACAACTTTCAAGGCCCCATAGTTCTAGCTTCTAACAACTACTTTAGTGTCCAGAATATAAAGTTCCTGATTTCTTGGAACCACAAACTTGATAGTTACATTTGTAAAATTCACATGAATTTAACCTCTATTTTCACTCTGTGAACATGTAACAAAAGTTGTTGCAAGTTGATTCCTGAACTTTTCCCTGATATTTCAAAAAAATGTTTCCTTGACTTTTCCAGAGAATGTACATTGTTTCCCCCCAAACCACCCACCCCCAAGTTTCCGATTTTTTTCTGACCTGTATGGTCTGTAAAAGTGCTGGACAATGGATCTTAACTAAAAAAATTTAAAAGGAAAAAAATATGTTCTGCAGAGCTGTTCACAAATTGTTCCAGTTAAAATAAATCTACAGCCAGAAAGTTTACACATATGGCATGTTATTTCCCGTAGGATAATTGTTTTTTAAATCCAACTTATTCGGTCCTTCATGTACTAACCTCTGCACATATCTAAACTTCTCTCAAAGCCTTTTCTCATGTTTTGATATGCTATCCAAAAGCCTCATAGGCATCAGTAAACTGTATAGGTCACATGAAATGCAACAGAGGGTTAGTCTCTAATCACTTGACAGTAATGATATTTCAGACATCTAGCATTCAGTTGGTAACAGTTGAAAAATAATGCTTACACAATTATCAACACAGTGAATGAAGTCTATCAGTTCTTCATAGCAATTTTCCCCTGTGCCTTCAGTTTTGTTGACACGATCACATTCTGTGATTTGAGCATTGTTGACACGTTCATTACATTCATCATAGCGGTCTTTTAACTTTTGACATGATGCTGTTTCTGAGCAGGATTCCTTTAATGTATCTTGAGGATCCTTGATAAACAAATTATAGATTTATGTATGACAATAATCAATGTAAAATTTATATAGTACAGAATCACAATCACACAGGAGCATGTGCTCAGCACTTATCATAAAATAGGTCATGCAGAAAAAAAGGCAATGATGAGGATGAAGCACAAAAAACCATTAAGATACAGAAGTAACAGTAACAATGAAAAGTTAACATCAAAGAGTCATTGGCAGGACAGATTAATCAAGAGACTAAACAGGTTAGTAACTTTAAGTGCCCTGTGCACATGGACAAAATGTGTTTTTAATTCATGTTTAAAAGCCTCAATAGTAGGTAAAAGGCAGATATAAAGCAGAAGGGAGTTCCGCTGCTTTGCTGCATCATACCTAAAAGCCAGTGACCATATAGTTTTGTGACGGGAATAGTATAGACTGGTCAGATGATGAGCAAAATTTTCTGATTATGCATTCGGGCAGTTATACAATAATTGCATGCACATATTTAACGCGAGTAGAAAATATACATCACAAAAACCTCTTTTACCATGAACTAAAAAAGAAAACATGGGCCCAACTGAGGGGGGCTGCCCAAAACCGGGTTCGCTGGCGAGGTGTTGTTGCGGCCCTATGCTCCTTGAGGAGTAACAAGGAATGATGATGATGATGATGAAAAAAAAAATCTTACCCCTTAAAAAAAATTATAATGGCTTGTGTGAATTACTTTTCTCCCCAATAGTGTTGGCTGCAGAATACTTTTAATCACAAACTAAAGCTGAGTTTATAATACCTACATAACTAAGTGTTGCAATGCACCACGAGTTACTTAAATAACTACTGCATTCATTAAAAAAAAAAACAACACCAATGGTAACAGAGCTAAACCAAAAACAAACAAAACAAAAGCACAACACTGAAATAGCAGGTTGCTAGGTTATCAATGGCAGGTTATTTGTTGTTGGCATGCAAGAAGCATATCGTAATTTCTTTTTTAAAGGGTATGCTTACCAGAAGCTCTTCATCTTCCTCTTCCACTTCCACCACCTGAAAATATTTTTTTAGAGATAAAAATTGTACATGAATTTTATCTGTAAAAGTAAACTTAAACAATAATTGGCTTTTTATAAACCTAACCAGATATTACTTAAAAGGTGGGAAAAAATGATTTGACCCTAGGAAGGTAAGGTGCTAGTGATTCTTCTACCAAGTGGTCAATTCTTTGCTAATTGTTTCCATCTGGCCCAACAAGTACCCTATCCTCCCTCTGCTAGATCAAATGTACTCCCCTGCCAGACAATGCAAACTCAGCCTATAAAGCATTTTATTGTTTTTTTCAATTCTCTCTAAAAATAAACTTGAACAAGTACTGGTTTTTATTCATCTGTTACCAAATATTACACTTAAGAATTCTATTTTTTCGGAGGAGGGGGGTCAACAGTAAACTGTATTATGATTCTCAATCTTCAAATACCCATATCGTAGAGATAAAGATGCAACCTATTACTGCTATTTCAGCTACTGTTTTATCATATAAACAGGTATGCAATCACACACAATGGTTATCTTGGTGGTAACAATATGATCATTAATGAGAGAAGCAGATTGCAAGATATACCTCCTTTTCAGGAGGTCCAAAGCTGGATTGCGAAAGTCTTTGCGGCTAATTTTCTATAGATCCGGCATGATGCATATCATGTGGTACAAAATTTAAGGGGCACGACTCAGCTGGTGAACAGGCCGACGCCACTGCCTGAAGCATTAATAACTCTAGATATTCGTGATATTTTCTCGACAGTATGGACAAGAAATTCCCTTTATCTGTACCACAACAATCAGTGTCATATAGGCAAAGTCTAGAGTAGCAAACGTTGTCTAGATATGAAGCGAAAATAAATGCAGTAGAAGGTAGAAACATATGAACTGCCAAAGCATCTATACTTTCCAATGACCACAACAACTTGCTGTGCACCAGACAAGAAGACATTTTGGAGTACCTTGTTTTTGCCAAAAGTAGCTATACAATGAAAGAATTTAAGGGTTTCATTCAAAGTGTTTAAGCCTCAGATCTTTTCCTAAAGGCCAGTGGTTTAATTTGTCCAGACTGCAGAAAACAGCCTCAATTTATAAACCAGGGAAATGTTAAACCAAATCCATCATCACATCAAACTCAAACCATTTTCTTTTCCTTCACTATTGTTTTAACCAGCATCTCCTTATTTTGTAAGTTTTCTTTGTGCAATTAGTGTACATCAGTTGTTTTCACAATTTACACCAGGTTCAGAAGTTTGAGAATTCTTTTGCTTTTGTTTTGCAGTGTCACATCAGTGATCCCCTTATTTTGTACTACTATTGTTGCATTACAAGCATATAAGTGCAGTGCTTTTGTTTTTTTGCTGCATTTATTTTATTAGTACATATTGGCGGTGTGTACCAAATAAGTTTGGTTTGTGCATGTTGTTTCCAATGAGATAGGAGACTAATGTCATCTGAAAAGTCCAGGTCCTCTAGCTGTTTGGTGAAGGTCCACTGGATACTGGTGTTGTCTTGCGCATAATCCAGTCTATGACCATGAGGAACATTGTTGATGATAATATGCAATCCTGTCTTACTCCGGTCTTTACAAAAGGTTTGGTGAGTTTGCCATTGTAAATAACTTGGCATGTTTCGGTGACATCACGCGCCGGATCTCTATACATAAAACTTGCTGGTTGGGGGTCAATCACCCTTTACAATTTACATGCTTGAAGTTCTGTCACTGTTGTCCTCTACATATTTTACTCGATTTTTGTTACAGACTGTTTTATAGCAATCAAGTAATCGTTTGAGTTCTGCAAACCTTTCATTTTTCGCTACCATCGACACGACTTTTTTCGTCGTTGTCTGTGTACATGTACTTTCTTGTGTTTATGGTCGTTTGTCTACTGAAGCCCACAATATTCCTACAGCGAGAAACTGATGTTTTATGCCGAACCAACAACTACGGCTAAATCACGGCAAGCCAACCCTGCATACATCCTACAGCGATATATTATGGTCGATAGTGAGCGAAATTATTGTATATGTATGTATTTATCTCTACATATTGTTAGCAAAATCTGGAACTGACCTTAGTTATATTGACCAGAAATCCTATCTTTCAATACCGGCAGGATACCACAAGGTCAAACTTCGTGTGTTATAAGCATCCGAATTAGGTAAAAAAATAATAAATAATGAGGCCATACTTATTTATTTTGGGTACTATAATTAAAATGTATTCTTCATTTTTAAAGCTATCATCAAACATCATAATATCGGTACCTTAGGCTTAGGTTTGCCGCTTAGAGCTACCTCGTTCTCCAGACCCATCTTGTCGAAATCTGAATAAATACCCGGATGATCATATCGGAAGCACACAGTAACAACGGTTGGAGAATTTATATTTTAATTTAAATTAAGTTTTTAAGAAACGTATTGTTTATAAAATACTTATCTTAAATTTAGAGTTTTTTTTACAAACCTTCAATTTTAAGGAGAATAAATAAAATTCTTAGAACCGGAGTCACAATCTGTCCTTGTCCGTGTTTAGTCGAGAGCTCGTACTACTCACTGCCTGAAGAGTATTGTGTGAGGCAATGTTATCAAACAAACTTGTATTACGTGGTTTCCGCTTCATAACAAGAGAGTCTACATCTTTTTTTTTTTTCTTAAGTGCTGTCACAAACTGTTCCCATCATAATTTCATTGTCTTCACCATTTTACGTGAAGTGTTGTTCATAACAGTAGAATATTTAAGAATTTAACACGACTCAATGGTGCCCACTATTGTCTCGAAAACAATCGATCAATCACTTTAAGTCGTCACTACATGCATTACTATATATACCATGGACGTAATATATACATCTATGTATTTACCATTCCCCGCGCGCGTGCTTCAGACTACCCACACATTTCAGTTGGTATTGCATGCATAAGTGTACCTGAAACAGTTCATAATTGCTTAATTCATACCATTTGATATTTACATGTACTCACATGTTTCAAGTTAGTCTATGTGTGCCAACCTATAGTTTAAAACTGGATTGATGCATGGTAGCCTATCTATTCAAATATATGTGTATTGTACAGTTTTTACAGCTTACTTAATTTGTTCTATAATCTTAAACTGTCAAATCTGTAAATTGGATGGCATATTCTTATATGTTCCAGACATAACCATGAAATGAAGAATATGAGGGAAACCATTGTGAAATGTATCATCCTGATGCACATGCTATATTCAGCATGTGCAGTTCAGTCTGTGGACACTGAAGAGATCAATCCATTTGATATGGTTAACTTTGACCTTTCAGCCATGAAAATGATGAAGGTCTGTTTAAATAGATAAACTGCACATTTGTCATCGCACACTAATAATTGCAAATTATATTTCATAAACCGGTGATGCAGACAAAACCATATGTACCTAAGTTTACAAAATGATGTTTGCCTGTTGTGCATATGTGTGTGTTACTAATATAATCAAATCTTCTGGTGCATATTTTCAACCACACACACACTTTCCCCTTTACCACCATCATCCTACGTTCAGGAAAAAATTTTAAAAGTATAGAACAAATTAGTTTTCTCTTAAATAACATTATGTAGAAGACAATTTAAATTTGCATTCGACATTGTATCCCCAAACTAATAATAATCATATTCATTAGGATAAGAGTTCTTCAAAAGGGCAAAAGGTTGGAGCCACGGCAGATATTGAAAAGGATG
Organism: Pomacea canaliculata; assembly: GCF_003073045.1. Lineage (NCBI taxonomy): Eukaryota > Metazoa > Mollusca > Gastropoda > Architaenioglossa > Ampullariidae > Pomacea > Pomacea canaliculata. Next base: position 9,257,297 of record NC_037591.1, read on the forward strand.
CAAAAGAGCCAGTTGTTTCTGATGGAAGCAAAGAACAAACTAACCCTAGTACAACAGATGCATCACCTCAAGATATACCAGAGGGAATAAAGAACATTGCAGATGACATGTCTACCACAAGAGCAAAACCTGTCACGATAGAAAAAGTTGAACGTAATTCTTGTCCAGCTTTGTCACTCTTTCGCCAGTTTGTTACTAAACTGCTGCATTTTGCTGACCGTGGAGCTGACAAGGTAGGTTATGGGTACTGACCCTAAACTGTGATAAACCAATATTATTGTTTTATTATCTGTCGCCATTGAACCCATCACCAAGTATTAACTTCAGAGAGAGCAGCTGTTTTTGCAAATACTTTCTGCTCAGAATATTATCTTGAAGAATGACATTCTTTTGTCATGAAGAGATTATGTTAGTGTCTTTACTAAGGTCATAAAATGAATGCTTATGAACAACAAATAAATGCAATAATTTGTGCATTTGGTTGGTTTTTTTTTTATTTATTTATTGCAAATGAAAGTAGTTACTAAACTGTTTTGTCATACAGATGGATGAAACAAAGCCAATTGATATGTGCTTGCATCTTCGCTTAACCCAACATCATCTAAGTGAACTGAAAAGCTTCAGTCGTGACCCTTTGAAGGATGGAGTGCATTCAGCACATGATGTGTTGACAGAGGCCATGCTTGGGACTTGTGAAATAGATGCAGATGACTCTTTCTATAATATCTTGGGGCTAGAGGACAAACAAGGTTTTACATTGAAAAAACTGATGCAGGTAATTTTTTCTTCTTACAGCATAATCTGAAGATATATATATATTTGCAGATGATAGGAAGATGGATAAACACGAGTGTACCTTGAGAGGATTTGAGAAAAATATATCAGTTCTCATCAACATTATCTGCCTGTTACTCTTGGAATATAAAAGGTTAAGGTCACAGTCTAGTTGGAGGTAGGGTTAGGAGGATGCAAGTGGTTTACTGAGGCTTGATGTGTAGAAGGTGGTCCAGGTCTCTCCATCTTCACCTTTCCTGATAAACGTCATATCCATTGCTTCAGGGTAAACGGAGAGATTTTAAATCATACATACCTGGAACAATCTTTAAACTGATGACCTTAGAAGACGTTGAGTGCATTGTTTAGGCAATGGTACTTACACTTTGACAATGCTAATAGTTGCCAGTGTTGTCTGACCTTGATAGGTTTCTCCATTATACCCAACTGTTGTTTAAGTTTCATTTCATTCTCAGCATGATGTCATTTGTAAGATAACAAAGTTTTCTATCTGTGGAGTGGTACGGAAAGATAATGGCTTAGTAATGATGTAGCTACATGATAATATACAGAAGAATGCACAAGACACCGCTTCACCTAGGTATCTTTCCAGTGAACAAAGCCAGATCTAGAATTGTGTGAGTGTGCATGATGTTGCTGTCCTATTAATAGACTATTAGCACAGTTCAGCTCAGTGATGTTGGTAGTGATGCTGTTTTCCTACCACATTTTTTCTTATATGTGATGTGTCTTTTTGGGATAAAACATTCCTTCGCTTTGTGTGTTTTTTTTTTTCTTTTTTGCTTTATTGGTCTTTAGATGATGTGATTTGTGCATTTTAGGTTTTGGCGCTGATTTTTCTGGGGACTGCAATTCTACTCCTGCTATCCAAACTACATTTTTCATTCAACCTGATCATTTGGGTTCTTTTCACTGGTTTTGTAATTAGTGTTGGAACAACATGGTATCGACTGTACCAGGTATCACACTTTTCACATCCTACACTGCATCTACAGTATTATAAAATTATAAACAGCAGTCTGAATCAGCATTTTTACTGCTGGGGTTCTGGAAGATGTGGTTGCCAGGGGTTCCACAAGAAAAGGCAATTGAAAATAATTTTTAAAACTTTATAACCATGATGCTGCTATTTTCCTAGGTAAATTACAAATCATTGATGAAGAATTCCAATCTTTTAAATCATTTTACTGCACTATTGCAAAAACTAATAAAATACCTCAAAACCTATCTTTACAGTTAATTAATTCAGTAGATAGATTTTAATCATTTTTGTTCTGCTGATTTTTAAAAATCTAGGTATCTTTGAGGCTTAAAAACTTGAGAAAGACAGGTCTAAAATATAAGAACGTGAAAGCATGAAAGATGTTGACTATCATTGTCTTTTTTTTTCTAGGGTGAGGTTGCAAGACAACATGAAGCAATGCTGAAGGACTTGCCTTCAGGGTGCATCAAACAACCAGATGACCCGGGTATGCTAAACCATCTTGTCAGCCTTGTTAGAACATACTTCACCTTCCAGAAAGATGAGTGTATTGAATACTATGAGCATCTGATTGTTGACCCACTGGTCAAAGTGAGCATTATGGAGGTAGGTGTGTTGATAATATTCCCAGTCATCTTACCTTTGGTTTCTACACTTACAAATGTCAGAATCAAAAACTTTTTTCAGTTTCTTTTCTTAAACAAAGCCCATACATTATGCAGTTAATCTTCAGTCTTTGTGACAGATATTCTGAGGTATTATTCTTTATGAAAAATAAAATGCAAAGTTAGATGTGCATGATATAGTTGTTGAACATAACTTACTATTACATGGACATTCTATGAAGTAAAAGTTGTCTGTATTAAAGACCATTGATTCCCATTTTTGGACACCTATATGTTCATTTTCTGTCTGTTCACTTAACAGGCATTGGCAGTGGCAGTGGTTCAGACACTGCTGAAGCCATTGCGCACAATTGGAACAGAAGTCAGCCAGTTCCTACGAGCTGTACTCAAAGATCTCCCTGTCCAATGGCAGTTTGGCACCATTCTAATTCTTATTATACTTTTTGTGATCACTCTGCTTGTTTGCTGTAATTATCGCATACGTGTCCCTTTTTTGTTAGCTATTGAGCCGGCACCATCATCTTGCAGAGAACAGGTGTGTTGATTACTTGTTGGTGACTGTAGACTATGAAGTTATTTTTTATGTGGGTATTTACATACATACTCAGAAAGAAGTGCGTACAAAATTGCTTTTACCTCATTCTGATTTTGCACATGAGATCTGTTTAAGGATGCTGCTTTTGCAGAGTTTATTGCCTTTCCTTAAAGCAGATTTTATTTTTAGTGTGTCTTCATGGAGTAAATAGCTTATTTTCTGAGTATGGAAACTGTGTCGAATTGGAGGGTTATTTGGGTAAATGTTAGTTTCAGATGCCTACCTTTTTGGATTTTTGAAAATTATTTCTTGAGTTTTGTTTGGGTAGCATTTGTAGCCATTTTACTTATAATTTGCTACTTCATTTGTGTGTGGCTGAATTTTATGTTTGCTTTCTACAGTGTTCAGTTTATAGATAAGTCAAGTCTTATGATCACTAATGCCTATTTATACATTACTATTTTACCGTTTCAGGTACATGAGTTGAAAGCAATCAAACTTCAGCAAAAACTGAGCAAGTTAGAATCAACTGTCAAAAATAATGCAGAAATAAGAACATCTCAGCAGAGTGCACCTCTAAATGAAAGATACCCCTATGTATGTTTTTCTACTTTATATAGCATGTCAATAAGGTGATTTTAGGATGCAACATTTTTCTTAATGTTATCTATAGTGTAAATCATGCAAGTCTGACACTAACCATGTTACTATCTTGGTTCCAGGTACTTGAGCAGCAATCAGTCACACTTCAGCAGAGACTAAAAAAGTCAGAACCAGCTGTTGAAAACGTAGCAGCAAGCACATCCAAGCAAAGTGCATCGCAACAGTCTTGTTTCAATAGTTCTGAAGCATTGAGCACTAAAGAGAAGTGGCTTTCAGGCTCGGAACCATTTCCACAGATTTTCCTTCCAGAGGAGGAAGTCAAAAGGAGTTTGGAAAAAGATGATTCTTTAACAGAACATAATGTCGAAGTAACATAAAGCAGTGGTGCAAGGGAAAAAGCAAATGTGGACTTTTTCAGTAGTGAGTAGAAGTCAGAGTGAGTAGAATCAGTGGTGGGGTTCAAACATTGCCAAAAGAATCATTCATGCGGCCTCAATAATGGACAGTTATATGCAGCGTTTCAACCCAGAGAGAGGTCTCTTAAATGTGCCTTAATACAAACTTTATCAGTAACCTAAAATGGCATGTCGCTAAATCATTTTCTGCTACAGCTAATGCAGCTTCTGTGAAATATGATCCGAAATTCCGTTTTGCATGAGTCTGGAATTAATGTGAGAGAAAGCATGGCACCAGGGTATATTTCACTTAATGAAACAAGGGAAAAGATGCATTTTGCTGTTGAAAGAAAGGAAATCTTTTTCACAACTGTGTAAGAGATTATGGTTCCCCATCTTTTCATGTCATCTGTTAGACCAAAAATGTTGAATTAGGAGCAGGTAGATAATGCAACAAAGTAATGGAAGAAATTGAAATGATTTTACAGTTTTTCTTCTGATTTAGGATTAATCCTTTCAGGAATCCAGCTTTTTGTTGATCCAGAATCTAAAATATAGGCTGCTGTGAGGTGACTAGCTCTGACCCCTCCAAGCAGGGAAGTGCCTTGTGCCTTGTGTTTCACTGGATGGCGACTCCTCTTGCTCAAAACCCCCCTCCTGTACCCTCCATATATTTGCTTATAATGAGGTTGTCAAGGTGCTACAAAGTTCTGGACATCTATTTCCCTTTGTGGCAGTTTATTAGGTGCTAGATATTAAAGGCACATATGTATGTGTAAATAAATTTATTTGAAATTACATCATACGTGTGTGTCAGTCCATGTGAATGGTTACATATTGTACGTTTGTCCTTGTGGTATGAAAAAAATTAGCATTAATCCATTGTGAATGAAAACTTGTATTAGGCACATTAATATCTAGAGCTAAAGCAGTTTTGGAACATGGAGCACATGTGATGAGACTAAGGAAGACATTTGACATGAAGAATGAGCACACACTTTTTGGAAAAAGCAAGGTCTTTTGTGGATTTGAAGATCAAAGCGTGGGCTTAGAATAGATATAAAAAAAAAAAAACACAGGACAAGGTATTAGACTAGATAGCTCCCCCAAAGAGTAAGAGAATTTGAGTGGAAAATTCTGCTTGTGAACTTCTTATCCTCTTCCCTGGAACAACAAAGAGGAATGGACTGATAGGTGCTATAAGGGCTTCAGGAGCAGCAACTAACCAATGGTTTAGCCACAGTGTTTAGTCAGCCATAGAAAAAGTGGATCTGATTATATTATTATTAAGAATCTTGAGTAACTCAGCAGGGGACTTTTGCATGTTAAATTTCATGAAGAATCACATAGTAACATGAACATTTTGAGAAATATGTTGTAGTTTTAAAGGAATTAAATGACATTGTCAGCCGTGTTCATTTGCCAATTAAGATTTATTTAATGCTAATCAATAGATCATGCAAGAAGCGAACTTCCATCCATTCTGTTCTATTGAACCCTTTCTTTTCAAACCTTTTGTGTACTTTGAGCTAAGTCTTTGCTCACGATAAATGCTACACTTTTTTTATTGCCATCGTCTTTTAGTTGCAAAAGGTGCTCTCAAAATATATTTTCATTCCATGAATTTCCATAAAGGTGTAAAAATAAAGTTTACCAAATAGCAAACAGTACAAGAGACTTTCCATTTCACTTGTAATGACAGCAAAATTGTTTTGATAATACTTGCAGACTAGAGGTGCATAATGAAGTAACTGTGTCTTCCTAGGAAAAAAATTATGAAGACAGAACCTGCCTAGCAACTCCCATTAGATAAAGATGTGTTCTAAGATACAGCATTCATGTCTTCTGAGTAAGTGTGAACTGCATTGATGAATTCAGCAAGGTGGTCTGGATTTGTATCCTTTAAGATACCATGTCCAAGGTTTGCAATATAACGCTGGGTCCCAAATTTCTCCAACATCTCCTTCACACCTTTACGGATTTCATCCTACAAAGAGAAAAAGGATTAGAAATTGAAGCAGGAAGATTTTTCTCATAGTCTATTTTTATTAAATGTTTTGTATGAACAAAATCTGTAAGAGCCATGCTTTTTGCTTTTTACCTTAGATGCAAACATCATTACAGGATCCATATTTCCCTGTAAAGTCACCTTTGAACCTGCCACACGCCTGCAACAAGCATGCATCAGCATATGAACACATACAAGTAAAGATATGCTCTCAAATGCAAGATTATAACAATAATAACAATATGTTGATTTCTATAGTAGTTTTCCCCACTTGCATCAGCTGAAGAATCTAGCTGCATCAGAGCTTCTAACAATCTTTCCATGCTTTGCATAGCCAAGACATGTTCCAACTTGGTAATAAAAGCAAATTTTGCTTACAACAAATTAGTTTCCAGGCAAACACCTCCTTTGGACCACTGACAGTAGTTTTATTACAGAGAATGAAACAAAGCTTCTATTTTAATTTCTTATCCTAATACAACACTTTCTCAATACCACTAATCTACTGACTTTGATGTCTATTTGCTTGGATAATGAAAGCTCAGTGTTTGTTTTGATAAGAAGTCTTTATGGCCTACCAATTTTACAATTCGCACCACAGTCCATTATAGCTGCTGCAGAATATTATAATTTACATTGCCAAACTCTCTTTCTTGTAAAGTTGCTCATCAACATCTGTCATATACTACGATGCTAATGAGGAGATGCAACTACTGGCTGCAAGTAAGGTCTTGTGGGTCTGCAGTAAAGAAGATTGACGTTAATTCCAAAGGAAGCTGTCTGCAGAATCAGATCATGATCTGGAAGGCATTGGTGGCGATAATGCTAGCAGGAGTGAAACTTCTACATTTTATTTCGGTGCTGATTGTTGAATGGATCTTAAACAGTCCTCTTTTTTAATGCTGATGATGTCCAGCAATGCAAGCCTATACTTCATGTCACCGTCATGATAACTCACCTAGCATGGAGAGGTTGGATTGTCCAGTCAAGCCCAACAACCTCATAACCACTTTTGGATAGCTCCTCAATTGCAAAGTGAGCGTCTTTTGCAAATATTACCTGCAAAAAGTAATTTCCTTATTTACAATAAAACATGTCTCTGACATCAAATATAAAGATAAATGCATAGTATACTCATCATGTCACCATTCCATTGATACTTTTAATCCATGAACTATGTCTTTCTGCCTGATCCTATTCCCATCACAGTGCTTATATGATAAGCAAAGGTTTCATATGAAAGATTAGGGAAAATAGATTATGACTCTTATCTTTTTTCTTGTTTTCCTGCTTCTGTTAAAAAATAAAGATCTACATAAAATGATTAACAGGGTGTTGGAAATATAGTAGCTCTGTTCACCTTTCTCTTCCCTATGCCAAGCAGGCTTTTCAGACAAGGAAAACAGATATTATGTTGTTGTACTTTTGAAAATGAGCCTGTAGCATTAATTTTATTTCATTTGAATATATAATAGATAAGTCATTAAAATAACTTGCATCTGCAGTATTGGTATTTCTTACAAATCATCTACCTTGTTCAGTTCTGTTTGTAAACTCAGTTAGAATATGCTAAAAATCTATGTACTATTCTCTGTGTGTGTGTGATATATGGAAATCATGGGCCTTGTCAGCTCTATCCATGATCTCCCCCTCAATGACTGGTACCAGTCAAGGATAAATAAATGGTACTGAATTTCTCATTGATCATCTATTGCTAGATTTAGATTTTAAGAAAATGAAGGAGCATATAAATTTGTATTGTTTTGGGAAAAGAAACTGGGCAACAGCGCACTCAACTGCTCCAAAGTCACCCCAAAATGTCGCAAACTTTAATATTTAAGTAACTATCTTTACATCTTATACAAACAAGCATTTTTTATTTACACAAGTTTTTATCTTTTATGGTTTTATGTTTTCATAGTTTGCATAAGTTAAATATAAAAGAAATTTTCAACTGAAAATGATGAGCGATGGGCTCTGCATTCGAGGCTTCGCCAGGCATCTGTCAAAGGTTGTTGCAATTGTCCACTGACCTGTTATGAAATTCTCATAATACTGTAATCTCAATGGTTGAAAGACAGTAGAACAACATTATAGCAGTTCTACAATGTAAAACTTACCATGGGTACAGCATCAGTCTTTCTTTCTGCTAGTTTTTCTCTGACTTCATATGCTATAGCCTTTAACATTGGTAGTTCATAACGGAAAAACAGTCCTGGTCCCAGTTCGCCTGCATATGAGTCAAACACTTGAACAATCTGTTTTGACAAACCAATGTTTTAAAATGTGACAGAAATTATTCTGAGATTCAAAGAAAATAACATGAAAATGAGGTTGTTGACAATTAAGAAAGGAACACATTATAGTTACGTTGGAAAAAAACAGCGCCCCCTCTTCCTCATCACTAAAGAAAAGCTTGAAGTCTGAAAGGTATCATCCAGGAATGCAAGAGAAAGTCACACCTCATAAGTTGTCCAGGGAATTTAACTAGAAAATTACATTCACTGTAGGCTGCTGATTCATGTCATGTAATCCAGCAAATTTCCTGTGATGTATGACTTCTATCTTCCTTTTTTGTGCATGCCGTAGTTAACTTGCCTAATGTTCTTCAGCTTACAATCACATATTGAGAGCTGCTGTCCTTCTCGTTCATGTTTCTATATGTTTATCTACAAGAGCTACATAAATTGGTTTGGATCCACCCAGAATCTTGTGCTACCAAATGCATCACTCCCACTGAATGATCATGTGCTTTAAAACACACGACTGCCTGACCCAATTGCCCTCTAGGGATTAATAAAGTATAATCTTATGAACAGGACTAAGAGGAAGCATTTTTAGACAGTTATTTGCCCTTTAATATCCTTGATTTAACATACCTGTGCGCCAGCGATAATCTGTTCTACGAGGTGGCGCACAATGGCATCTTTTAAGATGTTCAAAAGACGGATGGATGACTCTGGACACTCTACAAGGAATCTCCGAGCACGGCCAACATTTGGACCAGCACTAACATTTTCAATCATGAAACGGAGGAGTGTAAACTGAAAAACAGACATCAAAAGGTATATGATTATCATATAATACAATCTGTTGCCATTACAGATGTAAGATAAACAGAGAATGGCAACATTAAAAAAAATTACTAGTTAATCAGACTGATGCTGGAAAAAAAACCTACTTTGTTTTTTAAACAATTTACTTACACCTTTTTCTGAATCTGTCTTTTATGGCTTTCTGCACCTAAGCTAAAGTGATACATGATCTCAAGTTGTTAACAATAACAAGAGCATAATAGCCATCACATTTCTGCTGCACACCGCTTAAATATATTAACAAGGTCACAGAAAAGAATACTACACAACCTAGTTTCACAATGGCTTTGTTTAAAGCCTGGCTCCCTTTAGAAAGCTGCAACCTACCTTGTTTTTAAAAAAAATCAAGTAAATCTAAAGAAGCGCCTAGCCTACTGATTCTAGCATGGAATGAATGTAATAGGTTTATGATACCTAGGGTTGCCTTCTGTTGCCTTTACCTCCCTCTCCACAGTAAATCAAGTACTCATTACCAGCAGGAGTTTTTTTTAACTGCAGGGTAAGGAAAAATTTGAACCACCTACACTTTGCAGCAAAATTGTGCACACTGATCATCAGTCTATGACATCTTTCACTAAATGACACCAACACAGTTGAAAACCAGAATTCTCTCTTGTTTTCTGTTGCGTGGAACAGGCACAAAATTTACTTTTAAAGATACATTTTCTTTTCTCTGCATCCCTTCAGTATAAAACAATAATTTGCGTTTCACGCCAGTTTTTATCGCTTTTGAATGAACTAACATTTCGAGAATTTTTCCCTGTCTCATACAAACACCATAAAAAAGAGAACGTGCTTTGCAAGAAAATCTAAACCACATACTGGAGCTCCACTGAAGCCAAAAAGAGGGACCCTGCCATCCAGCTTGTGCCTGGTGAGTGTGATTGCTTCATACACATAACCAAGCTCTGCAAGGATGTCAAAGTCAGGATTCAGTTTGTCTACATCTTCTGCTTTCTGTATTGGCTCAGCAAACACTGGACCCTGCAGAAAAAAGTTCTTAATCAGTTGTGGGGTAAAAAAGGGCAATCAAATTTGAGTCATTATTTTCTGATACAAAAATTTGTCCCTGGATGTTGGCACTAGATGAAAAAAAACCTCTTCCTTGGGCATTACTTCTAACAGTCTATGCAATGATAGTCCATCTTCAACACCCACCCCTTCCACTTTTGTTTTGTCTATTTACTACTTCCTTTTAGGAAATCACGATACCCTCAGTTCTTGCTACCTGATTCCTCATTACATTTTCTGTATTTGTCTTTTATTAGTCATCAGTACCATTGTTTATCCTTCTGTCCTTTGTATGTTGTCCATGTCTGCTTCTTGTCTCAAGCACTAAGAGCATGCTCTTTACAAGCGTATGTGCTATATAAATCATGCATTTATATATTGCTGTGCTTAGTGTTAGTTTTCATAGACATATAGTTTGATTGTTTGCATGCTATCCATCTTTAAAACTTTTTCCTTTTATAGTAATCGTACAGCTGTTTTATTGTTAAAAAAGCTGCTGATCAACGACTTTATTGGTTAATGTGCAGAGTTGATGATCTACCAAATTTATCTAAAAGTATACTGTTTTGACCAAACATGCCAATGACCTTTGACATTTTTGTTCTTCCGCTGACATAAAAAAAATCTAGATTTATAACCTGCTCTACAGACAAGCTAGACCTGTCTGATTAATGGGGGTTGGAACATATATGTGGTGTTACTTGTTGTAGTCATAGATAGAGGGTGAACTGTTCAGTGCCTTCATAGTTTGCAAATACCTTCATTCACTGCATCGAGTTTGAGAATACTTGGCAAATTTTATCATCTTCAGTGTACCATGATCAAGCACCTTCACTCTTGGTATGTGTGTTTGGGGTTTTGGGGGGGGGGGGTGGCCGGCAGGTATTTGTACTAAGTTATTTTATTTTCACAGGACAGATCTGCATAGTGTTATTTTATAGAAGGTTATAGGTCGAACAACTTGAGGGATCTGGATCTGCAGTGTGATATGAGACGGGGCTGTCATCACACGTGGGCACACACCTACCAAGGCCAGCAACATCACTGCTGCAGATCAGAGAAAGGGTGGACCCACATAACTAGAATGAGAGGAGATAGTTTCTGGAACGTTCGACTAGCATGGTATAAATGATGTGGGTTTGAAGTGGAGAAAAAGACACTGTGATGAAAGACAAGAGAGAACCGACATGCGCCAGAGAAATTGAAAAGTGTCACCCCTGACGTTACTGCTCCTGATGACTGATGCAGCTGTAGCCATTATTCAAGCCCATGCATTAAAAGGGCCGAGCACTTGCTGACTAGTTCCTGCATCTGTTCGAGTGTATTGGAGAAAGTTGCTCTCACGTTACCATAAGACAAACAACCCCCACCACTCGGTTACAATTGTGTGGGAGGAAGGATGATAAACAAGTTATCTCTATTATCATCATTATCACAGTCAGACTATTCTGGTTCTCTGCTGCCTGGGTGTGAAAAATTCTATTGTCTGTTTCACTTTTCCCTTTTAACCCAGCTGTGAATTTGTCTGTCAGTATTTCTACCATGAACATATCACCCACCTCTCCTGGATCATTTGCAACTTTCATACCCAGTGCAATAGGAATCACTAAAATGTCAGAGAAGATGATGGCAGCATCCAGTGGAAAACGATTGATAGGCTGAAACCAGGAGAAAGAGTTATTTTATAAATAATGATAACAGAGCACTTTTATTGCACAGCATCACAACCAAAATAGGTCACACTGTCTGTGCTGACCAATGATAATAAAGAAATGATATTAAAAATGCAGGCTAAAAGTAACATGCTATGATACAAAACACATGCGGCCACCGAGCCAGATGTTAAAGAATACACAGGTAATAAAAGTTTAAGAAATTAAGTGTAAAAGAATACATTTAATAAATTACTGTAGAAGTTTAAATCACATGTAGAACTGAATTACATTAATGCATAATGGTGAAAAATTACTACAAAAGATCAAGCATAGTAATAAGTATTCATTAAGATGGTGAAACAAAAAATCTAACTGTACCACAAAGAACACTGCCAATATGGTTGCATTTAATAATCACTTTTCACCATGGCATCCTCAATAACACACAATTTAAAAACTCAGAATAGAGATCAAACAAAGCATATAGTTTTGAAAAATTAATTCTGAAAAATATTTACTGCTGCAAATCAGTGACTCACTTGTATTGTAAGTTCACTAACCAGCTCTGGATCTCTGCATGTTTCAAAAAATTTTTTATTCCCTTTAGCTACCCTGTACTCTGAAAGATAGACATCAGCACACTCAGTGAAGGCAATCAAAGGTGCATGCAAAAACTTGCAATCAGAGCACAAAGTTTCATAAACGCTTAGAAGTCTTGAGACCATATATCTACATTATCATTAAACTTACTAATAGAGCAAAAAAATTTCCATTATAAAAATAGCACAAAGGCTAACTGCAATGCTCACTGTTACTAACAGAATATAGATTTAATAAAATTTTAGCCCTAAGTCCTCTACCCTAATGTTAATTTAAAGAGATGCATTTGGATTCATGCTTCAGATTTCTTCCCTAAACAATTGAGTGAATTAATTATTTGACAATGATCGCCTGAAGAAATTACTACGACAACTACACATAAAAATGTCTCAAGACAAAATGGTTAATGGTACCTGGAAGGTATCTGCCAGCTTGTCTCATAACCCATACTGGAACCCGCTCTGTCTTTTCACCCCGTGCAGCTCGAAGCAGAAGGTCATGTTTAAGTGGTGGAAATGGCTGTTAAGATAGATTCAACTGTTTATATAACCACAGAGATCATCAACACAGTATTACTGCTTTAGAAAAAGCAGAGAGGAAATTTCCTTGAGAGAAAGATGTTTTGGTAATGATGGGCAAGAAGAATATATCTGTAAGATAATCAGTTTCTGTAAGGATCCAGAATAATGCTGCTCACCTCATTTGTAGACCATCTAGATACGAACATTAATCACCTATCGTTTGCTCTCTTCCCTGGATGCCAAACACGGACCCTATGACTACTAACTTTCCACTATGACTTTACTGTTTCTAGCAGCGTTCCTCAGTACCTCTCCAAACTCACTCCCATCTATACACCCACTCGACCTCTTCGCTCATCTTCTGACACCAAAGTTCCTGCGAGTCCCACTGAGTAAAACAAAGACGTATGGGTAGAGGTCTTTTTCCTACCAAGCCCCATCAACTTGGAACAGATTATCCATCAGCCCTCGTCACTCTAATTCTCTTATCTTTAAGTACAAACTTAAGACACATCTTTTCAGAATGACTTCACTGTGACCCTGAGCGTGCATGATGTATGTCTGTATTTACTTTGTGTATGAGTAGCGTCTTTAGTAGGAGTGAGCATGTCTGTTATATGCTAATGTGGATGCATGGTTGTTTATGATCTGGTCTATATATGATTTATAAAAAGAGCTCTGAGCAAAAATGTTTGGAAAGGTGCTATGTAAATCCTGGGCTCTGTCCTTCCACATATGCTGCATTCCTGACATGAAAACATCCCTCATGTGATGGGGAACAATTACGATACCTCAAATGTTACGATACCTCAAATATGACTAATGCTGATAACACGAGTGGTACTTTATAAACTTCTTCATTACGTGTGAATTCAAAGGCACACAGTGCGTCTTACCTCAGCTGCCATGACAAAGCACTAATTTATAAATTCTGAAACTGTTTATATCATATGTCATACATCATGACTACTATCACCCAAAACTCAATTATCAATATGTTCTATATTTCAATATCTACGATAACCTTTTTCTACTTAACTACCATATGCAAACAACGACTATCAAAGAAACCATTGTGAGAATGTGACTGTGCAGTGCAATTCGGGACGATGCTTGGTGCAGCTTCACCTATTCTCAAGCTTCTGAAGTCCAAACGACAAGAAAAAAAGTTGTTTATACAGCTCGGATATCTTATCTAGCACAAATAAATATTTACAGATTATTATACAATTGTAAACAAATGTGTCTACCTTAGAATACACTGTGACTGGTCCTGACATCTTGACAGACGACTAAGTTTATGAAACAAAATAGTCGCCCTTACGTAATGAATGTTTTTACCTCCTGACATAGAGAGCACATCACACCGTGCATAGACCACACACCCCATAAACTCAGGTAGAAGGTCGATTTGGAGCGTCAAGAGGGAACTTTTTATCATATTCTATCTTTAGATATTTGATTAACATATATATTTCCGTGATTTTTATATAGGAATTGCAGTTATAATAATAATGTAATGCATCACGACCAAGAAAGATCGCACTCTTTATCATATGAATTGTATAGAGATGGGATGCATTGTAAGAAATTGTCTTTAATTTCCGTCGGAATTCTCTCACAAGTCCTATAAATATCTTCCACAAGTAGGTAGAGGTACTTAGAGATCGATCCACTCAGCGAGGTCATCCACTAAACTTTTCAGGTCATTGGGAGGGGTGATCGTGTTAGAGATCTCGCTTTTCTCGGTGCCCATCTCCTCTCCTTCGCTGCCTTACCTTCCCCAACCCTCTGTGGAGTCAGGTACCTATTCCCAACAGCTGGGTCGACTGGGGGAAGGTTGCTGCGCTAATCGGGAATCGAACCAGCGTTCACAGTTCGGACGCCAGAGCTTTAACCACGCGGCTATCCGTATGCATGCAGACCGGAGAAAGGGCTTAGACGGGTGTAACACTGATCGGAGACTTCGTTGTTTTGGGGGCTCCCAGTAGTGTAGTGATTAAAACACTCGCTTGTCACCACTGCAGTGAGAAACTCTGGGTTTAGATCGTGCCTTGGAGCACTCTCTGTGACACCTGCCCGCAGAGCTGGTCTCCAGTTTCCTCCCCACTCCCCCCATAATGGTAAAGCACTTTTCTACTAAAAAACCAACAAATCAGACTTCCCAGGGATACCTAACACTATCGCGAAGAAGGCTCAACAGAGCCTCTTTCTTCTGGGGAAGCAGAAGGCATTCTCCGTCTCCCCAAAATTTCTTTAGTTATTTTATAGATCCCATAAAGATAAAAGAGTGTGCTGTCCTTGTTTACCCACAGACTCTTATGTTCTTGAATCGTGTTGTACGGACGTGCTCTCAAGTTACTAGGAAAGCTCATGCAAATCTGAGTACCTTTCAGACTATTCAACAGGCAGACACTTCTGAAAGTATTTCATTTGCATAAATATATCAGGTTTGCTGATTCTGTGTACCTGTATACAGGTTGAGAGTGAGACTGTCCTTTGTTTCGGACGTGCCACTTCAGAACGCTACTGTGTGAATAAATGTAGATCGTAATATTAGCCTAAACCACATAATTGTATGGTGGAGCAGATATGCATATGTTTTGTATTGTTTTGTTGTTGTGTTTATAATTGCCCTCTTGGATAGAGTCATCTTAATTGTATAATAGTCCGACAGTGTATTAGCTTTATCATTCTACCTTAGGGTTATAAACAGCTCAAACCTCAGGAGTTCACTGCACTGCAGTACTGGATATAGTGATTTCAGTTAACATAATAAATGTATGAGAAGTACTGTAGTATGATCCTTGTGCTGGAAGGGAACAGCAATGCATAACCAATGAGTTTTTATCTTTTTATTCACTTAAAAAAAATCACGATAATGAAGATAAGCGCTAGTCATTTGTATTGCTATTTTCCTTGTAAGAATTAAACCAAAAAAATATTTCTGTCCCTGTTGCACTTGCTGGTTCGGAATTTTCTGGAAGAAATGCCCAGACATGAGTAATTTAGCGGCATTTATAATAGTTTACAAGCTTACTTACTGGGGACAGTTATAAAACAAGTCATTTTCACAGGGCCATCGGGAAAATGCATCATTAGTGGAGTCTTTAAGGTAAAAAAAAGACACAAACAGTTTAAAAAAGATTATTTTATTTTATGCAAATCAGTCTTAAATTATTAACTATTGCACACAGTTTAGTCCTTGTTACTCCTCTAGGAGCAAAGGGTCGCAATAATTGCACACAGTGTGAGTAAAATATAAACTGAAACCATCACAGGCTGTATAGTCGAGCTTTACTATTTTCTATTTAAAAGTGCAGCTCAGTGGAAAATTGAACATAACAAATACAACCATAAAATTGATAGAGAAAAACCATACTGAATACTGAAAAACCCTCTCAAAAGTCAGAAATTAACAATCAGAAAAGAAGCTTTTTACCATTTCAAAGGATTTAGTTACAGATCCTACCATAGTGTTACACAGAGCAAATACTGAATTTCTTTATCTTTATACAGTGCTACTGAGATTTTATGCTACTAAAATTACTAAATAATTAAATAGCAGCCACATATTATGTTATTCGTCATTTTTCTTTCATGTCCACTGTAAGTGATGAAGACGGCAATTTATTTAATGATCATGCAGTTCACCACTTAGTGTGCAGCATACATAGTATGCACTCTTCCAAAAGTTGTGATGTGCCCACTTTTGAAAAAGATAAAAAAAAAAAAAAAAATCAACTGCGGCAAACCCAGGTGGAGTAACCTAGTTAAAAAATAAAGCATTAGTACTGCATCTAATGGTAGGCACTTAGCATATGTCAGGTTTGAACTATTGTAATACAATGTGCAATTAATGTGAAAATCAGCTTATTAAAAGACGAACTCTGTGTCCATCTCTATTAACACTCATTATCTATAGCTATCTTTTACTAATAAAACAACAAAAAAGTCCACTTTGTATGACTTATTTCTTCATTATGCAATATCTCTATATAGCTATACATAATACAGGAAAAAAAAGTGAGGAAAGCTAATGAGTTTCCTTAATACAATAAATTTATCAAACATTAAATTTACACAGGTACCATTATAAATAAAAACTGCTATCATTAACTCAAACAAACAAAAGATACTATAAATATAGAGAGCTTATTCGAATGTGCATACTGCAATTTGTATTCACAAAAAATGGGACAGCATCAATAAATATGCTTGACATTTTGGGGATCATCTGAATGTAGACGTCATCCAGTACTTTAAAGAGTCAAAGAATTTTTTTTTTTTAAGTCAGATAAGCAGATATCACACTTTAAATTGTGCCAGAAAGGTTAAAATGCTAATTTAAAACAGAATAGTAAGATTCCACTTTTATGTCACATGAGACTGTTTGAACCTAGAATGACAAGTTTCTTAGAAAGATATAAACTTGTAAAGCTGAAATGGATCCACCATTTTGTTTTCAACAGATTTGTTAACTCCAGCTAGGAAACAATATTCTCAAAATTAAAAATCCACAAAACTTACATCTTATTTCTCCGAATCATATTACAAATTATCAACAGAAGGTATTACATAAATCTTCATGTTAAATGAAGAAAGCGAGCTCTATGGTACTCAAAATGATGTTGCCAAAGCTCTTTGACAGAAGAAATAACTGAAAAATTGTAATTGTTTTCTCTCTCAAAATATGAAAGCGTAGCACAAAAGGTCCAAAATAGAATTTTGCAACAAAGCCAGAATTCATC
This sequence comes from Pomacea canaliculata, assembly GCF_003073045.1. Taxonomy (NCBI): domain Eukaryota; kingdom Metazoa; phylum Mollusca; class Gastropoda; order Architaenioglossa; family Ampullariidae; genus Pomacea; species Pomacea canaliculata. The sequence goes on from NC_037591.1 coordinate 9,274,874, forward strand.
CCAAATCCTGTTTTACACTGAGAGTTACACATTTAAGACCTTTTGCATGTTCTCCATCTTTAGGTTCAGCGTAAGTCGCTGTAAATATGAAGAATATGCTTTTTTAAGTCTATAATGCAATGGCATTGCTCTTGACAACAAATGTATTAAACCACCCATGATGTTGCTGCCATCTGAAGATTGCATCATTGCAGAAATATAAACACATTCTTGGAATGTCACATGCAGCTATATTCTAGAGAAAAATAAATATTGGATTCCCTTACCGCAAACAGTCCTTTATACAAGTGGAATGTTTCACATAAATCAGAGGAAAATAATTAAACCTTTATGACATTAACAAAAGTGTAAACTAAGTTCTTGGAATACAAAGTTTTTATGCAAAATTATCAAACTCATTTCTTTATTCTCATTGCCACAGGAAGATGTTTGGGGGGGCAAAGTTGACAGTGAACGATATTCACATTCTTGCCTCCTAGGTATCTTTTTGAGGAGGACTTTTGCCCTCCTTGTTACCTCAGTTCCTACGCCACTGATTCTTACATGAATACAACATCATTTAATGTAACATGCATAAAATCAGTATTTTAATTAATACTTTACTGCCACAAAGTAACAGTTTTCTTGCTACTGACACATAAACACTCCCACTAAATTGAAAGCACTATATTTAGATACATCTGTGAACTATGGTCATTATGCTCTATTTTTTTACTAAGAAAAAAGAGGATATGGAACTTAAATGAGCTCATAAAAGATGGTGCTTACTTCTAAATGGCTACATCAAGTCCTTCAAAGTATTTCGAGTAAATGGATGACTTGAAATACAACATTTGAGGTTATAAATAATAAAATCTAGCATACTTCAAACTTCTTATCACATTTTCTATGGTTTAAAAAACCTAGCAGTTTGTAACATAGCAGCCAAACATTATTGAAAAAACCCAAGTAATTAAAGCAAGTACTATCATGAATTTATTGCTTAGGCACCACTCAAAATAAATACACTGAAATCTTCAGGCAGAAAGATAACTGATAATGTAAGAATGAACAATCATACTATCAACCTCACTCTACATTACTGAACTTGCAAAAAAACTGTGAAATAAACAGATTTAAAATTTTTCTTTTTTTAACCAGCTGGTTACAGATGCCAGATCTTTATTAACAGATCTCTAGAATATTGTAACTCTTTATAATAAACTAGTCGACAAAGTAACAAAAATAAATGCAGAACAGACTAGAAATTTAGAAGTTGAAGAGGAAGAAAAATTCATTTGCTTTTAAACAATGCTTAAAATTTCAGCCTACATTTGTGACCAAGAAACCACTGCAACTTTTAGATAGAGTAGAAAAAAAAAAGACAACTTGCAAAATACTGAAAGCTTAATCAACACCTTACCTCAAGTTCTGTAGCACTTATGTACCACATTACTTTTGTAAATGTTACATAACATATAGGACAATGAAATGCATATTTTAAAAAATACCATAATACAGTCAAGGTTTGGTTAGTTTTTTATGTTTAACACCATGTGAGCTACGGAAACTGTATCAAGGTGTAGTCAACATGTACAATATGTCATTCTCATCTATCTATAATTTTGGGGGAAAGGTGGTAGTGGTAGATAAAGTGTGCATTCCAAACAGTTAACAAGTTTACAGCAATTCTCTCTGGATTGAGAACAATAATTGTATTTATTTCACTTGAAAAGATCTTTAAGCAAGAGAGTCAATAAGTTGATGCAGAGGAAACTACATAAACCTAATCAATTTCACAGTTTCTTGTATAAAGACGATTCTAAAATGTATGTCACTTTTTACCTGTGGTTTAATCTCTTTTTTTCATAGAACTTTTTACATTGTCTCTATATGAACACTGTGTTGAGTGTACCACTCAGAGTAGGATGATGCTGTGCTCCTGACAATAAATATATAGAAGATATAATATGTGTGTATATATATAATAAACTTTACAATCCTGACTTTTACTGATACTTGCACAGGCACTACTTGTTACATATATGCATTAAGCAACTGACTAAACAGTAACTAAACAGTCATCCTGCCCAATCAGTTGCATCTGCTATCATCTATTTATTGTTGCAACGTTCTGTTGGCAAGAGGGATAAGAAAAGGGTGGAAAATCACTGATGGTGACTAATGTATATGTGGGAGATAATTTGTTTGCCACATGTGGGGCAGACAAGGATGGGAGAGAAGAGGAGGTGAGGCAGGAAGCATGACTGGAGGAGGTTTCCACTACATTCCATTCCCCACATACAAGTACAATTAAAAATACTATGCTATCTTTAAATAAATGGTAATCACATTTGATTCCCATGTACAAGTACAATTTAAAAAAAAGCTTTGCTATCTTAAACAGCAATGTTTATCACACCAAGGAACCTGCTGAAAAACAAGCATGAGAAAAAATAAATATCATCTCTTGAAATAGGTTAATTGCACAACAGTAAACATGCAAAAAAAAATCATGTAATAAAATCTTCACAGACAATCCTTGGTCAGCAGAACTTACAGAGTAAAGTTTGACATGGCTTTTTAAAAAGAAAAAATCAAATTATCCCAAGGCTTTTTGAGGTATTACTCAATGGTTACAGAGCAATGGACAGGATAATCTGTTGCACAGCAAAGTTGATGTTACCCACAAACCTGCAAGCACCAAACTTTTCTTTTTCTTAACTGAGCTGCTTCAGAAGGTGAATTAAATTATGCCCGGAATTATTAGTAAACAAAAATTTGTGCCCAGGTTTCATTACAATTTTTAATCTTTTCCATAAGATGATTTTTAACAGGAAAAATGAAACATTAACTCTTCCAATACAGTTCACACCTGCAGATGCAAACGTCTTCACAGCTACTGCTCATGCAGTTGTGTTAATTTTATCCCTAATGAATGAGTTAAACCATTACAAACTGTGCTCTATATAGATTCAGTATAGGTAACAAAAGTTCAAGATTCCACATCTTTCTCCAACTGCATCCTTTTTTATAAAAGAATTTTAATATTTGGTTACCACAAAAGAAAATTGCAAACAAATAGAAACTTGCCTTAAATAATGAACACCACATGCAACTTGAATGAACCAAACATCTATATTAGCTCATACTTTACAATTCTCAAAACACATTTTCTGGTTGCATCATTGGTGATCTTGAAAAATTGGTGTATATATATATTTTAAGTGGTTCATTCCTGTTTTTAAGTTATATAGAAAGAACTAAAATTTTCCTTTAGAAAAAAAAAAAAAAATGATTTCATGGAATGCTTATATCCAATATAATCCTCTAGTTCTTCGAAGTGGGTTTTTTACCACTTACTTGTCTCCTTCAGCAATCTTTTTTTTGTGTAGAAAATATCTAAAATATCATGAAGTATTAATAAATATGGTATTCTAAATGTGTTGAAATTAGTATTAACAATTAATGTTTGCCTTAGAAACAATCACAAGTAAAACTCTTTCCCACGTAAACTCTTACGTCTTTCATGCCCGCTTTGACTTTGTTTTGTGAGTGCTCTGCCTGGAACTGAAACACTTTCTGGGAAACTCTGGCTACTTGAAGGCTTTTCATCATCACCATTCACAAAATTATCACCGCCGTTTGGATGTGCGTGAAATGACTTTGGAAAACATGCGGTTGAAGTCTGCGACGCTAATTCTGCATCTCCGTCTCTGACTCCGTAGCATCATCAATTAGCCGGCCCTCTGTTTCTTCCATGGCTTTCAGCAAAAGTCTAACGTTTGTTTTATGCAAGAGCAGAGATTTTAAATTACTATAATTACGCTGTAAAATCTCTAATGCTCTATTTTTTTGTTCCATCTGTTGTTGTAACACAAACATCGTCCTTTCGCCATCACTCAGTTTTAGCCGCAATTCATCCAATTCTGCATTCTTAGCAGACGAAATTTCTGTCACCTTGGTTTGAAGGAACTGATCTTTGGCAATCAAAGCCTCGTGTTGTTCCTTCACTGTTTTCTCGAGTTCTGTTACACGTTTGTGGAGAAGAACCAAATGCTTGTTGGCTTCTTCGATGCTGGTTCGAGGAATCATTGTGGCTGATAGCAGATCAACGTTGCTGTCGTTTGCCCGGAAATGAACATCAAGGACATGCGCAACATCATTTCTGTATATATGGGTAGTTAAGCGACTCAAGGATTAACCCTCTATTTATGTTAAAGACTTCTTGTTAAGAAAGCTATAAAACATAAAAGTTATACTTGTAAAACACAAAATTACATATAAAGCCTCTTGAAAAAGTTCTATTTTAGCTAATGATAAACGATTTTATATTTAAATAGAGAGTTCTTAAAGATCTTGATTAACCCGATCCTCTTCCGCTTTCGTGTGTGCGCACGCGCGCTTTTGTGTAGATGTGAAGTTTGCCGCTCTGTCTCTTGGCGCCAGATATTTGTTAGTACGGTGGCATCAGAGACTTCATTTTTTTCCCTTTAATTTACATAATGGCTCTTGTGAACATATGCAATGTAACAGTTTTAAACAATCCATCTCCTTTTTTAAGGCCGTTTCAGTTTGAAATTACCTTTGAGTGCGCAGAAGATCTTCCTCAGGGTACGTTGATTCGTCTGCTTTTTTACGAACAAAAACAGTACATACACTAGTCTACCTGATCCTATCAACGGGCTTTACTGTCTAGCTTAGTGAATTTATTGTTTAGTCATCTATGTAATATCTATTTTTAGCGTCTTGAACTTGTGAAATCTACTAATTAAAAGTTTCGTTTATTGAAAGTTTTTTTCCCGCATTCTACGGAAAATTGCATTTGCGTAACTTAAAGCGATTTACTTGTCGCGAGTTACCTAAGTTTGGACAGATCGTTGTGCATTTTCTCAATAGTCAGTAGTAATTTAGTCAAACTGAGTATGTTTGTTATTTGTTATCATGACTGAATGGTTACCAGAGGACTACAGTAGATGTTATTATTGTGTGTGTGAAAAATAATTTTGAGTTGCCAAAGCTTTATGTTTTATTAGCAATTTATTGTCAGGAACATTAATCATGACAGTCACAACTTTCACATCACCACAAATTGTGAAAAAGTTATTGAGAAATCAAAATCATTGAAAAGATGTTTTTCTTTCTAGAAGAGTTGATGTGTGGTTTTGTTTTAGATCTGGAATGGAAAATCATTTATGTCGGATCTGCTGAAAGTATGGAGTGTGATCAAATTCTAGACACAATTCTGGTAGGACCAGTCCCAGGGGGCAGTCACATGTTCATGTTTGAGGTAATTTTTGTTATAATGAGAAAGTGAGATTATTTCATAGTCAGCATGAGCATGGGAGGGCTGCAATACTAACTACAGGTTGCTTCAGGTGAAACTGATGCTTTGATACTTTTTCGTCAGTGGAAAACAAAAGGTGCTTATTGTAAATTTATTTATACAAGTGTTCACATAGGTAGTTTCTCTCATAGTTTCTCCCTTTCACCTCCCTTAGAAAGTACCAGGAAGACAGCTGCCTTCAGCAGTGGATTAAGGGGATATTAAAAGCTAATAATATAGTATACACATGTTTTCACTGAAAATGAAATACAGTGTTGATAATAGCAATATTTATTTACTTTTCTTTAGGCAGGACCACCAGATACAAGCAGTATCCCTGTGGCAGATGTATTAGGTGTGACAGTTGTTCTTTTGACCTGCTCCTATCAGGGGCAAGAATTCATACGTGTTGGGTATTTCGTCAATAATGAATATGAAGATCCAGAATTTAAGGAAAATCCTCCAGCAGTCCCTTTGTTTGACAAGGTAAATGAATCTTTTACTAGCCATACTTCTATGTGTCCTCGTAATTTTATGTTGTATATCATACATATCACTTATGTATGAAGTTGTGCCATAAAGATCTTGCTGTGTAAAAATGTTTTCAAGCAGACGCTCTTTAAGAATAAATTTTTGAGGGTTTTGTTTTTCCTCATTCCCTCCTGACTCTGTACCTTTTCTTGGAAGAGTGATGCCCTTTTTGCCTTACTGGCTTGAGGAGACCAGCTCTCCAGATTTTTTTTGGATTTTGTCATTTTTCTGAGTTAATTTTGATTTTGAGGTCTATCATTTGACCTGTTGTTATTCTAATGATGTTTGGAAAAGAACAGTACAAAGCGAGACAAAGGACGTCAGAACCACATGGGCCCAACTGAAGGGGGCTCCCCAATATCAGGTCCATTGCCAAGGTGTTGTGGCCCTATGCTGCTTGAGGAGTAACAAGGACTAAACTAAACTATTCTAATTATGTGCAGGACTGTGGTTCTTGATCGGTTACAAATGATTCATTGGCTAACAGTCTTTTCTTGCCATTTTCATCTTAATCCATTTTCTTGTTTGTGCACATCAACAGCAAGATAAACCTGTTTAATATGGCAAAACTCGTTGATGAACTGAGGTGGCAAAAACAGTCTACAGCTTGTTTGACCAGCAGAGGTTTATCCTGAGCATTCATAAATCTGTTCTTTTTCATGACTTTCCCAATGAATGACAAACAGTTGTAGATCAACTCTAAATTGTGGACATTGAAAAGTTTAACTAGGCTGCACAGACAAGTCTGGTCCTCCGTTTTCTTCTGTCTACAGGATTTCTTTTCTGTCGTTGATGCATTTTATTTTATATATACAGTATGTGCTTGTGTTATGACGGAGTACTGTGTTCATTCAGTTGTTAATCAGATAGCACTACACTTTTTTTCCCCCATTCTGCACTTAATTCCCTTTTCTTTCCTATCATTGGTTGGTTTCTTCAATGTCTCCCTATTGTGATTATTATTATTGTTGTAATTATTATTTGTGAAGTACCGTGAGCTTGCTCATAAAGCTAGGATATGGTGCTATATACATAAACTTTATTATTAAATATTTTTGATAGATATCAGTTTTAATAATCTTGGGATAATTGTCTTCAACAGATTACAAGAAATATTCTGGCTGAGAAACCTAGAGTTACTCGCTTTAACATTCAGTGGCACAGTGAGCAAGTTCAACAACAGCAGCAGCAGAGCCATGACATGGAGGATTTCAATGACCTTGAGAACATTGAGCCTGGCATGAACACAGAATCTGTGTCCAACCTTATGGAGAACTCGCTTGCAATGCCAGTCTTAGGTTCAAAGACTGAGGAGAGTGTTGACAGTTTGGAAAAGATGTGTTCGTTTGTGCCAGAGTGAAGTCTTCTTTTGGAAAAAAAGAACCGTGAAGACTGATGTGTTTATGTAGAAGTGATTATGAAGTGCAGATGAGCTTTGTATGCTCTCAACAAATGGGAGAAACTGCAATGTCACCGTTCGTCTTTGGACTTGTTTGCATTTCTTGATTTCAGCAAAAACAGATTTTCATAAAATAATAATTTTGTTTGTACAGACATTAAATTATCAAACACATTATACCAGTATCGAACTTGTATGCTGGTGAGACACTTGTTTGAAGTTACACTACTGTGAACATTTATTTTGCTTACAAAGGAATATTCACATTTCTGCATGCACAGTTTGAAATTGATCCAAGTGCCCCATTAACAGGGTTTATACAAATACCTTGTTACCATATTCCCCTTCACTGTGTCAAAGTATTGTTTTTATAGCAGCATGTTCTTGGACTACTTGTGCTGATCTTTTCATTGAACCATCTTAATTTCTGTGTGATGAGACTTTTCTGTGCTCTTAAAATGTAACATGCATGAGCATTGTTTCTCTAGGTATGTTTGCTGTCCTAATTAGGTCAAATTCCTAGTGACAGAAACATACTGTGTTGGTTTCTCACTGTCTAAATAAGAAAGTTTTTCTGGATCTCAGGATCTGAGCAATTTTACTCCTAAATTTGTGTTTGAAATCAAAAGCAAAATATTAAGATAATAATTTTTAGATAACTTGCTGAGAAAACTTGGCAGCAACTAAACCATGCATATTTTGAGAGCTCCATGTATCATCATTAATGTATTTAAGAAAAAAAAATTGTCTGAATGCATGATGATTGAGTTTTAACATTTTGTTGTACTGTGTAAATGGTCTAAAAGGGTTTATCATTTGCAACGCATTTCTATTCTTCCATTCTCCCATTTGTTATCTGTGGCAGGGCATTGTGTCTGCATTCAGCTGAAGTCCATTGTGTCCTTGACTCAGACCTAAGCCAAAATTTCACTTAAAAGGTGCAAATGCTGTGTTGTCTTCTCCTCAGCCCCAGTTCACTAAACACTTGGATTAATGTGGGCGATTATAACGAATGAATTTTTTCATAGTTTATGTATGAAATTGTGACTAGTAAGCATAGAAATTGTAGTTGTAGGTAATATTTGTCTTTATAGGAAATAATATTTCTATGAAGATATATACACATTTGGGGTCCCTCCTCTCACTGTGCATGCAACATGTCATACCAGCAAAACATTTGAAACTGTATTAGGATGTTCCTTTTAAAAAAAAGAACTTTATGTTTTGGTCTTATTATTTTTAAGGCATATATTTATCTTCCAAACCATTCTAATTCAGTTACTTAACCGAGGAGTGGGAAACTGTTTTTTCCTTCAAGAGCCATTGTGATATTTATAACATCATTCGTGGGTTGTACAAAATTATCTACTCAAAAATGAGCATGCTTTATTTGGTCAAGCAGTAACTTCACCACAGTGTGTTAACATTTTTGAAATGTGTACAATCCCAGCCTGCCTGGCACTGCTGTCCTTAAAGTTTCGTAATTATGAAAAGTATGCTCTGCCATTATAAAAAGCATAGTGAAATACCTGTTTGGAGTCTGTAAAATATAGGTTAATGATTAAAAAATTCCCAGAGGAGACAGTATAGTAGCAACACTTTTTTCCTGATGCACAATTTTTGGTTTGGGGGTGTGCAATGAAAATACATTAGTAATAATAAGGATTATTTATTACACATATCTCCTAATGGAGGAGTTAATGACATTTACAAAATGGCTACACACATACTTGCACATAAAAAAAAATAACTTATAAGCCTAAAGGAATTTTACCAGCCAAAGCTTTGTTATTTGCTCATCCTTTGGAAATTCATGAAAGGATAATGTTGGAAATTTGTAAGCCTGAACTGCTCACTACATTGCGAAGTACATCATTGTATAAACTGACATGGCTTAAGAACGCTACTGGTATCAACAGCCGATATCTAACCAACAGTGGTCTACCCTTGGCTTGGAGTGTGTATAATTTTCCAATATTGTCCACTTAGGCAGCTTTCAGGTGATGATTGAGAAGCATACATGTCAGGACCTTTCATGGAAGATTTTATGTTATGGTGCGTTTAGAGATTAGACACAAATTTTTAGTGTGGTTTATGTAGAAATTGACATTCTATTAAGTGTTCGGGCCTAAAGCACAAGTACCAAGCAAGAACTAGACGTCTATGCTTGAACACAGAATGGGAAGCTACTGTAGTCTTTGCTGTGATTCTCTCCCTTTAGTCAGCCGCAAGGCACGCCCAATCACGAACAAATGTCTTTTGCCTGCGCATTGTAGTGTTCAAACAAAGGCACTAATTAACAAATAAACAACAGAGAGGGCTACCAAACAGCGAATTTACGCTACGTTCCAGCAGTAAAGGGTAATTACTGTAGATTTTACGGTAACGACGTCAGAGAATAAGTTAGTAACATTAGGAGAATACTGGAATATTTTGAGGATATGAAGGAATGTTATTTGAAACTAGAAAAAAAGTGATCATCACATCAGTTTATTCAATTCAGCTCAATTAAAGTTCGTGGCCAAAGCGAGTGAAGAAGGCGGAGTGGAATCCAGCCAATAGATCCAAACAGTTCGCACCTCCAATAACATATACAGTCCTGATTCAAACCAAAAGAGAAACAAAACGCTGCAGAAGCACAATCAAAGATGCAGGTCCAACACTCATATCCAAATCGAAGCACAGCCACAAAATCAAAATCAAGAACCTATTAGGCGAAGGGACAGAACTCTCATATGACCGAGGTAACTGCCACAAGTCTAAATATTCTTGTCTTCTCGATTAGGCACAAAATATTTTCATTTTTTAAAAAGTCGCACATATTACATGATCTACAATTGTTAATTATTATCTGTCTGAAATCATAGTCCGTTGGGTTTTTTATGTGTTGCCGGTGCAGCGAAACGTTTCTAGCCAATCAATTTGTTTTGTTTATTCTTAGTAGCTAATCATTTATCGGGTTCCTAAAAAGCGCGGGAAAGAGGTTACCCACAATTCTCTTCTCGTTGACTTCGCTGGAAGACATTGCTGATTGCGCAGAGAAAATGGAAGAAAACTGGGATGAAGATGTGAGTTTTTTGCTTTCAGCTTCATAAATTAAAAAAATATCGTGTACTTCATATGTTTAAAGATTTGTGTCATAAATATTTTTAAAACAACAGTGAGCATTGCTCGTATGTCGATAAAATTATGTGTATTTTTGAGTCTCGAGTTAAACCGCTATATAAAGAGAAAGTAACTTATGGCAGTAAATACGGAAAGAAATCTGGGAATTGAAAGTTGCAGGATACCCTCCCTTCACTATACAGAATCTTAATACTCGTTTTTGTTTGATAGGCATGAATGAATGCCATCTGCTGCTCAGGCTCGCACTCGCTAAGTAATTTTCTGTGTCACGTACTAAATATTTAGTCAGTAATTTTACAGTGTTATCCTTAGTCTGAGAATGCCGAATAAAAGATCCTCAGTAAGCCTAGAACTTGCTTTATTTTGCTTGTGTTTATTTTGGTATGGCGTGTTAAAGGGATACTGTTATATATCTTAACGAGTCAAGGGCAGAATCTTATTATTTTAAGACGGGTTTACAAAACTTGTTAATTTTCCAGATATACCTAGCTTAATATAATGCCATTTATCCCCCTTGTTGGAACAACTGAAGGATGGCTTACAGTACATTGAAGTAGATTATTAGGGACGCTATGACATACACCGCAAAACCAGATAAAAATCATAAGTCTCTAAGCCTGACCTCAGCAAACAAAAAACCCCAATCTCTAGCCTAATGCTAAAAAGTGTTATAGCATGAGCTTTCTTAAAGTTATACCTATATCTACACATTTTGTTCTGCTTTTTATTACCAGGTTTCGGGCACTTCTTTGAGTACAAGTAAGTTCTTACAAACTATGCTCTTTTTCTTCCGTTGGTGTACAATTGGCAGACCATTTGTAATTTTTAGTGATACAGGGGGATCTGTATGCTTACTGACAATGTCCTCATTTTAAGGAAATGAGACAGGGTACCCAATGTTGCTCAGGTCAGTTCCCCCCTTGATTTCATCTGTATAGTTTTGATATGCCTGTTGAATCTAGTTCATTCCATTGACTTGTGTGACATCAGTGTAGTAAAACAATGATTCACTCTAGTTGAGACATCAGGTGTCACAAAGATGACAGTAAGTTATTTTAAAGTTTGATATCCATGGATTTTTTAAAATATTTTATTTGAAGCATTAGAGCATAGTAGGAAATGTTAAGAAGTTGACATACTCTTGAACATCATCCAAAAACTGCCTTAGACATTCATGTAGATGAAATAAGCAGGCCTGCCAGATTTGGTGACACTTGGTGAAACTGACCATTCCTTGATACAGTGGCTACATTTATAAGTCCGTGAGTTAAGAGTTACTAACATTCTAGATACCTATATATCTGTACTTCAGGATAGGTGAAGGCCAGCCATTTTACCCTCACCACCACCATAGTTTCAACCAAATCATCATATGTGCCACTAAATAAGAGGATTTTGATGTTTTCTCGTTTCTCATCTTTGATGAATGTCAATCTTGCTTTTGTGTGCATGAGAGAGAAGATGCAAGTCCATATAAATTTTTTTTTCCCCATCAACAACTCATTCATTTGTAAGTGCAGTTTACCTTTGAATTGCAACTCTATTATGGGTTATGACTTTCAACAAGTGCAAGTTTTCCCCTATATGTGGGATCTAGTAGTTGACTTGTACAACACAAGGAACCAGTTCAGTTGTAAAAGATGTCTGATGCATCAAGTGATTTCCAAAATAGTCATAGTTTTTGAGAAAAAGTCTGTAGGCCTATAAATGCAGTCACTGAAGAGTTCAGAGTATAAAAATAGCCCCCCCCCCTTTTTTTTTTACATGTGCTTAGGAGAAGCAAATTGCTTAGTGATTAGAACACTAGCATCCAAGGCAAGAATCGTGTGCACTAGCTGCTTTAGAATCAGAAGTATGGTTCAGAAGATAATATCTATGCATTTGGCTTAAGTTCGGGTTTGTAATTTTTTTATTACTGTGTTTTGAATTTATGCTTATGTATTACTGAGTGCTATATTTGGGTAATTCCCTGGAATGTAATGATTGCAATTCTTCAGAACAAGTTTTCTTTTCCCTCAAGGCCAACAGTTTGCTCTGAGAATGTTTTGACTAAGCCAAGAGGGTTCGGCCGAGGAAAAATCTTGGTAGACAACATGAATGCTTTGAACATTAGTGGAGATGCACAAAATAAACCTCATACAAATGGATGTGGTCCAAAGATAGGTTCAGTATTTGGGAACAACACTTTTAGTAAGAAAGAAACAAGTAACAATGACATCGGGTGGAATGAAGATGCCATATTGACTGCAGATGGTGATAGCAGAGGCAGTGGTACCTTTCGAGGATTTGATTCAGAGAGAGGTAAACAATCATCCATTTGCAGCAACACCAATAGTATCCAGCTTTGATTTAAAAATGTGAATAATTAACAATAGTTTAACATAGAGCTCATTAAAACATAATCAGAATTGGAATAATCCACAAATAAGCCCCATCACTGTTGAAACTGCAGGGTTTACAGCTGGGGAAAAAACTTAGACTTATAATCCAAAATTTACGGTAATATAAATTTGCAAGCTTCTATATATTTAGCCTATTTTAGTTTGACCTGCAAAAATAGATGTACTTCAAATGGTGCTATCAGCTTTTTGGTATTGATCTTTTAACCAGGTGTGGAAGTAATATACTTCAGCTGTTTTTATTCAGTCATATTATTTGCTTTGATTTGAAATGTTTCAGGTGGAAGATTTGGGACTACTAACGATGCTCCTAGGTAAAGTGTTTATTACATTTTCAATTGCTCTTTGATATGTCACTGTGTGTGCAAAAGTTGTATACCTGTACGATGTATCTCTGTTTATCTACAGAAAATAAGACAGAATATGAGCTAAATTATTGACCACCAAGTATGTTAGGGCTTTAGTTGAATAAATCTGGTATAAAAACAAAACTAGCTTGTCTAATTATCGTGAAATGTTTTTTAAAAGTGTTTGAATTTTTTTTTTTTCAGAGGTGGAAGGTTTGGTCCAAAAGGTAAGCTCTTGTTAGTGCACTTTTGTTTTTGCTAGTCATGCTTTCAGAGGAGTTTCGCATTTACTGGCAAGTAAAGCTCATTCAGATGAGAAATTCGGAGTATGATTTGGTTCTGCATTAGTGTGGTGAACATTTAAGGAAAAAACAAAAATCTCTGTACATAAAATTGTGCTGTAAATAATCTGTAATATAAACAATCTGCAATCCTTTTGCCTACCTATTTGAAAATACCTCAGTAGCGAAAGGTTTTTTTAATGGCAGTCTGTTAGTATTTGAAGTCTTTGCTGTGTAAAACACAGATGGTGCTGGAGGATCTGGGTGCCACAGGTGTGGTGAAGAAGGACACTTTGCTAGAGACTGCCCCAGTGGTGGCCGGAGTAGCTCTGGCTGCCATAAATGCGGAGAAGAAGGGCACATGGCCAGGGAATGTCCAAATAACAGAGGAGGAGGACATAGTTCAGGCTGTCGAAAGTGCGGAGAACAAGGACACTTTGCTAGGGAATGCCCAAATGGAGATGTTGGTTCTGAGGGAAACAGTTGTCGAAAGTGCGGGAAAGGAGGACACTTTGCAAGAGAGTGCCCTGATGGTGGAGAGGGGAGCTTCGGTGGTAGTGGATGTCGGAAATGTGGAGAAGAAGGACACTTTGCACGAGACTGCCCGAACAGTGGCAGTGGTAATGCTGGTAAGTGTTTGTACACAGAGCTGAAGATAACTACATTCCACATTTATTAAAAAACATAATAATGATAATTGGCTGTAAACAAGATGTGTGCCCAATGAGTTTAAGGGTGCATTCTATTGATGTATGCATTTTGTCCACATAAGGTTAGGAGTTGCTCAAGAGAAAAGTAGTTTCTGGTGACTTGGTTGAACCAGCATCAAATTTTAATGCTTAGCTATGTATATATCACATGTTGTTTACATTTTTTAATTCTAAAATGCTGCAACTATACATCTAAATAAAACAAGCGTACCAAAATGCGGTTGCAAGTAAAAAAACTGACTTCTTTTGTGTGTGAAGAATTCTAACCTTAATCTTATCTGTTTGAAATTTCATTATTTTAAAATGTTTGCATCATAATGAATGCTACGTGATTGGCAGTAATCTCTATTTAGCAAGCCCACCAAGACTTGTGGCATTAGTTTACATGGCTGGCAGCCTTGCAATGATATAGTTTTGGTTGCTGGTTTGCCTGTCACTGCCACCTTCTCTCCACAATACATGCAGTTAAACAAAAAACTCATGTTTGTCCTGTCATGTACATATTCCTGTCTACTGTAATGGCTGTCTCATGCATGTCCCTCAACATTATTCATCATTATTATGATTTACTGTTAATGTCAGGAAAAAAGCTGCTAGATTTATTGAATTTTGAGTTATACGTTACCATGGAAAGGCCAGACAAAAGGAATTAATGGGCCAACCATTCTCCAACCTAGTTTTAGATTATTATGTGTGCTGAACCTGAAAGAGTTTTGGAATGACTTACGATATTTAACTCAAAAGAGAAAAAAAAGGCTTGTACATTTTGGACAAGAAGTCAATTTTCACTGTGGGTACTCTTTAAAAAAAATTTGTTTATTACGGTATCTTATTAATCTATTTAAAATAAGAAAACACTTAAATGTATTCAAAATGTAAAGTTTAGTTCTTGAAATTTTCATTATTTAAATCCAAAGTGTTTTTGGAAAGCAGTAAAATTGATATATTAACAAAATGCTTAGTTTTTAAGGTCAGGCATTTACTCCAAAAATTAAAATCTTACGAAGTTGGTTCGTTTTTAACTATATGGGGGGGGGGTGTTTTTACGCCGTGTCAGCAGCTAAGGCTATATTACGGCAAGCAGCCAGCCCTGTAAACATGCCACGTGCAGAGAAAGATCAGCATGCCCGAGACGAGAAATGAACCAGGCAGCCAACCTTCACTGTATTGGTGACAGGCGCTAACCGTTGCGCCACCGGACCGCTTTTTTAACTATAGAGGGCTAAAATACCATTTATATAGCACATAAATGTTTTTAGGTACCTACACCAAAAGTTGGACTTTAATCAACATATTTCAGTAACGGTATACAATTATTTTTAAAATGCATACACTATCATGTACCAAAACTTTGAGTGTTTTTTGTAAACTAGAGATGATGAATGTAAGATGGCATAAGAATTTTTTATTTTCTAAAAAGGTCTGATAAATATAACCAAACATAATATCCACCCAATTTTCTCTCTTCAAATGTCTATTTCTGCCAAATTAATGTTCCTACAAGGATATCCATATTTCATCCTTTATGTTAAATAAAACTACTAAATATGAATATGAAAGCTGTGTTCCACATTTAGCACAGCATATATGCAGGGCCCAGGGCTTGTCTTGGTGCCAGTCTTGCATCTGAAGTAAGGATGACATACCTTATTCACTTGAAAAGTGATTTTTTTTTCTGATTGGCAAGTGTCACTTCCCCTCAGATAAATTATCCACAGTAGTAACACACTTGTGAGGCATTAGTGTTTTGTATTGTAACTAAATGAATAAGATATGTAACTACTTTAAGAGATTGAAGTGTTGCTTCACGTTAGACAAAAAATGTCAAATATGTCTGTGTCCTGCGCTTTTTAAAAAAAAATCTCTTGTGGTATATGATGGGCCAAAACAAGACATGTATCTACCAAATTATTCTTTTATGGCTATTTAGGTGACAGGCCAAAAGAGAACTACATACCACCAGATCTTCCAGAAGATGAGGCATCGGTGTTTCAACCAAGCATTCAGAAAGGAATTAACTTTGACAAATATGACAATATTGCGGTGGAAGTGACAGGAGATGACAAGTTACCACCCATTAACTCCTTTGATGAAGCTGATTTGCTGCCTACCTTTGTGAAGAATATTAAACGTGCTAATTACACCAAGCCTACCCCAATCCAGAAAAATGCCATACCAACCATTTTAGCTGGAAGAGACCTTATGGGTTGTGCTCAGACTGGTTCTGGAAAGACTGTAAGTTTTGTGTGATTGTGTCATTAAAGTAATGCTGCTTATGACTGCTACAGCAATTTTATTAAGTTGAGAGATGATTCAGAGCACCCTTAGTTTCTATGAAAACTGATCTTTCATATCATTTTTTTTTTTTAATTTACATTGTCCAAGGAAGGTGCTAAAAAAGTTATCAGTGCTATGACTTACTGTCCTAACATGAAGTGCAAGAGCTTTGGAAACTCAATGAAAGTATAAGAGAGAAAACTGTTAACATCTGACAAGTTAAGTGTTTTTACAAAGGTGATGTGTTTCAATTTTGCAGGCTGCTTTTATTCTTCCTGTTTTGACGGCAATGGTCAGAAATGGGCTGACAACTGGAAAATTCAGTGAAGTGCAAGAGCCACAGGCTATTGTCATTGCACCAACTCGTGAGTTGGTTTTGCAGATTTATGGTGAAGCTCGAAAGTTTGCATTTGGCACAGACATTCGCCCTGTAGTGGTGTACGGGGGAACTTCTGTCGCTCACCAGCTACGACAGGTAGAGCAGGGGGCACACTTTGTGGTTGGCACGCCAGGCCGTCTGCTGGATTTTGTCAACAGGGGGAAGGTAAGTGCCAGCAAAGTTGCTTTCAAAAACCGTCAACACGTGGTTTTCATAATTTCTCTTTTCCCACCCCATTAATCCATGTTAAATAAAAAGATGAAGATAGGCTAGCAGCCTTTTAGTTACTGAGTGGAGGGTGCAGGGAGATCACATTTTTGCCTGGGCGGTGCTCAGCTTCCTTCACTCATGCCTTATCTGCCCCAGGAAGTCCGGTACCTATTTCATTGGTCAAATGGATAAAGCGCACTGCATCACAAGTACATTGCATCATCCAACATGCATGCGCTTGGACTCAGTCATCATTGCTCTGATCACCCAGTTGTCCACTTTCTCTTCGTGTTAGATCTGGGGCGGAGAAAGTTCCTAGGCAAGATAGTGGCACAAATGGTGTAAAAGCATGTGAAACATTTTGTAATCCTAGATAAGAGTTAAATGAAATGACATTACATTATTTTAAAACTGGGAATTCCTATTTTTGCTGAAAGTTTAGAAACATGTTCTGTTCCTTAATGTTGATTTAAAATATGTACCAGACATTGATTATTCTGAAAGTCTCTGTAAAGAGTTTAATTAAATCTTAATTGTGGCTATTGCTGTGGGCGCTATTCCTCATGTTTTCTTTGCGTTAAGAGATAGTGGCTTATTTACCAAATGCAAAAAAATGGTACTATTATATTGCCAGTGGATTTCAACGGAAAATGTCATCTATAAAAAATAAACCAACATTAACTGACAAAAGAAAAGGCAGAAGTGGAAGACTTTTCTCTGCCAAGCCAGATAGCATTATACGTGTGTTAAAGTGGAAATCTCAGTGCTATTATTATCCTCTTTTTTTTTTTAAAGAGCACCATCACATGCTTTGCTTTTAATTTTCCTCAAAATACTTTTTTGCTTGTTTTGCAGTTGAGTCTCCGAAAGGTAGAGTTTCTAATTTTGGATGAAGCTGATAGAATGTTGGACATGGGATTTGAGCCTGACGTTCGTAAAATTGTTGAAACACTTGGCATGCCTCCCAAGGGCAAGCGCCAGACTCTCATGTTCAGTGCCACTTTCAAAGAGGAGATTCAGAAGCTGGCTGCTGACTTTCTGCAGAACTACCTTTTCATAACTGTGGGGATTGTGGGAGGAGCCTGCAGTGATGTTGAGCAAAAATTCTTTGAAGTCGATCGCTTAAAAAAGCGTGAGCATCTGTGCAACATTCTGAATAACTCAGGTATGCATATGGCCATTATCACTTGCATGGTCTGCAGTATTTTACAGTGATGCATGCTTCTAATCTGCATTTCTTGAATTTTTGGGAGTCAATTGTGTTTTTATTTTGAAAAGTTTATTACCAGTTTATTTTTCGACAAAGGCCTGGTACAATTTTATGAGCCCAAGTTTGGTTACTTGAATTTTAAGTCTTAAGACATTGAAGGTGCTATGTAGCCCTGCCTGTTCAAAATAAGGTGTGAAATATTTTCATGGCCTGGTGTCAAGGGAAGTTGCTCACAAAATCTCTTGGTTTCTGCTGTTGAGAGAAATGGTATTCACATTTTGCAGGTTCAGACAAGGTTTTGGTGTTCGTCGGACAAAAACGTAATGCAGATTTCTTAGCTTCTTACTTGTCACAGTCAGGTTTCCCAACCACAAGTATTCATGGGTAAGTAACTTGTATCTGTGTTTTGTTGGTCTAATTATTGTCTTGCTTGATAATTATATAAGTTAATGTGATGTCTGAATTTTGTGGAATTTAAATATAGAAGAAAAGAGTGTGTGTATTTAAACCTTTAACTTCTACATAATATACTTTTTAAATGTTTTGTTTTATGTTATCTCTGCTTAGTGATCGCCTACAACGTGAACGAGAAGAAGCATTACACGATTTCAAAACGGGAAAACTGCCTATTCTTATTGCAACAAATGTTGCTGCACGAGGTTTGGATATCCCTGAGGTCAAACATGTTATTAACTATGACCTGCCTGCAGAAATCGATGAGTATGTGCATCGAATTGGCCGAACAGGACGATGTGGTAATCTGGGGAAGGCTACAAGCTTCTACTCTCATGATACAGATAGTGCCCTTGCTCCAAACTTAGTCCGCATCTTGAAAGAGGTTTGTCTTGGATTTTTTTTCTCAGAGCTGTTGGCCATCATTCCACTTGTAACCCTACCTAGCATGTTATCTTTCATTTTAGTCCCTTTTCCCCTTTTTGGACAAATGAGATTGAAGTTTTTAGATCATGGTCTCCGTATCCTGCCATATCCTTCAGGGTTTGTAATTTATATCGTTCCTTCTTACAGTTGTTGTGCATTCATACAGTGCTTTGTCTATATGATGTAATGGTTCAGTTCTCCTTCATTTTCTTAACTTGGATGCCTTGATAAAATGATTAAACAAACATAGATGCGTAGGCTGGCGTTGACTGGGGGAAATATCTCCCTAACTGGTTGAAGACAAACTTTTTTCTATACTGTATTCTGAACACTGATCTTCACCTGGCTTGATTATCATCTTGCATCCATCCTAAGCTGTTGTGTTACATCACTGCTTCATCTTAAGTGTTTTGCTTCTTTAGACATTTATTTGCTATTCCCGTGCAGTGCACCAAGATTGTCTTTTTGATAGCAAAGCATACCATACAAATGCACTCTTATTACTTTCCAGCCATTGCTGGAGAAAGGTGCTATACAAGAGCACATATTTTTCATTCATAAATTGAACAATAATCGTTTATTGATGCATTAATTAATTGCAAATGAGTTGGAATGAGTCAACAGTTTTCAGCTATTTTGTTGATGGAAATGGTCATTGCTAGGGTTCTGAATCGATGGAATCACATTGTTTTAAATTTTGTATTGGCGACTAACAAAAAAGCCTATAGCCATTAATGATTTCCTAAAAGGTGACCTGGGAAAGTTGATAGTAGATGAAATACTATTTATGTCTTTGGCCTTTCACTCTTACAGTAAGTTACTAAGTTACAGCAGAGAATGCCAGTTTCAACAATATGCAATGTCACCCCAAGATAGCTATTTTCTTGAGCCACTTTTTGTCTTAAGAATTCTGCTTAAAAGAATGTGCACTTCATAGGTTCAGCCAGATGTAGTTTGCAGCAAAGCAAATAGTACGACAAAATGATTCACTCCAAACCTTGCAGGCATAAATCTACATTCCTGTAAAGGACTAGTACTAGACAAAACTATAATTTTAAGGGGCAATCTGCAAACTGCTTAGCTCATATTCTAACCCTTTCTTTTGCTGCCTATTGACTAGTCTGTGGCTTGTCTTCCTCTGCAGATCTCTTAATCCTTGCTGTTTGTTCCCCGATTCCTCTGTGCCTTCTACATTTGTATTTTATTACTTTTTTTTTTTCTTTTCCTTTGTATGCTGTCCATATCTTGTTCTTGACTTCAGCATTGAGTGCGTGATCATACACAATGTTAATCACACACTGTAAATCTCACAATTCCCACCCCTCCACCCCAAAATCTCTGTGGTAAAACAGTATATCAGCTTAAAGGATAGTGAGCGTGTTTTTTTATGGCCATTGACATATTTCTTTCTCATTCAGTCAAGACAAGAGGTGCCAGACTGGTTGGAAGCATATGCTGCCGGAGGATTTAGTGACTACAGCAGTGTTAGTCAGTTTGGTGGCAAGGATATAAGACGGCAGAGGGGAGGAAAGGTGAGATGAATGCCGATTGATAGAGAGGACCAAGACTTGTATTACTGCAGTAAAAGCATATACCCATTTGGTTGTGATTGTAAGGATTGCTCACAATTTTTTTAAAGACAAAACAACTGAAGACCTTAACAAAAGCAGTTTTTTTGTTCTGGCAATTCAGAATGTTGAAGTAGGAAACCTTCCTGCAGGATGGGTCGTTATTTTGATTTCTTCTTTTCTCCTCTCTAGTATGGTGGCGGCGGCGGCAGCAGTTTCACAGGTGGGGAACCCAGCTTTACAAGTGGAGAGACAGACTTAGATTTTGGTGGCTCTTACAACGCTGGTGGTGGTGGTGATGAGGAATCCTGGGACTAACATGAAAGGAACTTATCACCAATGCTGTGTGCAACCACATTCCACAAAGGCTGTTTTGAACTTTGATGCAAAAAAAACTTGAATTATAATTCTGTCGACATTGATATACTCTTTTTGTTTAGCCTGTTGCAGTTTTTTTTTTTTTTTTTGTTTTTTTTTTTTTTTGTTGTTGAGTAGTTCAAGAAGCTTCATTTGTTGGGTAGGTATGCATGCCAAGTTCTCCATTTTGATCGAGGGGTTTCTCTCTCGTCAGCTCTTTCCTCAGTAGTGTGAATTGCCTTATTGGCAGCACTTTCCTACTAAGCAAACCCAACCTTAAGTGAGACTTGCAAGCAACCCAACCTAAAGTGAGACTTGCAACTACTTGTGACATCAACTAGCCATGTTGAACTGCTGCAGGAGTGAATATGGCTGGCTCTATACACCATGCCGAACACCAACAGTAGATGGATGAACCATCTAGAGCAGGGGTGTCAAACTCGATTACACAGGGGGCCAAATCTCACATCGTACACAAGGTGGCGAGCCGAAGGTTATTATTTAAGTCCGATAACTTTTTATTGAACAGTAGAAAACTAAACTTTTTGTTATTAATTTTGCGTAAGCAAAATCATACATTAAAACAAAATTAAAGTAATAACAAACCAAGGCTTAGCAGTTTTTCTTCTTCAGAAGTGGACTTTTTGACATTTTTTCTTGGCAACAAGTTCGGTTATATTTGGAGTAAGTTTCTGTGTTGTGGAGATTCTCAGGATGGACTGCAAGTGTACATCAGTAAGACGACTCCTGTGTGATGTTTTGTTGATCTTCATCACAGAGTAAAGTTGCTCACACAAATAAGCTCCACGTTGAGGACTTTAGCACACAACGCTTCTTGGTGTATTATGCAGTGATATGCTTTCTACTGCCCAGTACAATTTTCTTGGACATGTGACCGCATCTTTGCAACTAGTCCACTCTGTGGCCGCACATCGCCGGCGCTCCATCTGTTGTAAGGGCAACAAGTTTGTCCCAGGGCAGTTCATGTCAGTTATACTGTGACATACGTTGTCAAAAATGTCCTTTCCTGTCGTCCCATGCATGGATTTTATGTCTAATATTTCTTCTGTGATATTCAGACTGGAGTCGACTCCACGGATGAAGATGGCGAGTTGTGCGGTGTCCGTCGTGTCAGTGCTTTCATCGACTGCAAGAGAGTATGCAACGAAGTCTTTGCTTTTTTCGATCAGCTGTGTTTTCACATCAGTGGCCATCTCACAAATCCTATTAACAACCGTGTGTTCTGCTGAGGCTTACATTTGCAAACATTTGCTTTTTGTTTGGACACAAGACTTCACACACTTTCATCATGCAACTCTTCACAAACTCTCCCTCACTGAATGGCCGGGCTGACAGCGATCTCCTCTGCCCAATAAAACTTGCTCTCGCAGCAGCTTCACTTTGTGATGTTGCTATAGTGAACAATGTCTGCTGTGATCTTAGATTCCTCGTAAGTTCTTCCACTTTCTTTAACTTCTGTTCTGCATTCAGGCTTTTCAACTTGTCCTGATGTTTAGTCTCGTAATGCCGTCTCAGATTGTATTCTGTGGTCACAGCTATTGTATCTCCACAAAGTAGACACACTGGTTTACCGCTGATATTAGTAAACATGTATTCAGCCTCCCATTGGCTTTGAAAGACTGCTTTCAAAATCAACTTTTCTCTTTTGCTAGCTTTAAATTAACATTAAGTAAAAGTCTTTAGAAAAGTCACAACACGTGCTTAGCTCTGATCATCTGCCTTTGTTCCCTGCCAGATGGCGCACCAATACCTAGGCACACTACACACAGCTTTCAATTAATTCTAATAAATAATCGCGTGCTCTGCTCTGCTCAGTACTATTTGCTATGACATGTGATGTTATTGCATCAGTATATGTATGTAAAAGAAGATATAATTAGGAAAAAAAAGACACAAATCATCAATACACAAGCAGCAACTATTTCAACACCGTGGCTTGCTATTTATACTCAGATACTAATCTCTTTGGCGGCAGTTATTCCCTCTTGGCGACGCAGGAACTGGACAGTCAGTATTCCACAGTTGGCACTTATCATCCACAGTCCACGTGTATAATTCAGTTCACACGTATCATGCACAGTTTGCACATATAATTCTAGTTGGTAGGTATATATATATAAAATCCACTGTCCTTGGAGAAGCTATCCTCCCACCAACTTGATCTCCACAAGTTTGCTTCTCACAACTTAACGTCTCATCGAGACGACTTCCGCTCGCCAGCCCGCAGAGTCAGTGATGAGTTTCTCCTAGTCTTTTGCTGAGCTGCCTTGATCATACACGTGGGTTGGCCCTAGTCACCCTTTGATCTCGGACTGATTCAGGGAAGTTAACAGGTACTAAAAATCTTCGACCCGCGGCCCGTGTTCAGGCCAGCGTGTCCCATGTCAAAGGTCAGATTTATTGGCCCCGCCTTCACCCTCCCTTCAGGTCATTAACAGGAGCGGTGGTAACTTGACCAGTGCACTGTTGGTGGTCTGTACAAACTTCATTAAACTCATCCCATCGCTTGCTGTGCTCGACTGGAACTTTTCTGTTCTTTGCCTTCTAACTGTCACCGTCGCCGGGCCATTAACAATGATTAACTAAAATTCTTTCGCGGGCCAGGGAAAATTTCATGGCGGGCCGGGTGTTTGACACCCCTGATCTAGAGTAAAAATGTTGGTGCAAGTGAGGGAGTAAGGCAGCAGTTCTCAACCTTTTACTTGTGACGCCCCCCTGACGAACAAAGATACGTCTGTGCGCCCCTCTTAGCCAGCAATGTAAGGTAATTTCACTAATACCGGTAAAAGAAACTTTTAAAAGATGACCACTTTTGTGCCCCCTTATAACCATGTCGCACCTCACCATTTGAGAACCATGGGAGTAAGGGATGTCACATGAATTTGTGACTGTGTGGCAAATAGAGGCAGTCTTCTTGACGAGGACGTCAACCAGATGTGATGCTTGACCTGGGCTCAGGGACTAAGCTAGCACTTCGTGTGATCAAATTAGAGGAAACTGATAATGATCTCTCCTTTTAAACAAGTATTATAGTTGTCTCAGGGAAGCTTCGTAAACTTGCTTGAAGCTTTTTCACAGGTACCAGTCAGTTTCATCAAGAAAATAATAATTGATTCTTTTCATTTGTAAAATAAAATTTGCTAGACACATGGCTCATTCTTTACACTTAATTTCAATTTTGATGTGCACACTGAGGTTGAAAATTGAACTCCTTTTGTATGCAAGACTATAATATGGCTGCACTTTGGTCATTCGAAATATTGATTTTATTTGTCATAAACTGTCGGTGTAATGTGGGCTTAAGAGCTGATTTGTAAATAGTATTGGCTTTGGAAAAGTGTTTATTTGGAACTACACTTGTATTCTACCATCTATGAAGTAGTTAGCAATAGCAACGTTTACTACAGGCAACACCAAAAGATAAGGCAGTAGCTTTATTATGTACTCCACATGAATAAAATAATACTGATTGCCAACTAAGGGAAAAAATGAGCATAGAGCATGGTCATCTGAATATTTTCCAGTGCTATAAGCAACTGATTATGACCAACTTTGGCATTATAATAACAAGTGCCATAATACTGAAGCAAAAAACGAATATCTATAAAAAAAGATGAAGAGTGGAGGTGTCAATTATCTCCACCCCCCTCCCCAATGCAAATAACAGCATAAAACAACAGATAAAAAAAATGTCTCTGACAAGTATACATGCAAGCAGAGCTTTACAAGTCTATACAACCACAGTGTAAGTATTGATGAAATATTGCATCCTCTATCCCAGTGGTTCTCAAAGTATTTGGACCGCGGACCACTTTACTTAAGTAAAAAATATGGCGGACCACCAAGGCCTAAAAATCAGTCTGTACTATGAATTTAAATTGCCACATTTGTTTCATTACAATTCAAAACTAAATGTCCTTTTGTGACAGTAGTATAGCAATAAGTTGACATACTTAACTGAAGTTTTCTATAAGCCTATCTGGCAATTTAAACATCACTTTGCTGACATGACGACTGGCAGCCGCGGACCACCTCACTTATGCCCATGGACCACACTTTGAGAACCACTGCTCTAGCCTAGTAAAAAGTCATTTACGGTAACACGATAAAACAAATTTTAATATGACAAACTAATTCTTTGCATAATACTGATTTAAGAGGGACCGAGTGAAAAACAAACGTGAGGTTATATTTTCTATT
The DNA here is from genome assembly GCF_003073045.1 of Pomacea canaliculata. Classification (NCBI taxonomy): domain Eukaryota; kingdom Metazoa; phylum Mollusca; class Gastropoda; order Architaenioglossa; family Ampullariidae; genus Pomacea; species Pomacea canaliculata. Next base: position 9,300,073 of record NC_037591.1, read on the forward strand.
GTTTGGGGCAGTCTGGTTGTACAACTGTTAGCGCCCGTCATCAATACAGTGAAGTTTGGCTGTCCTAGGTTTAGCTCTCGTCTCGGGCATCAATTTTCCCCCCGTTTTCTTTTTGTCATGGAAATAATTTGATGTCAGTGATGGTTCTTTGTGTGCATTTGACTAGCTATTCCCACAATGCAAACTGGATATATTTTTCACTCTGGTTTACTTCAATTTCTTTTGTTTGGTTTTTCTCAGTAGCGATCGTGGTAAAATAACTGATCTCTTGCTATAGTGTGACCTTTCACCATTCTCCTTACTGGCTCTTGAATTTTGCAGTAATGTATGATTAGTATTTGTCAAGTGAGTAGCAGCTATCATCAGGTCAATGAGCTAGCCTGTTGACTAAGATATTGTGTTATTTAAATGATCTTTATTATTAGCATAAAAGCGTTCTGTGAGAATAACAAGCTATTTGCCGTAAAGAGGTTAAAATATTTGGATTCTGTGTACATTGTGAAGTCTTGCAGAACAGAACATAAGCAGACTGAAAAAAGTGATACAAATGGTCAACACACTGATTCTTGCAAGTCTTGTAGCCCCTGGCAAAGAAAGACCATTTCTTACCCTGTGCACAAATTTCTATTAACATGCATTTCCACACCAATCGAAATGCACAAAATGGTGGTTTGAAAGAGTGTGAGCATCTTCTCTTTATACTAGGTTGTTTGCATGCATTTGTAATGGTCATAAACAATGTCTTGACATCAAAAGGTAAGATGACTGGAATGCTGACTTCACAGTTTGAAACAATAAAAGAGAAATGGAGCATTCTTGGTGGTAGGTTCTAGAGGAAGCAGTCAGATGCAAGAAGTAAACAAACTGTTCCACTGAAAAGAGTGATAAATGGCTTCTAAACACCAGTGATGTGTCAAGCCACAGTTGCTGCTCGCTGTCTGGAGAAGTCGTAGAGGGTGTGGGCCACGTCATAGGCCGGCAAGCCTTGGGGGGGAACAAGGAAGGAACGTTCAGCCAAAGGCACGTCTTTTGCTCTAATACGCTCCCTGTGAAAACAAAAGCACATGCATGTTTCAGAAAGATTTTTTTCATCAGATAAAGCTAAACAACAAAGGATGAATGGTTGCTTTATTGTCGCATCCTGGCTACATAAAGGCGTGTTCAAACTACACAAGCGTACGCCAATCTTGGATTTGTGTGGTGCAGCTAACGTACCCCATCCCCTCTGACCCAGCTATTAAATGGGTACCTGACCCCCATAAAAGGGGAAAGTAAAAACCAGCTCACCAAAATGGTCTGAGAACAGTTCAGTCTCTAATGCCATCACTCCAATAACCATAACTTTTTTTCCTTAAACATTGTCTACACCAAAATGCTGACATTTTCTCAAATTCTCTGATTACTTCTTCTGGACATCTTTTTTCAGACTTACACCAGTCTGTAATTTCATCCAAACTCTAGATGTGCAGCACACCGTGTGCTGGTGGGGCACTAATTTACCTTAATATTCCTTCTTGCGCTCTAGTTAGCCTGCCTGTCTTTGATTTGAAGACGTACTGGTGGCCGTTTCGGTGCTTGGCTTCGTCAAACTTCTGAAAATCATAGCGCCCTGGGCCCACAGGGTTCTGTAAAATGTGGGTATACATACAAATTTTGGAATGATTCTGTTAGCAGATTTTCCTGTTAGCACCTTTCCTTGCTAACAAATTGCTCTTTTGCTCTTGTTTTAACATCTAGTTCTCAGTTTCTAGCTTAAACAGTAAATAAAACTGGTTTCACTTTATAGCAGACATTTAGTGACAGTTTTTGCACTCGGATCCTGATGTGGCAATGTTGCTCACTTACGTAGCTGCCCATCATGAGGCGAAGATGTCTGCGACTCATCCTTTCAGCAGAGGAGAAAAAAGGTGGGTTTTTGCTCTGTGGTTTCTCCTGCTGTTTAGGATCATAACTGCCTGGTCCTGGGGCTCCCTGTGATGCAGGTTACAAATTTTGATACGCCAACTGTCAAACATTTTTGAGTTCAGTTTGGAGGGTACGGTGATTAGTGTATTGTGAGAGAGAATATATTGTGCCTGCGAAAATCAAGATTAACAAAAAAAAAAAAAACTTGACTCGTTTATCACTTTTGCTACTATCAGGAAAGTTAATGGCATAATATGTACAGCACACCTGGAATTGAGGTCACATGGCTACACACTGCATGTCTTGATAAACTGAACAAATCTTGGTTAATACACAATTACAACAATTCTCATGCAGCTTTAAACTTGAGCAGATTAAACTACAAATTTTCTAGATGAAAAGTTTCTGAACCAGACATTTTATAGGTGAAATTACTCATTTTGTGTGTAGACTTTAATGGGTTAAAATTAGCACATTAGGTTGTAATATAGAAATTAACACTGCTCTTTGACATAAGGAAAGGTCATGTGTCACATGACTGGATGCTCTTATTCTGCATTGCAATCACTTGATGCCTTTCATGATTTAATATAATGAAATCCAAGGAAAACTAATAATGCTCTGATTTGCATACCCTGGAATCCTGCTGACTACATAACATTTCACGTCTACCCAAAGCTGTCAAGGAGGTTTGAAAACAGCAAATGAACGATGCTTACCATTTCCCTTGGATATTGGGCCAATGTGCATTGGTAAATGCGTTCTGGTGGATGTTGTGGATACTGGGCCTCTATTCCAAGTTTACCCTTGTGTACCACATGCTCAGAAGTTAAATCATCAACAAACGATTTGATGCTGTACTGTCCAGGGCCAAGGTTGACTCTTTTCTGCACAGATGTTTCAAACTTGTTTCACTTGTTCTGCCTTCCATGATAGTTTTGATCCTATTACAGAACTACCAATCTCTTGGAATATGTCATGCTGAAAACACAATTGGTTCTAGGCTTTGCAGTTCTTTCTGAGGTAGAAGGTTTGATACATATTCCAGCTAAACAAAAAACAATGACTCACGGGTGCAGCATAAAATCCTTGAGAAATTGGTTTACTTCTGTTGCCAGAATATAGATCATATGGTCCCCGTTTACTGACAACTTTATTCAGAAGCTCATCAATACAGCTCTTGGATTCATATGTACCTGGTCCAAGAGGGCATCCCTGAAATTATTAAAAAAAACCCAGCATAATCCTAAAGAATTATAAATTGCCACAGAAGATTATTTCATACAGAAGTATGTAGTTCTACTTTTCATGTGTCAGCTTCCACATTTATTAATGCCATTATAATAGAATACTGCTGTTTAGATTGTGTCAAATAGGTGTACAGATGAAACTAAGAAGAACTAGAGAACAATTTAACTGACACAACTATCCCTCCATCCATTGATATATAGTTAAAAGTAGTGTCACAAAGTGTATTCAATCTTTATTTCATGCTATTTATGGATGTTCATGTTTAAGAATGCAAACAATGTAATGGAGTGACAATGACTTATAAACGATACAACGCACATAAAAGTAAGAAAAATCTAAACATTTTGAGAATTAATTGAAACTTTTTTTTATAGCTATTACAGGGGCTACTATCATCTCTGCACATCTGCCACACTCGGATATTTCTAAAAATCTCATATATCTGAACTGCTTACACCTAGCAAGTCTGGTCAGATATGTTATATGATAGGCTTAGATCTTCTGCCTTTACCTGGATACTAGTGTGACAGGCTGCCCATCATATCAGTTCTCTGGCAGCCTTCCACAGTCCTTGCAAGAACTCTGTGACCCAACATTTTCCTAGCATGACTTGAAGATTTACCTCTTCTTCTACCTTCTAAATTTTTCAAAATTTTGAATCAATCAGACAAGTTGTGTCTCAATTGATCATCATTTTGAAAATGTTTGGAAGTTTTGAACATTTTATTAAAACAGGAAAATCTGTTTTCTTTGATAAATCTGTACCTTGATACATTGTACATATTGGAGTCTGCCACACTATTTTGAAGCCCAACTTCTACACATTACCCTTAGGAATTGACAAAACTGAGCATTTTAGATGAACTGACTGTAGAGGATGAGCCACGAGCTGGGGAACCAGATGAAAGCATCCCCCTTTTACCAGCTGAACGATGTGCTTTCTCTTCTATAAGGGCATGAGGAATCCCTTTCATTCCATAAGTGCCAGGCCCTGGTGTGTCACTCTGTAAAAATAAGCTTATTTATTCCAGTGTTCAGGACAATCTGCAACTCTGCTTACAGTTTATTGTAGCATTACTATTATCTAAAGTTCTAAACAGTAATAATACAGTTTCCATAAAAATAGTGCTAAATTAAATTGGATCTTTGAAACTCTTTTCCTTACCACCTGGATTAATAACAACACTTACAAGAATCTGTGTTGCAAAGCGACTTGCATGACCTTCACACAAACCTCTTGAGCTACCAGGCTTCTCTGACAACAGCTGTATGAAATCCTTTATGTTGTAGGAACCAGGTCCCAGTTTTTGTTGCTGCAGACAGTGTAAATGGACCCTATATTTAAAGATATGAATGGTTAATTTTGTAGCTTATATTGTGATGTTTGTGACTGAGTCATTCTGCAGGCATAATCCAAAAGAAAAATTTAGTGAAAAATATAGGTACATGGAGCAAAGATAAAAGATATGCATGACAGGTCATTTGGTCCACAAAATACATCTTAGTTTGGGAGATAACTGCACAAGAAACTCACCAAGCTTTAAGTATTATTTACTACCAAAAAAGCCATAAATGCTATACAAAATTGATCAATGCAAAATATCCCCAAATGCTCTGCACTCTCTACCCCCTAAACCTACCACCTTCTTACTTGGATATACTCATGAAAGCATGTGAAATCTACACTGGATTAAAATACTTTTGGTATACATGTGTGCACAACTTTCCTGTCATTTATATATATGTATGCACTTACAAGAGTGTGTCGCTCAAGCCACTGGTCTTTGAAAAGAAGATGGGGCATAGCAGCAATGCGCTCTACCTCGTACTGGCGCGCCCACCCTGGACCTTTTGTTCGCTCCTCTACTGTCTTGGGATGGAAGCCATTCTCTTCAACATTGTACACACCTGGACCCAATCTGCGACACTGAACAATGTGAAACTCTTGTGATAACGTTATTTCCCTTTCCTTCTTAAAGCTCACTCCTTTTCCTTATCACCAGATACACATTGCTTAATATGCAACAGACAAATTTTACATTAAAGTATACAAACTTTGCCAAGTGTAGTGTGGTAATGTAGTCAGCAATATGTATCCAATTAAAAACTCCCTTTTATTGTGGACTAGGTAAGACCCGCTGTTGACAAGTTTTTTTTATCATGTTGCTAGTAGATTGGCTATTGAGATGTCAGATAAATTCAATTCAGTTTAAGTGACTGCTTCACCTTAACCATCCAGGCAGTCTCTAATGCCATGATAAATACCCAACCCCAGGCTGTAGCTATTTCTCCCAGTTCTCCCAGTTCTGTCAAATCCTGGGACTTCCTAAATGTCAGACCAGACTGCACTTGGACACAGAATTCCCATATCTTTTATCAATCTCTCCTTCAAACTAGTCATCTACACTTTGTAAATTTCTCACCCTCTTTCCTTCTGCCTTCTATCTATTGTTTGCTTACTTAAAACTTTTATGGAAAAATATTACATCAATCTCACTAGAATCTCATTTGATTTCTTGTGATAAGAAACCTCTGTGAAAGTCCCAGGCATTTTGCTGTTTGGATGGATGCCTGATACATCAAACCTGTAGAGAAGAAAGTGTGAAGTTTTAATTAATAGTTCAGCAGTTCTTTTGAAGCACTTTTTCCTAATGAAAAGCAATATGCCTATAAGAATAGAATTCCAAAAGCTTATTTATTATGTACAACAATTTAATGTACTGTTTAATGTGCAAAATAATTTAAATCTCCATATTTATTGCAGTAGATTTGTTTTGCATCTTCTCCTTGCTTGTTCCCAACACAAAAAAAGGTAATCATTACACACTTCTTGTCCCAATTACTACTCTGGCTTCCTGTTCAAGACCTGAATTGATTACAAGCTGGCTGTGATGTGTCAGTTTCATCTGCAGCCAATTTTTTTGTCTGCATAATGAACATGACCACTGTCTCCCATCCATCTAGACACCTTTGTTCCTCAGCAACCCCGGCCTTGCTGCCCAAAATTGTGTGACTAGTGATTCTTTTATATGTTGGACCTAAATTGTGGAACTCATTGCTCTTTTCCCTTTGAACCAGTCAGCTGCATGTTTCAAATTGGTGTTGACGAATTTCTTGTTGCAGAAATATTTTCTGTAGTAACATCTCCCACTGCAGTTCAAAGTTGTTCATGGAAAGGATCACACACACGTACACATACACATATATTCTGGAAGAAAGGAAAAATTTTTCCAAGAGCCTTTCCCAATCAACTGTTTTTTTAAATTCCTTATGCTTAGTGAAACATGGTGAACACTAGCATTGTAATACCTGACCATGGACGTGTATACCTGACACAGCATGTTTCCCTTCATAAAAAAAAAACAAAAACAAAAACAAAAAACAAATCCCCAAAACTGAGAGGCAGATGAGTAAGAAATACCCAAGCCAACTTGATAAGTATACTGACTTCATGCAGCTGATGGCTTTACCGGCATTACAGGCAGTGGAGGATTTTAAATTTCCTTAAGTAGTCTTAACTTTGAGACTGTTAATCCTTAAGCACACCAAGTAGTTTATTTTCACTAATGCTAGAACCATTTAAAGGGCTCTGACTAAAGCACTAGTGTTATCACTCAAGGACCTCTTGACCTAACTGGCATACTGAAAGGCAATATATTTTATTACAAACGGAGGGTAACAATTTTACAGGCATTTTGAGCACACCTAAAGAGTGTGTGTGTTGCTGTGCTAATCTAGCACACTGTGAAGTACTGATCGCCTCTTATGGCTGAAATTTTTTTTTACATCTGTAAATTTACGTACCTTCATTTTTTTATTAGTAATGTTACCGCCTTAACGAGACAATAAATTATGCGTAAATTGCGTCTATTTTCCTTGGTAATACATAATAGTGAAAACAAAATGTTTGTCGATTTTTTTCTTTATTTATACATAGCAGCAAAGGTTAATGCAATCATGAATTAGTGGCTGAAGTGCAAACTTAAAACCTGAGAAAGATCTGATTCTCCCCCCCCCCACCCCGTAGTTGCAGAGGCGATGGAAAATTTGTAAATTTTTCAGTAATAATTAAACAATCTTGATCTTTGTAATAATAATAATACTTGTCCTCCTAAATATCATCCACACCAAGCTGGTATTAAAATTAAAAGAGTAAAAACTAAATTATCGTGAAGCTTAAATGTCCAAAATATTCTTAAAAAAAATGAATTTCAATGCAGATAAATACCTTGCAGATTGCACCCCAAATGGCGCCCCGTTGAATTTTTTGTCGTTCATAGTAGAAAACCCGACAGCAATAATTCGTTAATTCTTTGTGTGTAAATAATTTATCCTTCTACCCTTCAGTCATTTTCATGAATCTGAAAGACAACGGCGATGATTAAAAAAACATCTTGTCCCATGCGACCCTCCGCAGTCAAACCATGAATCTGTATCCCCTATATGCGTCCGTGGTTAAACTGACCCTCATTTAACGGAGGCAAAGCGTCACATAGCAACAGGGTAGATACAAAAGTTTCAACCGAAAAATATTTGAATTAAAAAACACATTTAACATTTTATTATCCGATGAAAAATATAAACACAAGTATGAAATATTTAGGAACAAACTATCAGTAAGCATTGCATACTTTTATGAAAGATTATGACAAAGATTGGTTCAGTAACCCTTTTCGTGTAGTCACTCTAGTCAGTCTAGTGAGATCGGTAACATCATGGATGTGTATAAGTGGATTGCTGTCTGTCTGCCAAGACAAACGCGTAAGCCTCTTGCAAAGTTCTCCGCGGTTAGTCTCGGCGAGCCTAAAAAAAAAATAATGTGAATAAACCGGAAGCTTTGTATAACGGGGAGGGGGAGTTCTGCTAGCAGTCCAGTTATATAAGTTCGTAGTAACATCACTTATTATGCAGCCAATGTACACAACCGGTCGATAAGCGACCTATTCTCATTTCTTGGATACACCCTCGCCACAAACAAACCCCACAGAAGTAAAATAATGGACTTTGTCCAGCACATATAGGTCTTTTTGCGGCTAAATATGTCATTAATTTAGTATTTACACAGAAAAGTAACAATCACTTTTGCCGCGCAAAAATTATCACAGGCGCCTTGATCCAGCGAAGTCCTCAGTAGTGGTCTTTATCGATACACTTATATCTGCCACATTGACATTTGCTGACGCCTGTTTCTTTGTTAATTCGTGTGTAGTGCTTGTGCATATTGAAGTCACAGCGAAGTGCGATCTATCTGATGCTTATACACTAAACCTATTCGTGGAACGATATCTAGCCGCAGTAAGGTTTTCGACATTTTGTTAATAATCCGCCCAGCAGAATTCCTTATCTGATCAACATCGTAAGCTTTAAGTTTGCAAGTTTTAAAGATAATAGCTAAGGTACTACCTTGATATTAACGGATATACTAATCTTAGGGCCAGCTTTATTGAGGATGGCGCCCATCTGCTCTTCCTCGATACCCTTCTCTCCCCAGCTGAGGTAGATATTCAATGGGTAGTAGTGGGGAATGCTGTACCTCAAGTGAGCTCACCTCCATTTCTCTAACTAGGGTAATCGACTTCTCTAGGAAACCACTTGGAATCTAAAGCTATCAGTTTTCATGTCTGGGGTCTAGATGCTTCTATGCCGAATGCTGCCGTCATATCAAGAATGAGTTGGAGACAATGGATGAAAGAAAAGATAAAAACAATTCATTGAATTCTGCGTTTCTAATAGGATTGTTATGTTGCTATGCACTGTTTTTGGAATCCTTATTACCGATAAGTGTGTGGACAATAATATTATCTCTGTGTGATATACCAGGCTGTACATTTTCTGTGCAAATGGGGTTGCGAATTTAAATCTCCTTTATAAAATGCTGTTCACAGGGGGAAAAAAGTGTACAATAAACAGATCCTCAGAAAAACTGGTAAAAATCTTAATCTCTTGATCTTACCGTTATAATCATACTTCATTTCAACAAGTGACCTAAATATCTTTGCCATCAAACAATCCACACTATATAAACATGTACATAATGTGACAATCACACTCACATAAAACAAGAAAGAGAGAATAAATTCATTTTTTTTTAATTTGTTGCTTTTTTTCGTTTTTCTTTTTTTTTCCCTTAATAATTGGCCATAGGAAGGATGGAAACAATGAACATGGACTGTGGTTTGGGGATGAGAATGTCTCTGCATGGGCCTTGAATCTACAATCTTCAAAAATATAAAACTTCAGTAATAAATACACATAATACACCTGCATATACACACAGAGTTTTTGTTTCTTCCCAAGGTATTCAACTTGTCTGTCTTTTTTTCCAGTTTGCTTTCTCTCACAGAAAACTTGGCAGATTTGTAAAATAAGAGAGATGAAGGTGAATTAAAAACACAAGGAACATTAACAAGGAATGAAAATGAACTCACGCTCTCTTCTCAGACAGATTAAAATAGATATCTTTATCTGCCAAGGTTATTGAATCAAATGCACTTCCTTACAGCAGAAATAAACAAAGACCTGTATATCTTATGTACACAAAGAAAACAACAAGAACATCAACAGTACAGAATAAAAAACAACACTTTACAACACAAAGTCTGGGTCGTCATCACTGTCCTCATCACCACTTTCATCAGTCCGTTTTCTTCGTTTTCGTTTTTTCTTTACGGAAAGGTTTTTGCTGGAAGGCATTGTTGAAGAAATTATATTCATCTTAGGTATGCGGTTTGAAGAGGAGTGATGGTAGTTGCGGCGTTTTTTTTCACTATACAATTTCGGAGTCCTGGGTGTGAAGATAGTTGTCTTTTCCTGAATTATGAAAAAAAAAAACAAAAACAACCCAGTCACCACCTTAATGCAAATATCGAGGCTTAAACTGTCTTCTTTTGCTTATTAATGACTGTTTTTACCCCTCCATTACTTTATCTAAAGTTTATCCTATCTACAGTGTTGCTTCTCCCCCATCCCCCACTTCACTTCTCTTTCTCTCCATTGTATGAAGCAGTCAAAATCTGTCAGCAAAATGTCATCATGTATCTTTACATAACACAATATTTGATTACCTCTCTTATAAGATAATGCTCAAGTCACTTCTGCAACAAATAGCAAACCCTCTTTAGATATTATTCTCACCACAAGGTCTCCATCTCCTGATGGTCTTTCTGTGATCTGTATGCCATCAACAGTGTCACCTTCACCTCCTGCTTCTGCATCTGCTGGAGACCTATGACCACTGTGTGCTGGTGTGGCACGCCCAGTGCTGCGCTCATCTCCACTGTCATCTTCATCTGTAGGGTCGATACTCATCATCAGATCTCGGAACTGAAAATGCCATCACAAAATACATCTTAAGTTACGTTGCTGGAAAACATGCCAATAAGCAGAAAACAGTTCTTTGCCACTTTTCGAACATTTTTTATGTAACAGTTGTAAAGCTATAGTTATGAAGTAGCATCCAGACCCTACTTCACCCTATAGCATCTTTGCCACTGCTTTATACCTATAACCTGAGGGATAAAGCAGTATCTGTGGAGTCTGGACATCAACTTTGTAACTATGGAGGCAAGACCTGCCCTTGATTTCCCCATTCTGCCCTTGGGCAATGACTTATTTTTTCTTCAAAACTACAGCCCCTGATATTAATCCTGTGATACTAAGATTTAGAATCAGGTGTAAAAATGGTTAATCCTGAAAGTTGCTCAAGGGAATCTGAATTGAACCCAGATACATTAAGACTGACTTTCATTGCTGCCATTAATTGTTTTTACCTGTAGGAAACAAAACTCTAAGGAGGTTTATGCCAGGCAATAAAGACATGGCTACTTAATTCCATAAACAGATCAACACGAGTGATTTCCAATCCAACTTGAAATGTGCACAAATTTGTCATTGCCAATACCCTACCTGCAATCTTGGAGAAAAAAAAAAAAAAAAAAAAAAGCTACTGCAACAACAGAAAAAGCTGATGCTGATATCCTTACCTCAAGATACTCATCAACCAACTTTTGCCTTTTCTCATCCTCCTCTGGGTCGGTATCATAGACAGAACGAAGTAAGTCTATTGTGTGCTGTGGATGGAAGCGCAGCTGATTCTTCCTATTCAAGGGCTTGTCAAATGCCTTTGCTGCCTCTGTAGGTGAATAGCGATGAATTTTGCTGGAGGGAAAAAAAATGTTAGAAAAATCAAATTTACCACCTTCAAGAGATGAAAGCTACAATGCTTGCTGTCTTTATGGGGAAGCTACTAATTCTCCTTTAAGTATAAGCATTTGCTTACCGCAAATGAGAGGAGAGGATAAGGAAATCATCAACAGGCCTGAAATCTAAGAACTTAAAAACCAGAAAAATGTGTTCTAAATGACATACCCATCAGTGATGCCATACATGTCCTTCAGATGCTGTTTCAGCATAAGGAGGAGGATACATCCCTGGGATTGCTGCATGATGTCCTGCAAGGGACTGATGTCATCGGGCAGTCGGTCTATGAAAAAGAGACTCTTAAATCTATGCTATTTTCTGTTACATTAAATTAATAGAAATCAACACACAGTATATACAATGAAAGTACATGTATACAGATGTCAGTCTGCACATGCTTCTTGAAACATTTTTTCTCTTTAATTATTCTATCCGGCTACACAATGTCACACTTACTACTTTTCTGATTCTTGGCAAGAAATGAGAAAAATGGCATTTCCATCTTTGTTGCTGGATATTGTTATTCTCTTTGCATAAATTACACTTACTGAGGAGACATTCTGCGATATCGTCATCATCATCATCAACAGCTTTCCGCCTGATTTCTAGATCCTGCTGAGGCTGCTCACCATTCTGCTCGCCAGTGTGCAAGGGTGAGAGGTTCTGTAATCATGAACTTCAGAGTACAGTTGTGCTTATAGATATGGTGAGTGTGTACTTACAGTACATTTGTTTATAGAAGTCATTTTAAATGAATCAGTGTATTGGTTAATGTCTACAGAAAGTCTACTGTGCTGTAAAATTACTTTGATCAGTTTTTGATACTTATGGCGGAGAAAGGTTTTTATAGTACTAAAGTTCTGAAGAATAAGTATCTTTTATATATATATCTTATGTTTCTAAATGCTGCATTTTGAAACTTACGTATATTTATACATAGAATTTTTGGAACATGCGTTTATAAAAGTCAAGTATAACAAGCCTTGTTTATAACTTGATTATGTTTACAGCATTTTCAGGATGTTGTGTGGTTTGACAGATGCTCACTAAATTGCTGGACGTATGCTTTTAAATAAATAAAAAAAAAAATCACTCTCTCTCTCTTGCAGAAGAAAAATTACATAACTTTTAAAATGCCTTACCTCCTTAAATGACTGCATAAGATTTGAACCTGCAACTGATACAATGATGTCTATTTGGTGAATGATGAAGAGAGGCTCATCCTGCACTTGGTAGGGGAAGAAGGCTAGGTTGTCCGCCACATATACTTGCTCACCTAGTGAGATTCTCTGAAGCTGCACATATGAAGATACACTTAAATCAGTCTTCAGGACATGATAAACCCATGACACACACACACAAAAAAAAAGAGAATTGCAAAATCTGATTACCCCCCCCCCCCCAAAAAAAAAAAAAAAAACAAAAACAAAAAAAAAAAAAACAACCCCGTTCTCCCTACCACTTCTATCTTATTCATCCTAATATTTTGAAAAGTCATGTGAAATTTTAATTCTCTAAAGCAGCTTTCAAAACAAAGAAGCTCTTGAGACACACTTTCATCACAGCCAGAATGTTCATGACACAAAAGACTCCACTCTGTGGTTACTCTGAAATTTGACTATACATTTATCTGTAACAGTAAACGAATTTTAATAGATACTAAAAACATGTTGAATATTCATATGATAATAAGCCACATGACACAAACTGTACAAAACAAAATTAATTATGATTTTTGTGTGTAAAAACACCAAGAAATTCTGTTTTAAAACTTGGCATTTAACACGTATTTACAAGAAGCACATACTAACCCCTGTGTCATCAAACAGGTTCAAGAGGGATGTCAAAAGCCCTCTGCGATGTGAACGATTTGAACGCAGTACACCATACAAGAAGCCATTCTGTGCCTGAAACTGTCCCTCATCTGATTGCCGAAAACCTCGGATAGGCTCTGTGGGGTTATTTTTGTGCAAGACTTGGTGCAGCTTGTAGGAGTTTTTAATACCTTGAAGTGCTTTCATCTGTTTCAGATAAAGTTTAAAATACTAAAAACTCAAAGTATGCATTAATTCCAATAAAAAAATATAATGTTGACAGTAAATTTTATTTCTTCAAGACTTACTGGATGGCATGACCATAAAAGAGAAATGACTACACTAGCTTATTAACTATAGAAAGTTCTGTAGCACAGCTGACATGGACTGAAAAGTACAAGACTTTTCTCAAGAAAAGACAAGTCCAATGTTACACTAGCGTTAAAATCCATAGCACGGGTGACACTAACTGACAAATACACATATTTTCTCAAGGAAAAGAAGTTCAGTGTTCCTAGAATGCCAAAGAAAATGTGGAAAATCTGTAACACAGGCACCTTTTCTCAAGGAAAAGAAGTCCGGTGTCACAAGAAATTCTGATGAAAAATGCAGCAATTCTATAATGGGAAAATGCCTTAGTACTAGTGACATTAACTGACAACGCATAAGTTTCTTTTTCAGCACAAAGTGAGCAATGCACACGAAAAAAGCAGAGGCTATTGAACACCACAGTACCATTGAAAAAGAAAAACTGCTGTTCTGGCCTTTGCCTTTATAGCTGTTACTCACCTGACTAGTAGAGTGCTCTGCATGCTAGGCATGTGCTGCTAGCAGTGAGACTGCTTTCGATGATCGATGAGCTAGTGTAACTATTTGTCTAAGGTTTTATTATCTGGTACAGTCAAAGAAACCCCTAAAAATAAAAACAAACAACTTACATGAGTAAACCCCGGATACTTCTTTTCAATCTCTCCTAGCTGCTGGTCAGCTTTGACTCGGATCATGTTCTCAGGGTCTGTGCTCATGCAGATTAAGTAAGGCATACACTGCAATATAAATGTTACAAGTTTAATGAAACAAGTTAATGGAGTTCAATAATGATTCTTGAGGGGGAAGGGACATGTCTCTGTTAACATCAGTTGAAATGCAATGCTAGAAGCACAGGAAGAAGCAAAGGGGGAACTAGGGGAATCACATTACTAATCATGTCAAGCGTGTATCAAGCATCTTCTATGTACATGCATTCTGGCCCTAACTAAAATTTTTAGACTGCATGGTTTTGTGGAATTCAAAGACAAAGATTTAATAATGAAAGAAAGGAACAAAGAAAGGGGAGTAGTCCCAATACAGGGGAATGAAGTACTATTACCTGTACTGGATGTACAAGACCTTGCCGAAGAATGAGCTGCACTACATTTAGAGCTGTAATGCGCACCTGTGGGTGCTCATGGAAATATGCTTCTAAGACTTCCTTTAGGTATAACTGCACCACTGTACTGGCCATTCTGTGAGCACAATAAAAATCAGCGTTAACATAAAATCATCATATACAATTATGATGCTAACAGTAATGTCTTCAATAATGCCACCGCAGTCTAAGTACAGTGTATGGCCATTATGCCGTGGTCCAGTAATCCGTGAATTCGCTTAAGCCACGCAAATTGCTTGGATCCCTATTTTTTGACACTATGGATTGTATGGACCTGGACATGGCCTCTCAAACACTTGAGACAGGTGTTGACAGCTGTCATTTTGGCATTTCGAATGTCCGTAATTGACATGCTATGCACTATCGTGGGTTAAATATTTAAATGCTGGCTTATAACTTCAAAGAGGTATTTATAGAAGATTAGTCTTTTATCAATAAACAATAAAAAGCTGGATGCCACCGAAAGAATACAAAATGGCAAAACTTGCATCAAAGGTCAACACGTGAGAAAGAATTGCGATAAAAAACATTAATTTTTTTCATTATTTATTCTAATTTATGCAATATTTTGTGTAAAAAAATATTTAAGCCATGGACCACCTAAGCTGCGATTAAGCACTTTGGATCCTAATCACCATGGTCTAATGGCCCTACACTGTATTTACAAATCTTATCATCTAAACATGTGAAGGAGAGCTGAGAGTTGAATCATTCATAGGAACCCTTATCCTAAAAAAAAACAAACAAAAAAAAAAAAAAAAAAAAAAACAACCAAACAAACAAAACAACCTTCTATATTAAAAAAAGTTTACAAGTGTACTGACCGTAATAGGATTTTATATGTACATACTTAGGGAGGGAGAAATAATCTGTGGGGCAGAAAACCACTCACCCAGACTGTATGTCCCCCATTTCTTTGAGGTCTTCTTCTTTAGCATGTTTTTTCCCTGTACATAAAAATGGGCTGCTTCCTTATCAATGGTTATTGAAAAATCATTTGCACTAAAAAAAAATTTCAGTTTCCAAAGCAGTTATGACTTAAATAAACAAGCTGGACTACAACAGCAGCAAAAACAAAGAATGAGGTGTGGGAGAGACAAAGAGATTAGGTAGGGAAAGGTGGGGCTCAAGTTTTTAATATTTTGCATTTGAGCTAGTAAGAACAAGTAATCAAATAACAACCATAAACAAAACATATATCAGATGTAGCACAAAGACATATATTTCTGATCTTCAACTATTGTCTTTAACATGAAATAAATTCAAAAAGTCCCAGATATTAAAAAGTCAATAACTATCATTTCTAGCTGAAGAAAAATTATAAAAAATATTTTAACTCTTTGAGTCTGAGACAGACAATATGTCCAGCCCCTTCAACAACTATTATTGCTTAGATGGCCACGTTTGTCATATGCAATAATAATTCCTCCAAGATGAAGTAAACAAAAAGGGACAAAATCCAAGATTTATTAACTAGGCAAATCACATTTAAAAAAAATTACTTTTTTTAACATGGGAAAAGGAACACGCTAATTTAAAGATTTGAATTTTTCTGGACAAACCTTTCTGTCTTTATCAAAGTGATGGCAATACGAGTGTACACTTTTAGACAGCTAGCAATTTTTAATCATTTTCAAGTCTATATCTGATACTAAAGCCTTCATACATTATCATAAGTTATGTTTATTCATTTTAACATAGTGTTTTACCATTAAAATCCACTGACTACACTACCATTCAATGCAATGATTAGCATTTGTGCATAAAACTGTCAAAATTTTATTTTCGGAGATGCAGTTAACATACCTAATTTCCGTTTTAGTGCTTTTTCAAGATAGAATGAGGAAGAAACAGTTTTTTTCTCCAAACTGTGAACTTCAGTTATAACTCTGATTTATTTTCCTGTCATATTTAGCTTTTCTAAAATTGTTGAAATTTGTGCATACCCAAGAATTACAAAGGTCAGGGTTCAGATGAAGAGTTAAAAGATGTCAACTCTTACATGTGACTATACGATAATAATTTATCACAAAGGCTGTGATTTTTCATGGAAGTGCAGGTGAAAATATTATGATGATGGGTGTAGAGACAATTAATAATGAACTGAAAATAGTATTGTATTGCATTTACAGAAATATCAAAAACAGTAAGCAATGCAATCATGTTTACTTACAGTCTGCATCGGCCTTTGCCATTTGGACTTCCTCCTCTATCAGATACAATTGAAGATTTTTAAGGACCTATATGTTAAAAAAAACCCAAAAAATACCAAACTTTATATCCTGGCAATTGTTTTCACACAATGCACAAATCACTTTTAATCATCGTAACGATGACAATGATGAAATTTAAGCATACCTGTCTTTTACAATGGAAGCTTCAAGTACA
Source organism: Pomacea canaliculata (assembly GCF_003073045.1). Taxonomy (NCBI): domain Eukaryota; kingdom Metazoa; phylum Mollusca; class Gastropoda; order Architaenioglossa; family Ampullariidae; genus Pomacea; species Pomacea canaliculata. Next base: position 9,317,059 of record NC_037591.1, read on the forward strand.
GTAAAGTGACAAAGAAAGAACTCAAAAAATGAACAGGTAAATTAAAAATAAAGACTTCAAGATGAAAGCTACAGAATTTCTTTTCTCTCTTGTAAGCCGTAGAATGGTTTAAGCACGGATGAGACGAACTGTAAAATAAAGTTTGTCAAGTAATATACCTGAAGTTGCAAGAAGTGAGAATAAGATGAACATCACAAAACATACTTTAAAAACAAGATTTAAGAGGTCACCCTACCTGACATCTAAGTTTGACAGGAGCTGAATCATTGGTTAGACAGTCATGGTACATGGTTTTCACCAACGTCTGCAGCATGTAGTCAAAGTGACGACAAAGGAAGAAACCTGCAGAGTGAAGAAAGACATTTATCATACCATTTCTGATACTACAATAGTGGAACTATTTGCCTTACTTTTCAAACATCCATGATTCATTTTGCTTGTAAGTAAATTTTCAGTATTGTCACATATAAATGATGATGCAACGAAGAATCCTGCTTTAAAAATCTGCTTTGTGTTCATATAACCTGTTAAGAAGTAAAACAAGTTATATTACTAACCTAGTGCTGTGAGAGCTTTATGTTGTACCTCTTCTTCTTCGTGATGGATAAAGTAGAAAAGGACATCGAACACCTTTTGTCGAACACACACCTGAAACAAGAATAAGTTGATTACATGCCCCCAAAATTCTATTTCTTCATTAACTATTGAAACAATATGTTGTTAAGATGATATTAGGTGGCATGTCATCCAGTAATCAAAGAAATAATGAAGACATATAATGTTTTAGAGGAAGGCTAATAACCTTTGTCTCCCCCATCTCCTTGGAGTCAAAGTCAAAATGCCTGCATAGTTGCCCAACAGTGAAAAGTGAACGCATGAGTGTAGGTCTTCGTGCCTTTAGGGTTTGGTTTGCGCTGTCTTGTTTATGGTCTGCCATCAACTTTGACAAGACACCTGGACACAGTAAAAACAATAAACTGATGGCATTCTCCTTCAAAGAAACAAAGACTATATAAACACAAATGTATAAAAAAAATGTGAGACTTAGAAACAGGCTGTGGCTTTAAAAGCCAACTCCTATACTTTATGCTGTGTCTTTATCTGCTAGCCATGGATAAATTTTCAAGCCAGCTGAAAACTGGGATATACTTTCATCAGCTATAATTTAAGATTTTAAAAAAACTATATAAAAATGTGACTGACCCACGAGATGATATACCCCCTAGTCTTTGATGACTGATTCATACTCATCCTAAATATGTAAGATGTCATAAATAACATGCTTTCAACATTTTAAAGAAATACAACTTTGTCATTGCATGGAAGAAATCAAATAACACTTTAGATTCAAGGCACTTTGCTCACCAAAGAACTTCTGAAAACAGTCTTTGACGAGGGCATAGTTGTGACTGACTTTGTTAACCACAGCTCCCAGACAGCTGACACAACTTTGTAATACCTGGAAGAAATGTGACAAAAGTCCTGGCTACTAATTAAAGTTGAGGGGTAATGGGAACTAAGACAATATACGAAAATGTACATAAAAGCAATCAAACCCCAAATAGCCTCTTAATTATAAATAAAGTGTGGAAATGTGCATGTTTGGTTGTCATGATTACACACAGTGATGTTAACTGACTTTTGTAGTACTCCTTTTGTTTACAGAAAAGTCACTTAACATTTTGCTTCATGTATTTCGCTCTAGAGCATCTTTGAATGTTTATTTTTATCCATTTTGTTAAAGGTGGCTCCAAATTAAAAAACATTATGCAGAACAAATAGGTTATTATTTTAATGTCATTTTAGAAGACATAGAGAGATATGTATCAGCCCACAGCCCCACAATGTTTTTGTTCCCCTTCACTAAAAAAAACCCCTAAAAACAACAAAAAAACCCAGCTGGGAGTATTCTGTGCTGCCTGGTGTAAGCACATTGACTGCTGACCGTTACCCCTTTAGAATATTCTATTGTTGTGAGTGATGTTACTTTCATTATCCATAGTGCTCTATGCATAAGCGAATGACTAATGTTAGTTAATGTTCTATAATGTGCTTGTAAATTGACAAGATAGAGCCAGTTATGATGCACAAGAGTTTTATCAGAGCTACCCGTGTGAATAGTTTGCAGAGAAGGCAACTCATGTTTTTCACAACACTAACACTGATGTCAATTCACAGGGTACCCAAGGAGAGCAAATGTGTGAATGATCGAGAATGTGTGAGAATGTGTGAGAGAGAGAGAAAAAGGAAAAACCGAGACCACAGCATTTTATCACAAATCTCATGTTCTACTAGCTGTCTACACCACATATGCCAGTTACTGAATTAAGCTCAACTCAAATGATGTGACAGCTTCAAGACAATAAAGTCAGAAGAGATGGTTTATCACAAGAAATCAATTTCCAAATAATAATAATAAAATACCGTAATCTCCCTTGGAATGTCAGATTATTGTATGTAAAGAATTATTTGAGTTCCAGTCATGAACTAATTTTACATACAACCCAATTATTCCATGATCATCTAGATTTTCTGGCTGTTTGACAGATTTGTCGTGGTTTCTTCCGATGCTAATAAGAAAATGTGCTACAGATTTTCACAATGATTCCTAATGCTGATTTTACTCATTTGGTTAGAACACAATGAATCACACGAGGCAGACATTCTACCATCATTCCATGCTTGAGGATGAGTTTGATCATGTCTTCCTCAAGGGTCATAAGGAAGATTTCACTGGGATGCTCCATCAAAGGCACAACAAGCTCCAGGATGCGGGCTACATAGTGCAGCACCAAGTAATCACTTTGAATCTGCAAACAGAATCCCACACTTTATACTGAAACTAAGCTCGCATAATAATACAGTGAATTTCCCTAGCACATAAGCCAGGCTCAAAGCACCTTACATATTCCAACATAAGAGCACATAAGCCAACACTTTTTTAAGGGAAGGCAATAAATAAAACTTAATATAGGAAAACGCACACGGACAACAAATTTTAATTTCAGACAAATCATTTCTGCAAGCAGCTATTTATTTTATTGAGACAAAAATAAGAAAAAAAAACTTACGCTGCATTTGATATCAAGGTAAGGCTGAAGAGTTGTAGCATGCTTGACCATAATGTCAGGCTTAATTTTGCTGAACAGGTAAAGGGTGGAAAAGCAGGCTACCAGCCGTGAGCTTGTACTCCTTCCCTCCGACATTTCTGTTAAACAATTACACTTGTTACAACGCTGGCCAAAACCACACCATCATATTTGAATGTTACTTAAGCACATGTCTGAAGAAACTGCTGGCCTTAATATACAACAGTATACATAACATCCGTGCTTCTTGCCCTAAAACATGCCCTAAATGAGGAAAATGCCTGTATTTCATACATGCCAGTGGTTTCATAAGATATAGATGTGAGCAGCATGGCATCATGCCTGTCAGAATATGAACTGTGATGTGTTACAAAATGCCTTTTTTTTTACAGAATGTACCATGAGATTATGAATGCACATTTCTTCACTAATCTTTAAAACATTTTACTTGCAACCACACAAATACTGCCATCAGGTGTTCAAGAGCAAATAATTTGTCCTTACCAGCACCTTTCTCTTCTATTCTGAGAACATTTTCAACAAGACAATCAACAATCTGTGTACAGGCAAGAATGGCTGACTTGTTGTAATTGCCATCTTCATCTTTTTTCAGCAGCTGCAAGACGAAGGAATGTACATGAACGAAGGGTTTAGTTATGTATTTTTTAATCTGTGAAAACATGATTTATTGAAGCAGAAGTCTTATGATATTAAAAACTAAGATTCAAAACATCATAAATTTATAAAAAAAAAATTTATAAATAAAAAAAAAAAACTGCCTTTATTGTAAAAATTGCAAGTTTTTTTGTGTGTTTTTTTTTTAAAAATAAAACCTTAGGTCCAAACAAGTTTAATCATACCTACCTAAGAGAAGTTAGTAGGTTTACTTACATTTTCTAGAAGCTGCTCAAAGAACTCATGACCAGTATCTTTAGAGGCTGCCACCTGAAATAAAATGACACTTGATGTTTTAAAGTGAAATATTACTTGTCAATTACGAGTTTACATTATTCCTAAAAAAAATTTTTTGGGTCTTCTTATTCTTGTTCTCCCCATACTACTTTAAGAATAAAACCTTATACAAAATCTAACCACCTGATCGAGTCATAAACTGGTCTTAGACATTGCTTCTAAGTCATTTTTTGGAAAAAACTAAATTATCACAGTTCTCTCTCTCTTGCACATGCACACACACACACAAACACAGAATAACTTACCACATCTGTAATGTTCATAACCTTTTGAAGTAACTTGGAGGAGTCCCGATCTCGTGTACTGACTGGAGAGAACCACATTGTCTGGAACACTTCATTAACCAGTTTCTGAAAAGGTAAACAGACATTAGTCCATCAGCTGTCACTGTTTGCAAGTTTGAGACAGGGCAGTAATTGTTTAGCACACTGATGTCAAGGGTAGGGTTTTTTTAACAGCGGTATTACTAAGAATGTTTTGAAGGTAGTTGGGAAGATACCAGAGGACAACTGTCATTTACTATTTCTGTGAGGGCAGGGAGCAGGATGTCGAGACAGTCTACCAGTAATAGGGTGGGAAATGGGTCCAGTGGACAAGTTGTTGGTTATGACTGGAGTATAATGGTCCTAAGCTCAATTTCCGAGATCAGCTGAAAGGAAGCAAAGGAGCACTTTAGCCTTGCCAGATCATCGAAGTGGTTAGCAAGAGCTTAAGGGTGCACAGGCAGCTGATCAAGTTTAGCCTGGATGTTAAGAATCTTTTGAATAAATAACTCGCTGAAGGTCACAGGCAGTAAAGCAGGTGCAAGATACCAATATAATTGCTCTTACCTCCAACCCTCTGCCTCCCCAAAACTAATCTTAGATCATGTTGTTTCCACAGACTGGAGACACTGAAGATTCTTTTAGATAGGTTACTGACTTTGACATTTAATCACAAAATGCCTGCTTCCATGCAACCCTAAATTTTCTCCAAGCTGTTTTATAACCACAAAAAACTTTTTCTTGAATTGATGGAGGTGGTTTGGTTGGGGCGCAAGAAAAGCCTCTTTGATCCAACATCTTTTAAATTGTGTTGCCTTTTGTACAGACACGCCAATGAATACTAGGGATGGGGTAGGGTGTGTGCATGGAAATGGTACATACTTCTGTACTATTTAGATTTATAGTTAAGCTGCTTTTACACTTTTTCATGTCCGACTTATTTTGGTAGTTTCTGCTGTTCCTGGCTTCAAAAGTGTGGGAACCTCCAACAAGAAAACACTTGTCATGTAAGCTGAACAAAAGGTGTCCCACACATGGCAGGGTTTACTTTAACATTAACAATGGTGTATACTTTTTCTGGTAAACAATAATTTTATTGTTCAACACGATTCTTATGTTACAGAGCCTTGTGCGATCAACTTATCAATGCTGAGAACATATTTAATTTGAAAGGATGACCAAAAAATGTAATAACATCATCGGCATTTTTACAATATCCACCCTTCTTCATGGCTTAGAGCTGATTGCAAAGATCTAACAAAAGTAAGTTTCTCCTGAACTAGTGACAAGATGGCCATGATTATCTCAATGATGATGACAAAAAAAAAAAAAAAAAAAAAAAAAAAAAAAAGGGCCCCGTTGAAAGGACAGTTACTATGTAGGTTACAAATTTAAGTGGACCTGTGAATTTTTTTCAATGTACTTGCGCATTACTCTCATGAAAAGTGGCTGAAACATGTAGTTCAGAGACACTGGACACATCAGATATTCATTAAACTCATGTTTCCCTTACAGCTGACAAATTTTTCTTCTAATACTTAATGAACTTCAATAGTGAAAAATATTGCACTGATCTGCTCTTACTGACTACTAATTACACGTAAAAATAAGGTAATCTTAACAGACATACAAACCTTGATTCCTTCCTCATCATTAACTCTTCGGATCATTTTGACACACATCTCAGGGATTTTATCAAAATCAGGATGTTCGATACAGATGTCTTTAAATATTTTGATGACACGCTTGCGTACACTGATGCCAGTGTCCAATATACGCTCTGACAACATGTCATAGTACTGTGGAATAAGTTCTGGACGGATAAGGATGAACTTGCCAACAAGTTCAACTGCTGCCTCTCGAACAGATGTCGACTGGTCAAGGAAACGACCATGGACACCTCGCTGCATGTCATTCTGAAGAGGAAAAAAATAACTCGGGCAGTTACTATATGTATATAATATATATATTTCCTGTTCACATCTTCTCAGTAAACGTTCCCATTCCTCAAAGTTGTTTGAATAAGCTAGACGACATCAGCCCAATCTTTACTCCTAGGAAATTGCTAACTACTTCTATATTATATTAGCTGTGTGTAACAAGAAGCATCTTTCAACACTTTTTTTCTTTCAGTTTTTAGATACACACAACTGTCATTTAATATATTGCAGACACACACACTTGTACATGCATGCATGTTATAAATTTAATTATAGAAATCACACCCACATCTGTCATTACTGGAAACTAAGGATCTACACAACTATGTATTAATAAAAACTAAGCAGGTCACATGGACATTGAAAACCACTGATCAGACGCTGAATGTACGCACTCGAGCAAGAATGCCAGGGTCTGCTTCTACTACGGCTGCCAGGCACTTCATGGCTTTGGTCCTCACTGCCACAGCTGTTTCACTCAATACCTTCAGAATCTGTCATTACACAAAATAGAACTAAATTACTGAAAGCAAACATAAGCATGCGCTATGTATACTAAACATCTACGCTTTTAATTTTCCAAATTGTTCTTAAGAGAACGTCTTAAGGCCATTTTTTTAAAAGTGAAAAGAGTAGTTGTACCTGTGTGAGATAAATGTCAAAGCTCTGAGCGAACGGCCGCTTTGAGGAGAGATATCTTGCCACCAAACATGCCCTTTCATAGTCAAGCTTACTTGGCGAGGGCCTGGAAAAAAATTTCCACATGCAACATGCATTCAAAACAGTATTTAAAAGGCATAAAAGGTGCTTCAATTAAACAATGAGTGAATACTAGGATGATTTATTAGCACTTTTCCCCTTGAAACTATAAATTATAAAATAAAAAATAAAGAAGTAACCAGTTAATTGAAGATATTTGGTTAGTTCTTAGCAACGGCTGTGTGAAATGTTAGCATAAAATGATGTAATTCCATCCAAAATGTTATATACCGGATGGATGAGAGTGCAGAGTGGCTAGAGGCTATCTGTGACAGCAGAAAACTTTTTCGTTTTTCAACATTCTGCATAACTTCTGTTGTTTTTTCTGCCTCTGTCTCATTGAAGTCTTCTTCATCAGAGCCAGAGGTGTTATGATGTGCCTTTATCTTTTTCTCTGCCTCCACTGTAGTGTCTCTGTACCACTGGGCGATGTAAAACTGTCTAGCAAACTGTGGACCACAAGAGTTCACACAAAATAAGACACATGCTCCTCAATTCTGATGCTATTATTCCACTTGTGGTACCTGACAGGTTTAAAAATTGATCATGACAACATCTAAATAGTTCTATACCACTAATGCAAAATCATTTTCCAATGACTGTATAGTCGTTACTAAACACCAGTTCCCAAAATATGAGCAAACTACTCTCTTCTAGGGACAAGATATGAGCCATCAAACATCAAACAGAAAGGTAACATCTGCAAAATGTTGAATCATGGATACACCTTCATAGTCAAAAATGCATGTTAATTAGATATATCTATTCCTCCATTTTGTCAATCATGTTTTAGTGTCAATATCTGAATGCTTGTAGTCTGTTGTAAAAACCTTTAACTAATCATTTCAATATTTGGTACTCAATTGCTGCTTTAAAAGTCAAAAGTTTTAAAAACATTACACACTACTATGTTGTGTCTACTCATTAAAAATGGTAACAAGCTAGCATGGGGTAAAGCACTACCAATGTCAGCTTGAGAATACATCCCAGGGCTTCTGCTAAGGCTAAATTCTTTGGGGTCCAAGGGACCCCTTCTCCAGATTTTTAAGGGGTCCCTGTTCTTCGCCCAAATTTGAATGGGACCCCATTGACGAAAATTGAAGGGGTCCTCCGAACTTTTAATGCGTACTGTACGCAATTTTTTGCGTAACCAGCAGCCCTGACATCCGTTTAAAAAACCAAAAAAACTATACCTGCAAAGCAGGATCACTCTGCCCGTTGTAGGCCAGATATTCCAAAATGGACTCCTGAAGGCTTTGAGTGGTGTCTGCTGATGGTATCTGCTGACAATCAAATCCCAGAACCAATTAAAATGTAAGCTAAACTTAAAAGAAAAACTAGACTAAAAAATGCCATCATGTATGGAAAAGATAAAAAAGTGTGAAAAGACTTACTATTCTCTTTGCTCTTCTTACAGCTGGATCTTCTTCATCACTGCTCTCATTTACCTGAACAGAAATGTAACTAAATTTTAAAATTACAAATGTACTAAAAATTGTCAGTTCAAATATAGAAATTATCTTTTGTGGACTGTAACTAAGAATTTACCTATTTATTATAATTTTTACAAGGCAAACAGCTCTCTCATCATAAGATGAAATAAGATCACCTTTTGTACAATTTCATCAATGGCATCTTGGCTGAGATGGCTGGTGACGGCATCTTTACGTAACCGTGCTGCAACAATGCCAAGGTACTCCAGTGATGCTACACGGAGTGAGGTGTCTGTTGCCTTGCTACTAAACTGCTGCACCTGAATGGAGGAAATCCACCAACTTCAGCACTAATTTTCAACAGCAGAAGAATATACTCAAGGAAAGAAAAAAAAATGTATGAGCATTCACAAAACTAAATCATTTGTTTTATAATTACTTCCCTTGAAATCCATTTCAAGTTCAAATAATAAATGATGAAAAAACAAACACTTATTGTTCAAGATGAGATGTAAAGTTTGATTATGAAAATAATACCCTAACATTATATGATAATGACTATAATTATTTTTCATCTAAAAGCATTCATCAGATGTCATAACTGGTGATATATGCTCAGTTTAGATCCCATAAAATATTAGGGACATCTTTTCCTCTGACTGCAACACCTTCCCACACTGCATATAATAAAAATACAAATCACATCAAATATTAAGCCAAGAGCAGCTTTTTGAACTTAAAATATTGTTTAAAAGTACCATTTTAGTATTAAATTTACAGTATTACAGATATATTAAATGAGCTGTCAACATCAAGTTGAAGACACTTTTCTTTACAGAAGTCAGAATTAGTTTGATATCTGAAATGATTTTTTTTTACAAATTAGACCACCCAAAAGTGTCATTTTCTCAAGCAAGAAATATACTCCTACCAAGATTCTACCCAGCAGACTGAGCAGCAGTTCTGAAGCAGGCCATTCAGGTTTATTGACAGTGGACAGAAGGTCTTGCACGAAATTCTCAAACAGTGGTCTGTAGTCTTCCTCCCCTTTAGCTGTGCACCTAAGGGGCAAAATTAAGAAAGCTTAAACATACATAAAGGAGAAAAAGACTTTTCTTCCTTTCCTAATCATTAAGTCCACTCTGAAACAATGCTCAGATCCAAAATAAATCTCAGCAAATAACATTTCCTTTTGCACCGGTAAGCTACAAACTAAATAAAAGATTTGCACTACATTAAGCCCATAAATTTAAAAGTACTTGAAATAAGTTACAAGTATCTCATCTCTGACAACACTCTACATTTCATACTTCGGCTTGCTGGCCACTAGTAACATTGAAAACTAACCAAAGACCTGATAACCAAAACCCAAAGTTTTAGCTACATTTATAAAGTGAAGCTCATTAATATTTTTACCATATATCTTGTTAATACATAGCACAACAAGCCAGAAACTTTCAGTAATGTCACAAGCTAATAATGTATATTAACTTTGGTACTTAATGCTTATAAAGATTCACTTTTCTCCATGGTATCTTTTATAACTATAGCTAAATTTTATACAAAGGCTCATATTTTGATCAGAGGACTTACTTTTTAAGAAAAACAGTTAAAAAATTGTAGGCAGTTCTCATTGCTGTTTCGTAGGAGGTGACAATAAGAACATCACTATCACCACACGGCTGTAATGCAATAAAATAATTATTACAAGTCCAGGACAACAATTGTTATTTTCATATTTAAGTCAAATATTTCAATTTCAGTGCTTTCTTGGACTTGTTCATTTTAATATCATAAATGTTAATTTATTTGTGTATAGTTTGATATACAGTAAGCTTACCTTTGCAATATATACGCATTTAATCAGCAAGATTTTGCAACACACCCCAGAACAAAGTAGCAGAGCACCCTAAACCCCCAGACAGTAAGAGTTAAGAACATAAATATCTGTTGTATCAGTTAATGCTTTTTTCCTACCTTAGGCTGTTTATTTGAGTCTCTGCCATCTTCTGATGGTGATGGTGGTCTGGAGTCATCTTGGCCAGGTAATTTCACCACACACTGAATTAGCTGCAAAGCTAGTGCAGTGACCATCTGTATGGACTCTTCTGCATTTAATCTGGATCAAAGAAAAAAGTCAGTTTGTACATAAGTACATAACAGGCAGCTGCACATTATTCCATTTACTGTCTCTTCAAATATAAGTAACATAATTTTTTTAGTCAAAGATCATATTTTAAATTAGAAAACTTTTGAGAATTTAGAAAAATGAAAAATGCAACTTGTAGCTGCGTTTATACTTCTACTGACTACTGATGTGTGTGAGTTTCCAAGTAGTAAGGTTAGGTGATTTAACATTTTTGGTGTTTGCAACTCAAGTAAATTTGTGTGTACATCAGTACTGAAGCTGAGAGAAAATGTAGTCCAGAAAGAAGCAGATGTCTGCTTGTAATTGTCGCTCAGGTTGTCTTTGTCTTCTCGCTAAGGGGTCATATTTTATTGTTTGCCTGCATTAAAGTATAAAAATAAAATACAAGCATCCAGCTAAAGATGCTAGCAGCTTAACTGACATTAAGCGAGTTTGAAAGGCAATACTACCAATAAAGAAATTGGAAGTGCCTGATTGATGTGAGGACAAAAAGTCAACATCCAGCATGAAGGAGGGGTGTGTGTGTTGGGGTAGGTAATAGAAAAAACTTTTATATATTATGGTGTTGAAAACAAATTGAGTACAAAAGTTGACAAAACATGACCATTATTACTTGTACATATTAACAAAATTGATAATGTCAAGATTTTTTTTTCCAAATGCATACTTTCAACTCAATCACATTAAAAAGTCTTTGACTTCCATGATCATAGTTTTGATTAAATACCATAGCTTCAAGCTGTTAGGCAAAATGCCATTGTGCACTTTTCATACTCCTTAAATTCAAAAGATACCTGTAATTGCGCAAATTGCGCTTGCTGGATGGAAGTCTTGCCAAACTGGCAAAAATATCCTCCAAGATAAGCTGCCTGTGTTTGTCATATTGAGAGAAAACCTAGAAAGACAACAATACAACAATGCATCACCTTGTCCACCACACACTCCTACTGTAGGAGTGGGATGTGTGGGGGGAAGAGACATATCACAAGTTGACAATCACATGGAGATACTTAAAAATAAACTGCACACAAATTCATGTTCTGATTATATTTAAAGGAAAAGCCAGAATAAGTAGTCTACTGCATGAGAATCAATGCTACCAAAACCAGGCTGAAAAAATGCACAGAAGTGGTATCTGCAATAGTTCTATGATACTCAAAGAAACACAAAGGTCTGCAGTACATACAGTTGTAACTAATTTCATGGCACTGAGCTGAAGTTCACTGATATTCTCCACAAAGAATGCTGACACACCAAGAGATGAGACCTGCAAATGATTAGGAAAAAAAAACAAACTTTTATTGCTCCTAAATACATGACATAAGACCTGTTGAAAGAAATTTAAATGAAGAGTCTAGAGCTGAAATAACTTTATAGGTATATTATTATTATTTAAAATCTTGCCCAACTGTCTACAACACAAATGAAAAAGCTTTGCAATATCCACATATTTGCAACAAGCTCTAAAGTCGTGCCTAGACAATATGAAGAAGCAAAAAGTATAATAATATAAACAGGAGGGCAAAATAATAAAAAAATCCTAGTTAATTGTCCTTCTTTGAGACTTACCACTTGACATGACCAAAAGACATAATGGATTGTAACTGCTCTTGAGCCAACGAAAGTTGTCTTCCTGACTGAGCTAGCATATGCCTGGCTTGTGGGATACTCTCCTCTGGCCAGGTAAGCTAAAGCTATAAAGGTGAAAGCGTTTATTTTTTCACCAACACTCCATCTAAATAAACAAGAGGGAGGTCAGGAAGGCCCTCAACCTCACGGCATGTGGTAAGTCTTGAAGAGCATTGACAATAAAATGTCATTTCTTCTTTGATATTACCGGATGACATGACTATATATCTATAGTAATCAGGAGAGAAGCAACAACCCACCTGTGGTAATAAGTTGTGTAATGCTGCACAGCTAAGACTGGGCTGAAAATTGCCAGAGAAGCAGTGTGCACAGAAATATCACTCAACAGAACCTTCCGAATGTAGATTAGGAATGCCAGCCAACAACATAAAGCTTTAAAGGTACATTTTGAGAGAGTGATGTCCCTTTGCCTAACTGCCTAAAGGGGATTAGCTCTCCGTTGCTTTTCATATTTTCCTGTTAATTTGAGCTGAAGCTTTTTTGTGCAATATTAATTTGTGCATCTACAATGCAATTTCATATATTCGTGGATTTAATTTTGTGCCTTTTCCACTTCTTTTCTACTACATTTTATTTCTATGGCCACGTCAGCGCCATCTTGCCATAACTTACATTTTAGATCAGCAGTGTTAACTTCAGACTGATTCCTTTTCTACAACTGCTTGAGAGCGTTTTGATCATGAGCTGTCACAGCAAGCTTCAAGTGCAGTAAATGCAGGTCTGACAGGCTAACATTGTGCATCTCTCTGAAAGTAGTTTGTGACTGTTAGCATGATGCTTTAACAAGAGTTGTCATTATGGAACCATATTTCTGTCTGCAAAAGTTAAGCCCCTCCACCAAAGACTGACAGTTGAGCTTCTATTAAAAAAACAAATTGTACTATCTCTCAACTACTTTTTAAAGCAAAACTTAATTCAATTACCGAAGATTTCATACAATGGCCAGGACAAAGACCGCATATGTACTGATAGCGTTATTTAACATAAGTGTCACACTACGTGGACATGCAATAATCTTTGGGTTTTTCTTTAGATCAACATTCACTGTTAATATGTCCGTGTATTTTTCTTTTTTTTTATTTTATTTATTATTTTTTGTAAAGCACTTTGAGAGTGCCTTTGATTGTGGTGTAAAGTGCTATATAAATTAACTTTATTATTATTTAGATAGAAGGTGAGACTTATGGCAAATACCTGTACCTTGTTAGCGCACGCATGAAGCCAACAAGATGCAGACGGCATGGATAGGGTCCTGCAGGTGAACAGAGAGTGTTGTCAGAGGCTACCAAGGCCTGAACTATCATAGGTTGCTGTAATGCAAATGGTAGACAATTCTTTGCTAAAAAGACAGAGTGAATTTTCAGCCACAAAACCACCACTTCAGAACTGCAGGAAGTACAAGTCAGTTAAAAGCTCAGAGATTATAACTGCTGAGGCTAGAACCAACAGCTTTTTTCATGGTCCTGTGGTGTGAAACCGAAGTCGTAGGTTCATAGGTCTTGGAACTTAAATATTTCAAGACCCACGTGAGGATCAAGAGCTAGGCCATTCTCAAGAGGAGTTTGCTGTTGCTCACTTGACCAATGAAGTGCCTGCACACTAGCTTAATGTCAAAGGGACAACCTTCAACAGTTAAAGAGCAATTGCAATCCTTTATCTCCTACAGTCATGTTATCAGGTAATGTGGGGGGTAAAACCATCCTACAGCAATTTAAATTAAAGTTAAATTAAAAATTGACATATTTCTTTGCTTGTGCATTTCTCTCAAGGGTTAAAGGTTGCATAAACCAAACTAACAAAATTACCGGTCTGCCATACACTCTCCACATCTTGCAATTACAGTGCAGTTTTCCAGCCCTGCAGAGCGTCAGGAAATATGGATTCTCACATGCTCTAATCCCCTGTCACCCCCATCACTTCATTTAAGAGCAAATGCTAAAAATCAATAGCAGTCAGACTTTGAGAGTTTTAACAGTAAGCAGGGTTTCTATTTCTTCAATTCTCCGTAGCTGTCATCCGATAAAACTCCACACAAGCTTAAGTTTGTTTAAAAAAAAAAAAAAAAAAATTCTTTCACTTAAAAACTGCATGCAACATTTAGATCCAAGCATTGTACTCTTCCAATGATTGTACAATACCTTTCTCCACCTTAAGTACTAGTACAACTGACCTGTAAAATACTGACCTGTAAAATAATTGTGTCTGTCATTTCTTGAATAACGAGTAACTCAGCCAGTCCACTGACCAACTCACACATTTTGTTGTACAAAGTGATGGTAGACTTGTGTTTAACAGAAGAAGCCCGTGCCCTCTTAGCTTTCAAGCTCCCATGATACCCATCTGATGAAAAACATTAAGCTACAGGATCACCATCAATACCAGTCGACTGTCATCCATTGCAAGGTCAAAAAAAAAAAAAAAAAAAAAAAAAAAAAAAAAAAAAAAAAAAAAAGGACGTTATACTACGGATTTTTTTTGTGTGTGATATATATATAAAAAAGCCCACTGAACCTGTGAAAAGATAAATAAGCAGATCTTTCTGTTAAAATTGCAAGACTTTTACCATAAACCATAAAGTGGGAGGTAAGGTTTTTATAGAAACAAATATAAGGTTCTAAGGTTTCAAGAGGTCTTAACATAATGAAAAATAAATTTAAGGATCACCAAATTGTGTACTTATTTAGTTAATAACTAATAATAGACTCAAATAGTATGAATTCATAATATGAAAACTTTATACCTTTTGCACTTGGATCCACCCTATAGACAGGATCAAACTCCGGATAGATGGTGTTCTGAAGCTGAAACTTGCCATATATTATGATCCGTTCAATGACATCTTCCAAGTATACCATCTTGTGCATAAATGGTGATGTCATGATTGAAGTACAGGTCAAGGATGCATCCATGCTTCTTATAACCCGTTCCATTGTGAGTTCACGCCACAGTTTGGACTCTTCTTCATCCTCTTCCTAGTTGAACAGCAAAACATTGAGATTTTATGCCGTGAAAGAAAATATCATAATAGAAATGTATTATGACACATGTCAGAACCAAAAGGCATGCAAAATGTTGGTCTACTATATATGTTTTGACTAAATATTGGTTAAAATTTACCTGGTTGATGAATGGTGTAACTTTTGTTCCATCCTTGATGTTCCAAGAGAGAATTGTCATCAGTCTGACTAGTTTGTCTGGAGGTATCTGGAAAAAACAAAAAGGTGCAAGAGGGCTCAATATTATAATTTGCAATATCTGTTCAACAAATTCATATTGACTTGATTATATAATCTTTTTAAATAAGGAAACCAAGATCTCCCACCCCTCCAAAATAAGTTCTTTATAGCCTCAAAGACTGTTGCTCATTAAAATCAGCTGAAGCAATGTTTTGTCCCACCTGCTGTTATCATAAATCAGTACGTCATCAGGATACAGACAGCTCATGAAAGTGATCTTTTAGAAAACTTAAGTATGGGCAAAAGAACAAAGTGAAAAGAGAATAATAATGTTGTGTTCAATTAAATTGATGGCAAAATTCTGATTAAAATTGGAAAAAAAAGAAAAAGATTTTGAATCACACCTGATTCATCACATTCATGGATTTCAGTTTAGCAGACTCGCCACAAACATCTCCTAACACACCCTTTGCAACAAGCATTTCTGGAGGACATTCTGTGTCTTCATCATCTGCAAAACACAAATAACCATGTCTGTAAGATTAAGCCCATCTTTACAAATAACTTCTGCTATCATTTCACACATCAAAGTGATGAAAAAGAGAAAGTGATATCGAAAAAGTGTGAAGCATATTCAATTAAAAATATTCATCACACACCATGGAATGCTATTTGATGACTGCTTTATTATATAAATCACATATGCAGAAATCATTAAAAAGCAAAACTCTTAAAGCTAACACATAAATACTAATTTAATTTTGATCCTGAAAAGATCCATAAAATCTCTAGTCAAGGCACTCACTAATGTCCATAGCTGCAAGGTTTGCTTCCTCAGCAGTGTCAAAGACATAATCCATGCAACTGGTGAACTTCTTGAAAGTCGGACTTTCCATCAGTTCATCGTTGCTTAAGATTGATACCATAGTACGTTTTTGCCTTTGCTTCTCCTTCTTCCTTTTCCTTGCCACTATAAAGAATTAAACTCTGGATGCTCATGAAAATAAACATATGCATTTATTTATAAATTTGATAATAATAATAAGGCTTATGTAGTGAAGTATCACTTAAAAATAAATTTTTAAAAACTATAAATTCTTTCTTCAATACTTATCATGTGACATGAATATTAGGACTATACTGATTGAAAGCTGACTCCATGACAGTAAGACAGTGTGTGATGTGGGGAGTGCTCTACTGGTCATGGGAGCAACATCTCTTAGTTATAAAGCTGACAGCAAAACCAATGTTTGTTAGTGTTTTATACCATGCCAGCAACTAAGGCTATATCACATTGAGAAAAGGAGGGGGAGGAAGGATGGCCAAACAAACCCCCGCTTATCACAACGCATACTGTACTACTGAGATCCACTACATTTAAACCAAAAGAGTGGTTTGTTTCTAAACCTTTTAAAGGTTCCCTCAGTTCACAGTGGACATGATATGCCAATATGTTAAGAGTATGCACATGGCATAAATGGCAGTGGCAAAAGATTTATGCACACATCTTTATTGCTTTAAATGAGGAAGAAAAGTTCTATAAACCACTTCCTGATCTGACTAGGCATAAGCAACAAGATCTACCAACTACTTAACAACTACACCAAAACAAGTCAACACAAAACTTCAGTCACTGAAGACAGCATTTCTGTGCTAATCTGATGGATTGAATACTGCAATGACTTGTACAATTTCCAGTAGAGGAAAGATGTCAACATCCTTCAAATAACCCAGGCTACAATCGGTGAGCCTGCAGACCTTCCATTCATATGGAAGACTCAAAGAGAAGTACACACGCAGTCTGATGATAGGGAAGTCATTTGGCATGGCCAGTCTTAGCTGATCTGCTCAAGAAGGGTGGGGAAACAACAAAGATCCTTACTGCTCTGTGCCAAAGAATCTGGGAAAGCATAAAATGGGTCAAGAATGGACACAATCACTAGTCATAGCCCTTCCAAAAAGAGGAAACAGCAAACAGTGCCAAAATTACATAAGCATGTGCCTAATCAGCCATCCAAGTGAAGTGATGCTGAAAGTAACCCAGAATCGCATCAAAATCATTTTAATGGACAAAATTGATTTCACACCAGGCAGTGGCACATTTTTTTCAACTGTTGCATCTTGATAGAAAAACATCCTCAGCTCTAGTGGGATATCTTCAACAACTTTATTGACTTTAGAAAGGTATTTGACCGAGTCTGGCACAAGAGGCTATAGGATATGCTGTGAAAATTCAGCGTCAAAGAAAACATAGTTTCAGTCATTAAAGCGGTAAATCATCAGGTCATGGCACTCGTGCAGATGGATTGAAACTGAGTCGAAAGCAGGATTCTTTGGAGAATTTGCAATGATCTCCCTGACCTAGGGCTCCATAGCAGCCACAAATGCCCTTGAAGGCAGTTAAAAAAAAAAAAACCAGGCCTGTGTGATTGCAGGTCCAGCCCTGCCTTAACGGCATCAGGTTTTCTTTTTTCTTTTTCCAGAAATTATCTGTAGAAGGCATCAGGCAGCTTTTCTAGAGGAATGGCAGTAGGCTGAAGGGGAGTTCCTCTGTGCTTGCCTATCTGACCCACAATATGAAACCTTTGTTCTAGCTTCTCCCTGTATATTAAATCCCTGCAGAAATAATCAAGCCTTTTGTAATTTCTCTGTGACAAAGAAAGATCTCTGGACTGTAAGGCCCATCTTTCTCCACTAACACTCAGCACGATGCCATACTCTCTTTACATTGTTCATCTCACTGGTGAACAATGGGGCAGTGGCACAGCAGGTGGAGCGAGGTTGCACAGGGTTACTTATCCAAGCTATCTCAGAGAAACCGAAGACATCAAATTGGAAAGCAGCCTCATCAGTGCAGGCTAAGTTAAGGGAGGGGACAACACTGGGCTGTTTCAAGGGTAGGTGGAAAGATAACACAAAAATGGTCCAACAGTAGCATGTTGGACTCTGAAAGATCACAGCATTGTCTTCTGTTACTTTATAAATGTTTGTATTCCAGGAACAAATCATTTCCAGTGGCAACATAAATGACTACTAAAAAATAGGAAAACATTGAATAACAGATTATTACTAACAATGTAGCAAAACTTTCAAGGCATTCAAACAGATAAGTATGCATCAGATCAAGCAGGTTTAAAATAAAAATATGATGGTCCTAAGATAAGTTCAGAAGAGAGTTTAATAAGGAAGCAAGAGAAGAAAGAGAATGCAACATGGTGAGAGCAATATGAAATTTTTCAAAAGAATCAAATCAATTAGTCAACCCGAAGCAAGACCCCATCAGTAAAACTTGCAGTCCATTAAACACAGTACGTGTAAACTGCTTTGATTATATTTTCATGCAAAGATAAATAAATTACAGGGACTGAAGTACTACATGTAATGCTTAGCTATACCTAAATAATACTTACTGACAGCCTCTTCATCTTCCTCCATTTCAATATACTCTGAGGACTCATCATCACTTTCTTCCATATGCAAATGCTTTTTTTTTGCTGAAATAAATTAAAATGCATATCAATACCTTCAATTTAACTTGCAGAGTATAAACCTGCAAATATTTGCTGCAAAATAGTCATTTACTAGTAAAAAATATTCAAAATTAAAATTTTTCTCCTTATTGTTGCTGTCCAAGAAACTATTTAGCATTTGAACCCTTCACCAACATGCTGAATTTTCCTACCTCCTCGACCTTTATCTACCCTCCTACTGCGAGACACCTGGAAAGACATGTTTCCATCATCTGAACGCATGATGCTGTAACCAGGGTCTTCTCGGGACCGCTTGCGCTTACGAGACTCATTATCACAGACTGCTTTCACTGCAAAACAATGCATAAATAAAACTATACTGAATATGCAGAATTACATCGAAACAATGATAAAACAAATGCAAAACAAGTTCAGGCAGTCACAGATGAATTTTTTTTTAAATCTAATATGGCACTACCATTAGGAGTTTCATTACAAGTACAATTTACTGACCAAAAAAAAAAAAAGAAAACTCCAGACACTACCGAGAAAGCAATTAAGCAAATAAATATAATTTACCAGTGTAAAGGCCATTTGAATGTATTTCACATGAACTCCTTTTTAACACAATCTATTTAATCAAGAAATCCTTATAGATATGTTAGAAATATATAAGTTTAAAAAACAAAATACCTGTGCCACCTGTGGCAATAGATTTCAGAGTCTGTAACAAGAAAACAAAACTAAATTAAAGAAGTGATTGTAATATTCTTCTTCATCTAAAATTATGACAAAAATATTTTGTGATCATTCTGATGCTATGCACGCCCTCTACACATACACATGAAGAATTATTAACTGATTACATGTGCCATATAATTTATACTGACTTAATTTCAAATATTTTACTTTCAACAGGTAAATAAATATAATGTAATGCTGTAGAGAAAAGATAATGTCTTTACACAAAAAGCAGCGATTTGTTAACTAGCTGTAAGTCAGCTTAACTCTTTGGCAATTACCCCCACTAACTCAAAATATGAGAGAAAAATACTAAATAAAGAACAGCACGAAAGCTAAAATACCTTGAAAACAATTATTTTTGTTTACACAAGCACTGTTTTAATGCAGTGACAATGATGTTAGGTTTCAAAATTAGAATTAACCAAAAGTATGTTGCCAATCTTTCTCACTAACACCTCTCTGCCTGTTCAGAACACTTTTCTGACCAGACACCACTGGTTGTCCACTTGGTTAGCACTTTGGCTGCTTTTCATGTAAGACATGCATTGAAGATTAAACATGATAGCTTTAGTGCACATAATGGGCTAGCCATCATGCTGCTTCAAGGCATGAAACAAACATTTAAAATTAACATTTCATTCTACTTCTTCTAAAATAGCTA
Source organism: Pomacea canaliculata (assembly GCF_003073045.1). Lineage (NCBI taxonomy): Eukaryota > Metazoa > Mollusca > Gastropoda > Architaenioglossa > Ampullariidae > Pomacea > Pomacea canaliculata. The sequence goes on from NC_037591.1 coordinate 9,337,365, forward strand.
CAAAGATATCTGTTATCTTTGATTTTTTTAGTAATTAAAAAAAAATAAAAAAACTCTTTTCAATGTGGCATAGTGATAGAACTTACAAGGGTGGAAGATTATCATAATTTATGCAAACCCAGTTCACATACTTGTATAAATATGCAAGGTTCTAATGCAGATGCTATTACTACTATAGATTAAGTGAGGAGTTGTTATATGCAAGGTTGTACAATCTGAGAATCTTCTGTGACTAATTCCTGAAAACATTTCTTTCTGTTTTAAGTATCATTTTGTTTTTCATTCGAAACTTCAAAAACTTCGAAAATTCAAAACCTGCAAAATCTAAAACAGAAAAAGAAATCAAAATTACATTTAAAATGATAAAAACATAATTCTAATAATGCTTGTCAAAAAATTACTATCTGGTGGGCAAAGGAGGGACTGGGACAGCATAAAAGATAAAGGGACCCATAGCCTAGGCGGTGAACATGTGGTAAACTTTATCATGAGAACAGAATGTGAAAGCTATTATCCAACCCTATCCAAAAGGGTGCTGGATGTAAAAAAAAGTTTTCTAGTCATAGGCCCAAGCAGTTGTTGAACCAGTGATCATCTACACTGCAGTCAAACACACTACCCTTAGAATATGATGCCTTCCCATTTGTTAGCAAATAAAACAAAAATAATTGAGTTTAAATGTCCCAAGAAAGCATTGAAACAAATCAACTTTAAAAATCAATCCAAGCTAACAAGATCGAATTCATTCAAATATTCTTTTCATTTGATAGCTAGCTTGATTGCAATGCCTTCAAACCTCTCCTTCCTGCATATGTTGATCTTAAAGCTTGCACTCTGGGAATAAAAGGTGGCTTAATCGGGTAATGCGAGAAATGAATGAAGTCAATGAAGAGGAAAAGACCCAAAAGCTTTGCATTCTGAGTGGACTGCTGAAAAGAAACGTACATGCAAACCTGTAAGCAGGCATGTACTAGAAACTTAGCATGCAAATAAACCAATACCTCATTACCCTTCTTTTATTTTTATGCATTTTCAGCTATCTTAAAATTTTATAAATTATATTTTGTCTTCTCTGTACCACCCAATTTCTAGCTGTTCATCTCTAGCATTAGGGAGTTTCAGATTCAGCGCTAGCACATAATGTACGGGAACAGGAATAGGTGGTGTCATGGAAACATATGCTCTACATCACTGGCTAAGCAAAGGCTAGGCTTACTGATATAAAGCACGACACATAGTGACAAGTCATGGTCACGACGTGTAGCATTCGTACCTATTACATGTTATATGTTTTCACAGAAGACCAAGCTGCTAAATAAAACCACATCCAAGGGCGCCCTCACATGATTCTTTATGCATCTGTCTATGAATTCAGAACTTTTTTTAACGGTTCAATACGATACAATTCACTGCCCTAGTTATCTTCATCATTATAATCGTCATTTACAACAGAACAAGTAGTTCCATCAAAATTCTATCAAAGGCATCTCATTTCGACAAACTTATGCAGCACAGTTATTTCCCATGCTTAGGTGTTACCGTTGTTTGATCTCAAGTGTTTTGCCGCACGTGTGGAGGATGACAATGTAGCCGTACACATCTTGTTCACATATCGTGGATCTCAAGCTCTCTACTAACAAATTGTGAATGAGGTGGATTAGGGAAGATGCAAGCATACCTTGCTTGTTTTAGCTGCTTAATGGTAATTTTTTTCATATTTTGCTATAAATATGATCTCGTTCCTTAATGTCACTACTCCTCTACTCTCTTTGTGCTAGATGTTTGCAGGAAACTACTCTATAAACAGTTCTTTATTCTTCACAAGTTTATGGAAAGAGAATTTCATCTTCAGTGTCATCTGTTTTATTACAGGCTGTCTGGGATCAAACCATCTATCTCTTACTGGCATTAATACCCAGTCTAGCCAGTGCATGTCTTTGCCATCTGAATGTTACAATATTCCACTAGCTGCATGTCATCACTGAAAGATAAGCACCATCAATATTTTTCACTCTTCCTTGTTTCTAAATGTCTTGTTTGATAAAAACAGCAGGCGAGACAATCTGTAAATTCCAACATAAACATTCCGTGTTGATACACATGGCTTTTCCATGAAAATTAAAGATGTGCTCAGTTCTCTTCATCCTATCCACAGGGTTGAGATTTGTCACAAACAAGTTGTGGAGCTGTTTCAGTGAGTAAACATTCACAAAGCTTCAGGGCCAGATGCTATATGCAGCAGAACATTATGTTTCTGCATGAACCAACTTGGAGGCATTTTCTGACACCTATTCCAGTGCTCTATGGATTCACTTTCCATCCCTGCTGCTTGAAAATTGTCAACCATTGTCTCAGTTTTGAAGAATGCTTGAACTCACCATCTCAATGACTTTAGATCAATGGCCTTAACATTTTTGGTCATGAAAGTATTGGAGACAATCATCATGCTTGGAAATTGTCTACCATTGTCCAAGTTCTGAAGAATGCTTCAACTCACCATCTCAATGACTTTAGACCAATGGCCTTAACATCGTTGGTCATGAAAGTATTGGAGACAATCATCAAAGCATTGATTCTAAAAGCCACCAACAAATGTCTTGACCCCTTGGAATTTTAATACCAGTCCAAACAAAGTGTTGATAATGCTAAGCTGTTCATCCTTCACACTTTGCTCAAACACCTGGAGAATCCACACGCCCATTAACAACTGCTATTTGCAACCTCATCAGCCTTCAACACCATTCAACCACATATCCTAACTAGAAGATTCCTTGACAAGTTTTCCTTTGACCATTAGCTAGCATCATGGATCATTCACTCTTTGGTTGACAGACAGCAATAAGTACTCATCAATGGGACATTTTTTCCGGCTCAATCACACCAAAGGCTGTGTCTTATTCCCACTTCTGTTTATTATGTATACCAACAGTTGTCACAGTAACCTAGAGGATCAAATTCTCTGATGACACTGCACTGCTCTTTCTCCTTAGTGGGGCAGTAGATACCCATGGTGTAGCTTTGGATGAATTTACTGCCTGGTGCAATGACAATTTCTTAGAACTTAATGCCAGTTAAGACCAAAAGGATGGTCTTTGACTTCCATCAGAATTCCCTACCAAGTCCTGCAAGTGTCATCCATGACAAGGAGGTGGATATTGTTCCTGCTTTTATATACCTGGGCACCATCTTCGATAGGCGACTTTGCTGGGATGTCAACACTCAAACTGTCGTGATGAAAGCTCAACAGCACCTCTTCCTTCTCTGGAAGCTGAAGTTGTTCTGTCTCCCAGCAATTTCTTTTATAAATCATACGCAGAGAGTTTTGTCCTTGTTTATCTATTTCTACAACAGTTTATCAGTGAAGGACAAGAGCAGCTTACATCAGGTTGTATCCACCTGCTCCAAAGTCATTGGGACAGCCCAGAGTGTTCTTCAGACCCTATATAACAGGCACACACTTCTGAAAGCATCTGCAATCCTTCGTGATGACAGGCAAGTCCTGTCAAGAGAATTTTTCCAACTCCCATTGGGCCATCGATTCTGTATACCTGCATGTAGGACCAACAGCCTTCCTTCGTTGTTTTGGCCATGCGTTTTTTGAATGGTGCTAAGCACAAATGAATGAAACATAAATGTGAAAGTCTGTTTGGTACGTAAGAATATGTTATGATGTCATTTTTGTTGAGCTGCCCCCGAAATTGCTCTCTGGGACCAAAGAAGTGTTCTCTTATCTTATTTAATCAATCCCTTCTCCTAGATGAAGCCAGACACTACCTAAACTGTTCTCTGCTAATATGACTTTTATGTTTGCAGCCCCATTGTGTTTTTCAGTTTTCCAGATTAATGTTGTACAAGCATCACATGCACCTGTCTGCAGAGCCTTGATGCTGGTAACTTTAGCAGATGTCACCAATATTTAATACAGTTCACATTCATTCCCTTGTCTGTCAACTGCTACTGCTTGGTGGGGAGGTAGGGGGGATAAGGCCTGCCACTCATGCCTGTCTTCGGTGATAGTGAACATATCCTGCATAGGATGACCAGTCCACTCCTTCATGCTTGTAATCAAGTAACTGAACGAACACCATACAATATGCTGGTTTAAAAAATTGCATTTACATTCTTAAAATGGAAAAACAGCATATTGTTCTTTAGAGATGGGGAGGGGGAAAGGAAGAACAAGTGGTGAGTTCAAAGGAAAAGACAGAAATGTAATTTCTAATCTACTACAGAATAACACCATTTCCAAAGCAAATATGAAATTTAATCTGCTCACTGAAAATGTTACTATTGAAAACATGGCCTAGAGTGATAAATAAGGAGTAGGAAACAGTGATACTTAGTTATCTAACCAAATGTTTTTGATCTCGACCAGCCTGGAAGCAATTAAAGATGGCAATATTGATTTGCATCATTAAGATCACAAGTTTTCATGTGCAAATTTCCAAATCCTCATGCACAGTACAGAGGAAACCACTGATATTTAGGAGACATACAAAATGACCACAATAAAAGCATTCAAATAAAAGTAAATGTTACTCACCTCTGAATCAAGTGGCTCCAACAAAACCACGGGCCCAGTGGACTTTTTCTTGTTCTGAGACATACTTCCAACATCTGCATGCCCCAGTCTCCCAACGGGCATAATGTCTTTTAGAATAACCCGTGGTTCACAAACACGAGGGCTAGTACCAACAACAGGATTTTGCAAAATACTGTCTCTACCCATGACACCCATAGTATCTCCAATTCTGCTGGCAGGATTGTGTCTATCCAAAGGTGAACTAAAAGCACTGTCACTTTGTCGACCTGTTGAAGGCCTTCGTTTTGCAAAGCGCAATCGCACCTCCTCCCCACTTTGATAGCTGGGAGAGGGTTGATGAGGAACATGCTGCTGTACAACACCCTCTGCTGATGTAGCTTGTGCTGGTGATGAGACTGCAAAAATAGTGGTATTTCTTTAACTAGACATCACAAATGAAAATTTTTCTCTAAGCCTGAGTTACGAATAATGATATACAAATATAAAACCATTACAGTACAATAGCCCATACACAAACACTACAGTGGCCTAAAGATGTATTCTTTTCAAATTAGATTATGATATATGCAGGTTATTAATGGTAAATAAAAAAACAATCCACTAGTTACTGCACTGAATAAAAAACATACCTGGAAGTTTCTTTTGCTGATGAACACTGTGAAGCATTGGACCGTAATTACCCATCATCCCATCTTCAGTGTAACAGTCACCATTCACTGTCATCAATATGAAAAAAAAAAAAACACTGATCAAATGCCACAAAACTGTATGCCTTTTTTCCACCGAAAAAGGGTTAATTAAGAGTAAAAGAGGAAACCATTAAAATAAAAACAAATTTCATTCATTTTCTATTTGATGTAAAACAAAATACAGTCTTTAATATCATTAAAATATTCATTGTCTCCAATAACAATCTGAACTGGTTATCCTATTATATATTTGCCAACCTGATAATTTTTGTTAGTCTCATTCCATTCTCCTCTTTGACAATCAAAGCCTATTTCTTAACCCATTCACACTGATTCTTTTAAATTTAAGTCAGTTCTTATTATTACTGTTATTCTTTGACAGCTAACTCCTCTTTGTCTAATCCTTTATGTCATGGACAAAAGACAACTTAAGAGTTTGTCTAGCTGTCAAAGATGCCTTCAGTTTTCTTTACGAGCATCTGGCACAATTTTTTCAAGTTGCTGAACAATGTAGGAAATACTCACAGCTTTCTTGAACCCTGTTGCTGTGAACTAATACTAAAGTTTCTTGAGTTAGTATATAACAATTTTTTTAAATAACTGTTTAGCCTAGACAAACAGAAATCCAAAAAATATCCACCTTCTCCTAACTCATATCTTTCTGAAGGACAACAAAAATAAATAGCCCATGCTATGTTTTTCAAAAAATAGTTTTTTTGTTGGATGGGGTGGAGCAAAGATTTGAAACATAAATGTTTTACTAAAGGGAATAAATGTAGCTAAACCGAACACCTTTATAATTTTTAGAAAGCCTTCAACCCCAACACATCCTTACCTGTGTTAAAATGTTGATGGTTTGGTCGATGCTGAGATGAGTGGGCAGGTATTCCAGCTGATGTCGCAGCAAATGGACTACCAAGCTGACCATATGAACTGCTCTGATTTGGCATCAGAGGAGATGGTGACATTTGATACCTAAATGAAAAATCAATAACAATGACAACTGAATTCATGAGTTAAGAAAATTCTTTTTTTTTTCCTATAAGATGCGAGGGAGATCAGATGAGAAGCAGGACTAAACTACATGACCAGATGACATGACAAAAATCCCATAAACCACCCCAATTTCTGCTGTATGCTGGACAATGACTAATGACCAGAAAGCACACGCGCACATACCACCTCAACTCCATCCCATATCTGGGAAGCAGGAGGAAATTAGCTGTTTCTAAATCTGGTAAATACCTGAAGAAATTTCACTACCAATGTCATGTGGTAACTTATATGGGGAAGTAACAATCAACCCAATTAGTATGTAGGGTGGCTTGTTGACAACCCTGAGGGCACTTGGTGTACAGGTGTTGTATGTGGTGTCATAAGTGGGAGACAGTGCTAAATGGTTACAGCAAGCCAAGCATGACCAGCCAGCTGGCAGAGGTGTCAATAACATCTATGAAGAGAATGACACCTCAGGGGCTCACACACGTCCACCAGGTTGACAGGGAGTGGGGGTTAGTCACCTGTCCGCCACGCCAATGCAGACGGTGTGGAGTGTCAGTAAGGTGGTCATTCTCTTGTTGATGTTGGCTACTTGATTGATTGGCGAGTGAATGATCAATGGCATTCCTTAGTGTATGTGACATGCAAATGAGCAAAGTATAATAGGTAACTGAGAACCAGCAAGACACTTCTTGGCAAGTGGGCTGCGTGGTAAACTGTGTGATAAACGTGTGAGCATTGTATGTACGGTCCCCTGCAACTTACGTTGACATGGGTAGCAAGAGTCAAAGGTTACCTATCGCCCACGTGCTCGGTTCCTGGGGGCCAGTATTCACCTTCCCGGCTAAAAATCAGGAATACTGGAATAACCAAAGATGGCATTTCCTTTTCTGACTGTATCAGCTGATTTGACAATGTGGAGAAGAAGTAATAGGCGAAATGAGTGGTTGTCTGGCGACTCTGTAGGAAACTATGGTTGTAATAATAACTAAAATATACCTCAATTCCAGAAGGGCTATGAGGCCAACTCGGACTGAGCTGAAGAGAGATAGGCCGGATAAGTCATGCTGTGCACTGTATGCTAAGCTGCCAGAATACTACCGAATGTGTCCAGAGAAGAAGAGTGAGCTACTAAGTCTCATGGAAAACTGGGTGGCCTAATAAATGTCTTTAATTACAATAGTCCTTGAAAAGATTAGAGAAGTAACTACAGCTTGAAACTCACATGCTCTTGCCTGAACAAGAGACTCTACAAAGTTATAGTTTTTGTATAGTCTGAAATTATGAGCAGCCTTCTCTAGTCAATGTTTTCTAAACCACATCCCTAACTTCAAATAAGTTCAACAATAACATGACAATAAAGGCGTGACTTTATAGTGCATACTCACACTTGAAAAGAGAGCGTTCTTAGCAGAGACAAGAACGAGAAATGGGCAACATACAAAAAACAATAGTTTAATTACATGCATACAGTGGAACTGAAATAGCCTTTAACAATTTTTTTTCAAGACTGCAAAACACAAATAAAACTAAAACAGAAGAATTCTAGACAGTAAAGAAACCGAATAAAGAACTAATGGCCTGCCATAACCACAGGAGAAAAGGAGGCTAGAGGAATGAATGGCTCTACAAACCTCAGTGAAGTGTTCTGCTGGTAGACATGGGGTGATGAGGGATGTGACCCTGCTGCATGCTGCGGTCCTTGTGATCGCAACGAACTCTGAGGAGGATGCTGCAGTTGGACTCCAGCTAAAAAAATAAAATTTGTCCTTATTGTGCATCTTAAAATTCAGTCTAACCACTATGACATATTTTTCAAAAGAAAAACAAGCCACCAAATCACATAGCAAGTTACTTAAGTATACAGAAATATATTCAACAGACTGTCGCAAGCAACTGACTCTTGCCCTTGTTTGTTAATTAGTAAAAGTTTGTGATTGAACAATACAGCTGTAACTTTCAAAACTATAAATATTTAACTTTATGAAAGCTACAAGAATAAGAGTGTGCAGAAACAAAATGTAACTATGCTTAACCCCCATTTTCTAAGACTGCATTCCATTTTTGTTCAAACTGCTGGGAAATAATTTCTGAATAATCAAGAATACTGTAGTTTAACTGTCAACTTATTTCCTGCATTTCATCTGTTTTGTGCCAACATTCTTCAAACCAGTTTTCTCCACTTGTGCTATGTTAATTACCGACCTTCATCATTTCTCTTAGTGACAGGGTGGCATTAAAAGATTAATATCAATTCTTACCGTCATAGGACCTTGTTCTAAAAACATTTGGATCCTTTCTCAGGATGGATTTCAGCAGTTGCGGCAGCTCTCCTTCTAGCGACTCTGTTGCAAGGTTGTCTTGAAGTTCACTGGAAAAAACCTCACAACTAAACTACAAATTACAGCATTTTCAATACATACACACACAGGAATAAAATATCACAGATTGTACTTGTTAAAAGTGACCAGACCAGTCTGAATATTGGATGGATTACATAGAAAAAATGTGCATAGGATGCATGAAGAACTCACATCACTTTCAGTGAACGTATCTTTTATTTCTAGACTGCAGATTTACACAAGCATTAAACATAAATATATAAAAATGTTAACAGTTGCAGTGTCCCTTTTACAATAACTGTAGAGAAGATGAATTACAGAAATTAGTAAGTTATACAGGTGAGCAGTATTTTGTAACATTGCAGCAATGTACCATATTCAAATTAACATTTCATGGTAAACTTTTTCCTTCATCAAGAGTAACTTTTTTCAGTTTATGTTTGTTGAAAATATTTACATATGGGAGGTAGATGCCTGTCGCAGAGCATGAAGCAACTGTTGTGCAAGTCCTTCATCTGCCACACTAAGAAGTTTGTGAGCATCCTCAGAGATTTTCGGTGAAAACAGCAGGCTTTTATTGTTGACTGTCTGAGGCAATGGTGTAGGCAGAGGAAGTTGGGGTAACACTGAACAAATGAAATTGTGATAAACATTATATATGACACAATTTATTTAACACATTAAAGATATTTTCAACTTAAAAAAAAAAAAAAATCAAAAAAAAAAATCAAAGTTATTCAATCCAGCACAATATTTACAAGATTTGAAAATCAAATTATTTCATTTTTGAGAAAGGCTTAAAATACACATCCACAAGCTATAGAGAAGCTGATCTTTACCAGCCTACATGCGTAAAAAAGAATTTACTCTTTGTACTTGAAATCTTTCCTGTACTTACAGTCAGTCAGACTTGAGACTCCAGCCAGAGTAGTAATCGGAATACTGGGAATTTCTCCGTTCATTGCAGTTGACTTCCTACATGACAGCTGTGAAGAAATATGGTGGACTATTCAAAAGGTGAGTCACATGCTGAGTGCCACTGTATCATTTCTTAATATATAACTTCAGATTCAAATCCACATTTTCAAATATTTAAATAACTTCTTATGCTTTCTTAGCATTACACTTTCAGAATACGTTCTTCATAGCATTGACTTTTGGTACTCTATTTACTGCCATACAAAGCTCTTGTAACGACCAGTGTAAGAAATTTTAGACATGTACAAGTTTATCAAAATGTGTAAAAATAAAAAATGCAAAAAAAGTAAACAGCAACATTTTTCAATACAGATGAACATTTCTGTTCATATCTAGCTTTAAGCAGTTTAAATGTTAGCATGTTACCCTTTTAACTGTAGAATAAGCCTGAAAGATAATCATGTGTCTATGCACATCATAACCCAAATCACAACAACTGGAATACAATCAGTTCATAAACCAAAGCAAACATTTCAAAACAATGTAACCAGGCAATGTAGTATTATGCAATTAATCTGCATCCCACGCTGAAATCTGATATGGACAATACCAAACACTAAAATAAAAGGGAAATGCATTGAAAATTTAAAAATTAATGCTGTCTGAAAATTCTTTTTCTAAGATCTTGTCAGTTATAGGTCAGCCTATCTGGGGCTTTAATGATGGGTTCATTTCTGTTCTGGGATAAGAGTGGGGGGGAGAACTTGCATTTGCTATCATTTTTGACACTTGAAAACGTTAAGTACTGAGGTCATCTGGTGTCGGAATGGAAAACTCCATTGCTGAGTTCGTCGCTCATTCATGCAAACAGAAGCTTTCTACAAGCTTTTCAGTCTAAATGGACAGTTCAGGCCACCCTACTGAGTCATAAGCCTGCACATGAGTCTTTGCAATTCCCTCATGTCCTCCATGAAGTCTGCGAAGAATCTCATATTGCAGCTTCTCTGAGATGGTAACTGTACAGCAGCATACTGTCATGAAAACTGATACCAAAAATGCTTTGACCAGTCTGGTTTTATAGACACATCAGAAAGTCAAGTACAGTCAAATCTCGCTACTATGCCACCTACCGGGACCGAGCAAAAGTGGCATAGTAGCAAGAGTGGCATAATAACGAGGGTTCATAAAAACGGCTTTATTTTTCAAGTTACCCGTCAGTCCAAAGCTATCAAGAATCGTCGGCTGGTGCTAGCTGTCTCTTCTCATTCTCCCCCTCACCCCTTCATCCTCCACCCCCCACATCCGCGCACCTGCATCTTGTCGTTAGTCGACTCCTTCCCGGTCTCCCTCCGTCACGGGGCTGCCAGCGACCACCCCTCATCGCCAGCTTCCACCCTCCCTGTGTGCGTGCTATGTTCCATCCCACCTGTTTGCAATGTCCCACACTACAATACAGTATAATAATCGAGCACTGCGCGGAATTTCACAACGGTGTCTTTTAACAATCACACAATAGTAGCATAGTAAATTTTGAATTTATAGTCGGGACCGAGCAAAAGAGGTATAATACCGAGAGTGGCATAGTAGCGAGGTGGCATAGTAGCGAGATTTGACTGTATCAGGCCAACCAAGCTGACAGTATCGTATTAGTGTCTGGCACACTTTGTCTTGCTGTGTGAGTTGACATTTGTTTCCAATCTCTTCTCAGATGCAGAACAGTGTGACTTGTTCACCATCAAGTATGCTTCTTTTTCTACCATACTGTCATCCTCATCAGCTGTTTGGATGAGTGTTCTAGTAAGAATATTTGTTACATGCCCAGGTGATTGCAAGACTCATATTTGACTTTGGCCTATCACTGTTCAGCGGCTGAAAGTGATATGGAAATGTAGATTCCATGAGAACTGCTCCCAACCTAAATGATAATGCATCAGTGGAGATTTTGGTTTTGCAGGAAGGGCAATACTAAGTATATTAGACTGCTGGTAGTCTATTAGACACCACCTTATATTTCTTCAGAGAACACAACCTTTTTGTGTCAACGTCTGTAAAAAAAAATAGGCCAGTCATAACAACAACAAAACTTAAAGAGATATTTCAGAAGATTAGATAAGCAATGAAGAGGCTAATGGGTTAAAAAATAAGGGGGTGTAAAGCTACTGGTCAACATGAATTTCAATAATTTGCTTTTCTTGAGGTCACTTTCTGTTATCTAAATGTGGCACGCACTGGATTTGATAACTTCGGATTTGGGTACTTTCTGTTATTGACAATTGTAATCTATGCTTTATACACATTACCATTGCAATTCTTCTTGTTCCTAATCATCCCCAGTGGAGCAATAACACCTCACAATTTAGTTCCTAATGCATTCAGCAAAATTTTTTTAGCACGATGGGGTAAAAAAAGAAGGAAAAAAACCTAATGGCCATTTATTGCTACTTTATGTTCCTATGGAGTCTTCCACTGTGACTTCATTACTTATATCGATCATCCTACAATACACTCATAAGCACTTTCATTTATAACTGTGTACATACTACACTTAAATAATTTTTATGGTTTTAATTCAGTAAGCTATACCATGCTTGTAAAATTCCATAAAACTAATGGCTGTTAACATTAACATATTTTTTAAAAACCCTCTATGGTGACAATGGCAAATTAAAAAAAATCTACACTACGCCTTTATATTCTGCTATAGTGCGCGCGTGTGTGGATAAGTGACAGCGGGAGAAACACAGGTCAGCACCACCCGCCCCTCCAAACTACTAATGAAAAGCAAAGGTGCAAAAAATAAATAAATAAAACACAAGTATAAGCAATTTATAACTTTGATATTAATCTGACACTGAAAGCACTCTGGTTATGACAATTACAGTAACAACTTAAAAAAGCTGAATAACTTGAGAGAAATCTCTTGATCTTAAACTATAATCGGAATTCTGGCATGAAACTTTCGTTACCAGAATGTCATAAGAGTTCTTTCCCCTATCATCCTAGTCGAGGCTAATGGCCACCATTTCTAAAACCACCATACCTAACAAACAATATTAAACAGACTCGTGGATGAAAGTTTATATCAGTAAAATGCCATATTTTAATTTACTTGAATGCATAATACTGATGTTATGTAATTGTAGTGCTTTAAAAGGAACTAATAAACTCGGTAGAGTGTGTATCAACTATACCAGAAAACGTTGGATCAGTCTATGGATTGGAAATTTGGAAGTGACCATAAATCAACGTCTCGACCCTTTGGTTTTCAACAAAAGCAAACAGTGCTTGTAAAATGTAAGATCTTACATTTATTCTCACTGCTTGGAACATAGTATCTATTCTACACAAATTTTGCGAAGATTTGAGTGTTGTGGTTCTAGTCACTCGCCGTATACAATGCCCCACATGAAGGATCCACTGATGATGCACATCCTTGTTACACCCTATTAAACCATGGCACTTTACACTATAATTTACTATTTCATTTTAAAATAAACAGTTACAGAGAACACGATCAAACCACTGTGTAACTGTTCAATAGGAAATTGGAAATTTCTATAGGAAAGCATCAACTACCAATCATTGTGAACCGTAACACTCACCTTCGTTAACTCCAAATGTTGACTCCAGTAATGAAGCTATGAAGCATAAAACAGGCTCACATGTATCCTAAGAGCCCATTTTCTTTAATCCGTTCCCATTTTAACAGATAACGTTGAGAAAAACATCAAAATATCACTATTTTCTTCGGCATTCTAACAATAACCCGCGCCAAAAATTACAGCAACCTAACAACATATATGAATTCTTCCGAGGACATACAAATTAGTTCAATGAGGAGTCAATTATTCAGCATTATTACCAAATTGCGCCAACTTTAATATCATAGTCAAATTTGTACTTGCTTGCAGTAACGTAATGTAATTTAATTTGCATATTGAGAAGTATACGCGAAAGAGCTACGAAGAGCGCATGAATATATTATTGCCGACTTTTTTTTTTTCCTACTGTCAGTGTAAGTAGTGCGCCTAGTTCACGGCAGCGAGTGATCTTCGGACAAACGCGGAGCGTAGCTTCTCGCGTGAAGTAAACAGTGGCCAACACAAGTGCTGGAAACATGAGTTCTCCGAAGAAAGTGTACGTTGTTGGGGTGGGCATGACAAAGGTAAATATATCTATTCTAATATTCACTCGTAATCTTGTGCATGTTGCCTGCTTTTGTAAATATCCTTAAAATTTCTAAACTGTTCTCGTCGGATGTCGAGCTTCGTCTATGTTTTATATGTGGACTCTGTCCTGAACTTTGACCCGCGTTTACCTCTAGCCTAGAAGTAAGACTAACCTTCAGTAAGATTTAAATACAGAATTATTTAAGCAGTCTGAAATAAATTACACTTATTCACACTTGCAACAATTCATAGACATCATGATAGCTGACTAAAAAAAAAACACATTTGTTTCCAGTTCATTCTATAGTTTATTCATGGACGGGATATTCGTGGTTTATTTATACTTTACAAAAGGTGCGTGTGTAGTCTTTTTCACATCTGTATACATTTGCACGTTTAAAGTAAAATTTATCAGAATTTTTTTTTTAAACCGAGAAGTATCTAATACGAAACAAATGATCGATTAAAGTACTGAAAAACTGTTTACAGTTTTAACTAACAAGATCGTATCCACTTTCATATATGTTTAGCAGCCAGTCAAAAGGGGTATTTTGCAACTGACATTTAAAGCAGTGCCTTCACTTGTATCTATATAGTGTGTATGTGTAATGCACCAATGTAAGTGCTTATTATTACATACTGGGCATATTAAGTTGCTTTTGGAGGGCTCATTATGCATTGACATATTAATTAGTTGTTGATACAGTGATGTACACCTTGATATTATAAGGACAGTATCCCCCTGAATGTGTCATGAATCCTCTCAAAAAACAAAGTTGTACCACATAGTCCTTTGTTGTCATAGTTATTTTTACATATGTATTAGTTTCATAATTATAATTTTATTTACTCTTTAAATAGAGCTCTGTATCATGACAAACGAGTGCAAGTTAAGTATTGTATAAGATTGTGACATTGTGAATGAGTGAGATAAAACTTGTGTACATGAGTGTCTACTTGTATGTGACTACTGCCTGCTGTGCACAATAGAGATTGACATATTCTATTATTTAACCATTACTACCATTATGAGTGATATTTTATCAAACACTTTTTAAATGGATTCTTCTGTTTTACAGTTTGAAAAGCCAGGTAGAAGAGAGAATTTTGACTATCCAGACATGGCAAAAGAAGCAGGTGTGTAATCTGTGTTTGGAGCAGATGATCAATAAGTAGCAAAAAAAAAAAAACAGGTTGAGGGGTTAATGTACTTCTCTGCCACTGTTAACCTACCTGCAGTAAGAGCTTGTAATTTTTAAGATGTCACTATTTATATTATAGATACATAATGTTTAAATTGTTCATTCATTGGAATTTACATTTTCTGGGATTTGTAAGCAAATGGTCATGATACAACAAAAGAAGATACTCTCTTCAAAAAGAAACAAGATGTTTATATTTATTACTTTGTTGCAGGGACAAAAGCCCTAGAGGATGCTGGTCTTACTTATAATGATATTCAACAAGCTTGTGTTGGGTATGTATATGGTATGTAGGCAAATTTCATTCTTTGTGTTTCTAGTAGTTCTTGTGTTTCTGTGGTTTTATATTTTACTGATCACAATATAGTGATAATGTAATTTATAGACTAACAAAGAGTTGGAAGATTTAGTAGTTTACTTTGCAGTTAAGTAGAAATTCTGTAAAATACTTGGTTTTAAAAGACCAAAGACAGATGGGTGGCATAATTAGTTAATTTAGCAGGATTAGTTACTTTTATGCATATATCTTTTGTACAGCGTTTGTAGCTTATAAAACAACAAGAGATACAAGGTGCCTATATTTTTCATCTTTTTGTCTTTCATCTCTGCTTATTAATAGCTGTAACAGGTAATTTATGTAGTTTACTCAGAGACATTTTGTAGTCTGCCTTCCATTTAAGAATTAAAAATGAGGCCAAAACACATTACAACACTTTTATGTATGCTGTGTAATATATGCATCATTCATTTGCTATAACTGTTGAGTAGTTTAACAAAAACACTGGGTGTCCACTTTAATGAGCATGAACTAACCTCTTTGTCCTCTAGCAACCTGTGTTGTGCAATTGCTGTATACAGTATATTAATCAGTCATGTGATTGTTGAATTAAATGAACTGTCGTTAACATCAGCTGGATGTAATTAGTGCATCCTTGGCATATATCAATATTGAAAAAGACAAAGAAGATTCTTGTAAACTTGGCAGAACAACCTTCAGGAAAAATACTAAAAGATTTATTCTTCCTGTATAAATCTTTTGGCAGACTAAGCTTTATTTTTTTATTTGTTTCATAAATAAAATGCTCTAAGTCTTATGAGTAATTTTCTTATAACAGTATACTACTTTAGACTGTTGGCTATATGTGATTGTTCTTCCATAAGCTCTTTGACCTCTTGGACACGATGGGCAACAATCATGCAGACAGGAAGTTTAAAATGACTGGGATAAACTCAGCACAAAATACTTTTTCCAATTACTAGGTCTCATAAGCAAAACAACAGTCACCAAGAAAATTCAAGAAGCCAAAGCCATGACATCACAGTCTTCAGACATGCCTAATTTACACTATAATGCTCCTATCTCTCTTATTGGCTGTAGACTTGACAACATTAGCATATCAATGTACATCTGTAATGTCATGGTGCAAGTATGACAAACATTGTTTGCTAGCAATAAAAGGCTTCTTAAAGAAGTTGAGAAATTGATTAGCACTATTTTACAAAATAGCTGAATTTAACATCATGGGGTAGTTTGTAGAATAGTAACGACCGATCAATTTATTGTATTTGGATTGCAAGTGTATCAAATTAATTATTTATTTTAATTAATCTATAGGTGATACAACTTGTGGACAAAGAGCATTGTATCAACTTGGCATGACTGGAATCCCTATTTACAATGTAAGCCATGGTACAAATTGAAAAAAAGATTTTAATATTATTTCAATACAAACAGAAACTTCTTTTTATAGAACTTGTAAAATGAGAAGTCAGGAGAAAATGGTTATCTTGTGAGTGAGAGGGAGAGAAGAGAAACTGAAAGCACAATTCTTTTTATTTTTCTTTGCTTTTAAGGTTAACAATGCTTGCTGTACTGGTTCTAGTGCACTGATGTTAGCCAAACAATTGATTGAAGGAGGTAAGTATGTGGAATGTATAGTTTTATAAGGAGCTAGAAGAACTATTTGTTACTAATCGTCTGAAACATTATGAGGTTTTATGATCTTCATCTTTCCAAAAACCTTTTCAATAATCTGTCTTAATAATCTTCTTCCATATTTGATAATAAGTTGTGTTTTAAATCTTCTGTAATGTAAAAGCAATGAACTCCACTGTCTGGTGTAGGTCAATGATGGATCTCTAGAGCTTGAAGTTTAGAGTGGTGGTTATCTAGAGGCCAGGTTTGTTGTCTCATTTGGTAGAGTAGGCAAGACTGTATGAGTGCTTTGCTGCTTGTTCTTCTCTATGTGTTAAAGGGCTGAGTGGAGGAATTTTAGTAGAAAACTTGAAAACTATTGGTTATTTTGCATTCTTGCTGTTTCAGTCTTGTGTATCTTCTGATCAGTAAAATATAATTTAAAATACTATAACACTTTGCATAGTTATGTTTTCTTTGGCAGGTGTTGCTGACTGTGTCATGGCAATTGGGTTTGAAAAAATGGAGAAGGGACCATTATCTGGAAAAGTATGTGATATTTTCTTTATGATATAACCTTATTTCTTTTAATATTTTATTTCATGGTTAGTTGTCCAGTGTAAAAATTTCAGTACATTTATATCAACCTTAATGAGTCAAAAATATTTTGGTGACTTTTGATTTTAGAGCTGGTGAAATAACCAATTGTGTCATTTTAGTTTCATGATCGTACATCCCCAATGGACAAGCACTTGGAAACTATGGTAAATCTGCGAGGTTTCGATAATAGCCCAGTCACAGCACAGTTGTTTGGCAATGCAGCAAAAGAGCACATGGAAAAATATGGTAAAGTTTGTCAGGAGAGAGATCATGATTTTGACCACTTGGCTTAGTTTGTGCAAACTCTTCATTGTTTGGTCTCATGAGTTAACTTATGAATTGCCTATTATTCCTCCATGCTGCCATTTTAATGAGCCTTTTTTAAAGATAATTTGAGCAAACAGATTTTTAAAAAATCATAAAATATTTACAGTTGGTCAAAATCTTATGAAGGTTGTGCATTTAATGCCTCCATTTTTGAAAAAGAAACAGTTTCATAATTCAATCAAATATACCTGCTAGTTCACATTGATGAAGTAAACATATTGGAACATGTTGGAATATACTTGCATTAATTGGTATTTTTGGGGGGGGGTCTTTACAGGGACCAAAGTTGACCATCTGGTTAAAATTGCCTACAAGAATCACAAGCATTCAACTAACAATCCGTATGTGTTGCATACCTTAGTTACCAAGTTTACACTATCTTCTCTTCATTGCCCTCTCATTCTGTTCACTGAAATTTGACGAGTTTGTATATAATGAATTTTGCTTGTATTTAAAAAAAAGAGAGAGCAAAAAGTTTACCACTAGGAAGAAAAAGTTGCACACTGTCAAAAAAAACCAAAATATGCAAGTTTGGCTAGCTTCCATGTTGAAGTCTTTGTAGTGTAGTTAAATATAATAACCATCTTTTATACAGGTTTGACATTACCTATATATTTTTTTAATTCTTAATGGCAGCTCATCTGCAGATTATTGGACATAATAGTAGTTTATCTTGGTTCTTCCTGGTCTTTATGTTTTAGCATCATAATCTTTTATCCTCTTTAGGAAAATAAACAGTGGCTTGTTTCCATGTTTTTCCCCACCTTCCTACCCATCTCCCTCCAGTTATGTTCAGATGCTTGTTATTCTTCAGTGTCTTATTTAATCTTCTCTCAGATACTCCCAGTTTCAAGAAGAGTATTCACTTGATGAAATCAGAAATTCTCCTTCTGTGTTTGACCCTTTAACTAAACTGCAGTGTTGGTAAGTGTGTAAAGACATAACTTTATATCTTGTTGTCATCTGTATCAAATATAAAAACATTTTAAGACTAAGATTTTTGTAAACAAGATTATGGCCATTAGTCTTAAACTTTTGTAACTTGTTCCTTATATTACATATTTGCTTTTTTATTGTTGGGTATTTTAATTAGCATTAGTTTTATCAAGTGTCACTAAGACAACAACAAATGGACAGAGCTCTTTCTCCTACCAAGTCTCATCAACTTAGAACAGATTACCCCTCAGCATCCATCACTCTGCTTCTCTTACCACCCTTAAGTTTAAATTTAAGATGCACCTTTTCAGAACAGCAATTTTACTCTAATCATAAGCATGCCTGTATCTGTATTTACTTCATGTATGAGCAGGTATTTCTGTTGTAGAAGGGAGTGTATCTGTTATATGTGGATATGGGTGCATTGTTGTTGGTGATTTCAGTTTATTTTTGTATATCATTTCCTTAAAGCACTTTGAACAAATCATTGGAAAAGTGCTGTATAAGTGTTCATTATTATTACTATTGGTAGCATTAAACTTCTGTTTTGAAGTGAATGAGTAACAGATAGGTTATCAATAGTAATGGTAAAGGACATAAGTTTAGCTGTGCGGTCTTTTTAAAGGGTTCAGTTTTGGAAATGTGTTGCTGATAACAATGCCCTGCATCATCAACGTGATGCTTTAATCAGCTGGGATATCATTTGGGTTATCAAATCCTTGACTTGCAAGTGGTGATTGCATCAAAGATTTAGTCTTGTATGTTTTGTGAGGTTTTCAGGAAACTTTCTTCTTTTGCATTTGATGTGCAGTCTAATCTTCTTGTTGGGGGAAATCACAAAGCTGGCAGAAATTATTTTCCTTCCCCTAAAAGTGTGTAAAGATCGATCCCCTTCAGCTAGAGCTTCTGGCACTTTGCCTTATGGATAGAGAGTCCTACAAGATGTGTTTCGAAGTCTTCTCTGAGTACCTACACCGATACTAGTCTGAGCCTGCAATGCCTGTCTTGATGAGATGAGCATTAAGACCACAGTGCTAATCATGAAAGTAGGAGATGAGGATCTATTGTCCTCAGTCAAACTTCTTTATGATTCCAGCTGGTTGTAAGTTAAGTTGTTGACCTGGAGGTGTTTCTGAATGTGAATGATAATCTGTGGTTGCCTACCTCCAAGTTAGCTGGAGGCTTTTCTTGTTTCAGTGCTGTAAATGTCATTCATTCGTGCTGATAAAAGGCAGTGAGTAATGGTGATAATGTTATTACAGTACACATAATTTGGTACTTTTTTTTAAGCCCTACATCTGATGGATCAGCAGCAGTTATCCTTGCCAGTGAGGACTTTGTCCGAAAGCATAATCTCAAAGGTCAAGCTGTGGAGATAATAGGCATGGAGATGAGTACAGACACCCCTTCTACCTTTGGCCGCAGTTGCATCAGTTTGGTTAGTCGTTTTGTGCACACTTACCCTTACTGGTTACATATCTCTTGTTTCAAAATGTTTTTGAGTTAACAGAGTTTGTGTATTTTTTCTTGTGATATGCAGTTTTCTGATGCTACCTGTATGCTTCCTGCAACCCTCCTGAACTTTACATTGCTATGTTAAGACTATCCAGATGAAAACAGAGAGAATATATGTAATGGTGAAAGTTTGCCTTTTCTTTCATTCCTGTTCCAGGTTGGCTATGATATGACGAAGAATACAGCTGACAGACTTTTTGCTAAAGCAGGTATTTGAAAAGTTTTTGATTGTATAGATAATTTTTTTTATGTTTTGTCTTATATTCTTCTACATAGCGTACACTTGGGCTTTTGATGTTTTAATAATAATACATAATGCTGAGAAGGGTAGCTGAATGCTTGTCTGGAATTGGCACCCAACTTTTTTTTTTTATATATTTTTTTTGAAATGCAGCGACGTTGGAGATGATGGGTGTTTATTTTGTTTTAGGTGTAAGTCGTGATGATGTAAGTGTTGTTGAACTTCATGACTGTTTTTCTGCCAATGAACTGATTACCTATGAAGCCCTAGGACTTTGCCCTCCTGGTATGTCTTATGTTGAAAAATTTCAAGGATTGAATTAATTAACTCTATATGAAATACTTAAATGTGGTCTAGATAGCTGCTTATTTAGACAAACTGATACAAACACTTAACAATGTATTTTCAAGAATGCAAAGCTGTGCCATACTTTCACCAGGCTTATATTCAAAACTCTTTGTGAACGAGTCTTTAGTGGTTTCTATCTTTTCAAATGGCAAAAATCTATAATACATTTACTTAGCACTCAGAGATAAATGGCCATTGCATTCACAATAAGTAAAGAATATTAGCAAATAATAATTGCTTTACAAACTTCTTGTCCTTTTTAGTTGTTTACCAGACTTAAAATAAAATTAACAGAGATCTCACTTTTAGTGACTCTTAAGTGTAATATGAGTGGGGCAAAATGCTGATGCCACTAAATTTATACCTGCCTGCTTGATGAAAAATGCATTTACAATGTACTTATTAATAAGCTCTAAAACTATTGTTCATGCATTGAAGACTGACTGGAACTGAAATTTTGTTCTTTCTCTCTTTTACAATAAAGGGAAAGCTGGGGAATTCATTGACAGTGGTAATAACACCTACGGGGGGAAATTTGTCATTAATCCAAGTGGGGGACTTATATCTAAAGGTCATCCTTTGGGTGCAACAGGTATGATTAATTTATTTTCTGTATTTCAAAAAATCTTAATCGTTCTATTGTGTTGTCTGTAATCATAAATATATCGTTACACACATTTTCATAAGAATATTTTGAGCATTCTTTGTTTTCTCAGAAAGTAAAAATTTGATGTTTTTCAGGCTTAGCTCAGTGTTCTGAATTAACCTGGCAGCTTCGTGGAATGGCAGGCAAGCGACAAGTTCCTGGCGCAAAGCTTGCTCTGCAGCACAATGTTGGGCTAGGTGGAGCTGTGGTCTGTGCATTGTACAAAATAGGCTTCCCGCAAGAAAAAGGGTGAGCAAGAAACATGGAATTTAGTCCTTCTTTCAAAGTTACCCCAGTGCTTATCTTGCTTCCTTACATATGCTGATAAGCATAACTAAAAATTGTAATAAATGCTTTTATGATTCTGTGACTATTGTAATTAGTGTGAAGGATTCATTTATTTTTCATTTGCTTTTCTCAC